>NC_139344.1:400858936-401458936 GCF_055883805.1 Amblyomma maculatum
CGGGCGACTTCACTTGACTAGGGACTGAACGGAAACTAAGGTCAGCTGCACGAGCTGACAGGCTAACTGCAACATCAACTCATAGCTATCTTAACGACTTCTTCTAAGACGGGGCCCACCTACTACCGCTATCGTAGCTTCGTCGACGACCGGATCCGGCGATCGCAGAACCGGTGATTATATCTGATTGTTGCTGACGTCGCATATTCCCAGAACGCTATCTTTGAAACTATCGCAATAAATTAGGTCTCGGAATTGTGAGAATATGAAATCCCGCGCACCAAAAATCAAGAGAATTATGAAACATTTTGGTAAACTGAACTTTGTAAAGAAATTAACAAAATACTTAGGTACCCTGCGGCTTAAGAGGCGGATTGCAACTTCCGTAAACGACTTGCGTTGAACACAGGAACAACACCTCTGATTTTTCTGTGTTATCCAATACATATTCATGCATATATTTCTAAGCAAACAAATTTCTAAGCGAGAACAACTGACAAAGATATAAAGCAGGGATAAAGCATGCTGCGTGTTTAGATCATCATGTATAGGGGTAAGGTGACTTAGCGTACACAAAGACGTCCAGATTTATTTTACTGACAAGACATGTATTAGCTCAGATAATGCATCAGCGAGTCAAAATTCAATGATGACTCTTGCACACTGCCATCTACGTGAGGCACGCCATGATTTGCCAATCAAAACGCCGACCACAAGCTTCCTATTAACTTTAATCGCGATGACAGCTATCCGGTCGTAAGTCGTCCTCAAAATTATCGCCTCATGGTGGCATATCAAAGAATGAGGGTGAATTCAAGCAGAAAACAACAAATAAAAACTGTCACAATTTTCTAACCATGCATTCATACTTCAACGTCACTAAAAAAGAAAGCGAAAAAAATTAATTTCTTGGAAAACGTTTAACCAGAAACATTCTGTGGCAAGCTCTCTTCTCTCTTGTTCCTCACTACGTTTGATCTCCCGTATAAATCAAAATATATATTCAACTTTATTTTAAAATATGGAATAAAGACGTCTTTTTCTGCAAACATGTCGTTCATTTTGACAAATAACGTCCCTATACGATATTTAAAAATTTAAGACACTTTTTTCTTTGTTCTTTCTTGCGAAGAAAGATGTGAATGCTTCGTGAAAAAGTCGTAGTCAAAGACAATTGGCAAAGGTCCCATCACCTAGCCTACCCCAACGTCAATGCAGGTGTTTATAGAAAGGTGGAAAACCCGTAAATACTCGTATGCAGTTAGCGCGCCATAGGAAACGAGGTTGCAATTATCGTGAAAACGAAATCACAGATGAATATCACCTTCATTAGTGTCAAGCAAGATTTATTGAAAAAAGGGATAAGGCTTTAGAAAGCACTTCCGTATAATATGCTAAATTTTAGTCAGCGCAAAATGTGAAGGGAATTAACTAATTACAAACCTTTGACAAGGATTGTGTGGCTACGTGAGCTTAGACAAACATTTTGCTAAATGTTTATGTGAAAATGAAATGATATTTTATACTTGTTTAGCGCCCAATGTTGAGCATCAGTTCAGTTCAGTCGTTCAGTTGTGTGCGACACTTTGTGACCCTATGGCCTATATCACGCCAAGCTTTCCGAACTCCCACGGTCTTTCTAATACCACACAGCTTCATCTGCAGCGTCTTGAGGATGCCATCTAACCATCGCGTTCGCTGCCTACCCCTTCTCCGGTGACCCTCAACCTTTCCCAACATCCAATCTTTCTCCAGCGACTCTCTTCTCATCAGATGGCCAAAGTAGCTGAGCTTTACTTTAGAATTTGACCCTCCAATGAGCAGTCAGGGTGTCTGGTCGACCATATCGACTGATTTGATCTTCTGGTCGTCCAAGGAACACTCAAGAGTCTCCGCCAGCACCACAATTCAAACGCGTCAATTCTTCGGCGGTCAGCTTTCTTCACTGTCCAAATCTCGTATCCATTCGTCACAACTGGAAAGACCATAGCACGCGTTATACGGATCTTGGTTGGCAGTCTGATGTCTCTGCTCTGTACATAGGCGGTGGAGGGTCGCCATGGCTCTCTTTCTTAGAAGCAGGCGTCTTATAATTTCATGGAACAATACATTTACGTTTGTGTGTCGATGAGTGACATTGAAGAACTAATCGGGTATCATTTCATGTACTTTACTGTTAACGATTTCGCAAGGTCTGTTTTCAGACATAACAGCAAATTTTTCCTTTTTTCGTGGTTCCAAATTTCGGCCAAATGTTTTGCCTCGTGAAAAACACACCTAGCAATGTAGAGAAATTTATTTCCGCTCTGCATTCTATGTTTTAGAGGAAGCCCTCGTGAGCAAAGAAAAAGTACCTGCGGCGGAACGGTGAGTATATCTTTATTATTTTACTGTGAAGTCAATGCCACCACACACTGTAGCGGCCCATTGTCACCTTTAAATACAGGCATATGATAGACGCTATCGTACCAATGTGTTCCGCACTTACCGCAACCGCCAGGACTGCCTCTTTTGCTTTGAGGAATTTTAAGACTCAAAAGCAACAGTGGCTATAACGCGAGGAAAAAAGAACAATTCGCACGTATATTATCATCTTCGCACGTATTAATATTATTCGCACGAAAATTATCATTATCATTATCATCACTACCCTGACTGCATCAACAACAGGGGAAGCGCTTTCTTGAATCCAATTACTCGTGTCCTGCTCCAAATGCATCCATATAATCCTCGCAATTTCCCAAATCTCATTAGCCGATCTACCTTAGTGCTCTATTATGCTAAGCTTTTACTAATGACTAGTCTTCACTAAATTAAATTAAATACCGGATTTCCCCTCTGCTAACTTCTATCATCAAAGCCCGACAAGACTGCCCTGATCTTGCCAGTTTGTCTGGATGCCTGACCTCCAGGGTATAGGGCAGACCGAGTTCACCCACAACTCTACCCGAGGTTTTCTCCTTCGAAACCCCCAATATATACATTGTAATCAGACCTGTTTTTTACACCAAGAACAACTAAAGAGGCATCAAAACATATCAGATGGAAGCGGCAGATGTATCCCCCACCTTCGAAAAACTTTATCAAAAAAGTGGCATATATACTTCCGTAGACGACATGCACAGCTATTCGCATCTTTTCTGTACCCCGTGTCCTTGCAATCGAAACTGACACTTTTTATAAGAAAAGGTAGACCTGTTACAAATATTAGGGGCCTAAAAAGAATACTGTGTCACTAATATCATAACTCAGCCAATGCGGGAGGAATGGTAACCAGGGTTGAACTTGCCCGGACAGAGAAGTACGGGAGAGACCCGCGTGACACGGAGTGGAACTTTCTTTGGGGCTGACGATACCGATACATCAGTGGTCAGTCCTGGTTTCTGGAGAAAGAAAGCGGATACATGGTCGACCAAGAACTGTGGCATAAAATACGGCTGCATTTAAAGCGAGAACAAAAATGAAAACCATGCCAACATTTATATCACCATATCGCAGTGTCCCACTGCAAAACAAAAACCAATACCCTAAAAATAAGAAGACCGCTGCTGACAATCATTTTTGGCCTGCAAATCTTATCATGATGTACTCCAGATAGTCGAAATTACTCCGCAGTCCTCCACTACGACTCTTCTATCTCTATCTCCGCTTTCACCCTCATCTTCCCTCCCCTTACGGCGCGGATAAGGTGTCCGCAGGAACAAGTGTAGCAGATACTGCACCTTTCGATTCAAGTCGACCAATTATTATTATTATCAATAATATTTCTTTCCGAAGTGTCGAAATTGCTACCCAATAAGTATGTATATATACCACCGCAACACAGCCAGACATACGATGAATAACAGGAACAAGCACTGAACTTCCAACTGACATTTAACTGATACCTACATTTTTCACCCATTAAATGTCAGCTGGCAGTTAAGCGCTTGTGTGTCCTGGTTCTTCATCGTATGTCTTGCTGTGTTGCACTGGTATACATACATAATGGATCACCAACTATCCCGCACTCTTACACTAGTGCCCACTAAGCCTACTCACTATATTCGTATATGAAGATTTTTTGCGCAAGTTTATTACGCATCGACCTTTTGCACATGTTTCTGAGAACATGGTAATTTAATAATGCTGACTTATCTAATAGGGCGCATGCAATTCTTGAAGACGTTATGAGATATGTCGCCCATTATTATGAGACATATTCACCTTTAAACCTAATGGATCGGTGACACAAGTAATTACTTTCCGATGTAGTATTTTGTAGGATTAAAACTCGTGGGAGTCTCGAATGAACGAGAGCGTTTATTGGCCACTACGATGACCTTGCGTGGCAGCAGCTGGGGAGCCGCCATATGCGTATGGAAGTTTTTTATAAAAACATGACGTAATCGGTGCCCCTCTTTGAGGATGATTTTTTTATCTGATTCAGTTTCGTTGCAAACTGGTCATCACTGTTTAATTTCCAAACCGAACTAACTATTATTGGTTCACAGGAAGGGAAAGGCGCAGCATCTCTCACACTTGCTCTATCGACACCTAAATCGCGCCGTAAGGGAAGGGATGAAGGTGGGAATGAAGGTGGTAAGAGAGAAAGAGGAGCGTAGGGGAGAGCTACAGAGGAATTTAGACCACCTGGGGATCGTTAACGTCCGCTGACATCTCAAAGCACACCGACGCCACTTCGTTTCGCCTCAATCGAAACGCAGCCGCCGCGGTCGGGTTCGAACCCGGGAACTCTGGTACAGTAGTCGGGTGTGTTACCACTGCGCCACCCCGGCGGTGCCGGACTAATCTGCCCCAATAAATTTCCGGTCCGGTCTTGGTTTGGTTTGGTTTCTGGGGTTTAACGTCCCAAAGCAACTGAGGCTATGAGAGATGCCGTAGTGGAGGACTCCGGAAATTTCGACCACCTGGGGTTCTTTAACGTTCACTGACATCGCACAGCACACGGGCGCCTTGCTTTTCGCCTCCAACGAAAAGCTGCCGCCGAGGCCGGGATTCGATCCCGCGTCGTTGGGAACAGTAGTCGAGCGCCGTAACCACTGCGCCACCCCGGCGGAGCCGGTCCGGTCTTGGCCTGTCCGGATTAACCTGCATGCCGGTCCAATCTGCCGGTTTCAGGTCCGAACCAGAAATTTCTGCGTAGTTGCACGCTTTTAGCCACTTATTAGACTCAAACCTTTGTTTTAGGCACGAAGCCGAACGATCAGTTCTGTTTAAGTTCCGAACCGGCATGGTCTGTCCGATGTCAACCCTCTAATGGACTGAAATAAACGGAAGCTTTATAGACGGTGGGTCAGACAGATAGGATATTCATAACAGACTTCTGTGTTTCAGTAAAGTCCGTTGTTGGGCACGGGACTAAAAATGGAGAAATTGCAATGAACTTCATACTTGCCGCCTCATCGGGCTCGGCGAGAGTGGGCAGAATTTAATTCGCAACACGTTGCCATCTTTAGCCGTCTATTTTTTTTTTTTTTTACGTTTCCGCACCACATTATTCGCGATCTACCAGTTCGCAGTTTCATACTGTTCAGAGGGAGGTTTGCTGAACTCTCTAATATGCCTTTTTTCCAGAAAGCAGCAGTTCAAGAAAGCTTAAGGTACCGAGGGCTTATTTGTTAAAGTTTCTTATCAAGTCTTTATCTTTACTGATGTCGGCAGGCATGTTTAAGCGAAACTGCGTTCTCTGATCTTTCGGTATATATAAAGATCTAAGCGAAAGGCAAGGAGTAAGTGGGCCCTCTAGGAGGTTGAAGGCGTGCCCTCTAGTGTTTTCTTTAATATTTATATGAATCGGATAAGTGTAATATATTCATATGTTTTCAATCATTTGATATGGTTAAATGCAATGAAAGGTACAAATGTTTCTGCTGTCTTTCTTCACGTGCAAAAAACGACTGTTCTGTGGCGCACGTGTTTATAGGCACCGAATGCAAGCCAGGTTTTTCATGCATGATAGTAGCAATGTCTTGAAATAGGGTTTATGTAAAACAGGTTATTTTGCCTGCCATTTATATCACGGAGGTGAGCCTTGGCACCTGCTTTTTTGTTCTTTCTTTTGTGCGTTCACAGTTTCGCAGAGGAGCCCCATCATCTCATCATCGCCATCATCATCATATTACTGGCCGCACCATCTGTGCAGCAAAGTTCCGCCATTATCACTACAATTAACAAGGTTCTGATATATATGCTTCCACACAATCACCGCAAATCTTATTGTCACGCCACTTCTTGCTGGCCACTGCTGAGCTGCCTTCAGTTGAAATCTAAGTATTTAAATTAAGTGACCAAAGATTACCTTGCCTTTGTAATACATTGCCTGCCCATCCGCGAAATTTCTTTTTTGCTTTGAATTGGATTATCCAAAGCTTGCCTCTTTTGCTATTCCACTGCGCAGACTTCCTTTCTGCTAGCGCTAACCCTGCATATTTTCTTAAATAACGCTTTTCTTTTCTGGAGTTTCAGCTAAACCTGTTTATTACTTTCGACCTGCGTTTAAGCACTGACCACAGGTAAAAAGCTATTGCGTGGTTTCATCCCGGTAGATTTGGTTAACAGAATTTCACCACCGGGGAGCAGATGCCTATAGGACGGTCCTCTTTTTGTTTTATTTTTATCTCGTGGTTCGGGTCGACGGTTTCTGCTTGCCCTACACAACGCCAAATCCTTATAATTCTAAACGCAATCTTATACAACCAGACAGTCAAACATATGCACAATTACTAGGAATCATGTATGTGGCCTATGTGTCACTGCAACCGTTACAAAGGAAGCGCAAGAAATACCCGACGCTGATCAATAGACAACGGTAGGAAAGTTGAGGCGATTTATGAAATAGATGTCATCCGTGAAGGCGATAGTTGATTTTCTTTGCAGAGGTTTTAATAGAAGTGACAATGTTTTCATCGAAGCACATTCTGGCACACTTGGAGATTTAAATCATTTCAACCCAATTTCCCGTTTGTTAAAATTAAAGGCTGATATATTCCTAACGTCCTTCGCATAGCCTTCATTTTATACTTATAACCTAACATTAGAAAACCACCGAATGATACAATGTGCCATTACGATGTTGTGATCTCCTGTTGAGCCCCTGCAAAGCTGCCGATTAGAAGGCTCCACACACCGTATTCATTCTTGTTTTTTCCGTTTGGCAAACATTTCAAATTCGCTTTCCCCGTTTACGTCAACGCGTTTCTCTAATTTAAGCATACAGATACAACTGCACTATATCGAGTCTGCAATTCGGGTGGCAGCAGATAATACCACTCTCTTTTCGCCTTCTTAAAAGGACGCAGGCATGTTTATGCTCAGATGTTATGAGGCGTAATAACCCAACAGAATCATAGCATATCGTATATCACACAGTAAGGTAAAATAGTTTTACATTTATGTTGAAGACAATTATATCAGCCGATATTACCATAGTACTGATTCGCTGTGCACCTCCTGTCATAACCTATGAGGCCGTCCTTATTTTGACCTTTCAGGGATACCACTTTTTCAAGAGGGCTCCCGCAAAACTGCGCCCTAACATTTTTACATTATAGTTATTTAAATATTTATTACCACTCTAACAGTTTATTAGGTTGACAGCGCCATTCTTAATACGTCATTAGGCTACAAATTCGCAATCTCTCGCCTAGAAGTTGAGCTGCTTTTTGTTTATATTGAGAATGTTGAGTACCAGATATGATACGCTGTGGTCGCGTAATTTGGTTGCCCCAGTGAATAAGTCAGCTACAAAATTTTTTTAATTACTCCACTCATAAAGTGTTCTTTATGTACATTTATTAAGAATAGATTGCTCATCCATTCTGTACGCGGTGGATAAAGCGACTACGCGCGGTTTCATAATATTGTCACTAAAAACAACCTGTATATCGCTTTATTCGAACAGTGCAACCCGTATGAGGGCGACGGCTGGTGCAGTGAAGAATGTTACTGCGAAATGGATTTCCCACTTCCACTGTGGGGATACTGCACACGGGCTGAATATGCCAGTATTGGCACCGACACCATGGATGCCTTGGTGGACCTCGGGGAACTCAAAGCGGAGATACCCAAGACGCCCAAGTTGGCCGGGGTATCCAGAAATGCTGCTAAAAGTCCTAAAATAAGTGGGTCCACGGTTCGTTTCCCAAAATTCACGGCACCGAAGATGCCCCGCTTAAGTGTTCCGAAAATCACACTTCCAAAAGTTTTCACTCGCGGGTAAAGATATTTCAGCGACCTGCAAATAAACTTGCGTTCCTTCTGTCTGTAACATCTTGATATTTCTCTTTTTAAATTCAATATTGAGCATGTAGACGTGGCAGCTTTTTAATTAGGGCTCACTTGTAAGACACCTATTTAGAAAAGTATTCTTTACACACCACCCATTATCTTTTATTGGAGTGGGATTTCAAGTGCATCGACACTAGAACGTAAGCAGTCATCTATTTAATTACTACTCGAAGCTTTTCAAGGCCACATAGTTTATTCGTCAGTATCATTCCTTACGAATATCATGCGCACCTTATTAAACTGTGCAGGCGTGACATTGGGAAACAGGTTCTACTGCGACAGTATAGTGACTCAAAATGATGCAGAAAAGTTTCAGTGATGCAGCCACCATTGCTACAAACCATTATTCTGCACACATGCTCTCTTCGCCATGACGCGGGAGCATCATCACAGGTAGCGTGTCTGATTTGGATCTGCGAGTAATGGCGGTCAAAGTTAAGAAAGTCACAGATGCTATGCAATGGTTGAAAACCAGCTTCAGAAGGCCACATATCTGTATGTTGGTTGAAGTACGGTGGATATATCGTTCTAGAGAAACTGGCCACCCGTTAACAGAATACCTCAAGATGTCCATTGCAGCGAAAGCTTGGAAGAACGCAGACATTATCTTAATTAATAAAAAAGGAGAGGATGAATGCTTCCCAAACTTTCAGAACAATAATCTTACTAATGTCAATTGGTTGTGAAAATGCCATTGTCGACAATAAAGGCGACTGGATTTGGGCTGAAATTAACTTTTTGTTGACCCGTCGTGCGGCCACAAACTAAGCAATTGGCGGCTGTGATAGCAGCAAGTGTTCTTGGTGGTCGCCGATCTATGAAAACCCGTAGCACCCGTCAACGCTCAATCCAAATGCGGCGAAAATATATATAAAACGAAGAAAGGTTACTGGAATAACATGGAACATTAGAGAAACGCCCACGAGTAGCTGGAATCCTTCGAGATAAATTTCGGCGCATTTTCCGCGACAAAAAAAAATAAAGCTAAGTCTAATGACAACGCCCACAAAGAAACAATAAAGTAAAGAGTCCATCCGTGGGCTACAATCACAGTGATAAGGCCGCATGCCGTTGACTATCGAAAAACAATTGCCGAAGAATACATTACTTCCTTAGGGGAAATTCGAGCGCAGCTCATCAGCTGTTTCAGCTTTTTGACAAATTGAGGCAAATAATTCGAGCCAGACATGTATGTACAATTACAGAGCAGCTTTTTATTTTGCACACACATTACTTCTTCAAGAAAAACTCCACTAACGGCTCGTTATCGTCATGGGGGAAGCCGTGCTGCACAAATGCCTGTCTCTTAAAGACTAGCCATATGCAGGTATTTCGCGAAGCTGTCAACGCCGTGGGATGCGTTAGGAGTGAGAGAAACGGCATGTTCTCCAGCATAAATGGAAATAAATTCCTGTTTCGTTTTGTATCTACATTAGTCACCCACTACTAACTTTGCTGTAGATCGATGGGCGGTTAATGAGTCGCAGGAAGTGCGATTTTCAGTGGTAAATGGCGGCGGGTATGCGTTTCGGCTTAGGTGGTGCACATATCGAGATCCTCCGCCATACATCCAGCAAGGCCGGTACTCCTGCCGCACAGTGCAAATTTCGTTTCCTTGGCGCGCTATCGTTGCAGTTGAACGCCACGTTACTGTCGCGTGGCGTTCCTTGGCGCGCGTTCAAGTGTGGGGTTACAGATAGCAGCATTGCTAGACAAGAACACATCTTGCAGAATCTAGGGAACAGATCTCCCGAACGCGAGATTCTGACCATGAGCCAAGAAAGGCTTTCTCCTTAAATGCGACGGATGCTGGGCTTTTTCTTTCCTATATAACAACACACAGTCAGCGTGGGACTGTAGTTATGCGGTGCAGCTGCCGAAATAAATTCACAGAGAACAAAGGGCATGGTATCTGTCGCACTTATTTTTGTCGACGCCTGAATAGCGTCGTTATCATTGCTACTAACCTCCTCATTATAGACAAGGAGAAATGTGATGTGCTTTTCACAATCCCGGGCGTGGCGCTGGCACAACCGGGATCATGAAACACACATCATAATTCTGCTTGCTTGCCGTGAGGATGATAGTAGCGATGAAAGGAGCCTAATAAACGCGCCTTATCGAACGAGAAGGATTGCACTCGAGGCAGAGATTGTGAAGTCGGAATACAACGGGGTAACATCACACGACCTGTCAGGTATCAAGAGCGCTTTTGAATATCACTATACACAAGTTTGGGCCCCGACTACCGGAGAAACCCGGGATACGGGAAGGTTTTGGTCCGTCACGCCAAAGCTAGACCTCAAGGTTACGGCAGCTCTTGAAAGAGACATCACAGGTATTAATGTTGAAGAGGCGGTTTGAAGAGATGGTCAATAGACCACCTTAACACCTGGAAATCTCTGAGTCATTGACGGACGAGGGCTAGCCTTTTATACGGAATTGAAATGTAACATCGCCTCCGCATTGCATGGAGTCTTCATGGAATCTTTTGCGGGCCTGATTATTACCAACTTTTTCACATGCACCCACAAGGTTTGTTACCTAAAAGCAGAGAGGCAGGTAAACTCCGCTTTGTTAACTGTTATAGCCAATAACACTAACCAGCGTCGACCACAAGGTCCTTATGAAACATCATTTGTGATTTGGCTTTGGTTAACACTAATTGAACAGCGAAAGCAATGGCGGAAGTAGCCAAGAGGGTCGGATCGGAGGCGTCTTTACGGCTCCCAGTCAGTCCGCGTTTTGGTGTAATGTGAGACTCGGATAGAAAATCGAGGTCAATAATACTTGTTTGGTATTCATGCTACTTGCGTGCCATACGGAGATGTCCTGCTATCGTCTTGCAGCGGACAGCAGTCCCTTAGGGATATCAAACAGGTAGATGGAGCTGTTGGATGCGAATTCCTTCTTTACGAGGATTTCGGTGTGCAAAGCGAAGGATAACAATTGACGCCTGAGCAGAGTAGGAGGAGAAACGCCCTTGCCCTCTAGGTACTCCGCTAGGTCGCTCAGCTCAGGGCATGAGCTCTGCTGCTTCGCAAACCTGCCAGTGTTTACCTCTAAGAAGGCGTCGTCATCGTCTCCTTTCGGAGAAGTATCAGTGGGCCTCGGGTAAGCAGGCTCCGTCAAAATGTTTGCGGCTCGACTTGTAGACTAAATAAATGTCAAATACTTGCAGACGTAAGCTCCATAGAGCAAGGCGGCCGCAGAGGTATTTCAAGTTGGCCAGCCAGCAAAGCGAGTGGTGATGGCTTACCACATTTAATCGTCGACTGCATAGGTATGAACGGAACTTCGAAGCGGCCCACATAATCGCGGGGCACTTATTCTCCGTCGTCGTATAATTGGCTTTGACTTTTGGGCGAGACCTGCTAGTGTACGCAATAACTTTTTATCGTCCAGCATTCTTCTGAATGAGAACAGCGCCTAGGTCCACATTTCTTGCGGCGATGTGAATTTCAACATCAGCGTTTTCGTCGTGGTCTAGGACAGGAGGGGACTGCAGGCGCCGCTTTATTTCTTCGAACGCTTCTGCTTGTTGCACCACTCGCTTTTAAAAGGTTCATCTTCAGATATATGCTGCGTCAAAGTTTCGGCGCTACGCGAGGCTTTCTTCGCAAATTGATCGTAGTACGCGCACTGCCCAAGGAATCGGCGCACAGCTTTGCTGTCACCAAGCTGCGAAGTCTACGCGATCGCAGCTGTTTTCTTTTTTTGGGGTGAAGGCGAAGTGGCATTGCTCTGCCTTCAACTTTAGCCCTGACAACTTGATTTTGTCAATCACGGCCCGAAGCCGTTTCAGGTGGTCGTCAAATTTCGTGAAGACATTGATGACGTATAAATATACGAGACAAATCTGCCACCTCAACCCAAAAAACCTTCCCATTAAAAGCTGCAACGTGGTTGGTGTGGGGCAGAGACCGAAGGTTATCACCTTCGAAGAAGCTGTCTGGCGTTATAAATACGGTCCTCTCGCGATCTCTTTTGTCGACCTCAATTTGCCAGTACCTGCTCTACAAGTCCACCGATGTGAAGTACTTTGCATTACAGAGCATGTCGAGTTCGTTGTCGACGCCATCGAGAGGTAAATGTTTTTTCTTATGCTGTACAAGTGGCGCGTAATCGACGCAGAAGCGACGTGGGCCACCTTTCTTCACTGTCATGACTGCTGCCGTGCAGGGCTCAACTATGCCTGTATGAAATGATCGCTAAGCATTTCCTTAACAGGATCTTGGATGGCCAGGCCCTCTCGTGGCTATAGGCGGTGAGGGCTTTGATGAGGAGGTCCAGCGTGCTTTACAGTCATAATAAAATGGCTGGCCAATCGAGTTTGACGCACCTTCAATGCCGACAAAAACACATAGTTTGGAAGAAGGATACATATCTAGTTTCGTCTGGTTCGAGGTAGGCCTGAGTTGATGTCGAAAATGCGACGCTGGACTTGATCAGGTCGCTCTCCATCGGGTTCGCTAGGCAGGCCGAAGACATCTCAGATGTCTGCTAGTTCACCGAGAAAAGCGATCGTGTTGCCCTAGTTAAGATGGGTGCATTCCTTTGTGAAGTTCGTAACCAGAGCCTGATCCTGTCATCCTCGGTAATGGCGATACAGATGCCGAGCCCTAGCTCCAAGAGCAACTGCGTGTTTCCCTCGGGGATGCTTTTGGAGGTTTCAATGGCCACGTTAATGACGCAGGCGACTAAGTTTGATCGGAACAGCTTGGTTCAGTCTCCATCAAGAATGCTTACAGGGATGTGATGCGTCGACGTTGTAGTAGTTACGGCGTTGTCCGTCGAGAGATTGCTGAGCACTCTGCGAAGGCAGATGAACGCCCCATATTCACTCATAAAATCCATATCCACAATCAAGCCTCGCGCGAGACTACAAAGCATTAAACAGAGAGAACGATGAGGTTGCCACCATCAGTGCGGATTAGTGGGTCGTTCAAAGTGGTCGTCATACTCCTAGCTGAGCAGTAAACTGTACACTGATGACTAATAGTCAGCTTGAAATTGCCCCAAGCTTTGAAACGAGCATCGCAATTGTCGAAACAGATTCGCGCAGATCACTGAAGAGCCAAGTACACTTGCCTCAGCTTCGCTTCACCATTCCAGGCACTGTACGTTAACACGTGTTCGAACAGGTGAAGCCAGTCTTCCTCGTTCTCATGCGATTGTCCTCGCAAGCAGGGGGCTCACGGCGCTAGAGGAAAACCACATGGGACTTGTAATCAGCGGGTGCCGTCGTCTGTGGCACGTCACGCTGATGATGTGCTGCACCTCAGGTAGCCACAGTTCAGCCTCTGCGCCAGATGTCACCTAGTGGTGATAATACCACTGACGACCAATGAGAACACTGGATTTTCTTTGGAAATATTTCTCTACTGGGCTTACTTGCGGCCACAAAAAAACTCAGCCATGGGCGTGGCGATAGCAATAAGCGTGCTCGACGGTCGGTCTACGAATGCCCTTCGTAAACCCGCCAACGTTCAATTGAAAGGCGGCGAAGAAAAATCCAGATAAAGCCGCGAACGGTGACAAGCACAACCTGGAACAATGCCGCAACAAGCGCGTGCCTTAATCTTCGAGACACATCTCGGTGCATCTTGCGCGACATAAAAAAAAGAAAACAAATTATGATATCTGACAAGACAAGGGCTATATATAAGCCGAGGCGTCAGCTAATAAAGTTTCACTTCCGTTCCTGGCTGCTTGCGTTCTTGTATTTATTCAGCCATGACAGAACAACCATGGCGTAAGTAGGAACAACTGGCGACAAAGATGGGATTGGATGCCACGATTCTGAAGTAACCACCGGCACCGCGGCTGAAGCGGAACGCACCGTGACTGAAGCGGAAGGCGCAGCGACGGAACCGGAACGCACAACCAGACCTCGAAGAAAAGGCAAGCATTTCACTATGTCATTGCCAGGGGCTTCGCAACGTTTCGGAAGCATGCCAGAGTTAAGCTCAAGAAGCGACAATACCAAGTCATACTTTGAGCTAGGTTTGAAAATTTTGTGCCACTTAACGACATACCGGAAACAAAGCTGAGGTTGTTCTTGAAGATAGTAGGCAGTGAAGTTTATGAATGAGCTCAAGAAAATTTTAGTTCTTGACAGTCCTATTGACAAGACTTTCGAAGAAATACAGAAAGTACTAGAACAGTACTACAGTTCCGAGTATTCCATAATCGCCGAGCGTTGCAAGTTTAACACGCGAACGCAGCAAGAAGCTGAAAGTGTTAAGGACTTCGTGACGGAACTTAAATATCTGGCACGTAATTGCGTGTATAAAGCGTCTTGCACCCCGGCACGTCTCTAGAGTTGCAACCGTACGCGGCAGATGTGGTTGGCATCGCTTTGCGAAGCCTTCGACGGCCACCGTGCCGCCAGCCCTCGTGCACTGGCGGCGACGAAAAACGCCGGCGACGCCGTCCAAGATGTTCCCATCAGTCGACGCTGGGACTTCGCGCATGCGCATAAATCTCTCGCAAAAGGCGGATTGGCCAATACCTCCAAAAATTAGTCTTACAGTACCCCGGGGCTTTGAAGCAAGTGACCGCGGCGGTGGTCAGACCTGTGACTCAGCGGGGAGTGCTAAGAATCTCTGGGTCCGCTAGGCAGGCCGCCATTGGAACCTGACCCTGCCAACATTTACCACTAGAATCCTAGCTAGTGAAGCTAGTTTAGCAGTGCTGTTAGAGCAACTAGAGGGTACGAAATGCAATGTCATAGGGCTTATAGACATTAGGAGGCCGAATGAGGCATATACTGTACTGAAGAACGAACATGTACTGTGTTATCGAGGTTTACCGAAGAGGTGAGAACTAGGAGTAGGATTTCTTGTCAATAAGTATATACCTGCTAATGTAGACGAAGTCTATAGTATGAATGAGGAAATGGCAAGCATCATAATTAAGCTAATAGTGTATAAACTGAAGGTTGTACAGGCCTACGAATCTACAGGCAGTCATCAGGACCAGACAGTTTAAAGCTTCTACGAAAATGTAGAATTGGCAATGAGGTGAGGCAAGACGCGGTATACTGTGCTGATGGGCGACTTCAATGCTAAAGTATGAAAAAAGCAGGCAGGAGACCAGGTAGTGGGTGACTATGGCATATGTTCTAGAAATAGCAAGGGGGAGTCACTAGTTGAATTTGGAGAGCGCAATAACTTAAGAATCATGAATACCTTGTTCAGCAAATGGTAGAACCGGAAATGGGCATGGAAAAGTCCTAACCAGGAAACGAGAAATGAAATTGACTTCATACAGTTTTCTAACCCTGCCAATCTGCAGGATGTTGAGGTAATCAGGCTATTGCCATGGAGTGACCACAGGTTGGTAAGGTCTCAAAGTATTCTAAATCTGACGAGGGAACAAAAAAGATTAGCAAGGAGGAAGTCTATCAGTGAATTAGCGGTGAGGAAGAGGGCAGAAAAGTTCAGGATCTCGCTACAGCATAGATATTCTGCTCTAACCGAGGATGACGACATTAGCCTAGAAGCAATAAATGATAAATTCAGAGATATCATTACTGAGTGCGCTGTAAAAGTAGGCGGTAGGATAGTTAGAGAGAATACCGGCAAGCTGTCTACGGAGACGAAAGTTTTAATTACGAAACGCACATGTATGAAAGCTTCCAATTCAATAGACAAGATAGAAATGGCAGATATATCGAAGCTAATCAATAAGCGCAAAGTGGCCGGTATAATGAAATATAACATGGAAAAAATTGAGCATGCTGTAAAGAACGGGGAAGCGTTAAAACGATGAAGAAGAAATTGGGCATAGGCAAAAATCAGATGCATGCGCTAAGGGACAAGGCTCGCAACGTCATCACTAATAGGACAAAGTATCTACTGATAGTATATCCACAGCAGCCAAACTAGTCAGGACAATGATGAGATTGGCAGTAGGGAAAAACAGACAGACGTTCAGCCAGTGTCGAGGTTAGAAACAATGAAAACGGGAAAGCAGCTGAAGTGGATCAGGTACTGTAGAATTGTTCAAGGACTGGAGGATACCATGCTAGGAGAACTTGCCACCCTGTATAAGCAGTGCCTGGTGTCACCGACAGTACCGGAACCATAGTATAACGCAAATATTATCCCAACTCATAAGCAAGGGGGACGCTAAGTACCTGAAAATTAGACCAATCTGCTAACTATCCATTATGTATAAAGTATTTAAAAAGGTAATCGCTAGTAGAATCAGCACACTATTACACAGTAAACAAAACTTCAAGCAGTTTTTTGGAAAGGGATACTCTATTATGGATCATATCTATACGATCATCCAGGTCATAGAAAAATACACGGCATATAATCAGCCCTTATACATAGCAATCATTGATTGCGAATAAGCATTTGACTCAGTAGAAACCTCGGCGGTCATGCAGGCTTGCAAAATCAGGGTGTAGACGAGCCGTACGAGAAAGTACTGGAAGATACGTATAGTGGCTGCGCAGAAACCATAGTTCTGCACAAAGTAACAAAATTCCTCTAAAATAAGGTGTTAGGCAAGGAAACACGATCTCCCCAGTTCTATTCATAGCTTCACAGCTTGCTTATAGGAAGTATTCAGACACCTGGAATGGGAGAAGTTAGGGTAAAGTGTAAATGGAGAATACCTCAGTAATCTGCAATTTGCTGACGACTTCGTTTGCTATGCAGCTCAGAGGAGGAACTGCAAAGCATGATTGATGACCTATAGAGGAAAAGCAGAAAGGTAGGCTTGAAAATCAGTATGCAGAGGTCTAAGGTAATATTAAAAAGCCTCGGGAAGGAACAGCAGTTTACGTTAGGTAGTGAAGCACTGGAAGTGTTAGACGAATATGTCTACTTAGGACAGGTTGTAACCGCAGATCCGGACCATAAAAGGGAAATAACAAGGAGAATAAGATTGGGATCGAGTGCATTTGGCAAGCACTCCCAGATTATGACTAGCAGCTTACCGGTATCGCTCAAGAGGAAAGTATAGAACAGTTGCATCTTACCTGTACTCACCTGTGGGGCTGAAACGTGAAGGCTAATCAAGAGGGTTTTACTTAAGTTGAGGACAACGCAGAGGGATATTAAACTAAAACGGTAGGGGTCATGTTCACAGATGGGAAGCGTGCAGTGGGGGTCAAATAAATAACTCAAGTTACTGACATTCTAGCGGAATTCAAGAAGAAATGAGCCTGGGCAGGAGATGTAGTACGAAGAGAGGATAACCGGTGGTAGCTTAGGGTAACAAACTGGATTCCAAGAGAGGGAAAGCCTAGCAAGAGGCGGCAGAAGGGACGGCAAAAAGCGGACGAGGTTAAGATGTTCGCAGAGATTGAGTGGGTGCAGCTAGCACGGGACCGGGTTAAGGGGCGAAATATGGGAGGCTCTGCAGTGGGTAGAGTCAGCCTGAAGATAATGCTGACGATTTAACGCAAAGCCTTCTGCTTACCTGGTGAAACGACGAAAAACATTGCGTAGCTTCTAGTCCTATGACATGCAGAATGGAGTTTTGAAGTTATCCTTTAGGTGTTTTTGGCATTCGTGCGGTGGCAAAAAAGCAGTTGTTTGTCGCGCAGGCTGCGAGAATTGACAAGTCCCGGCAGATAGTATATTTGAACACAAACCTATTTATTCTGCCTCCACCTAATTCAGCATTGGATCCTTCTAACAGCCCTACGTAGAGTTAAACAACTATTGTAGAAATAGTGAGAAAGGTTGGTAAACTGGGTGTGAGGTGAGAGAGGTAACTGATGAGCGCATGAGTGCGAATATTAGTTCACGCAGGTTTATGGGGTAATGAAAATGTGTTGCGTTACTAATGCTTGCAATGTGCTTGAATGTGCGAACATGTCTTCTGGCTCAGTAGAGTGGAGAGTTGGGCCAGTTGGTACATAATGGTAAGGATAAAACGCGTCTTTCCGCTGATTTTAATCCTTGCCATGTCTTCTGGCCGTCACATGATGCTTTTAAGGTGCTGCGCAGCATTTTAATCTTTCCAAGACACTTTCCAGGAACTATCGATAACTTTGGTAGTTCTCATCCTCGCAGAGGGGTCGAATGCTTTTGTTGGCAGGGCAGTCGGCCACACTCGCTCTTTCACAAAATGAGAACGGGGACTGAATTTCCTCATAGAGCGCGCGCGCGCTGGGCCCTGAGATGATATAACCACATGAAAGCAACGGTGGCTGTCTCTCTCTCTTGCCGTGGTGGCCTACGCTCTGTATCTATCAGGCTGCCTCTATGCCGTTGCCTCGGTTTTCTTGGAAGACAAATCCTAAAGAGAGCGGAAAAGTAGAACGAAAGCGCATGTCTCCCTTCGATGCCGAAGCCGGAAAAAAAAATTAAAGGAAAAAAAGGTACAAAACGCCCATGTATGTGGGGGAAGGCGGTTTTTAGCGAAGGCGGCTGTAGTAGTTGCCGCGCTGGCCCTGCGCATGTTACTCACTTCTGGGCTTTCTTGGAGACCAACGCCTCATATCTCCGTACTGTAACCTATGACCGCTTCCTTTATGCCTCAATCAGTTTCTTCGCTGATTTCATTTACAATATCCTACGTAATTTCGTTATCTTACGCCATTAAACGTTCTCAGTGCTCATATTTCTGTTCGCTGCATATTTGTGAACAGCTTAGCTGGGAAGTGCCCCCGTTGTATGGAAAAGAACAATGGCGGGAGGAGATTGACGTTGTTCGCCTCATCAACTACACTATACCGAAGGACGTTATTCATGAAGTTAACGCCATATTATACAGTACGTACAACCTTTATCAAAAGTTCACAGCCCAGGGGGTCTACTTCTGAGCGATAATATGTGGCTCGTAACGCATTCCCAGGTTTCCAAACTAGCTGAAGGCAAAAAGATTTTTCCTGCTACCCTCTCCAATGGCTAGGACTTCCACGATTATTACAGAGGTCATATTATACTGCTTAAAAGCAAACCCTCTGGGCTGTAAACTTTTGATAATAGGTGTGCATATTATTGCGGCATGGATTTTTTTGTGTATGATTCAGTATATTATCCTACTGTTACCAGTTTGGCTGTTTGCGTGTCCTTTAGTGGATGTTGGAAATAACTGCCGTGAAGAGTGATTTAGAAGTGCAAGGTAGAGATTCGTCAGCGATGCTCGCAAGCCCGTGCGCGGGCATGTTTGCTTGCTGTGATGCGGACAACTGCAGGTGCGCCGAAAATTTATCAGAGATGCAAAACAGTTGTTCGCGGCACTGACATGAAGCCAAACGTCCCATTAAAGCCATTTATGGAAATTGCGTCGAGTACGCCTTGCACCGCAATCAATCAGGAACAATATATTACTGAGCAGCTTTGTATGTACTGTGCATTTTAGCATAGTAGGGCAAATATTTGCAGCGTAGCTTACACACTGATATATTTCAGACAGCGTCTATGTGTTGCGCATGAGGCCGAAAGCTTGTTCAGCTTTTTGTTTTATTATAGTGTATGCAAGGGCGAACTTTTGTACGTTTAGAAGCTTTGTTTTCAAAACGGACTGTGCGGTGTGTGGAAGTGAATTTTACAGCGATGCGGATATAATGTTTCTTAGAACGCTAAAATGATCAGGCTGGTAATGAACTATAATGGCCCTAAACATGAAGCCTGTGAGGGAATTCTAATCTTTGATTGAATTCTCTGTTTTTTTAAAGGGCTTGCTATCTCTTAAACATGACTCTACTTTGTATCACTGGACAATATCATATTTAAAAATTGAAGGCCTTCATCAGAAGATGTGAGCCTCAGCTCATAACGTTATTGGTGAACCGCGCACTTCGACATATTCAAAATCAAACATGTGCATTGAAAAGCTTACTGAGTTGGATTTCATGCAAGGCACCACCAAAAATTGGCAACTGTCGCACCTCTTGCGCACCATATACGCATAACTTTTTCATATTTGATATATTTTTTAAGTTAGCCTGATTTTCATGCAACTACTTCATTATACAACGCTGCTATGCATAAACCGAACTAAAAAAAAAAAGGTTTCAAATGCTCATATCTCACTTTGGATATTGAAACCACACTTCCAATTGGGATATTTAAACAACAAGAACGCATTTAATTTCGACGGCCTTCAATTTCTCTATAATTGCCCTTAAAGTAAAAACAAAGTTAAATTGGATTGGCTATTTAAGGTTAACAAGCATTTAACTATCAAGCTTTTTCGCGTACATAATGTACGCCTCGCTGTAAGGCGCAACTGCAAAGACCGTGCATATTTATCTCACGCAGGTTTTATCATCGGAGGGTTTTTTATTGCCTCTTAATACATATTTTCCGTGTAATGTTACTAAGATTGCATCCTGGTATTAAAGGGCATTGAGGACAGAACGAGGTTTACCTCTATAGATAGGGTACCATAATCAAGTCTCAGATAGGCCAGTCTCATTTAAATATCGATTTATATAACCAAGAAATGGCCGAAATCCTAAATACAGCAGTGTTCAGTGCAAGCTGATTTTTTAAGTAAAATCATTTCCCTTACAAAAAGATATCGGTCATGGATCCCCGGGGTGACACAGTTCGGCTGTTTCTGCAGTTTCCTTAGAATAAAGACCCATTCTTTAGTGATCGCGTAATCAGTTTGAGTCAACTGATGCAACCCTTTATTCAGACCAGTTTTACTTCCGAGCAAGTTGCCCTTTTTAGCGCACCACACAAACTTAAAACCAGACAATAAATTTTGCTTCACACAATGACGAGTTTTTCTTTAAATAACCAAACCTATTTTCGTTCACGTCATTTATTTTTTTTTTATTTCACCAGTATACATAAATCATTCCGAAGTATTCAGCTACGACCATTAGGCATTTAATATTGAATTTCTTGATGCTGTTTTCTGCCGTTTTATCAACCTAACGGCGGCTGTTTGTAGTTGATATTTAGGTCAAGTGAGGCAGAGAAATAAAGACAATATGCCAGTTGACATGGCACTGCGTTCATCCTAGCTCTTGAAAAGCCAGTCTTATATTATGTAGTGATGACAAACCACGTAGCGGCAATCACATTACAGCTTTTCGCGCCTGTCGTGCCCTATATATTACTATTCGTTAAGCCATCGTTGCAATCACGAAACTGAATCAGAGCCTATAAAGAAATTTATAAAGTATTTAGTGGTCGGAGGCGATACCTTGCAGCAAGTCAGGTATTCAAATGTCTAAGACATTATCTCAGAGTAGAAAACAACTGAAATCATTTGTACATGGCAGTGTATTGCACTGCTATCATAAATTGGCACTTGCGCGAATGAAGTATTTTCTCAGAATCTTTATGACCATGAAGGCAATAAATATTGTCGTACAGCTGTGAAAGTTATGCAGCGACATGGGCAACCTCGTCTACGGATAGTATCAGCAGCGAAATTCAGCGAAATTAAAAAAAAAAACTTTGTTTATGAAAAGCCAGCTAATCCTATTATTGAAAGCCTACTTGCTGTATTTGTATATCGGTTTCTTGCACTCAAAATTGAATTTCTTTCCCATTCCGGGGGACATTAGACTACCTCTTACCAGAGATCCATTTTATTATGTGCCGAAGGAATAAAATGCGTATTCATTTATACGACAGCCTGTAGAAACAACAATACAATAGTAACAGACAATATATCATTGGTGATCAATTCCATGGATGGAGTCGTGAGTGTAGGTGAAATAAATGCAGCGAAACTGCAAAATTTGTTATTGCAACATCTGCAATAAAACATTTTAACTAAATATGTATTACTGTAACTGCTGCTAGCAGCTATTTATAATCGGGCTTACTATCGTTGTAAAATGACTGGAGGGGTCCTGTACATGTTGTATGCTGTAGCGCACATTATAATCTTGCTGCCTTCTTCATGTAGATGCTGGACCTCTTTCCGATGACATTGTTCGGTATAGTCTTCTCATTGCTTTCATTCCTTATCTCAGTCATCTGCGCAACACTTCTTGTTGGTAACTGTGGTCATCTAATTTCCCTGTCTAGGCATTTCTTGTCATTGTGAATGATTTTTACTACACATGTAATATCTTTTTTTTTCGCTTTTAGTTGCACATCGGGAGCGATTTAGACCTACAAGTGAATCAAATGAATGGAATTACTGGGCAGAAAAAAAAAAACAGTCTCTATAATCGTCAGAGGGTCGATGCCCTGTAGGTTTAAGAGGAGTTTCACTGGAAACATCCGGCTAAAGAATCCTAAGCCTTGTGCAAAAGAAGAATGCAGCTAATGGTGAGTATTTCGTGTGTCGTAAATTATCCCAAATCACATATGACAACAGATGGAGAACAGTAGTGAAATTCTGTCGTATACTGTCTGAAAACAGTCTAGACACCGAATGTTCGCTTGCGTAGTTTAGTGGCGTTAGGCATATCTCTAAGATTAGATGCGTGGATGAATTCTTTGTATTACCATGCCCTGAGGTTTTATTACAAAATTTTAAATGTCAATAATTCATTTTCTGTACTGTTCATCGGAACAGTGCAACCGCCGCGTGACATTGCCTATAATATAAGTATTCTTTTTAATTTGTATTTTGCTAAAGTATGCATGAATTATCTCGTGTTTTATTGTAACTAACTTGCAACTAGATTTACTTTACCTCGTTGTTTCGGCTAGAAATAACGGAATATTATTTTGGCATCATAGGCCGCTTTAGGCCATATAAGGAGCTAAAAATAAATATATTCGATCTCTTTATGAAGTCTATTGTCTAAAACGGCCTATTTGAAGAGACGATACGACAGTAACTATATGAGAAGTTTTTTCCAGTTTCTTTGTGCCTGCCTGGAACTAAGCAACATTGTTGTCAAGGCTCTATTGTTCAAACCGAAAACAAAACTGACGAGAAGCATCATCATCATTAGCCTGATACCCAATGCAGGGCGAAGGCCTTTCCCATATTTCTCCAATTAACCCGGTTCTGTGCTAGCTGCATCCACTTTACCCCTGCGAACATCTTGACCTCATCCGCCCACCTAATTTTCCGCCGCTCCCTGCTACGCTTTCCTTTCCTTGGAGTCCAGTTTGTTACCCTAAGCGACCATCGGTTATTCTTTCTTCGCACTACTTGTACTGCCCATGCCCATTTCTTCTTCTTAATTTCGAATAGAATGTCAGTAACTTGAGCTATTTCTCTGACTCACCCTGCACGCTTCCTATCTCTTAGTGTTACCGCTACCATTTTTCGTTCCATAGCCCTCTGCGTTGTCCTCAACTTAAGTAGAATCCTCTTGGTTAGCCTCCACGTTTCCGCCCCATAGGTGAGTACATGTAAGATACAACTGTTGTATACTTTCCTCTTGAGCGATACCGGTAAGCTGCTAGTCGTAATCTACGAGTGTTTGCCAAATGCACTCCATCCCAATCTTATTCTTCTTGTTATTTCCTTTTCATGGTCCGGATCTGTTGTTACTACCTGTCCTACAAAGTAACCGAGAAGAATATCACCTGCATATAGTAATGAGCATCGGTGAGTTCCATGTGCTGAATCTATATATATATATATATATATATGTGTGTGTGTGTGTGTGTGTGTGTGTGTGTGTGTGTGTGTGTGTGTGTGTGTGTGTGTGTGTGTGTGTGTGTGTGTGTGTGTGTGTGTGTGTGTGTGTGTGTGTGTGTGTGTGTGTGTGTGTGTGTGTGTGTGTGTGTGTGTGTGTGTGTGTGTGTGTGTGTGTGTGTGTGTGTGTGTGTGTGTGTGTGTGTGTGTGTGTGTGTGTGTGTGTGTGTGTGTGTGTGTGTGTGTGTGTGTGCGCGTGTGTGTGTGCGTGCATACCCAAGGCGTCGTTGTTGAACAGGAAACGAAGCCTAAAATAAAATAAATAAAATAAACGAAAACCTTTCTACGATCATTAGATCTGATAGGACGGCCGCATTTAAAAAGAATGTCGCCTGTCTGAAATGTCGGCCACAATATCAGACTGCGTCACATTGAGCATGTTAAACCCTACATACTCTTCGACGTGGTAGAGCACTGGATGGGGCGCTTGACAGCTGCGCCCGTGAATGATGAACGGAATCTCAGCCGCGAGAGCCGGCTTTTTGATGGAGGCGAAAGGCATCTCGACCGTGTGCTGTCCGATGTCAGTGCACGGTAAACAACCACAAGCGGTCGGTAAACATTACACTAGAGCGTCTCTCATAATCTGGGCTGGTTTGAGACACACATACAAATGCGCAGATATACTGTACCAGAAATAGGGGTAAGCAATACAAGAAGTTGCTACTAAGGTAGTTCCAAAGCAAAAGAAATGCAAGAAAGCAAACTGGTTATCTGAAGAGGCTTTGCAAATAGCTGAGGAAAGGAGGATGGCAAAAGTTATGGGGGAAAGAGAAAGATACAAGGTTCTCAATGCGGATTTTCAGAAAATAGCAAGGAGAGATAAGAATGCCTTCATGAACATACAGTGCCAAGCAGTTGAGGACAACAGCCAATTAAGGAACACAAGAGCTCTGTATAAGACAATCAAAGATATCAAAGGAAGCTTCTGTGCTAAGCTGGGCGTGATAAAGCACAAACGAGGCAAGGACCTCACTGAAGCCGCAGAGGTAAAGAAGAGGTGGCAGGAATACAAAGAAGAACTGTACAAGAAAGACCCGAATGTGCAAACCCAACATAAGACGGTTGTGATCACTGATCTCGAGCCGGGCATCGTAAAGAGTGAAGTTGAATGAGCCTTAGCCAGCCTTGCTAAGAACAAAGCTAGCGGAATTGATGGCATTCCAGCTGAGTTGCTTCAAAACCTCAACCATGACGCTGTTACATTCTGCATACATTATGTCAGAAGATTTGGACAACCCTGCAGTGGCCACAGGATTGGAGGAGGTCAGTTTACATCCCCATTCCAAAGAAAGGCAGTGCCAAAGATTGTTCCAACTACCGCACGATCGCGCTTATTTCGCATGCTAGCAAGGTGATGTTGAAAATCCTCCAAGGTAGGCTGCAGCAGTATGTGGATCGGGAGCTTCCGGACGTGCAAGCTGGGTTTCGCAAGGGCAGAGGAACTAGAGACCAAGTTGCCAACCCTCGCTGGATCATGGAAAAAGCAAGAGAATTCCAGAAACCCATCTACTTCTGCTTTATTGATTATGCGAAAGCGCTTGACTGCGTAGATCACAGCAGATTGTTCCAAGCTCTCCAAGAGATGGGAGTTCCAATTCACCTCATCTGTCTCCTCAGGAACATGTATGAAGGGCAAGAGGCCACAGTCAGAACTGGGCATGGTCTTACTGATTGGTTTCCGACTGAGAAAGGAGTGAGGCAAGGCTGCATACTGTCGCCCTGCCTATTTAACCTATATGCAGAGTACATCATGAGGAAGGCCGGTCTGGACGAGTCTTCAGCTGGAGTGAAGATTGCTGGAAAACGTATCAACAACCTTAGATATGCGGATGATACCACTTTAATGGCAGAAAGTGAAGCGGAACTCAAGAGACTTGGTGCGCGTACAAGAAGAGAGTGAGAAGTTTGGGCTTAAACTGAACATTAAAAAGACAAAGATCATGGCGTCTTGCCCTATCAAGTCCTGGAGCATCAAGGGACAAGAAGTGGAAGCTGTGACAGATTTTCTCTTCTTGGGCTCCAAGATTACCTCGGAAGGAGACTGCAGCCATGAAATTAAGAGACGCCTGCTTCTGGGAAAGGGAGCAATGGTTAGCCTTGACTGCCTAGTAAAGAGCAGAGACATTAGTCTGCCAACCAAGATCCGTATAACTCGTGCTATGGTCTTTCCAGTTGTGATGTATGGATGCGAGAGTTGGACTGTGAGAAAGGCTGACCGCCGAATAATTGACGCGTTGAATTGTGGTGCTGGCGAAGACTCTTGAGAGTTCCTTGGACTGCCAGAAAATCAAATAAGTCAATATTGTCGACCATAAACCCTGACTGCTCATTGGAGGGTCAAATTCTAAAGTTAAAGCTCAGCTACTTTGGTCATCTGATAATAAGAGAGGAGTCGCTGGAGAAAGATTTGATGTTGGGAAAGGTTGAGGGTCGCCGGAGAAGGGGTAGGCAGCGAACGCGATGGTTAGATGGTATCCTCGAGGCACTGAGGATGAAGTTATGTGATGTTAGGAAGATAGTGAGAGACCGGAAAGCGTGGCGTGACATGGTCAATAGGATCACGAAGAGTCGGACACGACTGAACGACTGAACTGAACTGAACCTTTGAAAAAGTTTACAGCAAATGCTTTAGCCACTGTTCTTGGCTAGAACTTCATTGTTGTCGGCTTGGGCGTAAGATATATTTATCTATAGGAAAGCCCAAGGTGCGAAAATAGCGAAATGCGTATATGGTTTTAGAAGATTTTTCGCATACAAGACAGCCCTCCCCCCTTAATGCAGGCACCATATTGTTCGCTTCTTGGGGCCATTAATTTGCAGGTATACTTTTTCTTGCAGTCACTTACCTGAAGAAAGAATCTCAAAAATACTGCTGTGTTATTCATATATGAGGAACAACCAAGGCCGAGATGAGGGCGACTGAGAAAATGAAAAGGCAAGGCTAAAGGCGTTAGCTCCTACCTCTCCCTTCACGTTTGCAACATGATTTCTGGCGTTTGTGTTGACTGCGCTATCTATATCACATTTTGCATGAACGTCAACGAAGGCAAAGCCGCTCCCAGCCTCTAAACATCGTAGATCAGTGGCTTCCTGGCCGCCGTCCCAATTCGGCCACTTCCTTGGTTTTGTTTGTACAGTTTAACTTCCCAAAACGACTAAGGCTATGCATAATGCCGTATCGAAGAAACGTGATTGCGACAACCTAGTCTTCTTCAGCGTACACCGACATCATTTACTTGCGATCCCGGTCATTGCAGCGAACTATCTCTTCAAATGAAACTGTATGTATGGCATATGCCGAATTACAGTCGGCAAACTTGAGCGCTGCCATAACTTCAAAGTAGCAAGTTGTGAGTGAGGATAAGCCGTTACAATTGCTATGGTAAAAATGAGAATCGCACACTGAAATATAGTTTCCTTTTAATGTAGCACGAATTAATGCTCCGAAATTCGCTGTCAGGTCTTCGTTCGATCCTTAAGCAAGCCTTGTTGGCTTTGATGGCATGGTCGCTATGCAGCGCTTAGCATTGCGTCAAAATTTATCAATTGAAATACAGCGCCGTTGTCGATTTAAGAGGTTGAAAGCCGTCACAATACTGCTCCAGCCGCCAAGGAAATCGTATAATGGAATACATCCGTGTAAGGAATGCTATATTTTATGAGAGAATGTAACGAGGCACGCAAGAGCAACGCACATGCCTCGCTACATGCTATTAGGGATAATAGAAAACCGCTGAGTTTGAACAACCATGCAAATTGTAGCCACTCATGTCACGTTGAAGACAACAAAAAAAATTATGTAACCCGCTGTACCTGTCTTTCGAGTAAGTTCCCAAGAGTGCTCCAACGTTGTGACGTATATTTTAGAACCTGTTGACTGTGAGCTGGATGTGTTATTTAAAGGATGTGGTCCTCTTAATGTTGATTTCGCGCTAAAGGGGAATTTGGAGAATCTGCGAGGTTCATTTAAACTTTTGCTAATAAAATGTCTCTGCGCAAAATACAGAGATCTGATATGGCTCTGCGCCAAAATAGAAAAGACACAACTCTGCGCAAAATAGCATCTCCTTCGTTGGTACCCGGCGTATAAATTTATTGTGTTCATGTTTTCCTACCATATATTTGGAGAGTGTTGGTAGATAAAAATATTACCACGAGATGAAGTGGAACAATTCGTATATAATACGTAGACTGGTAAAGAAAAAGTGAGCAGGTAGAAATATGAGATATAATAACTTTTCTAGGGTTTAAGTGAATGCGAACGTCAGACATTGGTAATCGGGTGAGAAGCTTATATTTAAAACAGTATGAACCTGCCTTCGCACAATAAATCTTTGGCCTAAATTCTTCCGCAGTGCTATAACTCCCGGAAATCAGAGCTTAATAAGAACACATATTAGATCAATCCCTTGGAAACCGAAAACGTCGGTGGCGTCAGACATATTAAAGAAGGCATGACGCATACAATCTAAGGATGACGCATAAAATATAAATTAAATGTGAGAAAATATGCACGCATTGATAGGCTTCATTTTTAACTCAAATTGAAACAGAATGGTGAGAATGGATGATTGCTGCTAACACTACCCTATAGTGTCCAGCTATCAATTCTTACGAAGTTGATTGTGAATATTCCTCTAGAAAACATAATGACAAAGCTACCATAACTAAGCTGACTTGATCCTCCTTGCGTATCTAACTTCACACACGTCACAAAATTAATTATAATCTGTCATTGCAAAAGGACATTGATGTCAACATATTCAACAAAACAGTTACTCGCTCAAATATTTCAAACAATGTAGGGAAATTGCTGCTGAGATTAAGAATAACAAAAAGGCTCGCATACAGCGGTCTTCTCGACATGAATGGCCACTACCGCGACACTATAGAAACGTTTAACAAACCTAAAATATTGAATTGAAGCCGTAAACGAGCCTTTAAGATTAGGATGGTAAACGGTAAGGTGCCCTCAGGATCAAAACGCTGTCGCTGACCTGACCGTGCGAAGTCTTTTTTTGATTACCATGGCGCATTGCGTAAAGCTGAGGAAGATCATGCGCCCCAGGATGGCAAATTTAGTGATACTATGGCTTCCTTGGGTTACCCTTTATTTGTTCACCGGCTACGTCAACGCCACTCCAGCGAGTAAAGTGCACGAAAAGCTGCTCTATAAAAGCACCACAGATCCTAATCATCCGTTGGGTGTATGTTTGTCACAATAATAGTCTGTACATTTTGGCAGAGAGACACAAGCCTGGTTTTGTATAATATTTTTAGGAAGTTAATTAACATGAGAGGTATGGAGAGTGTGAATTTTTGATTTAGAATATTTTGAAAAACTCGTTTAGCATACATCCTTCGGCGAAGTTTGAGAAAAACAATTTGAGCGTTTTTGCTGCTGTTTACGGACACGAAGGACTTCACCGGTACTAATTTCGTACCGAGCCAGAGTTAAGTTCTTAGAATAAAATAAGGAACTACGAGAGAGTGGCGCAGACCTCATAGGCTGCCTGTCTCGCCTGAGAAATTCTCTTTGTCTCGTGACTTTCTCGTGGCTCGTGAGTCTCTCTCACTTGGTTACACCGGCAACAGCATAAGTGGCGACACGGTTCAAACGCTGAACGTGCTCATTAGAGCACTGCTCTAAAATGCAGTTATGGGCTGCTCTAATTGTTATCACGCGCTTAATTCTTTATATCAGCAAAAGCAAATGCGCATTAAGTGTCCTTAGATATGGCATAGGGTGTTCTGGCTAAAATGTAAGCTAAGCTCGCAGCATGAATGATATTCACAGATGAAAATACACATAAAAATTTTCACAATGACTAGTGAACATCTGCTGCTTCATTATTGTGTTGTCCATCATGACTGATAGAGAGCTTCTGGTTAAACGTTCACTGCTTTGATTCGACATAAAAGGAGAACAATCAACGTGCTTAATTATGCTCAGGATCTACTGTGTGCACCTGGTACTGCTTCCTAGCGACAAGATGAAACCTTCTAAGCTGTTAATGTTGTTCCTTCTTGAGTTCCTGAATAGCGCTTCGTGAGTGATGTTTTTTATATGTGGTGGTAGTTCTTGCGTGCACTCTTTGACCCTTGCATCTAATGTATGAAATCACCATAAGAGGTTCGCACGAGATCATTAAAACAGGACCATCTTTCCACCTACCGTCCCGCATTCCCGCTTTATCAAATAATCGTTTTTTTTTCTCTCTTTTTGCTACGGTTTTTATTTCTGCGTGTTTTGTTTTGATATACAGAGCACACGTCATTATCACAAGTGGCAACACACAGGTGTCCAATACCGTCGCTGGGGGCGAACGCAGGAGCGCTTGTCTATCACAGGTGTCAGACAGTTTGAGTTTCGCAATTTTCAATATCAGCCTGTTCTGTTCGGTCTGCCGTAGGCGTTATTACAATTAATCCCTTTGCAGCCCTTACGTCGCTCATAGGCAGGTCCGTACTCATATCTTAGTGTTGGTAAATTATTGTTACTTGACAAAACAGTATTATGGGTTAGTTAGTTTTGAAACAGAGAGAAATACAAAGCTGCATACAAGGCACGGGGGTACACACAGTAAGGTTGGTTCGATTGACAAAGCGTGAGACGAATGTGATGTCTGAATTTTAAACCTCCATCTTCCTAATCATTTCGCGTATGTCTCATGCCTTCCGTCAGCTTTGATTTTAACTCTACTTTTTTACTGTTGATGTCGAGAGTATGACGCAACTGTGCCTCTTTGAGGAATACATTGAAAAACAGAGACGGAGCCTAGTAAATTGAAATTTGATATTGACATTTCAGCGTCACGAATAGAGTCTTGTTCAGTGAACAAAGCCCCCGTTCCAGGTGCCGAAACGTCCACACAAAAATTTCGTTTTACTGGTCGGCGTCTCAGTTTTTAAAACCTTATCACTGTTATAATACAGACTGTCCTGCTTTTTTTGCTTTGCAGTAACGAAGCCCTACACATACTTTTACTTGCTGTTCACTTCGCTTGCGAGTTTACTCTCCACTTAACGCCACCATGCACTTCACTCACACTAAAGGGTGTTACGTACAGCAGAAATATTTAATGGAGAAAAGATTGGATGGATGGAATATAGGAGCGTCCCCTTCGAAACGGGGTGGTAGCAGTAGCTATCATGCTCATTTTTCTCCCTATATCTTAATTATTGATTCAGAATGGTTAACTAAACTATCATTCTATTTATTAAATTTTGTTCCTCCCTTACAAACATTATGTCATCACTGCTCTGCTTTTAAGCCACCAATCTTCCAGTCGTTTTTTTCTATTTTCCACCGCCGGTTTATTCACACGGCCACTGTTATCTCTAAACCCCAGAGCTTCAGGAACAGTGATTGTGCCTGCACCAACTTCCGGATGGATACCACTACATTCGAGTATAATATGGTCAATTGTTTTACTGGAGTTTCCACACACAGCACATTCGTCATCTCCATTGTTACATTTCTTTTTGTAGCGGCGTGTTCTAAGGCACCCTGATCTAGCTTCAAAAAGTAGGGCACTGACTCTTGAGTTATCAAAGAAATCTTCCTTCCCGATCTGCATTTTCCACTTTCGGTATAATTCCACACTCTATTTCTTTTCCATCGAATTTATCCAATTTTTACCTTCTGTGTCTTTTACCTGTTGCTTAATGCTTTTTATTTCTTCGTCCTTGTTACTAGCATACTTACTAGCTAGTTTACTAGTTCTTTTCCTCCATTGTGAGTCAACGCTTTTTAGGTACAGGTATTTATATACTTTAGCTGCCCATCTGTTACTGTCCAATTTCCTCAGGCGTTTCTCATATAATATTTTACTCTGAGCTTCCCGTACTTCGAAAGATGCCCAGCCCATATCTCCCTGTACCGCCTCATTTGTAGTTTTGCCGTGGGCACCTAGTGCTAATCGTCCAACGGATCTCTGATTTGTTTCTAATGTCGACTGTACCTCTGATTTTAGGCACTAAACTGCATTTCCGAAAGTAAGTCCGGGCACCATAATTCCTTTCCAAATACCCCTCAAAACCTCATACCTATTGTATCCCCACAATGCCTTATGCTTCATTATCCCGGCATTCCTTCGCCCTTGGCCTTAAGTGATTGCTCATGCTTTCCAATGTATGCCAATCCTTCGTTTACCCATACCCCCAGATATTTATATTCTGCTACTCTAGGTATTTCAGGGCCTTGTATTTTAAGACCCTGATCAGTTGAGCCGTTGAAAATCATGAGACCCGACTTAACTGCGCTGAAACTGAAGCCTAGAGCGTCCCCTTCGTCTCCGCAATACTTAACTAGAGTTTCCAATTCTTCCTGACTTTCTGCTAGCAGCACAATATGGTCCGCATACATCAAAGCGGGGAGGCGCTGCTCTACCGCCTTTCCACCTAATCTATATGACAGGTTAAAACCTAGGTTACTGTCTTGTATCCTCCGTTCCAGGTTTATCATATAAAGCGTGAACAGCACCGGTGATAGAGGGCAGCCTTGTCTTAATCCTTTGCATACTTTGACATCCTCCGTACTTCTTATCCCTTCCCACGTAATTTCTACTTTGTTATCCCGGTATATTTCCTGTAAAAACTCTATTATCTCATAACCGATACCTTCTTCTTTTAATATGTTCCACAGGAGTTCCCTGCTTACGTTGTCGTACGCCCCGTTTATGTCCAGGAAGGCCAAATACAAAGGTCTATTTTCCACTCTAGATATTTCGATGCATTGGGTAAGCACGAACAGGCTATCATCTAAGCGCCTACCATTTCTAAAGCCGTTCTGAAGTTCTCCGAGTATCTTGTTACTTTCAACCCATGCTTGCACCTTTAATTTCACCGCCTGCATGGCTAACCTGTACATAACAGATGTTATGGTAATCGGCCTGTAGGATTTTTTGTGCATCCTGCCTCCTTTCCCTTTATAAATCAAATTCATTTTACTCTGCCGCCAGCTGTCCGCAATTTGCTTATTCGTTATGACTGTTTCCAGAGCTTTTAACAACTTTTCCTTACTTTTTGGACCGAGTTTATTAATCAGCTTGATCGGAATTCCATCTATTTCTGTAGATGTGTTTTTAGGAATATTTTTTTCTGCCTTGTTCCAGTTTAGATCGGTCAGTTCTAAGCTGTTTTGTATTCTGCTACCTTGTGTTGCTTCCTGATTTGCGGAGATTACCCTATAGTCGCTCTTAAATGACTCGGCTATAAATGATGTAATGTAGTTCACTGCGTTATCTCCCTTTAAACAATTGCCCTCGTTATCTTGAATGCGATCCTGCTTTCTTTGATTCTTCTTCTCTAGCCAGCTTATATGGATCCAGAATTTTCTTGATCCGCCTCTAGAGGCATCGTGTATATCAGCCATCCAGCGATCGGTGGACTGTCTTATTTTACTTTGGACGAGGGCCTGCACTTGAAGTTTCTTTTATCGATATGATTCCCATTTTTGGTCGATGACCTCCTGAGACACCTGTACTTTCTTTGCCATTCGGTGTTCCCTTGAAGCAGCCCGTCGTTGTTCAATAGCTTCCCTGATTTCCTTATTCCAGCAGCTCCGTGGCTTCCTCTTTCTATTCCAGCGGTTTGCTACTTTAACCTCCTGAATTTTCCTCCTTATGAGTAGTTCTACCTGTTCATAATCCCAGTCCTCCATGGGGCTTTTCTCTATTGCTTCCTCTATGTCTTCTGCTATCTGCGCTATTTGATCGTCGTTTAATTTTGCGTTTACGTTTTGTCTAAGTTTCATTTCTCTTTTCATCTAGGGCCTCATCTGCAGACTAATACGTTTATGATCACTTCCCAGACTACACTCCCCTTCTTCGTCTATTTCCATTTTTGTGACCTTGCTATAAATTTCCTGCGACATTAGACAATAGCCCATGGTCGTCTGCCTGTTGCGGAATTCCCAGGTGATTTACTATAACTAGATCGTGTCGCTCACAGAAATCTAGCATTAGCTTGCCGTTACAATCCGTGTATCCATCCAGATCGTCGATGTGGCCGTTCATGTCCCCCCGTAGAATAATATTGGCCACGTTTCCAAACTGGCTTATATCGTCACTGAGACATTCAACAAGATCCCTGTTTTCTGACCTGCATTGATGTCCGGTTCCTAAATAAACTACCCTTAGCCATGTCCTTATGCCGGCAATTGTTCCTGAAACCCAGATATGTTCTTTACAAGATGATTCAATTCTTTGCCAATTTGTTCCCTGGTGTATCAACATACCTACCCCTCCACCCTGTTTTTCCGTTCTCGTTCTGTTGCACCCTTCCCAGACGTAGCCTTGTATAAACAGCGGATCTTCTAGATCCCTGAGATGAGTCTCGCAAAGAGCGTACACACCTATTATGTCATCCTTCAGCTGCTGTTCTATCTCTAGCCATTTCGCTCTTTTTCTACCTCCTTGCATGTTTATGTAGTTGATCCTAGTGTTAAATTTCTTTTTTGTACTTTTCTTTCTCGACCTACACTTTGCCAGTTTTGGGGGCTCAGCCTCCATTATTACACTTTCTTCTGCTTCACTTCTAACTACCTCCGCGCACGGAGTCCTCGCGGACCCCCTAAAAAAGCTACAGCCCTGCCTGCCAGGCGCCAGCCGATCTCTGCTCCCACCCTTCTGTAAAAATGAATGCCATCTCGCTAAAAAGCCCTACCAAAACCCGCTTTATGTACCGCCCTGTTTACCTCAACCACTTCGAAACGCTTCTCCAGGCTTAACTTTCTTATGTCCTGATTAACTGCCACCACGTCCTTTTCCATCTTTCCGTTCAATCCTAGCACCTCTGGTACTGTGCACGCAACTATCTGCGTCTGCTGTGCTATCTCCCTGATCTCGTCAACTCACTTAGCTAAACTTTGCACCACTCCTGCAGCGTTACCATTGAGGACATCGTTTAGCCCCGCGGCTACTATTACCATACTGCGCTCTGCGGAATTCTTCAACAGCCTATTTTTACTCTCTTTTAGCACTGCCCTCATTTTTTCCCCCTGGGAAGGCTCCAACCAACACTCTCTTATCTCCCCTTACACGTTCCAAGATATCTCGCTTGCACATGTTCATGTTAGAATCTCCGGCGATAAGCACTTAGGCCTTCTCTCTCTCTCTCCCAACTGTTGGCTCCTGCTTTCGGTTATCTGTGTCCTTATCTCTGGGATTTTCATTCTTCCTTACTTCTTCCTTTTTTTCCGGCGTCTTAGCTGCTTCTAAATAACTCTGACGGTTCGGATCCGCCTGACCTAATTTCCTTATGCCTTCCATGTCAGTGCTGGCCCCAGCAACGTGGCCCGCATTGAAATGCTCGTCCTCGTTGGTTCCAAGGATAAAGTCGGCCACTTTTTTTTTTTTTCAATTTCAGTAAGCTGTCCAAGCAGTTTCTGATTTTCCGCTCTAATAAACGTACTTCATTTTCTAAATCGTTGAACAACGTTGGGAACGCCCTCATGCGGCGCTTACTTCGATTTGAACTGATTCAATGAAGTAGTGAACCGCAATGGCCGAAGATAGTAGATCAATTAGCGATTCTGCTTTCATTGACCAATAACTCCTAAATATGCTGCCTTCAGTTCTTGGATATTGCCATGTAGGCACTCAGAAATGGGCATTCAAAACCACTTGCTTATACGAATATGCCTTGTAGCTTGTATTTAGTGCTCGCATTCTTCGTTCCGCATGAATCTGCCTTCGCACAATTTAGATACGCGCACAGAGGTAAAAAAGTTAAGGCTCCTTCATCAGCAGTGAACAGTTTCTGATTTTACCGCCTGCTCTTTGAAATTTACTTTCCGCGTGCAGACTGCCATCTCGTTTGATTAGGATTTTCGGCCAAAAGACTTGAGACTTCTTGTACATGTAGACGGTATCGTTGGAGACAAAGGAACACCAGACTATGTGAAGTTTTACTCTCAGCGAAGTCACTCCATAGAACCCATAAATGTGGCGCAACAAACACAATCGCATGCAAAGAAACACAACATACGCGCGCACTACCAACTGTAATATAGATCTGAACACACACTTCCACTTCACCACTCATCCTCTTCTACACCCAAGTACATCTTCTTCTCACACCACTTCTTTGACAAGGAGAGAGTAGTACTTTCCTCCCCGCAAAACATAAACATCGTTCAAGCAATACAGTAACCAACTCTACACTCAAGTACATCTCCACACACCTCTTTGCCCAGCAGCTCATGCCACAATCGTCCCAGTGTAACACAACCATCATCCAAGCAAGACAATCACAAAGTCCACCACATAGTCACATACTAGCAAATAACCACCACTCATGTGCAGTGAGATCTGTCCATCCAAAACACTTCACGTGTGAAGTCCCTTCACGTGAAGGGACTTCACGTGAAGGGACTTCACAAGGGACTTTACTTCACGTGTGAAGTAAAGAAAAAACTGTAACCTGCCCATCATGCCTACGAAGCAATGAAGTACATGAGAATGAGAAGTACATGTACTTGAGGGATAGATTGATTAATAAACAAACATGACCACAATACACGAGAGGTGTCCAAGAACGACAGCATTAGGGCCGATACTAAACTCAATTCTTTCCATTACTCAAAAACATTCCTCAATAAAAGTAAATTCTTTCCTGCCCAAACACACCGAGGCTTCACTAACACATGTCTTCTTTCTTCTGTATCCAGAACGCCTCTAACATTTCGCGGGCCCCATCTTGTACCAACTCTTCCCTAAAATAATAAGCCGGCTAGACAATGGCTTAAACTTGCATTTCTGACAGTGCAGGGGTAAATTTGACCCCTTCTCATTTTTTTCTGGAATTCTCACGTTCCCTTATTCTATCATTGACACATCTTCCAGTCTGCCCTATATATACTTTAGCGCATGTCAGTGGAATTTCGTAAGTCACTCCCACCACACATCCAATAAAACTCTTTACATGCTTCTTATCGCATTGTGCTTTCTTTCTTCTCCCTATTAATGCACAAAAACCACCCAGTTTTTTTGGCGCAGAAAACACAACTGCCCCCTCATACCTACCTGCCACCTTTTTCAGGCAGTGCGCCAATCTATGAATATAAGGTATTACTTGTGGGCGTTTATTTCTCAACTTATCTGTAGTCCTTTTTTCCCCTTTCATTTTCTGATGTAGAGTCTGTGCTACCCCACAAATAATCGTAACCGGGAAACCGGCCACCTCAAGCTTTTGTGCTTGGTTATTGAAGCTATCCTCAACCACATGTTCACATGATTTTAACAGGGCCGACTCCAAATAAAGCGAAGATATAGCTCTTTTTAACACTCTTTGAATGAGCTGAACCATATGGTAGTAGCTCTTTTTTCATCTTTATCGGCCTGACTATACCCACTGCGGGGCGAAGGCTTCTCCCATATTTCTCCAATTAACTCGGTTCTGTACTAGCTGCATCCACCTGACCCCTGACAACTTGTTAACCTCATCCGCTCACCTAACTTACTGCCGCCCCCTGCGAAGCTTTCCTTCCCTTGTAATCCAGTTTGTTACCCTAAGCGACCATCGGTTATCCTCTCTTCGCACTACATGTCCTGCCCATGGCCATTTCTTCTTCTTTGATTTCCACTAGAATGTCAGTAACTTGAGTTATTTCTCTGACCCATTCTGCACGCTTCCTATCTCTTAATGTTACCCCCACCATTCTTCGTTCCATAGCCCTCAGCGTTGTCCTCAACTTAGGTAGAACCCTGTTGGTTAGCCTCCACGTTTCAGCCCCATAGGTGAGCTCTTTTTTTAGCCCTGGGAAACTACTTCCAACAGACACAATCATGTGAACATATGGCTGAGGATAGCTTCAATAACCAATTACAAAGGCTTCAAGTGGCCGGTTTCTCGGTTACTATTATTTGTGTGGTAGCAGAGACTCTGCTTCAGAAAATGAAAAGGAAAAGAAGGACTGCAGATAAGTTGAGAAATAATCGCCCACAAGTAATACCTTATATTCATAGAGTGGCCCACTGCCTGAAAAAGGTGGCAGGTAGGTATGAGTTGCCAGTTGTGTTTTCTGCGCCAAAAAAAACAGGGTGGTTTGTGTGCTTTACTAGGGAGGAGCACAATGCGATAAGAAGCATGTAAAGAGTATTATTGGATGTGTGGTGGGAGTGATTTATGAAATTCCACAGACATGCGGGAAAGTATGTATAGGGCAGACTGGAAGATATATCAGTGACAGAATAAGAGAACATGAGAAGTCCATTGGAAATAGGAAGGCGTCAATTTTAGCCCTGCACAGTCAGAAGTGCAAGTGCGAGCCACTGTTTAGCAGGCTTAATATTTTAGGGAAGAGTCGGAACAAGGTGGGCCCGCGAAAGTTATAGGCGTTCTGGATAGAGAAGAAAGAAGACATATGTGTTAGTGAAGCCCCGCTGTGTTTACGCAGGAAAGAATTTACTTTTATTGAGGAATTTTCTTGAGTTACGGAAAGAATTGAGTTTAGTATCGGCCCTAATGCTGTCGTTCTTGGACACCTTTCGTGTATCGCGGCCATGTTTGTTTCTTGATCCTTCCTTCCCTCAAGTACATGTACTTCTTATTCTGATGTACTTCATTGCTTCGTAGACATGCTGGGAAGGTCACAGTTTTTCCTTTACTGTCTTACTGCACATGTGTGGTTGGTTGTTTGGTTGGTTGGTTTGTGGGGTTTAACGCCAATTTCGCCTCCATCGAAACGCAGCCGCCGAGGCCGGGATTCGATCCCGCGTCCTAGGGCACAGTAGTCGACCGCCTTAACCGCTGCGCCACCCCGGCGGGGCAGTGTGTGATGGTTGTTTGCTAGTATGTGACTATGTGGTGGACTTTATGACCGTCCTGCTTGGATGATGGTTTTGTTACACTGGGACGATTGTGGCATAAGCTGCTGGGCAAAGAAGAGGTGTGTGGAGATGTACTTGAGTGTAGAATTTGTTACTGTATTGCTTGGACGATGTTTATGTTCTGCGGGGAAGAAAGTGCTACTATCTCCTTGGCATAGAAGAGGTGTGTGAAGATGTACTTGGGTGTAGACGAGGATGCGTGGTGAAGAGGAAGTGTGTGTTCAGATCCATATTACAGTTGGTAGTGCGCGCCTGGGTTGTGTTTCTTCTCATGTAATTGTGTTGGTTGCGCCACATTTTTGGGTACTATGCAGCACCAACTTGCCCCTCAAGCTGTTATTTGCACTCCATAGAGGGCAGCGGCTCAGCCGCCAGGTCACTACGCATTTCTTCCGAAGTACCGATGATTCTAGTCTCGCGAAGCAACGGCAAAAGCATATTTAGATTCAGTAGTTCACGGTTGGGATAGGTGGGTGCATTGTGGATACAAAAATCTCCCGTAATGTAAGCCTGCATGGGATACATTTTTTTTTTTTTGGGGGGGGGGGGAGGACTACGGGCACTAACCTCAAGTACTGTGAACCCTTCACGAAACTAGAAAATTTAGTACGTGTGACTGGGTTTGGTTGGAGACCGCAAGATTCAATTAGTCATTATAAATAAGTCAATATTCCAGATTTATGTAGACTGCTGATGTTTCGGAGCTTGCAGATATAAGAGAGGCGGGAGGGTAGGTGAAAAAGCGTGGTAGAGAAGGGGAGAAATGGAGTGGGATGAGATGGGATGATTCAAAACCTGTATAAAGTCAGGGTGTCTGTAACTATGCATGGCGTCGTTTGCTAGTTTCCACAGGCGATATAACACCCTGTATATACAGAGAAGGGAGATTGCCTCTTAGGGTAACGTTCGGAGTGCGGTGCTAACTGCTCAGACGGCTGTGACCTAACGTTGACATATACGCACATATCACACGAACATGTAGAAATGCAGTAATTTTCCCGAGTACTAATGCCGACAGCCATTTTAAGCAAGCTTACATTGGCATCGGTATATGTTTGTCTGCTGACTGGGCACCCTCCGATTCATAAGGAAAAGCATGAGTGCGTCGCAGTGCGGTCTTCTGAAGTCATGATTTACCAAAACGATCAGTACGCGGCGATTGCGCCAACTGTCCATCACCTGCCCTTGTCATGTCCTCAGTGTCTCGCTATGCTGGCCACAACACTGTATTTTTTCGCAACGCTGCCATGAACTCTATCGCAATAAAACATATTGTGAATGAGTTAAAGCACAAAATTTGTCCCACAATCAATGCCTGAAAGAATTAAACCGGATGAGAATCCGCAATCCTTAATAAAAAAGACAAGGAGAAAATTTAGTTACTCTGCGCCTCAGCTAGTGGACTTTTATTCCAATAAATGCACTGCGTTTCTCCCTTAATATTATTCTTTTACCGTCTGTTATTCGGCACATAACCATGGCATACATTTGTAACCGAACATATTACAGGTAATACCAGCCCATATAGGTTAGAAGCAGCCATGAACCAAGGCGGGTGACTGCCTCTGCGTGGCTTATCTTCAGGCTGTCTCAGAAGATATTTAATGCCCCCTGGCTGATTCACGCCTTACAGGGGCTACCCGCTAGCGGATGCTCCCACTTTGATTTCATAAGAAGTCGTGATGTAGCCCACTCAATTGATCAGTGAGCGTAAAAACGTGTCCCTTGAGAAATGCTGCCTGCTAAGGGCTCGCGCATGGCGTTTTGCTAAAAATGACAGCAGCTAAAACTCGTAACTTAATTTCGCGGCCAGATTTTTGCCGTACATAGTCCTTGGCATTGTAGCCCCATGTAAATGACTAGTATGGGAGGTATTCAAGTAAGTGCCGTCAAAGGCGCCATATTGTGGTTGTGAAACGCCTTCAGCTTTCCGAGCAAGAGAAGGGGATTAGGTACGCCTCCAGCCATTCGCCGTGCCAGATTCACCCAATATAGCCGGTACTCTGACTTAGGCGCACACTCCCTATAAGAACGTAGGATCGCTTATTTCAATGTTTAGCCAGAATATTTCATGAAGAGAACAGCAAGCAAATTGAAAAAATATTTAGGAAACGGCATTCTTTGTTAACGGCCCGAAAATAAGAAAGCTGTGAGTTTTGAAGAAAGATTTGTGAGGATTTCACCATAGCAAGCTTTTTTCCTCTGACACTGGCATTTTTGTTTGAGTAAAAAATTTAAATGTTTGAACTTCAGAAATGCAAAAAAAAAAACACGCATTTTGATGTAACAAGTGGTTCCCTGCTCCATAATAAAATCTGTTAGATACTTCTTCCTTTATTTATTTGCAAGGAATAAACACATCACAGTAAAAGCTCGCAATTTTCTACTAGGACATGCTACCGCATTAGACTACCCCGTAGACAACCACTGAGCAGGTCAGCGATGAAAAAAGCCTTTTGTGGCTAGCATATAGAAAAACTAAAGACCACATGTTAGTACAACATTTATATTAGCTGCGCACAGGCATTTATTTATTTATTTATTGTTACCTCCAGGGCCCGATAAGGAATTTTGGATGAGGGGTGGCCGTGTGTACGGCGATAAATGGTGACAGATTTGTGTTATACATGGCTATGATGAGATAGCTTCCTCTATGGCGGCCTTGAAGCGTACATGATCACCGACGAACGCCGGATGGTTGGTAAGACCATTCCAGTCGTAAGCGGTGTGTACGAAGAATCATTCATGAAACGTAGCTGTGCGCGATTGTGATGGAATGACGCCATTAGGATGACCTGTGCAAGGCGTTCAATGCAGTTTGGATGAGTTGACTGCCAGGAGGTGATTCATAAAAAAACCTACGATAAAGGCAGCGGCGTGAAGTTCGGCGAAAAGAATCGAGTAGGAAGTTGGAACTGATTGCATGGCGGTGATGATGGACGTGTGCGAGTAGTTCGAAAGAATGAAACGGGTTACACGGTTTTGAACAGATTCAAGAGCTTTAGTAAGGTTAGAATGGTGTTGATCGAAGAGAGCATTGGCATATTCATATTTTATTACACAACTTAAAGCTTTCGTGATCCCTTCATTTGTCTTTTACTGCATAAGAAAATACATTTTATGTATGCATTTTATATTTCAGAGGAAGTCCTCGAGAGCAAAGAAAAAATACCTGCGGTGGAACGGTAAGTATCTGCATTCCCTTCTTTAGGGTGTAGTCAATGACGCCATATTTTAGCGACCATGTGCTACCATAAACACAGGTTTGAAGCTCAGCAGGCTGTCGGTGAAGTCTTTTGCAGCTATCGTGACAGGCATAACAGCTTGTTTTGAAACAAATGAAATCAATTCATGGCTCCCGCAGAAAACTTAGAATCTGATTATATTTCTCGGCATATTTGCGAAGTGTGCGGTGTCGGCTTGCTCGTGCCACTTTCCTGCCTGGGATGAAACAGCCGAACTATGACATGGTAGTCTGTTGATATGCGTCATCTTTGCATAAGTGTCAGATTTGTTGCCACGAATGGATCAATGGCTGACGAACTGCCGTTTGCTGCATGCTATCTTCTTCTAATGCCTGATTGATGAGATGACACAACCTCTAATCGCTTTAGAGAAGCTTTTCTTATACTTATGCCGTTCAGCCCCCTCGCGCCGTCGAGCTTAGCTAGACTGGGTTTACATCGATCCGCAGCACATTGCGATATTTGTCTGTTTATAACGTTGGCACACCACTTCCACGATTCTCGATTTAACATCATTTAGGGAAAGTAGGCTCAAAAAATATTTGTGTGCCCTTCTTGAAGCATGCAGCCATGGAGGTCACAACGGCGTCGCAGAGCGATCGAGAATGCACACGCGCGCGCATGCGAGAAACTAAATATTTTTACGTGCAGCTGGAGAAGACGGACGCAAGTCAACCGTAGAGTGATTTGGCCTGCTCGGTCGGTCAGAGGTCCCTGCTCAGCAGAATTCAAAGCGCCCCGCTGTGATTCTTGGGTCCCCTTTTTTATCAAATACGATTTTGAAGCAAGTGAAACAATAATTATGTTCCACCCCTCCCTTACACAATGGCATGTGCTAAGTTTCCTCGCAGCCAACAGTGGGCCAAAATACCTCAATCGTTATTCGAATTAGCCTAAGAACACACTGCGTGCGAGTCAGCAGTTCCAGCCGTCACCTGTCCGGTAGTCAGTATGTAATGACTTGCGCCTTGTCAACCGACGGGTTAGAAAGTGGCATACTTTTCCCGATGTCTTATTTTCATCTGGAGTAGCAGGAGCTTGGTTTCATAAGCGCGTTGTTCATTCATAGAGGGGAGACGGCTTCGTGTAAGACACATGTAATTTGGAGCTCCGCGGTGGGAAAACGAAATTTACAAACGGAAAATTGTGATTGCCGCAAGACCAAAGATGCAATTCTTTCAGGACATTCAGTGTTTTGAAACAGGTCGCTGCTCTTTCAAAGAAGACAAAATAGTTGTCTCATCAAGTTCATTGCTGTTTAAGAACAAACTGTTTCTATGAAATTGCCGACATGAATTTCACCAAACGGTCTACTACGGTGCTTCAATACGTCGAAACCTCTTAGCAGGTACAGGGCGGAACAGTAAAGAGAAAATGGCAGGGCAGTATGAAATAGTACTCAATAAGGGTTGAGCGAGAGCCTCAGTTCGAAAACCGAGCCACCGATTTGAGGATTTGTATTCGTCGAGGTAGCGCGAACGCCACTTTTGGGGGTTTACATAATTTTGTTTCCTAAGAAGGAATGCCAGTGAGCTGGAGGGTGGAGGAGAAAGATGCAGGTCAAGGAGTGAAAGATTGTTTCCTATAGTGTGTATATCTGATCCTGGAACCGTGTAACCCGTCACCTGAAGGAAAATAAAAGTGGCAGCAGCAGGAAAAACTGCAATGCAGGCTGGATGATGAGTCAGCAACTATAAAGCAGGTCTGGTGCTTGCATCCATTTATGAAAGGAGAGAGGCAGCAAGGTAAAGTCATATTGCAAATAAAGTATTAGATAGAGTTCCTAACGTTTCTATAGCATGGTCCTCATACAGACTTAGAAAAAGCTGGCGTCAACCGTTCAGAGAGGTTATATGCGATGTAGATTCCGTGTTATTCGATTTTATGTAAAAGCCCCATCCTAAATCCTTTGGTTTGGTTTGTTTAGTTTGCGGGGATTAACGTCCCAAAGCGACTCAGGCTATGAGAGACGCCGTAGTGGAGGACTCCGGAAATTTCGGCCACCTGGGATTTGCAATCAAAAACGTTCTCGCACAGAATGCTTATTCTTGTTTTCACTAGGCAGTTTGGTGCGCCCAAGTTCGCTATTTGCCTTCTCTGTTCACGACGTACCACGTTTTGCCAATATAATGCACACAGCTAATAAACCTATTGATCCCGTTCGTAATGCCAGTGGTGTCAGTCAGCAAGATTATTTTTGTGCCGTTTTCAAAAGAGCACCAATATGTCCAAGCGCAGACGTAATGTAACAGGTGCGATTTCTGGTAGTGAGTTGTTCAGGCCGCAATTGCGGGTAAGGAACCTGGGCTTTTATATACCAGTGACGAAGGTGAACAATAATAGTTCACATTTTACAGCTAAATCACGTGTATCTGATTTTAAAACAATATTAGGGAAAGTTTGGTATTTGAATTGATCGTTGTATATGTACAGGTGTCGCATGTAAAACGGTTAACGTATCTGATTCTTCGAATCCGTTTTTTTTTTCTGGTCAATACATGCAGACAATAGGATAAAAACCTCTTCATTTCTGTGAATAGAGTGAGCCTGTCTAAAACTCAAACAACGGCAATTCCTCACCACGAATAATGGCTTTCTTCGGTGAAGGCTGGTCGCGATTATAATAGAATGATAATGCTTGATATCATCACTTGATATCACCTCTGCTGTCACATCTGCTGTCACCTCTGCGTTAACCAATCAGGACTACAAACCAGAAGTTTTGACAAATGTGCGCACTAAATCTAAGGCGCAAAATCTACAGCCAATTCTCTTTATTCATATTTTGTAGGTTTCTTCCTCCAGCAACTTCAGTATGGTATTATTATAGGGGAAGTTGAACTGGAATCCCTCGACCCGGTTTACCACTTTTTCTTGTTTTCTACTTCTGTGAGAATGCCGAATACAAGCTATAGTTTTCAGTAGAATGTTCGGATCTGGTGAATAATTCAACTACATAACGGTTTTGGATGATACTGCGTCAAACAGGTGTTCCTTTAACAAAACATTGAGTTGGGCTAGCTCGTATAGATTCACGATGTAAACAGCACAAAAAAAAGAGCAAAAGTTAAAGGGAGACACGACGAGCCCTCGTCTTGTTTCGTTTGGTTCCTTTTTTTTTTTTTTGCTTGGTTATTATTGAGTAAGCATTATATGGGCATTTCGGCAGGTTCATGTGAGCACGAGTTGGTCCGAACAATTACGTTCAAAGGAAACGGGCTATGAGAAAAAGAATGGTTGCATTAAATAGAAGATAAAAAATCCCACAGGGAAACATTTGTTGCATATGGTTTTTTTTGTAATTAAATAAATCTAGTCAGTTTATTAAGACGTCGTAGTAGACAACCGGTGTAACAGCGACGTCCGAAGTGATCACGTGATACCTCAGGCCCGGTCACGTGACCTATATGAGGACTACGGAATAGTGACAGTTTTGTCGACATCGAATGTTACTTCAGCGTGTGATGTCACAAAACCGCAAGAGGATATGGTTCGACATAAATTAGGCAAAAAAACAAGAGAAAGTCATTAGAAAGTGTGTAAAGCATCGCTTAACTGTAATGAAAGGTACAGCAGAATCTGCAGTGGAAAAACGCGAACGCCTGAGCGTTGTTTCCGCACACGGTACATTGCGCTCCCCTTGCCGAACCCAACCACTAGTTTGCTGAACGCGTCAATGTTCGCAAGTGTTCTATGATTGATTGAAAAAAAAAAAAAGCCTCAATGTCTGTTATTTGCGGAATCTCGCAGACACACTCGCGGACAAATCTCGCCGACGAGAGATGTTCATCTGAGCCTAGAAAGGCTTTCACCTTACGACATAAAACAAAAAAACATGCACAGCTTGCTACACAATGTCATCGACGAAGCAGCTGGTATCACAATTTCCACAGTGTGAATTTAAATGGGGCGCTCGGATGCCGCGTGCCGCAGCAACGATGATTCTCACACATTACTCCAGTGCATATTGTGCAGTGCTCACGGAAAGTTCTTATTTTACGCTGTTTACATCATTTTCTGTTCCTCGTCTCCAAACAAATCATATAGCTTAAGATAGCATACACTGGGTGAATTGAGATACGCTTTGTTACGTAATGATGTTGACAAACGACGGATATTGGCATTTTTTTCTCTAAACAGTGCAACCCTTTTAAGGAAGATCCGTGGTGCAGTCCCGAGTGTTATTGTGAAGTGGATCTGCCACTGCCACTATGGGGCTACTGCACGCGGGCTCAATATGCAAGTACAAGCACCGACACAACGCATATTTCCTCGGATCCCCAAGATCTCAAAATGAGCGAGTTGGCCAGCAGCATCTCCACTACACCTAATTCGATGGAGCCCAAGAACCGTGTCCCGAGGTTGATTCCCAAATCGCCTGCTGGGGGTTTCATAAAACTTGCAGTACCAAGATAACCCAGCCGGGATTGAAGAATGTTCATTGCTGTGATAATGTGTTCCCCCTCTGTGTTAGTGTTTCATATTTCTCCTGGGGCATATATTAGGCCGCAGACATGGCGGCGTTTTAGAGAGGCCTTGCGAGGAAGTTGAGGAAATCAATTGTTATAGAGGAGCAGCAAGGTTTTAAGCGAAACTTTTATGTAAATCCTTGCGGGAAGGTGTAAACGTAGGTAGGCGTTCTTTTTTTAAGATGATCAAAACATTTTATCATTGCACTTTGTGCGAGTATTGTAGCACACCGTAAAATCTATTAATAGGCAAGAACAAAAAAGCGCCGTCGGGTTTGCTCAAGCTGAAGTTTAGCCAAATCCAAATGTTCCTCTTTCGGCTCGTATATTTTGCAAACGTAATTGCGCCACTTTTTGTTATTTAATTGAGGAACACAAACCATTAGTATAAAGTGGTTTTATTCAAATAAAACAAATGTGGAAGGCAAACATATTTTTGATTACGTTGTCATTCTATTTGAATAACCCCAAGGACGACTAGTACTAATAAAAAACACTAGAGCAATAAGTTGTATTTCGACAACCTTGGCGGCAGCGTAAGCTTCAGCGTGAAGCAAATGTAACGGTGACCTTTCGTTCATCGCTTTTATTTCTTAATTTAGTGTATGCTGTAACACTCATACACCTGGCTCTATGTCACCCCACACATATGGCAAATCAAAAACATGAAATTGCGAAGGAAGACACATCACGAAATTAGCAATAAATATGGTACCGCAGTTTGGGACGAAACCATTGGTGACACTGCAAAAGTGAGCTTTTGTTCGCCGCCTAATGGGCCTTCTCACTTGATGAACCTCCCCCCAACTCTCAACGTCGACATGTGTGCATGGCCACCGATCACTCAAGCAGTAGCTCAAGAGAATTTTAGGTGTTGTGTGTCGCTTTGGTGTATTCCTCACAGTGACCATAAGTACTATTCAAACGTGTCACGTTAATATCGACGTGAAATACAGCAATAAAACAATAATAAATATACAACATAATATAATGACTCCCTACAAGCCATATCATATGGTGCCGACTATTTCTTCTATGCAGCAAGTAAATACCAATCATGCTGTTAACGCCGACGCTATTACATCGTTCCCTGCGGCCTTTTTAAAAATATGATATGAATTTCACCCCCGATTCGGTATGCCGTTTTATTGTACACGAAGAACTGCCATTAAAACCAGATGGAGTTGTCATATTCAATTGCCCTGCACTGGTCGGCGGCACAGAACTGGGGAAAACAGCATACCTCAGCACGAAAACTTTTCAGAGATATAAGATGCCATGTCTGCATTTTCAAATTGACAAATAAACATCTATCCAATTACCACCCCCATTATCTTATTGGTGTTAAACAATAAGCCAGATTATTTATCATTGACCTCGGGCTCCTAGCATTCGCATTTGACACAGAGGATGCCATTGTGTAGCACGTCGAATGCGTAGTTCAGTGGCCTCAATCCAGTTCACTACCACTGATGCTACATAGTGATCGAAATGTGAGTTCTGGCTCAGGTTCTCTGTGATCAACAGCCATGCTCGTCTCACGATGGTGTGTGCTTAGTATTTTTGTTCCCCTGCGTGTTTCCTGACAGTGCAATATTCGAGTCTAATAAAGGGCGCTAGACCAATGAGCTAAAAGTAATATTTCTATCGCGGTAACACCGTCTAGCGTAAAGCATGACCTTATTCCAATTTCTCAATAGATAGATAGATGGAGTTATTGAAAGAAAAGGCAGAGAGGTTGGCCGGAGTAATTCACATCTGGCCCCCAATTTCTCAAAACTAGGAAGGCAAAGACAAGCAGTTCATGTATTGGTGGGTACGTTGTACACCGACAAGAGGCACATAAATCAGAAACGGAGGACGCACACAGGAGATAAGTGCGCAAAAAAAAAGTTCGCTGGGACCCGGACGCGTTAGCGGTGGCGAATGACGACTTCGTTGAAAAAATTCCCATAGGAACCAGGTACCCATCAGATAGCGAGGAAGCCGGGCGGGTAATTATTTCAATCATTACGCCCCATGACAGTTACCATCAGCCAGTAAACGTTTCTTGGGAGGCCAAGTACAACGAAAAACGATGAGTTAGAAAATGGCTAAACGCGCAGCTGTCAAAATAATACAACGAACGCTGCAAACAGATGTGAATTCGGAGTCGCTCGATGGTGGAAATGGCGCCGAATCAGACTTGGCGGCATTGACAGCTCTGCCTGCAGTAAAAATGCGCGGGAATAGCACCGACATCGCCTCTGAATGTGAAATGATATGTTCAAACACTCGCGCGTTTATAACCGCTCCCTCTTATTCTCTTTTGCGTGTGTTTTCATTCCATCACGCCGTGCCTCGCTATCGGGGACCATGTGTTGTCCTCTCTGTAGGGAGACCCGCACGCTTTTATGCCGTCAGCCACCCCACGCAGAATACCCCGGGTGCTTGACCGATCACTCTTTAGCCTCCTGTTTGGCCTTACAGCCGAAGTTATTGCACAGCTGGCAATATTTTCACCTAAATCTTTTTTTGACTTCGGCATATCCGCATTACAACAGATATAAAAGATGATATAGGTCCTATCACAAATAAATGCCACAGTGATACTGAGCCCAAACGTGACTGTTGGGCTCTGCTAAACCTTAGTGCAATGTGGATATCCTAAAGATTTCTATAAGACACGTTCTATGACCGTGTGCGCGCGAGTTTGCCCGGTAGCGAATGTTCGTAGCTTAAGAAATTCCATCAGCAATAAACCATGATTACGAATAACCGTTGATGTGTTATATTTTCGAACGCCAAATATTACAAACTTTCGTCGGAATGAGACGAAGGTCACTGGCTGGCAGGCGGCTCTTTTCGCTTTACTTGTGACTTGGGTTTTATATTAATTACCGGCGTCTTGGCACCCATGTTACCCGGAGGAGCCCGGTAAAACCTCGGAGAATCTCCGAGTGGCCTCCTTCCTGGCGGTCCATTCCTTGCGACAAGTTCTTGTCCGTTCTGATCTCCGGCTGCTGGCTGGTTTGGCATGCCTGCTGCCTGTTTGGCCATGGCCCACGAGGCTTCTGCAGGAAGACCATCGCCTCTGTGCCACGCGTCTTTACGTCGAGCGGCTCCTAACATCGTCACGGACCAGATCTCGGACCACCCCGACGTCCCTGCACCTCCTGGTACGCTTCGGGAGCCCCACCCTCCCTCCATCTCCGTCAGTCCCCATTTGGAACCCGATATATCTTAGCTGTCGGGGCTCCCGAGTTTTCCGCCACAGTCAACTGCGGCCTATGAGTCGCCGCAATACAACCGCTTGGAACTTGGCACGGACAATGACGTCAGGAGGGCTTATGAGTAGATCATTGCGGCAATTCTTAACAAGGATAACATGATTGGTTCCGCAACCAGGGCAGTCCTCTTGCCTCTGGTCCGTGCCCTGTACCGTCACACTGCGCACTTATTGGTGTGTGCGATAGCTGAGCTGAGCCATTCACAAACGCTCAAGATCTCTTTGGCTGCGCAAGAGCATGAAATGGGTCTCCTTCGAATGCGGCTTAGTGCCAAGACTATTCAAGACACCAAGACTGCGGCGATCTTCGGCGACTTGCGGCGGGTAGCCCAGGTCCCTCACACATATGCTGCCGCACTGAGCGGAGCTTCAGAATCTCATCTACAGGGAGACGCTGCCACTGCATCTCCAGCTGCGACCTCTGATCCGCTTGTGCCTCCCCAGTCGGGATATTCCTGCCCGGATCACCAGCCACACCAGATGTTCTTATCTTCTGTGGTGTCTTTGGGCAATGGTAGCAGCGAGGTGGTGGCTCTCCTAAAGGCGAACTTCGATCTAGAAGCCGACGGAATCGGAGTTGCTACTCTCCGGACCTCCCGTCGCCCCTTGAAGATTACCTCCATGGACCCTGAGGATGTCCACCATTTGAAGTCCGCCATCTCACCCATCAAAGCCACACGGACCTGAGTCAAAGATCCCAATCCCCAAGCAGCGAAACCCACAAGTTCGACTGACTAGCGCGGACCCCGATATAGGGCCGCAGAAGCTTATTGCGGCACTCAAACATCGGAACCACACTATTCATCTGGACCCTGCCTGTAAGACCAGGCTCTGTTTTCCTCAGCGCTTCGGACAGTTTGTTCACGTTATTGAAGCTGACCCCCCCCCCCCCCTTTCCCGCTTTTACCTGTCTGCTTGGCGTGTCATGTAACAATCGGGTGAACATCCGTCGACGTCCACGAGGACTTACATGTTACCTGTGCACTTTTCGTGCGCAGTACAGCCATGCTATGAAGAAGTGCAAGCGCACTGATAATCCTTCGAAGGCGTATTGTACACGTTGTGTGGGGCCACATGCCTTGGCGGCTTGCCCTAGCTCCGTCCGGGACCCCGACGTTAAGTGTGGCTCTGTGCTGCCGCCGGTCGCCCATCGAATCATCATGCAGGACATGAGTCGTGCTCTGTTTTGCACGGACGTTCGGTCAAAATTCGCGCCCGAACTCAGTACCGGCCTTAGCAGTCAGGTCACCCCTTGGCACCCCTAACCGTAACCCAAACATCGAGGAGACAGAAATCTACCAATGGAACGGCAAGAGTTTTAGACGAAAACACAGTTTACTGCAACAGTATCTATGCAGCACACTCATCAGTTCTGACATCAGCTGTTTGCAAGGGGTAGGAGGCGACAGGTCACTTACCCTTGCCGGTTACTACACGGTCCACTAACCCTTCATGCCGACGGTTGCAGTTCTCGTCGCAGACGCCATAATTGTTATCGAGCACTCCTTATGCGAACCGAACGTTGAGTACTTAGCGATAGAAATAGTGCCTAAAACCAAGGCCAAAAGAGCACATTTTTCAACCCGTAGAAGCCAGCATGACGCAAAGGCCCTCTTCATCAACCTCCTTTCCAAAGCCGCCCGAGTGGTACAAGCAAATCAGCTTATCGCAGTCGTATACTTCAACGCGCCCCATCGGAACTGAGGTACCAGTTAAATTCAGCAAGAGGAGTGACAGTCGCGCGAGGAACAGAAGCCCCCGGCCTGGAATTTCTCACCGACCGTCCATATCCGATAATGGAAGGCAACAGCGTCACTTGTGCCTTCTTCCCGAACCTCACCCTCATCAAGAACGTTGCTGAGGTTACATAGACGTACATAGAGGAAATGCCGGGAAGCGAGCACTGCATACAAAGCATATTTATTTCATCTACCTCAATCCGAAGGGATCTGGGCGCTGCCCACATCACCGACTGGCCCAAATTCCGCAACGCATATGTCTCATCAGGTCTAATCCACAAGCACACAAGGAAGTCCCAGAAAAAATACAATGCACACCGGAAGCCCCAAAGGTATACCACCTTCTAAAGCTATGGCAGAAGTGCAGCCACCTTGTGAGGCGGTGGAAAATACAGCGCCTAAGCAGACCTCTCCAACAGCATATGGCACGGCTCACGGAGGAAGCCCAGACATACGCCACGACAATTGCACAGCAAAATTGGCAACAGTTTTGCGAGTCATTGTGAGGAACGCTGGGAACCTCCCGTACCTGGGCAATCCTGCGGAACATATTTGAATCCTCTACAGACATTGAAACAAGTCGGCTTTTATCCGAGGCCACGAGCTCGGGACATGGACGCTGGCCAGCTTCTATCCAAGCTGTACATGGTAATATTATGCCCAATCTCAATGGCAATATTATAAGTTTGACTTCTACATTTGACATAGTGGCTTACCTAAAAGCGTAACCAAGCGAAACAGAGCTCTCGCTTTCAGCCCATGGTTTTAAGAGTTGAATCTCCACAATCGCTTTTATTAGCACTATAGGCGAAGGGCGAAGTCTGCAGAAAGCTAGATTCCATATTTGGAAACCTTTGCTTACTAAATAATCTAAATAGCTCTCTGTAATTGGCAATGAGGGCAGGAATATCCCTATAGTGCTCATAAGCTATGATATAGTGTTTTCGAATGAATTGGGCCCCACTTCTGAATTCAGTGCAGAGCAAACCATCTGGCTGGTTTAAGGCCGTAAGCAATCTTTGACTTTGAATGATCGACATTCTGCACTTGACGTCTAGTGTCGAGCGTAAGTCGGTTTTATCACTGGTGGTTTGTCACTGTGACTCCGGAGCACAGATATCTCCTGGCTCAGCAAATTAGCAGACATGACCAGCGATGACCATGCTATGACCATCACTTCCAAATGTATTGTATCTCATCCTGAAATATGCGAACAAGAGTTTCTCACAACACCTCCGCCTTCCGAAGAGAACACTTTCCTAAGGAGCACGTTAAAGTTTCTTTTCTGGCCGAATGTCGTGGTCGCGTAGTGACTTTCTTTGCACCGGGCCCAGTGCTGAACCGCTGTAAAACCCTCATCCCGCTAACAAGAATCCAAAATGTGAGAATCAGCGAATCGTCTGCTTTGGCTATCACCTTAGTTTAGGTCGCCGAATGTGCTACGCGTGATGGCCAGATGAATCTTAACACACTGTTAACTTGCATACGTGCCAGGTACAGTATTTGTCAAATGTGCAGAGCCCAGGGTGTATGCTTCTGAACTGAATAGTGGCGCTTGTTTAGCATTAGGGAGCTCCTTCGCAATGGAGGGGATAGGACAATAAATCTTCTTTCGATCAAGAGATTCAAAACGACGGACATTCATTACAAGCTGCACGAAGTGGCTGAGAAGCAAACCCCCCGGGCTCTGTACTTTTGACAAAGACTGCACGTATGACTCCGCGCTATCAATAAGGACAAGGAACAAAGTCCCCGTAGTAGACGACTCCGTTGGCTGCAGTCCTCGCGCTAAAGCTCAGAGCAGTAAGTAGATTGCGTGATTGTCCAAAATTTCAAATCCCCAAATGAAATATCTATCTGTTCAAATATTTGAGCACGCCACCGACAGCTTTCTTCCGCAAGCCCTACGTGTGCCTTGTACATCACCTGGCCTCTCTTCCATGCTACTGCCGAAATACCAAGGACCCTACCGCGTCTTTGAGAGTACCTCACCCGTGAATTACATTATTGAGCCCGTCACGCCTTCGCCAGACCTTCGACGAATGTTAGAAGTCTGTGATTTGCTGTGATCTAGGTACAACCTGGGGCGAAGACATGGTGACGGCGTCTGGCTTGCGGTATTGATTAGCGGCATCCGTTCAGGCTTCAGCCATTGAAACACACATCTAAGTCACATTATTCAACTATCAGAATAATTTGGTTTTAATGTCAGGCATCATCCAAATAATTTATTTATGAAAAGGTGAACATAATTAAAAGATGAGTTCGACGACGGATTGGGGGGGGGGGGGGGGGTTGTTGGTAGCAGTTGGCACAGTGCGCCGATGTATGTAAGGCCGGCCCTGATCTTCAGAAGGAGGCTTCACCAGGGTGGTGAAAAACGAGATAATGTCCCCAATACCGAATATTGGGAGCGGCAGTAAAGAACCTAAGGGAAAAATTCCTAAATTCAGACGTTGTTTGGGCAGTACTGGTGACGAATGTACCATTAAACCTCAATTTGGAAATCAGCTTTGGAATAATATGATATTTTATCCGTCGCTAAAAGCTTGTCGCGTCAAGCGTGCACAGTGCAAAGCACCCTTGGCACGAGATCGAACTAAGTCTCCCCTGTATCGACCCGCATCATACTTTCTAACTTTTGACAGAAGCAGTTTCATACGTGTATACATCACGGATTCATTTTCCAATTCATACAAGTGGCATAACGTTTTTTTCCGTTACTTCTATTTATGTTTCTGTAAATGCTATAGACAACGAAGTTCCATACCTGTGGTATCTACTTGCAATTTGATAATTTACAAAGCGGGAAAAATTATAGGCTTCAAGAACATTGCGATTGCAGAGGCGAGCGCACAAGAGTAACAAATTACTGGTCATTTAGCAGCGATGAGTGTGACTTCTGATTAGTCCTCTTCAGTTGAAATTTCAAATGGTCATTGCTTCTAAGGCGAGCACCACAATCATCCATACCAGTTTCCGACACAAATAAAGTATGCATAAATCCAACCTCAAAGAGCTTGATACGTTCTGAACATAAGTGAATAATCGAGAACCAGGAAACGACGCTCCCGAATTTATTATTGCGAAAGTAATACTACTCTAGGTGTCGAGCTTTCAGCGTAGCGTGGCCGGTAGCCACGTCTTACCCACGTGACACTGTGACGTCACATTCCACGTGACACTAGGGTGGGAGCTGGCAGGAGCCAACTTGGGTCTCTCGTTTCACATGAGACGGTTATGTCAGAATCAGCCTGCTAGTAGTCCTGGCACCATGTTACTCCTATAGGCCACTAAGGCACGTTCATGCGGCTTGGTTAAAGCGGAGCTTTATATGTGGGCGGAGGACGAAGAGAAGAAGAAGAATGCCCGGTCACCCGCAGCCAATGCTTTCGCTCAATATTTGGTTCAGCAGCGTTGAACCCTTGTAATTACTCTTTCCAGATCTGGCCTAACATGCAACAAGCATTTATAGCTTCTGTTTCGGTGTGCATCTGGAATGGCAAGATCACTGGGATCGCAAATGCAATTGAAGCCACGCATTGACAAGATATGTCCGCCACACGGCAATATAGTAACCATACGTTCAAAGAAACTCGTGCGCTGACTTGCTGTATGAAAGCATCAACACTTATCTTTGATGGCTAGCTAAAGAAAAACAATTCGTAACATTAATCGTCCGTCGGTGTCGGCATTACATGTCTGGCAAGAACAAAGGAGGCCTCTTGGCTGATGCAGAAAGTAACCTACTGACAATGACATTAAAACGAACCACAACGAGCTTTAAAGCGCTATCGTTTCCCTCATCGCCCCCCATTTTCATTGCTTTGACGACCAGCAGATCTAGGCGCCTGCAGTGCAAATATCGGCGATGATGCATCTGCCTGTGGTGAATTTTGGGGCCCTTACACTGAACGCCGCAAATGCTAAGGTTTTCGCGGCCTCGATTATATGATGATTCGACATTACCTCCAAGCGGTAAGCGTATCCTTATTGCAAAAGCTAGCGTCTCCCAGCATCTCCCAGCATCTTCCAGTGCGAAACCAGTAAGAATTTTGCGCTAGTTTCGCACTGGGTCTGCTGGGCAGGCTGGAGGTCTGCGATATTCACTGGAGCAGTGACGGGAAGACACTGGTTGCACTAGTGCGATGGGAGAAAAACGCTGGGATTAACTTTTTGACGCTGGGAGTGTCTCTGGCATCCGCGATGCACTGGGAGAAGCGCTGTATGTGCGCTGGGGCTGCACTGGTCCCAGGATCGCTTTTGTAAATGGTCAGAAGTCCGGAAACTGAGAGGCGAAATATAATGCGCATATGAAAAATATTTATTCAAGTAGGCTGTTTTTGCTACGAAGTCGTTGCACACCTGTATTAAAACAAAAGCAGTATCTTTTTTCTAGAGTTTCAATGTTTCGATAGGTTGTTTCGAATGTTTCTAGAGAGACCACGATCGCCGCGCCTCCGATATCTCATGACACTGACGAATAACGTACAACTGATACTGGAATGAGAGCTACCATACATAAAAAAAATTCACAGTTCATCCTGAGGGCACTCTAACAATGATTACTGCCAAAAGTTTCAATGCGGGCTCAATCGTAGGATCCAAATAGGGCGTACGCACTAGCGAGCGCAGCCTGCACCGCGGCCCAGTATAAACACCAGAAACAAAAATATAAAACGAAGAAGAGGGTAGTTTACCATGCGATCGGCCCATGAGTGAAAAAAAAAAAAAACATGCAGCGTTTGCAATGCATAATATGTTTTGCAATGCATAATATGTTTTGTGTTTCTCAATCCAGCTGAGCCCACGGTAATCGCAGTGCTTCCCGAAATGTTTGTATACAAAAACGATTTAGTTACCAGCAAAATAGTGTCGTCGCTGCTGCGTTTGCCGGTATTCAAACTTGCTTACGCTTTTTGCCTTGAAGGTTTGTGGTACAGCTTCGTTTTCAGTGAAAATAACGCCCACGGTAGCAGAGCACCACCCAAGAGCCAGCGCTGGTAAATTTGCCAGCGATGTCAAACTCCACACGTTAACATGATTCCAATGCACAAAAGAGTGCGCATAGGCATTCAGAACATTAGTTGCAAGTCGTACCAGGCGGCAGCAAGCTCCAATGATCAAGAAATTGTAATTGGTAGAGCAGCAGCAATGGCCTGTTTACTTCGAAACATTAAGTCCCAACATTATAAATGCGGTGATGACATAACATTTAAAATTGTTTTAATCATTCCCAGCTCTCGGCGTGGCCGAGCTATGCCATCAACAGAAATAGATCGTAAGAATGTTTTCCCATGCTATAAATAAAATAAAAACTCTCGGCGTGGCCGAATGGTTAGCGCAAGTACTTACGGAGCAAGGGGTACCGAATTCGAAGCCCATCTATTGCAGCGCTGCAGCTTTTTTCTTAGCTTTCTTTTTTTTCTACTTTTTTATAATGGACTTGACGTGCTCCGTCACTTTAACCTTTTACCTTTTTATCCGAAGCCTTTTTTCTCCGGGCGACCAGTGCACCCAGTGCGAAGCGTGCCAGTATACCGCGCCCCAGTACGCCTAGTCTCCAGCGTCATACTCGGCCCATGAATCAGGTGTGGCGCTGGGGCACTGGGACCCAGCGGCACTGGTGTTTGCAATAGCCGTGATGGTTACCAGCAAAATAGTGTCGTCGCTGCTGCGTTTGCCGGTATTCAAACTTGCTTACGCTTTTTGCCTTGAAGGTTTGTGGTACAGCTTCGTTTTCAGTGAAAATAACGCCCACGGTAGCAGAGCACCACCCAAGAGCCAGCGCTGGTAAATTTGCCAGCGATGTCAAACTCCACACGTTAACATGATTCCAATGCACAAAAGAGTGCGCATAGGCATTCAGAACATTAGTTGCAAGTCGTACCAGGCGGCAGCAAGCTCCAATGATCAAGAAATTGTAATTGGTAGAGCAGCAGCAATGGCGTGATGGGTCCACTCTGGTTTTTTGCCTATATGACCAACTAAAATTCATTGTGGAAAGCTTGGCAGCCTAGCTCGGCCCGAGGTCGAGTTTGACAGTGTAAGAACAGCCGATTTTCCGCAATCGACCTCGGGCCGACGAGCATGGTAGACTTGGCCAGCCTGCTGCCGCCCTAGGGCGATGCATGGGCCACGGCTTACTCACGCATGGCGCAACCACGACGGCGGTACTGGTTGCCTGGCAGTTTATTCATGCCTGCTGAGCGGTATACTCGTTCATGGCCCGTGGTTTACCCATTCAACGTCTGCAGTTTGACTATGTGTAGAAAGGAAGTATTTTTAGATGCGCATTTTTTCCCCGAAGCTGGCTCTAACTTTTTGGCATCAACAATGCCTATGTTCTTCGGGTAGGTGAAAAGCAACACATAAGCTTGTAGCTTTAAAAAAAGCCTGTGCATCAAAAAAGGTCTATTCAAAAAGCACTTTTTTTCTTACCTAATCGAAGCAGGCCCAAAATCCGCCTAAGAGAATAGTAGCACTTTTCTAAAAAAGTATTAGGTATGTGAGGTTAACGCACCTTATCACGGTTTTCAAATTGTAGGCTGAGCTAAACATGTCACAATTCCTTGCTCGTTGTGCCCACCCTCTTATTTTTTTCACTCTTATAAGCTATCGCTTGACTGCTGCTGTGGTCTCCCCGGACTGAACGTCACTCAGGGGCACGATGCGCCTCCTGAGGCATCAAAAATAGAATAAAAAATCATCTTTCATTCGGTACTCATATGAATACTGATTTTCCATCCTGCCAAAGTGGTAAAAGGCTGCAACTGAGGCAATTACCATAAGGATCTTCAGTGTGATAAGTCGGTTTTGTAGTCATCGGATGATATCTGAAGTCGACTGAATTATTGGGTGCATAAGTTATACACATATACTGCCTGCCCCAGCTGATGTGATCCAAGGGCTAGAAAGACCTAACAAAAGCAAGCGAAGGAAACCAATTACACATTGCCAGTAGCTACGCTGAGCGCCATAGAAAACTATTTGTTCGCAGCTTTTAATTAAGAATATTTACGTACACTTGTAATCTACGTAATTACGTAGATTACTAAATATAAATGCTTATTTCTGCATTGAAGAGCACTTGCACAAACCACTCTTGGATATTTGCGATAAAGAAACCTATTTTCCCCAGATAAAGCAGGGAACTCCCAAAATACAAAACTCAAAAGGCCGGAGAAAACCCTTCCGTCCGCCTTCCCTCTCATCTCGACGGAAAGCCTCGGTAGCGCATAGGGAGGCGACTTCTCGACGTCGGAGAGCGCGGATACTGCTACAACAGAGGAAGATTGGGAGCTCCCAAGAACCAGTTTGGCACCAATGTAGCTGTAATCCTCATTGTATCTGTACACTCCACGCTTAGTCTTCATCTCCTTCTTCTCAGGCTTCAGACGTGGTTGTGACGTCACGCTCCGGCTCTTGCAAGGATGGTTTTTTTGAATCTGAGTATGCTCGCTCTTGCTTAGCCAGTAAAGATTTTGGATTAAATATATAAAAAAGAATTAGGGGACGATTAAGCTGCCACGTTTCTGTCATGACACGATTTGTGTGTCACACAACGCAATAGGTTTATTCTATAACGGTCATTTTTACCTTTTTCTCAGTTGTTGCCTTCCAGGCGATGATGTAAGCGGTCAGCCCTGTCGCAGATTCTTGAAACTTGGTGCGTTCTAGTTCTCTTGATCAGAATGCAATTTTTGTGATAATCCGTGGCTGCAGACTGCTTCAGCCAGATTGCCTGCGTCTCTTGTTCCTCCATCTCGGGATTATCACTCAGTGTAATCCTCATTGTATCTCTACACTCCACGCTTTGCCTTTATCTCCTTCTTCTCGGCTTCAGACGTACTGGTCAGCTCCAGCGCCGAAAAACAAAGTGTATAGATGCACCGTCCGCAACTGTAGAAGACGACGACTACTCATACGAAGCTCTCACACTGATAGAGAGCTGCGTATGCATAGCATATCTAGTACAAGAAATGCGTCCGAACTTATATTTTATACTGGTTGTGCGGCATCTGTTGTGGCAGCACAGTACGATTTTGAGTTTCCTTTCGGCGCCGCATGCTGGCGTTCAAAATGAATGCAAGAAATCGCAAAGTTAACGAAAATGTACTTTACTGCTCGCCTAATTTTTAGTTCCGTATTCTGTATAGGCCGGTGGCTTTTTATTTTGTGCACGTACACTCCTGATGCCTACGGCGGCTATGTTGGACATAATGATTAAAATTACGTGGTAAAGACTTTTCTCGCACAGTACAGGGCTGTAATCCCAAGTACGTCGAAATTATATGGACGTTGGGAGCGTTAGCGGTGCGGAGCTGTAGCATTCTCAAATGCTGGCGAAATGGTAAGGCTACACCCGCCGAAAAGCAGACGAAATGCATATAAGATCGACTAGTGACAATTTTATCTGCTGTGCAGGTTTATCGAGCGAAATTGAATCCTCTGGGCTCCCAGAAGTTCAGCACTTGAATATAGCTCATAGCAGCAAGCAGCAAGCAGCGCGCCATCTTTTCGTGTTCCTTTTTGGTGACACAGCTTTCCTTAGCGTAGAGTTATACGGCAAAACAGATTAGACGCACCTTTTCTTGAATGTAGCAGCGTTGTTTTATGATGTATAGTATCACAATGGTTGCCAACACTGGAAGCCTTGGCCGGGCTGAAAGATGTTTAAAGCGACAATATCAGTAAAGAATTCACAGCTTGCGTTTGTTTAATTATGCATGATTTCTTTGCTGCTCTGCATAGTGTATTGTGAGGCTTTTTGTTACGTTGTCAGAAAAAATAAAGAAAAAATATTCGGTGGTATATCGGTGGCTTACTCATTTCACAACGTGAAGTGCATGAGTTTGGTACCACGTACATTCTGAAAAATTTTTACGGGCTTCTTCGTATATATATATAAAGGGTATCACGGCTACTCTCAACGCGAAGCTTGAGCATCCCCCTAACTGAAATCACTACACCTTGAGTAATCACGCTTAGCCCAGCTTTCATCCATATCAGTAGGAAGAAGCCGCACATAGATCCCTCCCCCCCCCCCTTTCCCGAATATTTAGCAGCAGTCTCACAGCGCAGTGTCCAAATATCCGAATATGGATGCTTGAATAAAGCTATTGCTTTTTATGTACGAACCCATCTGTTTGTTGACTTAAAAGGTCGGTTAATAACACAGAAATAATATAGAAAATATGATGACTTTTTTCTTCTCAGTGTCACGTCGACCAAAAGTAGGCACTCTCCAACCACCTAAATGAAGTGCATTGTCTTCATTCCATACTCCAAACATGCGTTGTCGTTAGTAGTTGATAGAACAAATGTTTGTCCTTTTTTCCATAATTTTGCTGCTGCTTTTGGTGTGTTGGCCCGTTGATAGCTTGCAACTTTTAATTTAGTGGGGCGATAGCGGCATGAATCCCGTTCTTCGACTACAGCGGGGTACTTTGTTGGTGTCGCTACCGCTTACTGTAAACCTTATAAAGCCGGCAAGTGCGCCGAACAAAGGGTTTCTCTTGGGGACCTTTTGCTGTCATTCTGACTTTTGTTCTTCCATTAGGAGTATGTCAAAATATGTAAACAACTGTTAATACTGTATGGGCCGCGGCCTTTTTATTTCGCGTATGCACACCCGTGATGCCTGCCGCGGCTGATTTGGTGAAACGAATTACCATCATATTGTAAAGAAATCTGTACAGTGTTCTAACTACCTAAGTACGACAAATCCAATTTGCAACGGGGGATTTAGCAGCGCCATGCTGTAGCATTCTCAGGTGCTGGCAAAATGGTAAGGCTATGTTCACCTAAAACCAGAAGAAACGCAGAAAGATCTACTAGTGAAAGCAAAATTGAATTTACTAGGCTTCCAAAAGTTCAACATCTGAATATAGCGCATAGCAGCAAGCAGCGCGCCATCTTTTCGCGCTGTTCGGCTACAGTCTGAAGCGCTTCGCTTTAAGCCCTTCAATAAAAGCCCACATCGGCGTAGAGCAAAATAAACAGATGTGTTTTGAAGCCTGTGTTCAGATATGCCGAGTGCACGAGCAACAAGGCGGAACATACACGCGAATGAAGTACGTCTGCACTGAGTGCTGCCTACTAATACGGCCTTTACTCAGCACGCACAGCTCGTCGGCCACATTTCTGCTGCAGGTTAAAAACCACGCCGCACATTTCTGTTTTCTTTAGGTGTACAATGTAATGTAAGTCCTATAGCCAGATGATCACGAGTAAGAAGCCAGTGGCGGTTCTGCCTGCAGCTGCTTCTTGACATCATGTAGGGCCAAGCGAATTGCGATTGTGCCTCTCTAAAGAACACTGGAGATTGGCTTCAATTTTTCGTAAAGTAATAATGCGATAAAAATGCGCAACAAAAATAAGGTCGTGAAAGCAAGAATTTCATGAGCAACAACAATATGCACTGCCATAGCGGCTAATTGATCGAGACCATTTCTTGGCGGCCAGCTTCTTTGTCCCGAACCAGATTTTAGAAGTCGTTTCACGACCCTTAGAAGTGTTGAAGCAAAATGAAAAAAAGCTCAAGCTTCCTTCCAAATCTTTCATCATTGCACCACCGAGCCAAAATGGTCGATGTCCTTAAGAACGGTGCCTTAAACACTCAACGAGTTAAAAGCTTCTATTCCACTTCTCACTGACTTAAAAGCAAATGATCCGGAGAAATAAATGTACTGCTTCCTATCAGGTCTACACTTTCTGAAACAACGAAGAGTCAGATATTCAAATATACTCAATCTGCTTAAGAGCGGCCCTAATATCTGAATGTAAAGCGCTTTTCAAATACGTAAATACATTCTCAGAAGAAACAATTCAATTAGGCAAAATTTATTTTTATATATATTTTTTTAACAATAATACATAGACTGAAGAAACAAAGACCTAAACGACTCCTTCGCAGTATTTCTTTCTTTTTCCTAGGCTCAGATTGGATGACGTAGCGTTTTCGCAGTATAGAGGCTGTGTTCCGAGAGCACATTCCAAGTCTAACGAAAGCGGATTTTCTAACCACATTATTTAGACCGCGTGGTAATCGCAAAAAAAAAAAAAAAAAAAAAGCTAGGACTGCTTCCCGCTAATTTAGAAGAGCAAGCCGGGTTAGGAGAACGAATGTCGAAAGACAAGATGACAAATGTTGGTTGTGCCACCATACATACGTAGATTGTCGCATAATTTGGAAAACTTTCTCAGAACTTGTGATGTAAACTTGGTGCTTTCCGGCGCCTAATATGTTTTGTAGAGTCTGTACTGTGGTAGCAATAATTTTCGATATTGGTTAGAAAAATAATGTTCTTGGATACGGCTTTTTTGAGGTCGTACTTATGTAGGTGTACTGATGCACAATTACGAGAGCGCAGGGGGTATCAAACAATTAGCAGTGGCTTTCAATTGAAGGTACAGGAACGTGAAGGTGGCTTGTCGTTTCTTTCGGCGAGCGCCTGTTTATGGTTTCTTCTACTTAGAATAGCAAGTAAATTATTGAGACTATTCAAACATCCCATTTGGTGACGAATATCTGGGGATGCCGCTTCAATGGCAGATTATTAAACGGCTCAACGCTCACACACAAAGGATAACGGTGTCCGGTACACCGTCTACAGCTCTCCTTCTCTTTGTCCAACGTCCAACGGGTGCAAAGCACCTCCTGAAAGCTGTACGTTGGACCTGTCTACAAAACGTTAAATAAATTGCATGGTACATTCCACATGGCCTAAAGGTACGGAGGACTGCCCAAGTTTGGTTACTTAGGAATGGTTTGTATTTTGGCTTTGAGTAGTATTCAAAGTGGTCATTTTCTCTATATCCAATCTCATGTAATTGGTGGGCACGCCATACCTAGAAGTCAAATTGACGTTCGATTCCGGTGTTTCCACCAATTAGACCACTGCAGATTAGAAAGAAAATAAAAGGGCACTTCCGACAATGACGCAAGCTCAGAATAGGGGCAAAGGCTTAGCACTGCATGCTACCAGATGAACTTTGTTTGGTTGGCCGCTCGCTTTTTGAAAGCGTGCAAATTTTCCGCAGTGATTTCAGCATTGCCGGTTTGCACGCATCAATACAAGCAACCAGTTTTGTGGCAGATGGATGTGAATACTCTTCTGACCTGAAAGCCTTTAAATTATTCTGGCGTGGCACCCTTTATGGCGGCGCAGTTATTTTGCAGTTTCGTGTCTTCTACGCCGCTCAAAGGTATAGCAAAATCCTGCACGAAAACATTTGACCCGCAGAACCGTATGTCTTTCACCTGACACACATATTAGCAGTCTTAAGTATATCGCTACGTCGATGGAACAGTTCTGGCTTTTATTGTTGTTCTCCATTGGCGAAAGACGGTACATTCGTCGATTGCAGACTAGCCATTGACGCATGTGTGCCGCATGCAGAGGTTCGAAATTCTGAAGGAAGTCCGGTGGACACCTTTCACCGACCACTCTGTGCAGGTGACCTGTAAGCCACTCGGAGGAGGTAAGTGAAACTGCTTGGAGGTAACTTGATGTAGCTAGTCACTTGTGGTAGGTAAATAATTTGAGTAACTTGACTAGATAAGTGAAAAGTGAAAGTCGCTTTTTTATGCATTTTTATGGGAAAGTGCAAGTGACGTTAAATCTTTTTCTCTATCCTGTAATCTTTTTTATTGTGGGCTGCAGAGATATTCCAATCCGGTTCTTAACAATAATATTTTATTTCTCGTTTATACAAAAATAAGAAGACTACATTTTCGAAGACGACTTTTCTAATCTGCACCAATGTACAATCATAAGCTAAAAGCTTGGCAGCATAAAAATTTTGCTAAAATTAAATATTGAGTTTTGGAAGCAGCACGAATCAGTCGAGAAGAAGAGTATTCTTGCCACAGAGCTATCATCCGAGAAAAAGAAAGTCTAGCCAGCAAGGAGCAAACCCACCGTCCACCTAACCTGCGAAGCGTAACCTGCAGTTTAGGTGGAGGGCGGGTTCGCTCCATTTTGGCTCGCTTTTTCTCTCATCTAGATAGCTCTGCCGACATAATGATCGTCATATCGGCTCTTCCAGTAGCCATAAAAATATATATTTCCATCAAAACTATCATGCTGTTAAGCCTTTTGCCTATGATGGTACTTTTGTGCACATTAGAAAATCGACCTTCCAAAATAGACGACTGGTATTTTTCTACATAACCGAGAAATATAAATAATATATACAAGAACTCAATAACACTCGCAATAAAAAAAATACAGGATAAAGAAAACAGTTCCACCGTCACCTGCCTTCTCCCGTGAAAGTACCAGAAATAGCGAATTTTAGAAACAGAAATAGCTATCGTTGACCCTGACAACAAGCATAAAAAGGCTTTATAAGCACTGATTAGGGTGGGTAGTGCATAAGATAAATTGTAGTTAAGTCCAGCAAATAAATAAATCAAATTTTTGACACTACTTCTTAAGGGGAAGCCCTTAATCACTTCAATAGTATCAAAATAAGAATTCAGTTTAGTGTACATCTTTGTATCTTAGTTTACATAATGCAATACTTTTTGTACCTCATACTTGCAAACTATTTACGATTGTTTTACTTAATTTTATTAACTATCAAAGTCGCGTTTATTTTTACAATTCAAATCAAACTTGTCCATATTTTTATAATCTGGAATCTTTCCCGACTTCAAAATATTATGAAAAATTAAGAGTCAACTATAGAGCTTTAGTGTCTGTCCAAAAATAAAGAAGAAGGCCTGGATAATATATATAGAATTATTCAGTGGAAACACTTTATTGAGTCGTGCCAGAATATAGGGCTGAACATTGAAGTTTAAGTGCAAACAATTTAAAGCTTCATGTCAGCATGTAGATTGAAAATAAAACTTTTTGCAGTGCGCCGTTCTTGAAGCAGAGTTTGCGACATTTTATTAAATCAACTGCAAAAACAAAGCGGGTTTGTAATACTTTTTATAAAAGTAAAGGGTGCATACATTTTGTGACTGCTAAATAATAGACAAGTGATGCACATCTCGTCTATTGTGATTTGTTAGTAAATAATAATAGACGACAAGGTCTTTGTACTAAAGCAGTAGATCTCCAAACTCGCAACTTTTTGAAATGACAAAAACGGCGTTTTCCACCCCTGGTGATATATGATTTTAACACCAAATATAAAAATTTAATCGAAAACTAAGATGGTCATGGAATCTATATAACCGTTCTTATATGACCACACCCATATCTTTTGGACTCTCATTTATCTGGTGCGTTCTCATTTTGAACATTTGGTATATTTTAGGCGGCGTAAAGGGAGGTAGACGTTTTAAAGCAAGCAACAAATGCTTTAAAACAAGCAAGAAATCACTTAGGTGTAAATGAATTCCTCCAGAGTATCTAGGTACCGTATTTGCTAATTCGCCTGAATATTGATGGAGGGCCTCTTCTAATCACCTGAGGCCCAACAAATCATCAATATCAGCACAGAAATCTGTACGCACTTTTGTTATACCTCAGCCTATATTTTTAAGGCTGTCAGATTGATTCAGATTGACAATATTTTAAAACTTATTGTTCAGGTTTTCTCGCTGTTTCGGCCACAGTCTCTCTTTCCTAAACGCTCCTTCCTACAATTTTCTTAATTTCAATATAATCAACAACGTTAAGCACAGCTGTAGTAAAGAAAATGTGGGCGCGTGCTCATGCCACCGCAGAATTAGCTTTATATTATGGCTATGGCATCAAGGGGCTTGTAAGCAAAAACAGGTCGTCCTTGAACAACGTTTTTGTTTTCTTTCGCTATTCTCCTTCAAATGTTCTTAGCAGGCGATTTGGAGCTGCTTCAATAATCTGAGTTCTGAATCGGTTCTGTCATCTTAACCTGACGAATATTTCACTATGAATATTTCCCTACCCTACTTTTTCAGACAATGGCTAAATGTGAAGCGCCCTTGTACTGTGTTACGGCAGTGCACGTTACAAAGTTCCAGGTAGTCGATGTTTCCCAGGCCTTCAATACGGTGTCGCTCATAGTCTCAGTGAGTTTGGAGACCTTGAAAATCCTAAGGGGCCAAATTACTTGTCCTCCTTACTCGGCGGCACTGAAGCTTTGTGCGTTGGCAGCCGGCGTCAGAGCACAGAGCTTTAAAGCACCTAATAGACATATCAAGTATATTCTCTTACGGCACAGAAGAAAAGACAGATCAGGGATGAGATATTGAAAGTAGACTAACGCCACATCATCGTTTATCCTCTTCCTAAAGCCCCGCACAAGTCATGAATAAATCAGCGCTATTATGAAATTCGAGCACGTGAAAAGGGAAGTTAAATATTGCACGCATAAAATGTATTCTTAAATCCGCTAAAATCTATTCCTAAATACAGATGCGCACTTGTGGAAACTCATCGACCTTTTGGCTTTTGGTCATTTACATTTTGAATTTCATTTAATTCCCTCTGCTTTGCATTCTTACTAATGTAGCAGTGACAGACATGTGCTACATGATACGTCTACATACCCGTACTCTCTCAAAATGTTCCTAATGCGTTTGATCGTCATTAGAAGTTCGCAGAATTCTAAGTGTGAGAAATCTGGCGGCACTAAGCAACTGTTACCAACCATCAGCATGTTAACAAGCCTGTCCTGAGTACAGAATGCACCACCCGAAGTGCGAACACTCGAATAGATCCTATCTCGCTTTCTCATGCGTATAATCTAATAGAACGCGCCTGAACAACCTCGACCCCATCAGCAGCAAACCTGCTTCACCCAGGCATAGGCCAGATACATTATTAGGGTTGTTCTGAGAAATGTCACGATGAAATTATTTTAGGATTGTCTGTGATTATTACGCTGTTGATTACGGCGCTAATTAGGTGGCTTTCTGAAAACACTGGTGCTCAACCGACTCACCAAAATCTAAACCACTGCTATGAACATTGTGATGGTGTTGTTATCCGTTAGCCAGAAGCTATTGTCGGACGCCAACCGCTATTCAGAATTGAGCGAACGCTGAATCCTCAGCGTGTGATACATAGCGATGCTGTTGTTTTGCAAATCTAAATTCAAAACCATTTTAGTTAACTCCAGAGCGATGATTCGTGCTGTCAAGTCAACCTGGAAAGAACTGTCAATCTCTTTGAAGGAGATGGCACTAAAAAATCTGACAAATATGAAAAAGATTCAGGTCATCGCACTACTTTTTTATTTTAAGAAATTGTTCGACATAACCAGTTACCATTATTCTCACGTTGATGGAAATGATAATATATTTCGCAGCCTGGCCAAAGTTTAGTTTCAAAAGTTTTCGAGCGGTCTCAAAGTGTAGTTGTAGCTGCCATAAGAAACCATTCAGTGTGTTTGAATAATGTTGCCACATTCCTAATCACTTTTGTGGCGCCGTCTTGCGGCCGGACTGCATTGCCGATAGTTTAGCTGGCCGTAGCCACGCTAGTGTCCTCGACATCCTTCGTCTTCCTCTCCCGTGTTTGTCTTCCTATCGCGTGGTTGTCTTAACGCCGAAGCGTGTCACACTAATTTTGAACATTTATTTGAAGTTTTGGGTGAAAAATGGTGTGTTTTGTTATGGTCTTTGCGCCGTTTATGGTTTGCTATAGTTGCGTTCCCTATCTTGTCATTTTACCGGTTATTGAAAACAAGCAAGCCTTATCCCAATTTTATTTATTAATTATTTAGTTTACTTGAAGCATACCATTACACACAATAAATTTCTTAAATGGGCATCTCCACGCATAAGGCTTCTCAATGTTACCTTTTTTGACACACTTGAACATCATTTTTCATTTTGTTTTTCATTTTTAATTAGGTCTAAAATAATTTATGAATTAGCGCAATATATGTTTTCTTCATTACCATTATCAAGCATTGCTTTTCACTCCGAGCATTCTGCATCTCTGAACCCCTTTTTATTTTTTTATTTTTATATTTTCATTTCCTTCATTCGTCATATATACAGTTAAAATCGGCATTTTATTAAATCTTTATCGTTTATCACACGCCTATCAATCAGCTATCTCTAGAACCGCAAATTAGCATATGTTTTTTTTTACGTAGCCTTCGACTATTTCCAACATGAGTGGCCGGATACTCCGCAACTACTACCACTGCTACTACTACTGATAATATTAAGCCGGTGGCTTGTCGACCAAAACATTTATATAAGGTGTCAGTTAGAAAGGACACCGCGAGAAATTCCAGGGGCAGCTGTTCATGATCAGCTGAGTCATCTGATGCGACAGCTCTCTCATACCGGCCGCTGATGTAGCAAGCATAATCGCATGGGGCTACGAACCATGCATTACGTCACCATGCTCATCGAATCAGCGTTTACAAGAACTTTCTGTGAGACAAAAATCGCGGCACTGCGTACGAAACGGCATGCGGCGGCCAGGCTCTTTTTTTTTGCCCACCACAAAATCACTGCAGGTCGCTTCAATTCCACTGCACCGACTAGCATTTCTATATCTTCCTAGGCGTACATACATTGCGGAACAAAAATTAGGTGTTTAAATCTGGAGTTACGCAAGAGTTGTCTGCATAGCTACATTTAGGTTGAAATTAAATACATCGCTTGAAAATAAATACATGGCTTTAGCATATAGTCATTTACTCCATAGTTCACGTTATTTATGCCACAGGGGTATTCGTGACCCCTAATAAATAATGCGGCGAAGGCCTCTATCGCGTGGTGGTCCTAAGCCCTCCTCGATGGCAATTCTTCCTCTCTGTTTTCCCTCCCACCTTCGCGATGACGCGATAGCGTAAGCTACCAGCCAACATAAAAAGCCCTGCTTTAAGCGAGCCGTATGAATCTGCCTGTGTGGCCTAAGAATAATATGAATGCAATGGTTTTGACAGGCCGATTGTGGTATCTCCCTCGCATATGAAAGGAGAGGTCCAAGTTGCCAGCTCCTGCCAAACTTAATGTCAGGAAGCGCTTTGTCCAGTTTGCGCTCCTGCGTTCCATGCAGTGGGATGCATCACACATATAGGCAAAATAATCTACTCCAGTCATAATGCCCTTTTCAAACCACACGGAGGATGTTTATCATATAGCTTATTGTAACGCGGCAGCTTGCCTCAGCTTTCAATGATTATTCGAAGACCTTTCCGGGACCACACCATTGTTAGCCGCCACCTTCCTGCTCAGCGAATGGCGCTATTTCTTCAAGGGACTGCTGCTGGAATGCCGAAAACTAGCGCAGGTTCCCCAAATAACGCCGTTATGATTAAGGGCGTTTCCTAGAGCTCCTTATTGAGCTTTAGACAGAAGCTGCGACAACGTATATATAATACAGGTGGAAGTAATGGGCCATCTTCACCCACAAGAACTTTCTTCGCGTACCATGTAGACTTTTGCATAGAGCTGATATGCAAACAGACCTTCATTGATCGTGCGCGTTTTAGCAAGTAATCTGAGCGACACGCACGCATCTCTTTAGCGTCAGCGCAGCAGCAATACGTCATAAAATATTGTGTGGACAAACTTTTCCAATTACGGTTTATTATGCTTACAATAAACTATTCAGATGCGTTTTCACCGTGCTGTTGGTGCACCATATACCGCACAAATATATTCTATAGCGGATTTTAAATTTTAAAAGATAGCTCAAACTGCACATAACGACACAGTGAGTTTTGCAATTAGAGGCCGTTTACACCGCCAATCATACATTTCTCCCTATTATAGAAATGTTGACTAAACGAAATTCGCGGAAGGAACGTTTTTCATTACTCTGAGGGAATTACTGATCAGCCTTCCTGGAATCAGTCTTCATGGAAAGACGGGAACAGCTTCCATATGTGATAATCAAACCAGCGTGTATATGAATTGGGCAGCAATTTGGTTATCATTGCTGGATAAAGTTTCTGAAATACTTGGCTCGGTAGTCAGCACTACAAACACTCCACTTTTTTATGGTATGTATGCTAGATAAAAATAAACAATTTGTGCGCCAAATAATTAAAATCAACATACAATATCAGACGCAATTGTACCTAACTCGTAGACTGTATCTAACTATTCCTTACTTACAACTAAGCCAGGACTTTCTTTTTATGCGTCCAACTAGTGCCTTCTGTGCACGTGTTTCGTACTAACTTCAATATTATCTCTGTGTATGATCATCATCAGCCGGGATATACCCACTTGAGGGCGAAGGGCTCTACCACTTCTTCCATATAACACTGTCCTGTGCTAGCTCCATTCACTTGACCACTGGGAATTTCTTAAACACATCCGCCCATCTAATTTTCTGCTGCCCCTGCTAAGCTTGCCTTCCCTACTACTTCAAATGGCTACTCTTAGAGACCAGCAGTTACCCTCTCTTCGAACGATATAACCTACCCTTGCCCATTTCTTCTTCATTTTGACTAGACTGTCAATAACCTGAGTTATTTCTATGACCCACTTTGCACGCTTCCTAACTCTTAACGTTACACCTGCCATTCTTCGTTCCACGGCCCTCTGCGTTGTCCTCTACTTAACTAGGACCCTTTACGTTAACTTCCATGTTTTAGCCTCATAGGTCAGTACCGCTAGGAGGCAATTGTTACACACTTTCGTCGTGAGTGATACCGATAAGCTGCTAGTCATAATGTAGAAGTACCGTCCAAGAGCGTTCCATACCAATCTCCTTCTGCTAGTTATTTTCCTTTCGCTACCGTGTGCGTGGTAACTACCTTCCCTAAGTAGATACATTGGCTTACCACTTCTGACGATTATCTACCTATTTTAAACTGCTGTTCTTTTCAAGAGTAGTCAGCATTACCTTAGCCTTCTTCATATTTGTTTTTAGGCCTAACTTTCTGCTTCTCCTGTTTAGATCATTTATCATTAGTTGCAGTCTGTTTGTCCCGTATGTACGTTAACTGAATGCATTTTCTAGAGGGTTGCGCCGATATACGTTTGAAACCTTTTTATGTTTTACAGCTACCAAGCTGCTCGAACTTTCTTGTCGGACTCCTTCTAATAACGAGTTTGAAAACAAAATCACATTAGCATAATAGTAGATTTATTGTGTGCTGATAGTGTCAAGTGGTGTTAAGTTATCAGCATAAGACACACATATATATCACCCAAAGAATATTGGTCTGCACGTCTTCTGACCCGAACTTTCTTGTCGGACTACTTCTAATAACGAGTTTGAAAACGAAATCACATTAGCATAATAGTAGATTTATTGTGTGCTGATAGTGTCAAGTGGTGTTAAGTTATCAGCATAAGACACACATATATATCACCCAAAGAATATTGGTCTGTACGTCTTCTGACCTCTGGGGTAATCGGGCTTACAAATAACTCCATACCTCGTCTGCTCTATGAGCAACAAAAGTAATAGAATAGAATGTTGCGCTAGTTTGTCAACACACATGATGTGAATAATTGTGATTTCGTTGGCATTACTATAAGTCAGTGCAGCATCGTACTTTTCTGTAAGTATATGACCTCTGTCTATCGACCTTGTCTTTTTCATCAAGTAGCAAAGTGCTTGCGGATATTAAAGGAGAGAACCAAGCACGTGGCCACACTCAGTATAAAGCTCATTACGAATTTTTAATATCAAGTGTGAAATCAACCAAAAGGATTCAAAAACACATGCCAATTTGCTTTTATGCGGCTACATACGCTGAAAGGTAGCCGTAAAATGTGAAAAATAATGACCTTTTACGAGTGGTACAGGTGGATGCAATATTTTAGAATATTGGTCGCAAGGTAGCGTAGATTTTAATACATCTGCATTTTATTAGCAGGACACAATTAGTATTTTCTCTAAGTATGCAGAGCCGTTTCTATGGGTAGTTGTGTTTTGCTTTGTTTTGATTAGAGAATGCTGAGAGCTAAAACTTGGCTGTGGTTTATTGTGGTTAAACCATATTGCTAGGTGGGGAACCTATGCTGACTCTTATGAATGGTCTGGCTTCGTAAATCGCTTATTTCATAACAACTGTATCGCCTGATTCCTTGCTGTCGGCGAATAGAGTGAGGACGGTCGTCTGATATGTGTTGTGCTTAGCAACTGTTGATGAGAAAATTGTCAATTATGCCTGAATGGTTATGGTAGATGGGTTTTAACATTTCGAACATGCAACTATGTTGTGAAGTACGCCGTATTGCACGCTTAGGATAAAGTTTGAATCCCTGCAATTATTTCAATTGCTGAAAACGTAGCTGAATACATTAGGATTTCTTCTCTGCTCACTTTCCGCTAACGAGGATGGGATTCTTTTTTCCGAAAACTGACAATAACAGCTGCATAGAAATGCCTGCGGGTTATCGGCCGGATTATTTTGGGGCAATGTTCAAAAAGTTGTAGAGCGAGAAAATAAATTATTCTTAATTAAAAAAAATTAAACGCGCCTATAATTTCTTGTCCGATAATTTTAGCGCGTTTAGACAGTCATGGCCGGAAGAATAAGAACTTAACATAATTAATAACCCATGTTGTATATTAAGCCGAAAAGGAACACATGTCGTGTATTGCCACGAACCATCAAAATCTTGGATTTGTTCTTTTTCGAGAGCTGCCGGAATGCGGCCTAATTACTGCGGTTCAAGCAGGCGGATAGGTTCTGTATTCTTTGTGTGTTAACGCTCGTTTTCGCAAGACCACGCTTTATCAGTATCTTGTCGTGCAAGATGCGTGGAGATGTGTCAAGACGATTTTCACCACTCGCGTGTGTTTCTGCAATGTTCGAGGATGTGCTAGTAACCGTAGGCGGCGTTTTCTAAACGTTTCCTCGCCGCGAATAAATTGGTGCAAGGGGCATTCTTTGTTTGACGACAGCCGAGCACGATTGTTGCTATCGCCACTGAATCGCATACTTATTTTGCGGGCGCAAGTGATCCCAATAAAGATTTTTTTTCAGTGCATCCCAGACTCTTCTTTCTGTCCTCGGTCTTGTCACCATTACGTGAAAATATGATGTATGATCTGAGAAATATAACCAAGTCTTCAAAAGGCGCGGAGTGCCAGCAAATAAATAACTAACATAGGGTTGATGAGACTCTCGTAGCCTAGTCTGCAGTTTCTTTTCATACTTTGGAGTTGGGTATAGTTACTAAAGACTAACTAAATTTTGTTAATGCATTCATGAACATTGTGTTCATGCGACAATGTTGTTGAGGTTACTGTAACTTTAGGGGCGATCTGTCTTTTGCTTAATAAAATTTTTACCAACCTGAAATGTTATATTTGACTATAAGCATTCTTGTACATGTTACTGGCACCACCGGCTTCTTATGGAGCAAAATGGTTATTGAAGGCGATGAACATTTTTTAAAATGACAATCGTTTGTGAAGCTTCTTTAACAAAAGTAAAATTATTCTCCACAACTTCTGCTTATATTTAAAGAAAGAAGCGAATATGCCGAAATCACAAGAGAAACTTATAAATAATAATAATCGCTCCACACGTTCGGGCCATGCACATATAATACATAAAAAGGACTTCTATTATTGAGGTGCCCGTTTAAAAAGCACAATTCAAAATCTTAAACAATGTTAATGTTTGCTTGCGCGATACATTTTAACATGTAGCGTTATGAAGACCCTTTGTTGTCGAATGGAATTCTTAAAAACTAGCTCTAGGCAAAGGCCAAAATGCTATTGTCGAGAGTATAAGGAAGAACCGAAATTGTGAAACATAGGCAGGTGGCTTGCGAACCGCAATGTAGCAGAGTTTATTTCGATTATAAAATTAGGACCAAAATTTTGTTAACTGCTATGACACCACTTAGGACCGATATAACCATGCGCTCGCCTCTGCCTGGTCATGTGCCAATCATGACGTCACTCAACCGCAGCTACACTGGAACCGTCGCAGTGGCTATGTCAAGACAGCCTTCGCTGCCGTTTAGCCGGTGCCAACGAAGCGGAACAACTCTCGACACTCTAACGGCAGCAGTCGCCATGCACGATTAAGGCGAGATACCTCGCGTACTGTCTGCGCTTCAGAAGTTGCGAATACGACAGGCCGAATCAGATCATCCAGTGTACGTAGCTAGCAAAGATGCTGCCGCGCAGAAGCCAAGAGCAGTGGGTCGAGCGAAACGTGCATCCGCTTACGCTTTGGTTGCTTAGGCTTAGTTGAGTTAAACCTTCGCTACGATTTTTGTTTCCTATGTACACTGTTTCCTGTTCTAGTGGAGTACCGTTTCAGAATGTATCCAGCGAAAATATGTTCTTAAGTGCCAAACGCAAGCAGCTTTAATAAAATCGATAATTGCTTTTAATCTCCGATGTCTTTTTTACCGATTTGTGCACATTGAAATACATTGTGCACCAAGATGGAAGGGTAGTAAAAAGGTAAATATGGAAAAAGCTGTTTTCGTTCAGTCCCGGGACATAAAATAAAGGAAAACAAAAACCCCATAACCTATGGAGGCTGTACAAAATAAGAACATTGGTGCTAATCCCAAATTTCATAGATGGTTAATTCAAAATAGGATAGAAGACCATTATTGTTTGCTGCCATTTAAGTTTTAGTTGCACAATTTATGTTTATCTAAGAAGGTCCGTGATAAATGCAGATCTATTGAAACACTTAGGTATACCAAAAATCTGTAACTTTGTTTTGCCTGCTGTGCAGTGTTTGGGTGTGACACTCGAGGTATGAAGGAATCTAGCCTGTAGTTCGCGTCGCTGTGTGGTTGTTGTTTTTTTTTTGCATATGAAAAGGCACGAAGTATGTGGAGATCTGGAATATATTGGTTTTCACTGTTATATATTGATTTGAGAATGTGGAGGTGAGTAACAGCATTTTAGGAGCACGCCTTGATGTCTTCCAGTATACACTTGATACCACGATTCCATTTATATATGAAACACGAAAATTGATTTCTAAAGAAAGCGGACAGCATAGAGAATTTGGAAACAGCAAATGTATTGATTTTACCTTCAGAAAGGACTCATGGGTGCTAACATCAAAACGCTTTAGCGTAAAATCGAAACACTGCTGTTGGCAAACAACTCTAAACTTTTAGTGCAGAGAATAATGTTCGTTTTTATTTTTATAAGTTTCAAGAAGCTGTTCATACACATGAAGGGAATAGTGGCAGTCGACTACCAGCAACCAATTCATACAGACTGACAATGAGTACAACCCAGAGAAGAAATCAGTGAACTAATTACATGCAAGATCGTACGTGCGTCAAAAACACAAGAGGAATAATATATGAGTAACGAAAGCATTGCCAGTCAAGAATCAGGCTTTATAGCCTAGTCATGTCCTAAGAAGTAGATAATTGTTAGACGTATAATATAGGTCATTTCTAAAATAGCTCTGCTGAAAGGATAGCTGTTAATAGCCTTGACAACTCTCCCGTTGTTTTTTGCTTTCTGTTTGTTTTTCGTTTCTGCGATATGTACATTTCTTTTTTGCTCCAAATTTTTATTTGATGTTTATTTTTTCACCCACAACTAATTTATTTCTTAGCAGAAATTGCAAATAATACTTCACAATTACTGCCGACATACCCTCGGCGGGGATCATTTTGGAAGGGTAGAAAGACTGCTTCAATCCTAATGTCGTCAAACTTGCTTATCCCTTAATGATTGCTTTAAGAAAAGAAGACTAATTTCTACAATTACCTTACTATCTTCTACTTTATTTTTCCTGCTTTTCCACAGTTCCCTCAGAATTGTAAGACATCAAAGCATGCCATCGTATAGGTTACAAATCTGGAATATGTGAAAGGCGGCTTTTCTATTCAGATGCTTCTGCTTTACTTCAGATTCATTGTTTGCAGATATTTTGAAGTTCAGAAAACTCTTCTAAAACACAGACAACACTGATCTTAGAGCCGCTGATATAGCATCCAACTGCCTATCCTGCGGTTTCCATGGCTGTCCTATCATTAAAGACGTCCATTTGTGCAGTGCACTACTTTCTCATCTTCGTGTAGGCTCAACTTCTTCATAGAAGCCTTCCTCTGTTTGCTCAATAGGAGCGTGGTCTTTTAACACCTTCAGTTCGAGCTTCTTATTAGGATAATTTACGATAACAGCCCTTTTCTCGTCTATGGTACAGAATTCCCCCTTTTGAATCTCTATTCTTTTTGATCAGGGCTCCTTGCTACGCGAGCGCTTACAGGCCTGCTAAACAATATTAGCCAATTAATCTCTGCCATTATTCACTGTCCATTCTTGCCTGCCGCAGTTACCTACGACACACTACATGGCTCCCATATATTACACGCTAGATTTTAAAGCGTCAATGATAGCATCACCATATGTGGTTTTAGCGTTCAACGATGAGAGGTCGCGTTTCCGATGGACTCGTGTCTGCAGCCGGAGATGGTTAGCATACTCTGTTTTGTCTCCCTATGACCGCGCTTCATCTGTTTTACTACAGCCATTAGAGACCTAGGACCCGGAATTCATTGCTGCATTCAAGGCAGTGCCTAATTTAGAAATCGATGCGTCCAAATTGTGTTTATTGAGCCAATGTATTGTCACGTGGGATTGCCAGAATCTGGCCGTACTCGATGCTTCTTATAGTCTCTCATCAACAGCAGGATCTTACTAGGAATAGCCTCACTGAAAAATTAGAACCATAGTTATGTTGCGTAGATTGAGTTTCCGTGATAATATATGACTGCTTTCCCCGCAGCTTTCTTATCCCCTACATTTCCTAAGATTGTCTTTGTACGTCATCGCATAAAATATTTTGTGCTTGTAATCACATCTGCATATCACATCTGCATATAAGTACGGAGCCTCACATGTCTTACTGCAAGGCCATATTAATATTTGCTGACATTTGTTACGGAACGATGTGCCGAAACGTATAAACGGCAATTAGTCTCTGAAATTGCGGAATTCTGTCCATTTCGCACAGAGGAACCGGTGGTAGCGCGTGCTGACAAGATGAAAATCGCGCACTGTATCTTGATGTTGGTGCTGGGGTTTATACAAATCGCTGAGTAAGTTTCCCGTCTTTGTAAGACCGCTAACTATTCCTTCATTCAAGTCAGTAGCTTTATAACCTGTTCGTTGTAAAAAAAACTAATTTTTTAAACATCCGTGGTACGGGTCAACGAAAGAGATATATTTCGTATATCCGATAACATCGCTGCCGTGCTTGTATTTCTGCTCTACTTTTAAAACCTCTGGATATCTGGCTTGTGCGCTCCTCAAATTGGCTTTCAGCACAATCTCAAAAAGAGGTCGAGTTGGCGCAAGCCCTTAAATTTCGCAAAGTGTAAGCGAAAAGCTCATTAATTTTAATGCACTTGACAATGAAGTTATTTCGACGCGTCAATGGTGTGAAGTCTGGAGCGCCAAGCCGTGGAAGCAATAAGGCAATTATGCAGCGCTGCCAGTTATTTGGCATCTGAAAATTTGGAGGCTGCTATAAGGCCAAGAAGTACCAGGTTTTCAGGTATTCATTGAGCAAGCAACATTTTCTCTAAACTAGCTGCAACTAGCATATTTGCTGTTGTGAAATGCGTAAATAAATGCTGGTACCTTTCTTCTTAAATTTTGTTTTATAACAGCGTAGACCAGCATTGTAATATTTCTATTACCATTGGTGCTAGCGGAGCGGTCATAGAGTTTTTCTAGTCATGTACATTTTCTTGAAACTGCCTGACATAAAATGCCATATAACGTTGGTGTCATTGCCTAACAAGTATCATGATGACTTGTTATTCTTAGTGGATGTCGGCCTTACAAGTAAATATGCTGAATAGGCACGATTCATGCTTATCAACAGTTATCCCGCTAGCCAATAACAGCGCTCCCGCCCCGCGCCTATGTTCGTACCTGTGCGACCCGTGCGCCTCGACCCCTACGTCAGTGGCGCCCTCAGCGAGGGGAGTGGCAGTGCCGCACAACTTTACCCGACGGCGCCGCTCTAGTGTTCGCGCGGTGCGTTGACAGGCATAGATAGTATAACGGAGGCTATGGTATTACTCTTACTCAAATGATTTAAAATTCTTTTCACCACCTTTTTTTTTTAGACAAACGTTTACAAAAGAAATCGGGAAACACAGAAACGACGTTTGAAAAATAAATCTTCGCATTCGGAATGAATTAACTCTAGCGCCCGAGAGAATTGTGCCACATATGTGACTAACTGTGCGCTCTGACTAAACTTTGGCCAGTCAGCAGGGATATAGTGTGCAAGAAACAAAGAAATTAGACAACACGTTTTGAGCGAAAGCGGTCATTTTCTTGTTTTGAGCCATAACGTGTCCCTAGACCGTCACCTGACCGTCACTTAATCCATGTCATATGCCACGCGGGACATTACTCGAAGCAGAGATGATACTATAACTTTTGTTTATTCTATTTCATTCGTGCATGAATGTGATTCCAAGAACGGCATGAGAAAGATGGCGACACATAAGACGAAGCAATACAACTGACATAGCGCCACTTAGACTGCTACTTCATTCAGGAAATGAGGTGTTCGCGTTTCTTCTAAAGCGGCTCAAGAGGCACTGTTCCTTTTGTTTTTACGTGACTTTCGGTTTCACTATCTGATTATGCAGTAGTTTGATTAATGTCAGTTTATGAACTATATATGCCAAACGAAAATTTTACTGGCGAGCATTAATCCTTCATTGGGCGCTGTTCTCAACCGAACGTTCCTCAATCACCTAACCACTCCGTTTTACCTTAGTGTGGCACCAATGTGCCTGTAACGAGGGGCGAAAGTGCCGTTTTCATCTGTATTTTATCCCTGCGTTTGCGACGCCATTTTTAGCAACTATTTTAAGGGACGATTTGTTCTCACATGCAATATTCGCGGAAGTAAGCTGAAAAATCACAAGGTATCTGAAGAGCACAGACTACTAAGTCAAAATACAAAGTTGGTCATATGTGAAACGTACTGAAAGGATCATCGGGGAGTTGAGTATACGACAATATTTACGATATTTCGCCATCACAACATTATCCCAAGGAATATATATGACTCCAAAAAATACTTCCTTCAGCAAGTTCACACTGGCCAGTTGCGTGCTGTCAAGTTATTCCATTTTCTGGTGCCCTATACATGACAAAGAACGGTACATTGCAAACTTCTGTAGTTTTGAAATAGATTTGTGCAAAAATAATTCTCTAACCGTCTTGTCCTTAAACGAAAATAAATTGCATTTTTTTTTCTGTAAGTCTCAAGCTCTAAAAATTTATCGCGCATTCGCTCAGTGGTCATCAGTTAACTATCGATTTTGGCATGAGTCAAAAAAGCCGCTGAAAACGTTAAAAGTCAGAAAATCTTTCCAAGTGTTGAATTTTCTTCCTTTATTATGAGGTGTAGGTGCTTAAAAATCAAGAAGCAACGCCAGTGTGATTTCTCGGCTGTCCTTCTCTATGCGATACATAGCCCTGTTTCTTCCATGTGAATAAGCTTAGTCGGAAAGGCACCCTGACCGCAAAAAAAGGCATTCGGATTACATTTTTAGGACTTGTTTAAATGGAAGGCTGTAAAAGTTGTACGAGTCTTGAAGAGATAACAATAAAAAGGAAAATCAGAAAGAGAGGTTTATGTATGGTAGTTTTACCGCAATAAACGTGCGGTAAAATTTAATTGTAGCTCCTTCCTTACTGGCTGTTTTCTTCAGTTATTATAAGTTTGCAGAATACTGCGGTAGGTTGGAGCTAAAATTCTAGTCGCCGCCTGAACACGTACGCTAACCACTTTTTGGGCAAGAACGTTGGTCATCTAATTTCCGCCCCCGCAATGATACCAGATCAGTTCAGTCGTTCAGTCGTGTCCGACTCTTCGTGACCCTATGGACCATGTCACGCTACGCCTTCCGGTCTCTCACTATCTTCCTAACATCACATAACTTCATCTGCAGCGCCTCGAGGATGCCATCTAACCATCGCGTTCGCTGCCTACCCCTTCTCCGGCGACCCTCAGCCTTTCCCAACATCAAATCTTTCTCCAGCGACTCCTCTCTTCTCATCAGATGACCAAAGTGGCTGAGCTTTAACTTTAGAATTTGACCCTCCAGTGAGCAGTCAGGGTTTATGGTCGACAATATTGACTGATTTGATCTTCTGGCAGTCCAAGGAACTCAAAAGAGTCTTCGCCAGCACCACAATTCAAACGCGTCAATTCGGCGGTCAGCCTTTTTCACAGTCCAACTCTCGCATCCATACATCACAACTGGAAAGACCATAGCACGAGTTATACGGATCTTGGTTGGCAGACTAATGTCTCTGCTCTTTACTAGGCGGTCAAGGCTAACCATTGCTTTCTTTCCCAGAAGCAGGCGTCTCCTAATTTCATGGCTGAGATCTCCTTCCGAGGTAATCTTGGAGCCCAAGAAGAGAAAATCTGTCACAGCTTTCACTTCTGGTCCCTTGATGCTCCAGGACTTGATTGGGCAAGACGCCATGATCTTTGTCTTTTTAATGTTCAGTTTAAGCCTAAACATCTCACTCTTATCTTGTACGCACATCAGAAGTATCTTGAGTTCCTCTTCACTTTCTGCCATTAAAGTGGTATCATCCGCATATCTAAGGTTGTTGATACGTTTTCCAGCAATCTTCACTCCAGCTGAAGACTCGTCCAGACCGGCCTTCCTCATGATGCACTCTGCATATAGGTTAAATAGGCAGGGTGACAGTATGCAGCCTTGCCTCACTCCTTTCTCAATCGGAAAGCAATCAGTAAGACCATGCCCAGTTCTGACAGTAGCCTCTTGTTCTTCATACAGGTTCCTGAGGAGACAGATGAGGTGAATTGGAACTCCCATCTCTTGGAGAGCTTGCCACAATCTGCTGTGACCTACGCATTCAAACGCTTTCGCATAATCAATAAAGCAGAATTAGGTGGGTTTCTGGAACTCTCTTACTTTTTCCATGATCCAGCGAAGGTTGGCAACTTGGTCTCTAGTTCCTCTGCCCTTGCGAAACCCAGCTTTCACGGCCGGAAGCTCCCGATCCACATACTGCTGCAGCCTACCTTGGAGGATTTTCAACATCACCTTGCTAGCATGCGAAATAAGCGCGATCGTGCGGTAGTGTGAACAATCTTTGGCACTGCCTTTCTTTGGAATGGGGATGTAAACTGACCGCCTCCAATCCTGTGGCCACTGCAGGGCTGTCCAAATCTTCTGACATAATGTATGCAGAATGTTAACAGCGTCATGGTTGAGGTTTTGAAGCAACTCAGCTGGAATGCCATCAATTCCGCTAGCTTTGTTCTTAGCAAGGCTGGCTAAGGCGCATTCAACTTCACTGTTCAGGATGCTCGGCTCGAGATCAGTGATCACAACCGTCTTATGTTGGGTTTGCACATTCGGGTCCTTCTTGTACAGTTCTTCTGTGTATTCCTGCCACCTCTTCTTTATCTCTGCGGCTTCAGTGAGGTGCTTTCCTCGTTTGTCCTTTATCACGCCCAGCTTAGCAGAGAAGCTTCCTTTGATATCTTTGATTGTCTTATACAGAGCTCTTGTGTTCCTTAATTGGCTGTTGTCCTCAACTGCTTGGCACTGTATGTTCAGGAAGGCATTCTTATCTCTCCTTGCTGTTTCCTGAAAATCAGCTTTGAGAACCTTGTATCTTTCTCTTTCCCCCATAACTTTTGCCATCCTCCTTTCCTCAGCTATTTGCAAAGCCTCTTCAGATAACCAGTTTGCTTTATTGCATTTCTTTTGATTTAGAACTACCTTAGTAGCAACTTCTATTATTATATCACGAACATCAGTCCACATCTCTTCGGGCTCTATGTCTTCTATATCTAATTCTTGAAATCGATTCCTCACTTCCACAGCATATTCTAATGGAACTTGATCCAGATTATACCTGAAAGGCCTTCTAGTTTTCTGCGTTTTCCTCAATCAAAGCTTAATCTTGACAACAAGAAGCTGATGATCGGTGCCACAATCGGCCCCAGGCCTTGTTTTTACTGCTTGTATAGCGCTTCTCCATCTCTGCCGGCAAATAATATAATCGATCTGATTCCTGTACAGGTACCAGTTGTTACCAGTTGTTACCATATCTCTTTAAAATAGCTGGCAGTAGCAGCCGGCTCCATGATAAGAAGGTAAGCAAAAGGAGGAGAAAAATGGAGGGCGGAAGGCAGGGATGAAAAAAAGATTTCATAATTCAGCAAAAGAAATTTTGCGAAGCAATGCACCTTCACAGCGGGGAGAGCATGTATATTTGCGTGACTCAAGGATTAGGAAAAAATATAACGTTTCTCAGCTGAACCCGTTCCTTGTATCTTTCCAGATTTTTCTGCTTTCTTTAAGGACTTCCTATTTTTCCCTGGAGTCACCAACATTCCACTGCCAATTACATGTTTCTTCTTGAAGGTACATATCGTATAGAGAGGTCACCTAAAAATAATAAAAAGTAATGCGCCGATGCGTGTGCCACTACATATGCCAGGCTTTTCTTGAAAGGACAGCCTACTTACTCCCGGAGACGAGAATAAAATGGACATATTCTGGTAGACTTCGCCGGTTGCTGTCAGTAGCATCCAATGATTTCGCGGTATAGCTGGAAGTATACGTTAAATTAGTCAAGAAAGGAGGGTATGAGCAGAAGGTCGCGCTATGTTGAGTTCATTGTTGTGGTTAACATGGTAGCTGCCTTATGCTGCTGAAGTCAACATACTACATTCTATGCATATCATTGAGAAACTTAGGCTATCGAAAAGGATATTTTAGTTTTCAATCATTTTTTCACCTCTGTTTGTTATGTGTTACAATGGGGCAAATGTGGCAGGTAGCATAGTTTTTGGCCGAAAATTGGCTGTCATGTTGCAGTAAAAAAATCGTATAACCATACAAGTAGAAAACGCATTTTTTGCCATTTCAAAAAGTTGAAAGTATGGAGATCTGCTGCTAGTAATAACATTTTGTCATGTATTATTTGCCCGCCTCATATATGAAACTCTTTCTTTTACGGGAGTTATCATTAGCAAGTTTTTTTTTTCTTTTTGTCGTGTTAATTCGGTAATAATTGATAGAATTTCTCTATAAGAAACGCGCTAGAAAAATTCATTTTCAACCTTAAATACGGGCGTGATTTCTTATATATTTAGCATTAAATCTTTTTTTGTTTATTATTCCAATAATTTGGCTAATTTAATGCAAAATTGTTAGCTCTATTCTCCTATGGTATGTTCTCCACAACGCATCAAATTCGCCCAAAATTCGAAAACAGCAAAGCAATTGGGCCCAACTTTGGTTCTGATTTTAAGAAAAAGCACCATTATTGATTTTATGACATTCCCACTCAATAATTATTATTAGATCATAAACATTACGGCCATGAAACACTCTGCATTATTTTGTTTAAATGTACAAAACTAAGTATAAAGCTGAAAGCTAGTTTTTGATAGTTTCTATGTTAAGCCCTACCATCTGGCATGACTTAATAGTGTTGCCGCTGCAACGCTTTCTGTTTACTGTCATCTATTCTTGAAGAACATTTTTCTAATGAGCATAGCTACAATCATAAGCAATACCCTTTGCAACAAGACCACCTTAGGATTAATTTTATATTTATTTATAGCAACCGCACAAACGAGTCGATACGACGAGCATTCTTGTAGATGTGCCTGTGTAGCCCAGAAGACAGGGGAGAGAACACGGAGCGAAACCGCCATCCGCCTAAACGTCAGGTTGCGTAAGCTTTGTAATTTAAGTGGACAGTGGGTTCCCTTCGTGTTGACTCGTGTTTTGTTTTTAGGTGACATAATTATATCTACAAAAATGATCGTCATCTCGGCTCTTTGGTTTTGTTGCTATAAATAAATAGAAAATTCCACCTAAACTATCATGCTGCAAAGGGTTTTGCTCGTCACTGTAATAATGTGCACACTACAGAAATGGCCTTCAAGATTAGAGCGTTGTAAATATTTCCTGATGAAGGAGAATTTAAATAATATAATTAAGAATTGCATTGAATAGCACAGCACCTCGCAATAAATAAATAAACAGGATATAGAAAAAGTTCGACATTCATTTGCGCTCTCCTATGAAATTGCCAGAACAGTGGATTTATTCCACTTCAACCACTTATTAACACTGCCAACAAGGAGAAAATTACTTTACAAGCATTTAGAAGACTTTGGCTATTGCATAAGTTAAAATTCAACTTCACTCAGCAAGTACTAAATCGAACTTTTGAAGCCTACTCCTTAATGGGAAGCCATAGGCACTTGTATAGAATGGTAACCTGTGTTCAGTTTTATATTTATCTTTATATATTTAGTTTCCATAGTGCAATATATTTTAATACTTGAAATTTAAAAATTACATGGAATTGTTTCAAGCTGAATTTGATAAATATCGAAGATGTTTTTATAAATTGTCGAAGATGTCCGCTTTGTGGTAACTTTGAATTTTTGCCGATTTCAAAATATTATGAAGAAAGAACAAACCGCTCTACAGCTTTCAATTTTTGCAGAAATAGAGAACCACTCCTTGATATTAAAAGAAAAAGTTTCAGTGGCAACATTTTATTAGGTCATGCCAGAATGTTGGTCGGAATAATGAAAAATTTCAAGACCAGGCCTCAGTGTTATATCTATTGCTATAATTTTAAAGTATATAATGCAACGCTTTTTCAAGCCATGATATTTACGAGATAATAAAAATTCTTGAGAGGAAGTTTTATAAAAAGCAAGGATGATAATATTTTTTTTTTCATTCGGAATCAAATTTGCCCCTTTTTCGCTTTTTTCCAATCTTGGACGGATCTTATGCGTTGTGGAGAACAAACCTAGCCGACTAGAGCTCCCAAATTTACCAGTAATTACGCACATAATTTGAATAATAAACAGGAAAATACAGTACTAACAACATAACGAATCATGCCGGTATTTTAGGTTGAAAAGTGATTATTTTGAAGGGCGGTCCTTTTGGAGAGATGTTTGCGATTCTGTGCTAAATTAATGGCGATAACAAAACATGTTTTTATTACCTCCCGTAAAATTACAAGTTAAATAAATTTAGTGGGTAGAAAATAACAGATGACAAAATTTTAGAACGCTACCAGCAGGTCTCAAAACTGGCAAACCTTTCGAAATGGCAAAAACAGAGTTATCCAACAGTAGTAATATACAAAGTTTTTCCGAGAAAACTATGCTGTATATCAGAAATCTAAAATCAATTTCTTTGTGTCGGGACATTTTCGCATTACATATTGCCAGGGGGCGCTCGGAGCGAAAGATGTTGCAGTGGCGCTCGAAGAAAAAGAAGAAGTCAATCGGCTCCAGACTCGCAGGACGTACCAGATGTATTCCACCTGCACCGGCTCTGATAACCTAGCCCTAGCAGCCAATACCGTGAAAAATCTGGTGGAGGTCAGGTCTGATGTCCTGTGCCCCTCCGCTAAGCAGGAGTGCAGATCATATATTCGAGGAAACGCCTGTTCACCGCACCAGCCGCAGGCAACGAGGCCTACCACCTGAGTTTTCCCCATCGGCTATGACTACCGGCAGCCACGACGTCGTCGTAATGCCTGGAGCGGCCCCTTTATGTGACGTTTCAGAACCCCCGCGTCCCAAAGACCTTTCACGGGGACACCTATGAAGACGTCGACGACTGGCTGCAGCACTACGAAAGGGTAGCTGCCTTCAACCTCTGGAATGACGCCGCCCGGCTTCGCAACGTCTACTTCAGCCTTGATGATGGCGCTCGGACATGGTTCGAGAACCATGAAGACAAGCTGTCTTCCTGGAGTGAGTTCAAGCGTCATCTTGCGGCTACTTATGGTAGCTCAGATCGCCGCGAAAGGGCCAAACGCGCTCTCCAATCTCGGGTTCAAAAGCCTAACGAAACCGTCGCGGCATATATCGAAGACACGACACGCCTCTTCAAGCGGGCAGACGCTACAATGTCCGAGGACGAAAAGCTGCGCTACCTCATGCTTGGCGTTAAAGAACAGCTTTTTGCTGGCCTGGTGCGTAGCCCTCCAAAAACTGTCGCAGAATTCCTTGCGGAAACATCCACGATAGAAAAAGTGCTTCAGCAGCAAGCTTCGGCACAGAATCGTACAGTCCACGCCACCTCCGTCTCTGCCGAGTTACCATCGCATGGCATGGACGCATCGGCGCTACGGGAGCTCGTACGTTCGATTGTGCGCGACTAACTCAGACTGCTGTATGGCGCACCTCAACCAGCTTCTACCTCCATTGCGAGCGTTGTCCGCGACGAAGTGCAGCAAGTGCTCCGGTTTCCGGTTCCAAGCGGTGAACCTCACCCTGCTCCTCCTCTTACGCCACCTGAGTGTAAGCGTCCCACGTACGCCGAGGTGCTACAATACTCTCCACCCCAGTCGCCGACCCTCATTCCTGCTAACGTAGCTGCACCAACAACACCGGCCCCCGTGATCCAGTACGTAACGGATTCCCGACCATCTAGACGGACAGCAGACGAGTGGCGTACCCCCGACCGACGCCCTTTATGCTTTCACTGCGGCGAACAGGGTCATGTCTATCGGCGCTGTCCCTACCGTCGACTGGGCCTCGAAGGTTTTTCCGCCGATTCTCCACGGCCTCGCTACGGCGAACGGCCCCGAACCGTTGAAGATTTCGTCAATGACCAGCGCCGTGGCGTTCCGTGTCGTCTGCGTCAATCACGATCACCGTCGCCCAGGGCTCGCCCTTCGCCATCTGCTGCGAGGTCCTCATGGGCAGTATAGGGCTGATTGCCCAGCCCCCAGCGGGAAAACTGAAACCAGCGACCATCGGGGGTGGGCTCGCTGGACATCGCTGCGCGGGAGACCCCCCATCGACGCGGACACGGAAAGACTACGAATCGACATTGGAAAAGTCCGCGGTTGCCGATTTTAACGCTACCTCGACGCCACCACGACGCACCCGCAACGACGATGAATTGCCGGTGGAACCGACGACGCACCAACGCACCCGCAACAACGACGATTTGCCGGTGAAACAGACGACGCAACAACGCACCCGCAACAACGACGAATTGCCGGTGAAACAGACGACGCAACAAGGCACACCCAACAACGACGAATTGCCAGTGGAACAGATGACGCGACAACGCACCCGAAACGATGACGAATTGCCAGTGGAACGGACACCGCAAACCCGCGCCTGCAACAACCACGAATTGCAGGTGAAGCATACCGCGTACACCGACGCAGAGCACTCAAACACTCAGAACCCCTGATATTCGCGAGCAGCTGTCATTGGACATACCAGTAATGCTGGATGGTCGCCATGTTCGAGCTTTGTTGGATACTGACGCTGATTCTTCTTATTTGAGCAGCCAGTTTGCCGGGATTCTCAAGAAGGTTTTGACTCCGTGGGCTGGCACACACGTTCGCACTGCGGGTGGTCATCTGGTTACTCCTCTAGGCATGTGCACGGCCAGGGTTCAAATTCAAGAGTCGAAATTTGTGGTAAGCGGCCTCGTTCTGCAAAGCTGCTCACGCGACCTAATTCTGGGCGTAGATTTTCTTCGTGAATATGGCGCAGTTATTGATCTGCGGGATTTTAAGGTCTCGTTTTCTACTGAGAAAGCAGTGGCCCTCAGCAGTACACAGCGACCACTCAATGTGCTTCGAGTTTATACGGACAGTGTAACACTGCCACCCCGAACCAGCACCTTCGTTAATGTCAAATGCAATGCACATCACGATGGTGATGCAATAGCCGAAACTAACCTCTCGTTACTGTTGACGCAGGGAGTCTGCGTGGCTCACAGTTTGATCCATCATAACTGTGGTCAGTCCAAGGTACTTGTTGCCAATTTTTCGGACGAGTATCGACACCTTTTTCGGAATACTTTCGTAGCTTTCGCGGAACGCATATCTGTGGCCGAATTACGGACTCCGCTCACAAGTTTGTGAGCGTGACGTCAAAATTACGAAGCTGTGACGCAGCCTTCAGACGTCAATCGTGACGAAGTACGAAATCGTCCAATTACCAGCGACTTTTAGCGTGGCTCCGCCCTAGTAGTCCCGAATCCTCGGCAAACGTTGATGCCACAGTGTTGCACAAAACTGAGCAGGGACCGTCTCCTAACTTTTTCTAACACGACGCAACTAATACGCAATAAATAAAACAAACAATGGTTTATTTTGGCAAGATACTATTTTTAGTATTGATTAACATTGGGCTCAAGTTGAAGCGTTCTTAGTTTTGTAGTTATACTTGCTATTAGGTAACTTTTGTTGCCGCGAGGGTGCGCCGGCGGCGTCATGGCGTGCACATGGCGGCCTGCAAGCAAACAGCTGGTTCCCCGAGAAGGTGCTGCTTTTTTTAGCGTCGTCGGTAATCGAAGTACCGTGCAAGTGCCGTGAGCATGCTTAAAATCTAATAGAATGCAGTCGAAGTTCAGGGCCTGCAACGATAAAATTTCATGGAGCGCTAGACACGGAAATGGACAAAGACAACATGCGAAGGTGTTTTCGGTCGGCGCCTACTAGTATCGATGAGAAAAGTGCTGAAAGTGCAACGTGCAGGCTCCGTGGTTCTATTTGTTTCTCTTTAGGAAATACAAAACGACAGTGAAGCATGTAGTGTAGGCCAAAATGAAGCTCTGTCCTTGCATGATCATCTGTTTGTATGCAGCTGGATAGTTTAGGAAATAACATGATCATGGGAATGTTTCCACCCCTGCCGTGACTGAACCCGAAGCCTTCATTCACTGCAGTGCCACCGTGACAGGGCTTTCGATGTAGCTTTCATTGTAGTGTGCTCTGTATTTTTTTTTCTTGTTCTCATGACTGAGTTGCTTTGTTTTTGAGCGATACCTTCTGCCCACACACCATTTGCTTGATGCATATGTGATGTTTTTCTGCGTACGCTACAATCACTGTGAGCACTAAAACTCGCATATTATGCATTCAATTTGTCAGCTTTACACTGTTTAGCATTAAGCAAATGCTTTCTATGCGTCCTAACAGTATATGCAGGCCTGTAGTCCTGGAAGGTTCACTAATGGAGACTACCTTATGTAAACATTGTACATAACACTACTTGTGTCATGTTTCTGCACTGTTAACTGCCATACTTTGTTTACTGCTTCTGAAATGTGCCAAACCTACGACAACTACTATGCAAGCCTGTAATCATTAAGCAACTATTCTTTTGTGTCATGCCTCTGAGTCGCAGTTTTATGCACAATACTTTCATTTCTTGTTTCTGAAGTGTGTCAGACCTGCGATGAGTACAGTGCCAGCTTACAGGCTCTAAAAAATTATTCGTGTATGTCTTCTCTGTGTAGCACAATTGTGCAGCACGTGCAAATAACTGCCTGTGCTATTGCAGGCAGGTGGTTTCGCTGCTGCATATTCAAGCGTGTGAAACGCTGCAGGAAAATAAAGGGGCGCAGCTGATACACGTGCTTCTAAAAAACTTCTGTGAGACTTTCCCATTCCGATAGGCATCACAATTGCTGCCTCGTTGTGAAACACTTTAATTATGTACTCAAACACACGCACACACACAAACACCAACATGCATGGATGCAAGCAACAGTGAATGGGGGGGGGGGTACGAAGACAAATTTGACTTGACAGATGAGGTTGGAGAAGATACATCGTTATCACAAAGGTTTCTGGCACAGACATGAAACGAGAAGGCGCTGCACTTGGCTGCCTGCGATGAGTTGGTCAGCTACGTGTGGTATATCATAGCCGATTGTTGTGCTGGCATTGACGCCGCAGCTGTCGCCGCACCATGGGCAGCTGTGCCAGCCAGCTCTAGTGGCAGGTTCTGTGGAACAGGCTAACGTGATTCTGTATGGCTTTTCCCTAGAGGTATGCATGGCAATAGTGATCCCACTTCCAAGTAGCCGGTACACAGATGTGACCCTTTCTTGTCCAAGCCAGCAGCACCCTCCTCGTCTCCAGGCAGGAAGACATCCAAAGAAGTTTTGCAACACGGCACATGCTACACGCTCTGGCTGGTAGAGGAGCGTCTAGTATTTTTGCAAGCACTGGAAGCGGCTCTTCAGCATGCCTACGCAGTTATCCACCATTAACCTTGCGGAGGTATATGCCTTGTTCTATAGCCGTTATGGAGAGTCCGGACCGGGATGCCATGGCACTGACAGCCATGCCCCTTTCACCAGCATAACCGAAAATGGCACGCTGTTAAGCACATTTTTCGTCGTTGTCGACCTCAACAGCCTCATAAACTTTAACAGCCTTGCTGACACAATGGAACAGTCGCATCAAGTAGCTCATTGCCAGGTCTTGCTGACGATGACATTCATGGGCGTGCAGACAATGAATGATTGAAAGTTTCAGCAACACTGCTGTAAGGACAGCCGTGCACTTCATATCGGTAGAAATGGTGCCCCATTCCTACTCAATACAGGCATCAAACACAAGCATTCCCATCTTCGTTTCTTACGTAGGCATTTCAACAATGTACGACGTGTCATACGTTTCAGCTTTTATAAAAGCCCAAGAACGGCAATAGATGTGAGGCATGTGGAGCCTATCGTAACTTATCTTGCAAAGAGCAGCGCGGCTCACTGTCGTGAATTCCACGCCTCGCAGAAGGCCTGCCTCGGCCTGTGTCATGCCTGTGTGCAGCCGAGAAGGCCGCCAGAAGAAAGCATCATGCCAAGATCCCACGTAGGGAGGTTCATGGCCCAAATCATGTCGGCATCTCATATCTGAAAACAGGGATATCACAAGGCTACTCGTAGACGCCCGATGAGCCGTCGACAAACCCGACGACGCCCGGTATGCTGCCGTGACGAAGGAAGCCTTTCTTCGCCGCCGCCCTAGCTGCACGCCGCAAACGCTTTCGAACTGTCGGCTGCGCGAGGCCGATGTTCGCCTCGTTGCCAGTAGCGGTTTGGAAGCCACTAGCAGCTCGGAAAAAGCGCAGGGCACACATTATCTGCCGCCACACAGACAGCGCACTCGGCCGCACACAGATATCTCTGTTCGTCGCGTCGCACAGTCACTGTCCTATATCCTTCTCGAGTAGCAACATGCGTCGAAACATCTCGCCCGGCACGTCAGTCTTCGTACACCGTCCTTCGCCGATGATCGCGTCGGGGCGCCGCCGCTACCGCCACACGAGAACGCCGGCCGCCGCATAGATCGCCGCCATTTTTCCTTTGTGAGCGCGCTCACAAACGAGTTGTGAGCGGCTCACAACCCCCGCTCACAATTCGCCGGTAGCCAACGTCATCACTTCAAGTGTGTTCATGACGTAAACAGCAGACGTCGATGACTTAAAGAAAGGCCACTCCCGCCGTGTTGCCGCTGGCCAATAGGAAGATTGTGAGTGTGAGTGTGATTGTGAGTGTGAGCCGTCTGTAATACAGCCGCTGAAGTCTCCGAGTGCTTGTCTACAGAAACCGTGCCACCGCCCACATCCCTCGACAGCCTCGATATTAGCTCAGAGCTATCGGTGAGCCAGCGTGAACAGCTGTTTTCATTGTTACTCGAATTCAGAGAGTGTTTTGCATCATCGTCAAAAGTGCATCAGACTCCCATTACCAAGCACCAGATCGTGACGTTCGATGATGTGGGCCCAATTTATCAGCACCTCTACCGCGTCTCTTTGATCGAGATCGAAGTTATTAAGTCACAAGTTAAACAAATGCTCGAAGATGATGTCATCCAGCCTTCAAATAGCCCATGGTCCTCCCCAGTCGTTCTAGTTAAAGAGGAAGACGGCACGTTACGTTTTTGCGTCGATTACCGCAAGCTGAACGTCGTAACCAAGAAGGATGTTTACCCCTTGCCGCGGATAGACGACTCTCTCGACCGCCTTCGGCGTGCGAAGTACTTTCCGTCAATCGATCTGAAAGGTGGCTACTGGCAGATTGAGGTAGATGAGCGAGATCGTGAAAAGAAGGCCTTTGTCACACCTGACGGACTTTACGAATTTAAAGTTCTACCTTTCGGACTTCGTTCCGCGCCGGCCACATTTCAGCGGATGATGGACACTGTCCTCGCCGGGCTTAAATGGCAGTGTTGCCTAGTCTACCTAGAGACGTGGTGGTCTTCGCAGAATCGTTTGCACAACGTCTTAAGCGCCTGCGGTCAGTACTTGAAGACCGTCGATCCGCTAACTTGACACTTAAGCCGCAGAAAGGTCACTTTGGCTACCGAGAGCTTAAATTCCTCGGTCATGTCGTAAGCGCTGCCGGCGTGAAGCCTGACCCTGACAAGCTTACTGCTGTTGCGGAAATTCCGATTCCACGTGACAAGAAAGCTGTTCGCATATTTCTCGGCTTGTGCAGTTACTACCGGCGTTTTATCGATAACTTCGCTGATCTTGCTGAACCGCTGACTCGGCTCACCCGGGGAGACACCCCTTTTGTTTGGAGTCACGAGCAAGAAGCTGCTTTTACCGAGTTGCGTCTCCGTCTCCAATCGCCGCCTATTCTAGCCCATTTCGATGAGCACGGTGAGACAGAAATCCACACTGACGCCAGTAACATTGGCCATGGGGCGGTTCTCGTGCAACGTCAAGAGGGTGTGGAACGAGTCATCGCCTATGCCAGCCGTACTTTATCCCGCGCCGAGATGAACTATTCAACTACTGAGAAGGAATGCCTCGCCATTATTTGTGCTGCTGCAAAATTTCGCCCCTACCTTTATTGTCGCCCATTTAATGTGGTCACTGACCACCATTCCTTGTGTTGGCTGGCCAACCTGCGTGCCCCATGCGGCCGCCTGGCGCGATGGAGCCTTTGCCTACAGGAGTTCGTCCTCACTATAGTCTATGAGTCCGGACATAAGCTTGAAGATGCTGACGCGGTCTCTCGTGCGCCCGTCGAGCTCGCTTCACCACCCACGGGTGACTCTGGCAGTTTTCTCGGAGCTGTTGATGCTACAGATATGTCTCATCAGCAGCGTGCTGATCAAGAGTTACGAGCCCTGATCGATTATTTAGAAGGTCAGCCAGCCACAATACCTAAGTGCTTTTCTCGGAGCCTCTCAACTTTCTGCCTGAGAAGTGGTGTACTCTATAAGCACTGCTCTAGATCCGAATCGAGAACCTATCTCCTCGTGGTACCCGCAGCTCTGCGAGAGGAAATCCTTTCCGCGTGCCATGATGAACCAACTTCTGGCCACTTGGGCTAAACTCGCACACTTGCTAGAATACGAAAGACATTCTACTGGCCCAACCTTGCCACTGTTGTTAAGCGCTATGTTAAGAGCTGTCGGCAATGTCAGCGTCGGAAGGTTCCGCAATCAAAGCCTGTAGGCCTCCTCGTGCCCATAATACCACCATGCGCACCTTTTGATCAAGTCGGCATGGACCTTCTTTCCCTCGATCCTCCGGGGGCAACCGCTGGATAATCATCGCCACAGACTGATATACTGATATACTGACTCGATATGCCGAGACCAAAGCATTACCTAGTGGTACAGCATCTGAAGTTGCCCATTTCTTTGTGCACCAGATCATGCTGCGGCACGGTGCTCCGACCTGTATTATTACTGACAGAGAGACTGCCTTTAATTCACAAATGATGGCCGAAGTTTTTCATCTCAGCGGTACGGCGCATCGAAAAGCTACTGCTTACCATCCGCAGACGAACGGGCTGACGGAAAGGCTTAAGACCATTGTGGACATGCTGGCGATGTATGTCGACGCCCAGCACAAGACTTGGGAGGGATGCTATCCTACCATATGTGACATTCGCGTACAATACGGCAGTCCAAGAGACGACACGCTTCACGCCGTTTCGCCTAGTTTACGGCAGGGAGGTTCGGACGATGCTCTACGCAATGCTCCCTTGCGAAACAGATACCGAGCTTTCTACCGACGCCGAACACTTTGCCCAAGCTGCTGAGCAAGCACGCCAACTAGCACGCGTCCACATTACCCAGCAACAGGACAAGGATTCACGCCGGTACAACCTCCGCCACAATAAGCTTCCTACAACACCGGGGACCAGGTGTGGGTGTGGACTCCTGTTCGACGCCGTGGTCTATCAGAAAAGCTGATTTGCCGTTACTTCGGACCATATAAAATCTTGCGGCGCCTCAGCGACGTTAACTATGAGGTGCTCCCAGATGGCCCAGAGCAGAGAGGCCGTCGGCTACCTCGTCCAGAGACAGTTCATGTCCTACGCATGAAGCCGTATTTTACGCGGTAACTGAAAGACGGCATCTGCAAACTTTTTTTTTTCGTTTGCTTTTATCTACCTGTGTGCACGTGTGCCGTGTGCGTCACGCTTAATGCCAGGGGGCGCTCGGAGCGAAAGATGTTGAAGTGGCGCTCGGAGAAAAAGAAGTGAATCGGCTCCGGACTCGCAGGACGTATCAGACGTATTCCACCTGCACCGGCTCTGATAACCTAGCCCTAGTAGCCAATACCGTGACAATATAAAATTTCATTTTAAAACAAAAAATGGTCACGGGACCTCGATTACCGTTCTTATATGCACACCCATAAATGTTTTCAGTTGTTCTGTAGTCCTACCGTAATGCGATATTTAATGTCGGACATTTTACTTCATTGCTGACATTTCGTTTCAGAGGTAGTGGTTCACAAAAATCAGCACCAACGCCTAAACCCGTACTTACATGCCAGACATCAGCGGTGAGTAATGGCCATGAGGGGTATTTACATGATATTTTTGTTATACAGTTGTACTTAAGGTTAAAAATTATGTCTAATCGAGCGGCCTTTCCGCCGAATGTGCAACGGTAGTTCTCTAAAGTGCTAATGCCAGCTTATATGTCTAAATTATTCAGAAGCACTTTATAAAACATACAAATTGTAGCTATCACTCGATCAGAAGATGGTTTATGAAGAAATAGGCTGCTATAACTGTACACGAAGCCATCTGTGAACACAGAGGTGGAATTTAAATGACGGTCTGAAACGCTACCGAAATAAAAAATTTTTGCGAGGTAGGAATAAAGGCTACGAATACTGCATTTACTTTGTTTCCTTCCAGTGCCAGCCAAAAGAAAGGTTGATTATATAGTGTTCTCTTCACGCATATGGCTGCATCGTACGAGCTACTGAGGTTGCAAATTTTCATGAAAGCGTTGAAATCAGAACAAAGGTGGACGAACTGCCTTGCATGTCAGAATATATGCAATACACATTTAAAACATCCGGTCGAAGGATGGCAGCCCAATGAGCGTCATTAACAAGCCATATAGAGGTAAATAACATCAGCGAAAGATCTCTCTTCCATATAAGAACAGGAAGTCACCCCTGCGGTCTCCAATTAGCTAGATGTCGAGCTTCAATTTGTTGAAAGTCTTGACAGTTTCTGGTGAATTGTCGGATTTCTCTGTAAAATCTCGCACTAGGGTCTCGCCGCCATAATATACCTATTACATCTTTTCGCTGGGGCTTATAATTTATTATAAACGATTGAAATCTAGATATCCTGTTCCACATTTTATGCTCTTTCTACATCGTGCTACAGTTACAAGGAATTATTGCATTTTGCCAATTTTTCCCTCCATAGATACGGCAAAAGTGCATTCAAAATGTATTCTTCGGGACTATTTCGACTGAGGACGAATGCAGCCGCAAAAAGAAAAACGCAAAATTAAATAGCTATATTTTGACCATTCCTCTCATGCCTCGCAGGCCCCTTTTACATGCAATTAGGCTACCTGTTGTACACGGGTATTATCAAATGCGGTGCGCACAGCGGTAAACTTTGCAAATTTCCGCTCTGCCTTCAAAAATACATTTATTTGAATAATTTCACAAAGACACCCCTAGTTCGCATAAAACATGTAGGTACATGTAATCATTGCTTTTGATAAGAAGTGGAATGTGTTCACGTGTGTGTGACGATAATAAGAGCTCTTTGAGTTGAAAATAGGTCTTTGAGACGGATGACAATTTCAGCCCTTGGTTCCCTTGTCGCAGCGCTCTTATTTCTCGCGATACGTTTAGTCTTAAATGGTCTATAGTCGTCACATGAGGCTTTTTTAGGCTTTCTAATTTCCTTGTCTCCGCATACGGCGAGAAGGTGATTGTTCTATGCGGGACGAAACGCTGCTGCAATGCGGAATATTTTTACGAACGTTTCACTACGCCAGCCAAGCAAAGCATAGAAGGCCACTTGACCTTCATAGAGGCAGAGGTAACAGTTTGGTTATAAATTTTAACGACGGTATCCCCTATGTGTGTGTGTACCACTACTTCACATTCGGCATCTGACGGCAGAAACAGCATCATCACGTGCTCGCTAATTGTAATTGACAACATCATCGACTCCATACTCTCAGCTATATAATGGCTATGAAGCCATGTCCACGTATAAACATGCTCCCAACAAAATATCCCAAGCAAAACGACGCTTTCATTTTGTCTAACATGGTTTAGCCAAGGTTTAGTAGGGATACACGCAATCCATATGTTATGCAACCGCTCCCAAGCGGATTTACTGACACTGGCGCTGCTTGTAATCTACCCCAACAATTGCTTGCCGCATTTTTTTCTTTTTCGTACCACTCAACCAGTCACTTAAGAAATGTGCCAACAATTTGCTGCCATTAATAGAATCATAGTTATATTTCTATCGAAATAATAAATTTCTTTCCCCCACACATCTGTACAAAATCCTTTATAATTAAATCTGAATGTTCCGTTATGGGGTTAAAAATTATGGCACATACCCACACCGCAGCCTTGGCACTGAAGTAGGTCAAATAGAACTGCTCGGTCATATATTTGCTTCAGCCAAAGATAATAATAAAAGTTAGGAGAAAAAGGGGCATAAAGGTGAAATTGTAAAGGAGCAATATTTAACATACAACCTGAGAGTTGATCAGGTTCTGCCATTAGTGTAACCGTCCCAAATTTTCACCATTTTCCTCCTTTTGTTTTCTTTAATTTTTTGGCCCATAGTACAGCCCTACGGCTGAAAAGATCTCAGGCTATTTCACCTTTTACAAATACTTAAGACTTTCTGGAAAACCATCCTGTATTGGGCGAATGCAAGTATCATTAATAGGTTATAATTTTTCCGCAAGCTCTATTATAAAGAAAAAGGTTATCTTTTTTATCTATTGGAACCTCTTTACGTTTTCCTAGTCAAACGATTCTAAGAGGCACGCACCTAAATGCTCCCCAGGCGCGCAGTAATGTCTACGCATAAATGTGGCCGCCTAGCACAAAAATGGAGCTCGTTTCTGAACAGTAACTTTTTTTTTTTTTTTGAGAACAATGCTTTTCGTAGGCTTCGTATAGATCCCTAGTTACTCATCATCAATGTACAATAAACTTCTTGCAACATTCAAGAATCTGACATTTGCGCATATAAATATTTGCATATAAATGATATGCGGATGCTATTTCCAAAACACTACAGTAAAATTGCTGATGTGTACTTGCGTACCCCTGTTTTTCTTACGCATAAATGCAAATTACAGGTTTTAAATTTTGTTGACTTAGTTCATATGTTCACGAACCCTTCGTTTTGAAGCATTTTCATTTGGAAAATTAACCTCTATTATTTTCCTTCCCGACCAGTGCAACCCATACAATGAGGGCCCGCAGTGTGGCCCTTACTGTGAATGTGCTTACTACGAAGAGGATGGCCAATATTTCGGCGTCTGCACGACCGCTGATGGTGTTGATGGCGGCGACTACCAGCCTTATAGTTCAGGTGTGAACCCGAATGTGGCGGTGCAGAGTGGGACCGCGTTAACTGGTAGCGTAGTCGAAGCGCTCGCTGTAGCGCGTCCAAAATCATCACCTCTGAAGAGACTGAAAACCCCACTCCGTAAAATAAAGTCGACACTAACGAAAATAAGGCCAAAACTGAAGATCTCAAAACCAAAAATAAGGTTTGGAAGACGAGGTTAAATACACTTCTATTATTTGATAATAAATCAATGGTGCATTTATGAAGAGTGCTTTATGCTCTAACTTTAGATACGGCAGCAACCACCGGGTACAATTTTATCTGAGGACGAAGACACATGAGTGATCAATACAGCCAATACTCAACGCTAGCCTTATTCATCTATTCATTAAGGGGAAACATGTTGACATTGCGCTGTTTCATACTCGCATTGTGTTCTTATAGCAGGGAGTAGGTAGCTATGCTTTCGCACTTGGCCGTTATTTAAATATTTCTTGTGACCACAGATATGCGATTAGCAGATTAATTTGATTTCGTAGTAAGTAATAACAATTTCTTTTATCATATCGTAATCAGTGGCTCTAGTGTTCGCATAGGGCGGCATTCGAATTGGTGACCCTTCAAAATTATGATTATCTTTACCCAAAAGATACCATTAAACGCTCTCAGAGTACCATGATACAGAACACGGCAAAAAAGAGTAAACTGCACTAGAATACCGACGGGCGGCATGCATTTTTCAGTATGTAATTCTGTCTGTCTCCCAAAGTCACCAACAAGAGTATTACTGTCGTCCCAAATTAGACAACAATTAGCGCTTGCCAATGCAGAAAATTTCCCAAATTATGTAGGTGGAACTGTGTACTAATTTGCCTGCATATTACAAGATTGATGTTCAAATCTATCCCGTTAAACTATGAAGGGAAATTATTGTTCCTGTACCTGCTACATAGGTCCCAAAGCGGCGTTGCTCGGGTTAATACAGAGCACATTCCTGCATCCAGACCAAAGGGTTCCTTGACGAAAATTTTAGGACAAGTCTAACATAAATATGGCCTCTTTTTGGGGAAGACCTTATAGATACGAAATGATGCCGCCCACATTAAATCTCGGTGGGACCTACATCTGCCATAGGGTGCAAGAAAAAAAAACGGGCATGCCTACATGCTGCCTCTGCGGTCCGTTTTAGGTTACTTGAGAACGCGGAGGTAAAAGTATTTTAGGTGTTACGGCGGTGCGCTCCCGGATGTAGCCGCCGATGAGACAATTGGGACGAACTTATCAGCAAGCCAAGAGAGGACGCTACGTCTTTTTCGGGCCTGCAACGCCCAGCCGCCACAGATCTCCATGCACGATGATCACGTGAGTTGCTAGCCAGCACTTGTTGTTTTAAGGATGCACTCAGTGAAGGTTTTTTTTTAAATTATCCTTTATTTTGGCTGTATGGGTTAAAAAACTGAGAAGGGTTCAACAGCGCAAAACCAAATAGGGAGCGAAGGCATTAGCCTTGGGTGACCGAGAATTCTACTTGTTCTTGTTCTTCTTCTGTTATGCGCAGCGCCGGCTCGGAGACCACGCAAACGGCACGCAGTGACGATCGGTTAGAGCTGGTGTAGTATTGCTTTCGCAATAAAATAAAGATAGCCTCAGGCCATTAAGTGGCGGCCCGAACAACAGTTCTATTCCGCTATCGGAGGAAGACTCACGTTCACCCATTGCCATCCACGTTTCTAACACTGCGGCCACTTCACCCACGAGTTTCAGGAAGAGTGTCCCCTTGTGGACGAGCCTGGGCCTACGACGTGCAATGCACGGAGAGGAGAAGTCGGCAGTCGCTCATCGCGATCCTCATAATCAGGTCAAAGTATGCGAGCATGGCGCGTTTCCTGATAACGAGAGCACCGCCCACTCTACGAGGCTGGTACCCCGCGGCCCGGAGGGTCGGCTGGTGCGCTCGCGGAACAAATAATTCCTGGAGTTAGTAGCCCATATGCCAACGGCGTCTAGGGATCACGGTCGTTCTAGCGTTGTGCTCACAACAGACATTTTGCTGTGGTTGATGTCAAGTCGAGTCAGGTTTATTTTTCTTTCCTGCTGGGAAAGGAGGAGCCAGGACTAAAAGCTGTGGAAATAGCTTGACAAGACCCTGGCCCCATTACAATAATCGACAGGACAACAGAGAGGAGGCTAGTTGGTCTACAACCTGTACAGCAAATCTATACATAAAATTATATGTAATATAACTTTTGTACATAACAAAATAAGACACTAAATTCAACACAAAGCAAAAGAATTAGAGACAGGCAGCACCCTTCAGCTCACAGTACTAAAGTAAAACAATACAAGGTAAGAAAAGCTTATACAATATCTGGAACATTACAGGTGCTCACGGCAAAAAAGGTTAATTTGGCGATTACTTTACTTAACTGGATCAAATCCAGCAACATGTAATTTACTTAATAGTCTCGGTACAGTGTAGCATAACGACTGAGTGTAGGAATACGTACATGATATTGGAATAATATATTTTTCTTTGTGTCGCGTTTGTCGCTCACGGACATTTTCGTTTAACTTTGCAAGATCTATAACAACACTGTCATTTGAGTTGTATAAATATTTATAAGTTAATGTGATCCTGTAATCAAAAAAGAACACTGACAGACCATTATACTTCCGAAAAAGGTCCTTGGATGGATAGTAATAAGGCACGCCAGCAACATACCATAATGCTCTTTTCTGCAATAAAAGTAATTTAGATAGGTTGGTTATCCCTGTGGTAAACCAGACTAAGCTACAGTATTGCAGTAGGGACAGCACTAGCGTGTTATATAACAAGAGGTTTATTTTAGGAGGCAGCATAAATCTTAGTCTGGCAATAGCGCCAACGGCTGATGCAACCTTAGATTGTACATAATCTCTGTGGTCGTTCCATGTAAGGTGTCTTGAAAATATTACTTCGAATACTTTGATAGAGCGAACAATTTCAACTGCTTCTGTTCCTAAGCGTCTGTTTATGTCATATGATAGTTCCTTCCCTTTAGGCGTGTATAATACCCATTTTGTTTTCCTAGTATTTATTTTTAAGTGATTTGCTTTGACCCATACATTCAAGTCCTGAAGTGACATATTAGCGCGTTCCTCTACATCGGCCTCAGTGCTGCCTGTTACGAAAATTGTGTTATTGTCAGCATAGAAATTAAACTTTACATCCTGTGTACAGTGCGCTATATCATTGATGTAAATAAGGAATAACAGTGGTCCAAGAATACTACCGTGTGGTACGCCGACGTGAACTGATTGTAATCAAATTCAACGTATTGTGATCTATTGCTAAGATATGATTTAAGTAGCGCATTGGGTATTCCACGAATGCCATACCTGTGCAACTTTAAAAGAAGGATAGCGTGGTTAACAAGATCAAATGCCTTTGAAAAATCAGCATAAATGCCCAACACAATCTGTTTCTCGCTAAATGCTTCAATTATGATTTCCTTCTTTGTTAAGAGGGCCGTTTCGGTTGATCTGCGCTTTCTGAAGCCATGCTGGTAATCAAGAAGGAGATTATGACGGAGCAGGAACGATATAATTCTGATGTGCAATATTCTTTCTATGCCTTTTGAAAATATAGGAAATATTGAAATTGGCCGATAGTCAGCAAAAAATCTCTGATCTCCAGATTTGAATACAGGTACTACACGTGCAGTCTGCATTGCCTGCGGAAACACGCCTGTAGATAAGATTAGGGTATACATGTAGGTGATAACGGGACAAATTGTGTCAAGCACGTACTTCACAGGGCGCACCTGCATGCCGCATAGGTCCTCAGATTTACTATTTTCAATAGCCCTGATACAGGAGGATACTTCCGCGTAGTCAATTGAGGAGATAAAGAGCGAATTGCTTATTCCGGACTGAGAAAGAAAACGTTCCGCACCACATGTGTCGTTCTTAGTAGAGTTATCACACTCATTGCCTTGCTGTCCAGAAAAGCTGTTTTAAGCGTCAGCCAACGGGCGGCCATTTAACCGCATTCCTTCATGTATAAACATGTCGGGTATGGTCCCTTGTGTACCCGAATACAATAGCGAGTTTAGTTTTCGCCAAAGTACATCGGAACGTTTTATGCTATTATCAGAAAATAGATCTGCAAAATATGCGTTCTTTGCTGCACGTAGTCTTGATGTAAGCTTGTTTCGGTATTCCTTAAATTTAGATAGGCGCGCATGTCTTTGTCTTTCATAAACTTTGCATACAGGGCATGTTTATACTTGGTCGCGTTAATTAATTGCCGCGTTAACCAAGGCTTCCGAGCCCTTTTTGGTTTCCTTCTTGCATCAATTGAAAGTTTGCATCATATAGGGCTTTGAACAGGTCAATGAACTTACAGTATGCTGTCGATAAGAAGGCCGTCCCGCGGTCACATAGAAACACCAGAGGAGCGCCATGACGCAATACAATTGACCGCAAAAAGAAATTAGCTACCTCATCAGCGGAACCAGTCGGTACAGGGGCCGTCTCAGCGTAGCGTGTAAGGTGGTCGACAGCTCTTATAATCCAAGGTTACCCCCATTGGAGAGAGGTAGGGGACCATATAAGTCGATGCCGACTACGTCGAATGGTGTGGCGGGACAGGGAAAGGGCTGTAGGAGACCAGCGGGGAAAGAAGTCGGCTGCTTGCGACGTTGGCACAGGTGGCAGGAAGCAACGTATTTAGCTACGGTGGTAGACAAGCCAGGCCAAAAGAATCGTCTTTTCACGCGGTCGTATGTTTTGTAAAAACCAAGGTGACCTGCAGTAGCACCAACGTAGAAAGCCGCTAGTATACGTGGGCAAAGCACACGCGGTACGACTGGGAGCCAGCGAGTTTCATCAGGATAATACACGTAGAAGCGTAGTATGCCATCTTAGAGCTTGAAATTGCGAAGCTGTCGGCGAAGCCTAGCATTGGGCGGGTTCGAAGCGCCCATAACGCGGTCGATGATGGGCCGGCAGTAGGCATCAGCTAATTGCTGTGCGCGGAGTGCGTGTTCGTGCTCAGAATCGTCAAAAGAAACTGTTGTGATATGCGTCGGAGGAAGAGATGGTCAGGCTGTGGTCAGAGGTGGAAATGCGTTGCGAAGAAAAACAGCAGGCTGATTCCGAAATCGGGCAGCGAGAAAGAGCGTCGGAGTCTTGGTGTTGCCGACCCGATTTATAAACGACGTCAAAATGGTATTCTTGCAGGCGTAGAATCCAACGGCCAAGTCTTCCTGTTCAATTCTTCAGTGAGGATAACCAGCAAAGAGCATGGTGATCGGTCACAACTGTGAAATGCCGACCATATAGGTAATGGCGGAACTTTTGAACATCCCAGACGACGGTGAGACATTCCTGTTCTGTAATGGTGTAGTTTTTCTCAGCTGCAGTCATGGTCCGAGTGGCGAAGGCAATCACTTTCTCACGCAAAGTTGCATCGCGCTGCAGAAGGACAGCGCCAAGACCGTGACCACAGGCATCAGTGTGCAGGATGGTCGGAGCGCTGTCGCTGAAGTGGCCAAGAACGGGATCTGAAGTGAGGGCGTGCTTTAGGTCGTTAAAAACAGTGTTGCACTGTTCAGTCCCCACGAAAGGGCTGCGCGCTTTAAGTAGTTCATGAAGTGGCGCAGCAATAGTTGCAAAATGCCTTATAAATCCCCGGAAATAGGACATCAGGCCGAGGAAACTGCGCAAATCTGTAGTCCGTTGCGGACGAGGAAAGTTCAAGACCGCTATTATTTTTTCAGGGCCTGGGCGAATGCCGTCATGGCTAACCAGATGTCCCAATATTTTAATTTCTTTCTTTGCAAAGTGGCACTTCTTGGTGTTGAGCTGAAGGCCCGCTGAAGCAAGACACGTGAGGACTTCATTCAGGCGCGTGAGATGGTCGGTAAAAGTTGACGAAAAGATAACAATGTCATCCAAGTAACATGAGCAGGTTCTCCATTTGAGGCCACGAAGTACAGTATAAATCATTATTTCAAAAGTTGCGGGTGCGTTACAAAGGCCGAAGGGCATAACATTAACTCGTTAAGTCCGTCGGGAGTTGCGAAAGCGGTTTTTTCTTTCTCGTCCTCGTGCATAGGTATTTGCGAATAACCTGAGCGAAGGTCTAAAGTCAAGAAATATACGGCACCTTGGAGAGAGTCAAGGGCGTTATCAATACGCGGCATCGGGTAGACGTCTTTGCGGGTAATTTTGTTTAGTGCGCGATAATCAACACAAAATCGTACCTATCTGTCCTTTTTTTTTTAACTAATACTACTGGGGAGGACCATGGGCTTGCTGATGGACGAATATTATCGCGTCGGAGCATGTCATTGACATTTTCTTCAATTACTTTTCGTTCCGAGAGAGAAACCCGATAAGGTCGTCTGCGTACAATTGAGTTAACTTTGGTAAGGATGCGGTGATGTGCAACACTAGTCCGTGCCAGTGGTGGGGAAGTAGCGTCAAAAATGGCTTGGTGGGCTTGAAGCAATTGCAGCAATTCTTGACGTTGGTGCGACATGAGGTTCGGATTGATTGTCTTCGACAGCATGGAAAGAGAGACTTGCGATGAATCACGTTGCGGAGGTAGCGGGGCAGTGAGCACCATCATGGATATAGGGTGAGCATCCACTATGCATGGCAGGGAAGTTCATTTAGTCAGCACGAGGGATTCACGGGAAGTGTTCGTGGCAGCTACTATCGCTGAGCTGCTGCGGAATCGTACACGACTTGATGGGAAGGCGATTCCACGTGCAAGATGACGATGAGATGGCGCGATGAGTACATCCCCGTCACTGATCTGTTCAGAAACAACGGTAATAAGCGTTTCGCACTGTGGAGGCAATACAGTATCAGCTGCGGCAATGAGGGTATGATGCCGTGCAGAAATGTCAGATGAAACATCACTGTCTGTCACATGGATGACACAAGAAATTAAAGCTGAAGTGGTTGACAAAAAATCCCATCCAAAAATTATCAAATGCGCACACGGTGAGAGCACAGCAAGCTGTAGATGGTGGCGACCGCCGTCTATCACAACTCGAACTGTACACTTTGCTGAAGGGTGCAGAAGGACGCCATTTGCTCCACGAAGTTCAGGTCCATCACATGATGTCGTTACTTTCCGCAAACGGTGGCACAAATCAGCATGAATAACAGAAAGTGCAGCCCCTGTGTCAATCAAAGCTTCAACCGGTAATCCTTCAGCTAAAACGGAAATCATATTATACGGGCGATGAGGAGGACTTTTTGTAAGTTCGCAAAGTGCAGTGTCACCTCCGGAAACTGCACCGCTTAATTTTCCGAATTACGGACAGGAACAGTTGTTGCTGGTTGAAGTGGCGAAACAGAGCGGCGATATGGGGAAAGGGACCGGCGTGGGGATACATGAGCCCCACTTGGTTCAGACGAGGATACCGGCGGGGGAGATAATCGACGAGGTTTGCTGGGAATTGGTCGTCGCTGATAATATGCAGGTATGTCACTTTCGAAGGCGTCATAACAACGTCGCTCGTTCTGAATGCGTCGGCGACAAAAGCGAGCTATATGTCCTCGAATTCCACAATATTATCACACTGGGCGAGAGGGGCGCCAAGGTGCGTAATAGGGTGCTGTAGGTTGAGCCGTCGTCGTGGCGTTGATGCGGTTGTAGGGTGGTGTTTGGGGTGGGGGAACAAAAGGAGGAGGGGATGCAGCGACGTGAGCGTAGGTCGGTGCTGGGCGAGGTGCAGGAGGACCAGGTGTGACAGGGTGGTTGATAGTGGCCAATTCTTCTTTAATGATGTGGCGGAGGCCGGCGTCGTCAGAAGCAGGAGACGAACGATTGCACCCGTGCCGGCAAAAAGGGCTGAAGGCTTGGAGCTCCTCGCCGATTATCGCTCGAATCATGGCTCGTAGATCGAGGTCAGTAGAGGTCGGGGCAGTAGTGAAGCCGGGCTGCAATCGGGAGGACTGCAACCGGTCGAGGCGTTGGCAGGTCGTTATAATGGAATCAACACTTGGTGGATTCCGGGCAACTAGGGTGTTATAAGCCATTGAATCGATTCTCTTCAAGACAAGGTGTATACGTTCAGATTCCAGCATGGTGGGACTGATACGCCGACAGAGTGCTAGCACGGCCTCTATGTATGACGCATAGGTCTCATCGGGACCTTGACGGCGGGTAGCGAGCTTGTTCCTTGCGATTTTCGTCCGAACAGCCGGGTGGGCGAAGTACTGCTTGAAGGTGGGCCGGTTTGTTGTGTGGGGCTCGCGGTTAATAAACCAATTTCTGGCGACCTCAAAAGGTAGAAAGATACGTTCAGAAATTTCAAAGCATCATCCCACCGGTTGTAGGCACTGCAGCGTTCATAAGTGTCATGCCAGTCATCGACGTCTTCGTCGCGACGACCAGCGAACAGCGGCGGGTCGCATTGTCGTGTGGGCACCATCGGTGGCGGTGGTGTAGCCGAGGTAGAGGGTCCGGCTGGGTCGAGACTGCTCTCGGTTGACATGACGATGGTAGTTGTTAAATGGCGACCGGAACGTAGCTCCAGCGAGAGGCAGGGTACAAGGCAAAAAGGGGATCCAATTTCACCTCCACCGCTTGTGAAAGAAGGCCAGGTTCAGACGGCAAGGTCGTGAAGGCAAGGCAAGGTATGCCGTGTCAGCGTTTAATCTGATGTCAGCGTTTAATTCATAACATCACAGATATTTTGGGGCATTTATCTGTACAAGCATAATCAAATTTGTCTCCTCTCAAATAAAAACCTAAGTTATTTTCTATCACATAGCCAAATAGGATTTCAAGAAAATTAAATAACATTTCGAGTAGGCGGCCGGTACACAACACAGAAAATATTTCTTTCGGAGCGCAAAGTAAGCACTTCATTATCTATAGCGACTGCACAAAATGGCTCGCTTCTGTTCCCTTCATGGGAATCTTTGCACGGAGAAGCACTTTTGTCACCAATCGTTGCGCGATGGAAATATGACAGCAGTGGGAGAAATTGTTTCGTTCCTCGATGTATCTCCGGTTCCAAGAGGTGCTCTGAGAAGGCTGCCCTTTTCGCACCTCCGAAAGATCAGGACCCTTAAAAGCTTGGTGACACACTACCCCGAGCAAGGGCAACTTGCTGCAGCCGGCTTCCTATGCCTGCGAGAAGCATGTTTAACCGAGTTTTGTTGCCAAAATCTGTGAGGCTCATATTTGTTAAAATATTTTGTGAAACATTTTGTCACAATAGCATCTTATTACTGCAGGCCTTTGTCCCTTGTTAAGATGTGCTAGCATTACTGATGTTTGCTCCGCTTAAAAGACGTGCGTCAAAATAAATCATGTGCATGCCAGACTCGGCCACTTGATTAATTTTTTTTCCGCTGCAAGGCGTCCCACATGTTACTAGGGATGAACAAAGGGCGATTCCTAGTAGCTCCAGGACGAATGAAGCGGCTGGGCTAAAGCCAAAAGGACGCTCAGTTGTGGATGTGTCGGGAAGCGACCGGAAAGTCCGATGTTGCAAGGAGATGTATCACATAGCAACATGGAATGTAAGATCTATGACGCAAGGTAAACTGGATATCGTCAAGCGAGAAATGGACAGATTGAACATTGATATCTTGGGTATCAGCGAGCTCAAGTGGACCGGAATGTGAGAATTTAACTCCGGCGACCATTATGTCTTTTATTGTGGGCACGAATCCAAGAGAAGGAATGGGGTCGCTCTCATAGTAAACAGAAGAATGGGCAAAACAGTGCTAGGGTACAACCCCAAAAACGACCGAATGATTTCACTTCGGATCCAAGGTCACCCTTTCAACATAACAGTTATCCAAATCTATGCACCGACCACTACTGCTGAAGAAGCTGACGTTGAGAAATTTTATGCGGACCTACAATGCCTTTTAGACCGCACCCCATCATCAGACGTCGTTTTTCTCATAGGAGATAGGAATGCTAAGGTAGGGAATGAAGAAATATCCGGAATTACAGGCAAGTTCGGTCTTGGTGAGCCAAATGAAGCTGGGCAGAGGCTAGTAGAGTTTTGTCAAGAAAACAACCTGACCATAGCGAATACTCATTTTCAACAGCGCAAGAGGCGCCTGTACACATGGACTTCACCGGACGGTCTGCACAGGAATCAGATCGATTATATTATTTGCCGGCAGAGACGGAGAAGCGCTATACAAGCAGTAAAAACAAGGCCTGGGGCCGATTGTGGCACCGATCATCAGCTTCTTGTTGCCAAGATTAAGCTTCGATTGAGGAAAACGCAGAAAACTAGAAGGCATTTCAGGTATAATCTGGATCAAGTTCCATTAGAATATGCTGCGGAAGTGAGGAATCGATTCCAAAAATTAGATCTAGAAGACAAAGAACCCGAAGAGATGTGGTCTGATGTGCGTGATATAATACAAGAAGTTGCTACTAAGGTAGTTCCAAAGCAAAAGAAATGCAAGAAAGCAAACTGGTTATCTGAAGAGGCTTTGCAAATAGCTGAGGAAAGGAGGATGGCAAAAGTTATGGGGGAAAGAGAAAGATACAAGGTTCTCAATGCGGATTTTCAGAAAATAGCAAGGAGAGATAAGAATGCCTTCCTGAACAACAGTGCCAAGCAGTTGAGGACAACAGCCAATTAAGGAACACAAGAGCTCTGTATAAGACAATCAAAGATATCAAAGGAAGCTTCTGTGCTAAGATGGGCGTGATAAAGGACAAACGAGGCAGGAACCTTACTGAAGCCGCAGAGGTAAAGAAGAGATGGCAGGAATACACAGAAGAACTGTACAAGAAGGACCCGAATGTGCAAACCCAACATAAGACGGTTGTGATAACTGACTTCGAGCCGGGCATCCTGAAGAGTGAAGTTGAATGGGCCTTACCCAGCCTTGCTAAGCACAAAGCTAGCGGAATTGATAGCATTCCAGCTGAGTTGCTTCAAAACCTCAACCATGACGCTGTTAACATTCTGCATACATTATGTCAGAAGATTTGGACAACCCTGCAGTGGCCACAGGATTGGAGGAGGTCAGTTTACATCCTCATTCCAAAGAAAGGCAGTGCCAAGGATTGTTTCAACTACCGCACGATCGCGCTTATTTCGCATGCTAGCAAGGTGATGTTGAAAATCCTGCAAGGTAGGCTGCAGCAGTATGTGGATCGGGAGCTTCCGGACGTGCAAGCTGGGTTTCGCAAGGGCAGAGGAACTAGAGACCAAGTTGCCAACCTTCGCTGGATCATGGAAAAAGCAAGAGAGTTCCAGAAACCCATCTACTGCTTTATTGATTATGCGAAAGCGTTTGACTGCGTAGATCACAGCAGATTGTGGCAAGCTCTCCAAGAGATGGGAGTTCCAATTCACCTCATCTGTCTCCTCAGGAACCTGTATGAAGGGCAAGAGGCCACAGTCAGAACTGGGCATGGCCTTACTGATTGGTTTCCGATTGAGAAAGGAGTGAGGCAAGGCTGCATACTGTCGCCCTGCCTATTTAACCTATATGCAGAGTGCATCATGAGGAAGGCCGGTCTGGACGAGTCTTCAGCTGGAGTGAAGATTGCTGGAAAACGTATCAACAACCTTAGATATGTGGATGATACCACTTTAATTGCAGAAAGTGAAGCGGAACTCAAGAAACTTCTGATGCGCGTACAATAAGAGAGTGAGAAGTTTGGGCTTAAACTGAACATTAAAAAGACAAAGATCATGGCGTCTTGCCCTATGAAGTCCTGGAGCATCAAGGGACAAGAAGTGGAAGCTGTGACAGATTTTCTCTTCTTGGGCTCCAAGAATACCTCGGAAGGAGACTGCAGCCATTAAATTAGGAGACGCCTGCTTCTGGGAAAGAGAGCAATGGTTAGCCTTGACCGCCTAGTAAAGAGCAGAGACATTAGTCTGCCAACCAAGATCCGTATAACTCGTGCTATGTTCTTTCCAGTTGTGATGTATGGATGCGAGAGTTGGACTGTGAAAAAGGCTGACCGCCGAAGAATTGACGCGTTTGAATTGTGGTGCTGGCGAAGACTCTTGAGAGTTGCTTGGACTGCCAGAAGATCAAATCAGTCATTATTGTCGACCATAAACCCTGACTGCTCATTGGAGGGTCAAATTCTAAAGTTAAAGCTCAGCTACTTTGGTCATCTGATGAGAAGAGAGGAGTCGCTGGGGAAGGATTTGATGTTGGGAAAGGTTGAGGGTTGCCGGAGAAGGGGTAGGCAGCGAACGCGATGGTTAGATGGCATCCTCGAGGCACTGCAGATGAAGTTATGTGATGTTAGGAAGATAGTGAGAGACCGGAAAGCGTGGCGTGACATGGTCAATAGGGTCACGAAGAGTCGGACACGACTGAACGACTGAAAACTGAATGCCTTCACACGAGTATAAGCTTGGTATGTGAAAAATATATAAATATTGTTAATGTTTATTTAGAGAGTGGTTCTTCACCTTGTGCGCTAATCAACCGATGGTGAGCTTCCTCTTCCTCAACCTATATTCTGGAGAGCCTCTTTTTCCCACTTCCTTGTCCTCTTCTGTGCGCATGCCTGACATTTCCCCCTACGCAGACGAAGTCCTTGGGCCGTCAGTCACAGTCCAGAGAGCGGCAGCGCTTCATTCTTACGACATGGACTACTTGTGTTTTCCGAGGTGGGCGGCCTTGGTAGCATTGGCGTGACACGAAGTATTCAGCTCATTGATGCGTGTGAGCACAATAAATGGGCCTTTGTAGTGCGACAACGGCCTCTGGGGCGAACCACGCTTGCGGAGAGGTGTCCAGAGCCGCACTAAGTCGCCGGAAAGGTAGGAGACATCCTGATGCCGACAAGTGTAGCGCTGCTTAAAGCGGTCCTGCAAGGCCAGAGTGCGTAATCAGGGGGACCCGACGAGCCTCTCCAGCGCGGAAAAGAGGGCTCGAAACAGAAGGCTCGGTGTCTAAAGAGAACGGGAAAATGGTTTCCAGAGAACGTCGCGGCGGGCGGGCGTGGAGGAGAAAAAATGACTATGAGCAGATGTCTCATGCTTCGAGGTGTTATAGGCGTAAATAATGAATGGAAGCACGTCATCCCAGTTCTTTTGCTGCGAGTCAACATACATCGCAAGCAAGTTCGTCAGTGTCCGGTTTGTACTTTCAACAAGGCCATTTGTCTGGGGGTGGTACGGTGTAGAGTGACGCAACTGGCAAGCACAATAGCGTAGAAGCTATTCCACAACATCTGCCGTAATCTGGCGGCCTCGGTCACTGTGTATGACACGAGGAGGCCCATGACGGAGGACGACAGCGTGAAGAAAAAATAAGGAGACGTAAGCGGTGGTGGCGGAAGGGATGGCGGCAGTTTCACAGTAACGTGTGAGATGATCAACGCACACGATGACCCTACGATTGTCTTTGGACGAGCGGGGAAACGGGCTTATGAGGTCAACACCCACTTGCTCATATGGTGTGGTCCGGCGGAAAAGTTGTGGTAAGCTTGAATCGCTGGCACTGAACACAGGAGTTCACGTAACGCTGAGTCTTTCGACGCATATTTGGCCAGAAGAACCGTTGCTTAATGCGGTTAAGAGTCCTGGCAAACCCCAAGTGCCCAGAAATAACGTCATCGTGCATTGCGTGTAGAAAAGAGGAGTAGAGGCTTGCCGCAACGACGAGGAGAAAGCGTGCATAGCCAGGCGAGTATTTTTTCCGGTAGAGCAATCCATCCCGAATGCAGAAAGGGTTTTCAGATGCCGGATCATGAACTTTTTCATAAAGTGTAACCAAGTCTTGATCCTTTCGTTATTCCCACTGGAATGTGACAAGATCCGGTTATTGGACGGAAAAGGCGGCAAGATAGTCGTCAAATTTATCACTTTTGTACGATGCTGTAAAGTTTAACTCCTGAAGGCGTAATGCCCAGTGGGCCAACCAACCGCAGGGATCGCGCAGATTCACCAGCCAGCAAAGGGAATGATGATCAGTAATAACTGTAAAATCAAGCTCACACAGGTACGAGCGAAACCGTGCGAAACAACGGCAAGGCACTCTTGCTCGGTCACGGTATATCTGCGTTCAGACTTGCTAAGGGTGCGAGTTGCATAAGCGACAACGTGTTTTCTCTATACCGTTTTATGAGCACAGCACCTACGCCGATGCCACTGGCGTCACTGTGGAGTTCAGTGGGAGCTGTCGGGCTGAAATGACGTAGTAAAGGCCGCAATGTAAAAAAAAAAACGTTTGACCTGGCGAAATGCAGAATCACGTTCGGGAGTCCATTTGAAAGGAATATCTTTCTCCAAGAGGCATGGGAGTGGGTAGGCTACGTCAGCAAACTTGGGGATGTAGCGCCTGAAGTAAGAGCAGAGTCCCAAGAAGCTTCTGAGTTCTTTCCCAGACTTTGGCTCTTTGACGCAGCTGACAGCTTCAATTTTTCGTGGGTCGGGTCTAACACCGTCTTTGTCAACCAGATGTCCAAGCACACGACCTCGCATTCACTGAAGCGGCACATCTTAGCACAAGGCCGGTTTTCTCTATGCAGGTAAAGAAAACAGCTAAACGGCTGTTATGCTCTGCGAATGTCCTCCCAAAAATCACCACGTTGTCTAGGTAACACACGCAAATTTGCAAATTCAATCCACGCAAAAGGGTATCCATAAACCTTTCAAAGGTAGCCACAGCGTTTCATAGCCAGAAAGGCATCACATTAAAATCATATAGCTCATCTGGAGTCCCGAACGCAGTCTTCTGTTTGTCTTCCGGATGCATCGTGATGCGCCAATAACCGGACCGTAAATCAACAGAGGAAAAGTAGGAAGCTGAGCGGAGGCAGTCAATGGCATCATCAACGCGCAGGAGCGGATAAACATCCTTCTTTGTGACAGTGTTGAGGCGGCGATAGTCGACACAAAAACGCCATGTGCCATCTTTCGTTTTCACGAGAATTCCAGGGGCGGCTCATTGAATGATGATCCTGAATAATTCCTCTTTGCATCATATCACGGACCTGTTTGTCATTCATCTTACGTTCTGAAGATGAGACACGGTATGCGTCTGTCTAATCGGGTGTGCAGATTCAGTGTCGATCATGTGATGGGTACGGGAAGGCGCAATCGGTTGTGGCTGATCTCGAGCGAAGTCGAACACGTCCGCGTATTTCATAAGAGCCTCCATCAATATTCCGCGCTCGTTGGTGGGTAGCGATTCATTTATCATCGACTGAAACTGGCAATCGGCATGATCGACACGTCTAGTTGAACGAGCAACGCCGCCACTGAACGCGGCGATGTGTATAGAAAGGCTTTCTTCAGAGTCGGCGAGTTTCAAACCACGCCGCAATAGGGCGGGTTCGTTGAAATGATACATTCCAAAGCGTGGTACGGTCCTTGTTCACTTGAAAAACGCCGCGGGGCAACAACACACTTGTTTTGGTACCGGAAAGGGAAACGGGTTACACCAGAGCGTCGAGGGCACCTGGAACAGCGCCCGAGGACACAGCTGAACAAAGATAGCGGACATCGCCGGAACGACGGTATCCTCGAAGACAGAAAACGCTTGGATAGCTCGCGGCGATTCTTCTATGAGGGCTGATGGGAGGCTGGGGCTTATTGATATCTCGCCACTGTTGAATTCAAGAGTTGCACCACACTGCTGTAAATAGTCAACTCCTAGAATAACGTCGTGCGTAGAGCGAGGGAGCACCGTAAATTCAGTTTTAAACTCGTGTCCAGCGATCGCTACATTTAGATAGCAAATACCAAGCAAAACCATCGATTCTCCCCCTACACCTCGCAATATGACATTTCTATCCCAACCAAACAATTTTACGGCCGAGGCGACTCTTAAAATCTAAGCTCATCTCGGAAACCGTAGCACCAGTATCAACTAAGGCCATAACACAAACACCATCCACTAACACTTGAATGCGGTTCTTTAGCATAGCGACAGGTAGAAAAATCGACAATATCGATGACCTGGTGATCACACATCCATCGGCCGCACACGCTAGTTTCCCGGTAACGGAGAAGAACGGCTGGGAGAGGGAGAATGTGGGGAGCAGCGGGCAGGAGGAGTCAGACTGCGGTCAGAAGCTTGTGAGTCGCCGCGTGGTGGTGCGTAGCGGTAGGAGCCCGAAGGAGGGGGATAGGTCGAGTCGCGTACTCATGGATTTAGAACGACGATTTGACCATTGGCGCTGGTAGCGTAGTGCCGGGTTCCGGTGGTGAAAGAATCTGGTTATGTGGCCAAGCATACCACGGCGGTAACATACAGGTGGTTCACGAGCACGGTATAAATAATAGTCCTCCGAAAAAGAATCGAAGCGATCAGCAAAGTCCAGCCGCTGGTGTCATTGCGTAGGACGTGGCGCACTGTAGTGAGAACGAGCTAGGGGAGCAGGGCTTCCGGGGGCCACGGAAGGGAGGAGGAGCGGTAGAACTCCAAGAATAGCACTGAATGGAAGCTGCCTGCAGGGAGAAGCTATCACAGGGGATTGCACTGCGGTTCACAACATCTTGATGGCAGGAGAGCTCATCACGGACAATTTGGGAAATCATGTCGGCCGAATGCGGAGGCTCATGTGAATGTTCGTGAGAATCCACGCTTGCAACAGTGATCACTTTAGGCAGACAGCCGAATTTTGGGGTTATGCGACGCAGCTTTAAAGCTCCGAGCGTACGACAGTGCTTGATCACGGCTGTGGGATAATTCAAGCTGTTTTTGTAATTGAAAGATTATATACGTCCACTGCGATGCCCTTTAAGAGGTGGCCAACTCTGTCTTCGTCAGACATGCTCGGATTCACCGCTTTGTAGAGTTTTAGGGCCTCTTCTATGTACATTGTGCATGTTTCACCAGGCCCTTGGGCGGACTGGAATAAAGTCTGCTCAGAGCATTTCCGTTTTGCCGTGGTATCCCCGAAACGACTTCGAATCTCCTCTTCAAAACGATCCCAGCTCGTTAAAGACGATTCATGGTTCTCAAACCATGTCAGGGTTGTGGAGTCCAAGAAAAAAACAACATTTGCCAGCAATACAGTGGCATCCCAGCGATTGTGCTTGCTCACCCGCTGGTAATTGGTGAGCCACTCATCCACGTCTTCGCCAGCCTTGCCAGAAAAGGTCCGCGGCTAAGAGAATGCTGCCATGCCGGTGCCGCTGGACCTGGCTGCCGTGCGTCGCCGTCTTGGATCATTGTGGTGGTCAAAGGGGGAAGCCCAGCGAGTCGTCGGCTCGAACGAGGTAGGGAGGAATCCGTGGTGATCTTTACAGCTCCTTCAACCACACTGTTATTATTTATTACAGAGTGATTCTGCACCTTAGCCTGATGTGCTAACTAAAAGATGGTGAGCTTTCTCTCCTTCTTCCTCTATTCCGGAGAGCCTCTTTTTGCACTTCCTTCTCCTCTTCTCTGCGCATGCCTGACAGAAACATCCGGGCCAGTAGAATTCTCTCAGCAGCCTGTCTTTAGTTGTTTTTTTTTTACCCAAGTGACAGGCCCAACCTTTTCCATGCGAGAGGGCGAGAACTTGAGCCCTATACTTAGATGGGACAACAAGCTGGTCGTGTTCTACTCCTTTCCTGTCCTTATACTGGCGATACCATAGGACAGACCGGCGCTGGAAAGCGATGTTTAGCGTGACACACCCGTTTCTCTTTGGTCGTTCAAGTTTTTTTTTTCAAGGAACTTTATTGACAAAACCAAATAAAATGTACAAACACTGTTTGAACCGATAGCTCAGTTGGCTAGTGGCCAGTCCAAATACAAATATTACTCTCAGGTTCAGCCATAGAGGATTAAGGATTGAAAGAAACAATAATGATATAAACGCAACATTACTGCTACAGTTGCGTACATATGCAAGAATACAGCAAACTGCAAGTAAAATAAAATACCCACATAATTATGAGTACATAAAGTCTCGTCAGCGCATTTACGTTTTGCCGCGGTATCCTCGAAACAAATTCGAATCTCCTCTTCAAAACGATCCCAGCTCGTTAGGGTCGCTTCATGGTTCTCAAACTACATCAGGGCTTTTCTCTTCTCCAGCTTTGTCAGAAAAGGTCCGTAGCTCAGAGTAATGCGGCCATACGGGTGCCGCTGGGCCTGGCTGTCATGCGTCGCCGTCTTGGATCACTGCGGCGGTCAAAGAGAGGAGCCCAGCGAGTCGTCGGCTCGAAAGAGGTATAGAAGAATCCGTGGTGATTGTTGCATCACCTGCTACCACACTGTTGAGGTTTCTTTACAGAGTGATTCTTCACCTTAGCCTGGTGCGCTAGCCAACAGATGGTGAGCTTTCTCTTCCTCAACCTCTATTCTGGATAGCCTCTTTTTCACCCTTTCCTGTCCTCTTTTGTGTGCATGCCTGAAAATATTGCAGATCTCACAATCGACTGGGAGGCATTGAGCAATGAAAAAATGAAAATTGTAATGGTGAAACTGAATACAAACACATTGCACCATCCCAACCGCACATGACTGTTGCGACTGTAGTTCAGCACAACGTGATCATCTGCAATTACGCGCTTGGCATGCAAAGTAAGGTGTCAGCAATAACAGTGCCTGTAGCGGTATCCGCTTAAGGTAGGTAATTCAAACTAAATCTGTGCCTCAGGGTCAGAATTCGCAAGATCATGCATATTATTCCAACATATATGTCGTTAAAATGTAAAAATCTGGACTGTTAGAGTGTTCAACGCGCTCTCTTTATTAGGCGACTTTGTACAGCAGTCTGGCGAGCGAGCTACAGTGACAGATCCGAGAAACATACGCACTCAAAAGAGATACGCTGCGACGCGCCGGTGTCAGGTTGCTATGACGTATAGCCTTTAGGAAGTCATAGAACCACAAAAATGTCTTCGGCCGTATATTCGTCTCACGTATCATGTCACACGCTGCTAGCGTACTTTCTGACACTGCGCGCACATGGGCCCACAGTTCACGAAGCACATAGGACCGAACGAAAAACAAGCGCAGCAGCGGGCACGGTCGGCCTGACTCCAGCTAGCGCTATCTCAAAGCAGACACGAGAAGTATAGGGACAACTGTGTCTCTCCTCCAGATGGATCGTTTATTCGCCTAAAACTCACGATGCACTATGCTTTAGGCCAAGTAAATTATGAATGAAAGCTCAATTTGGGCACGGTCTCTTGATGCCCAAATGAGGCCACAATAGCTAAATCGTTTTTGGTCTCACGTATGTCGTATTGCGGCTCAAAGCCAGGCGTGCCCGCATGACACTAAAATAAGTCCCTTGTGTAGAATGTGAAGCCACGTGCAAAAGCAAATGGGCTCTACATTCAAAAACAACACCAAGCTCAGTTGTAGCTGCCCACATAAAACTTCTTTAGGTCTCGCATCAGCCGTAATGGGACTGGCTGGAAGGCAAGCGTACCAGTATGATACCAGAATTGGTCCCTTGCGTAGAATTTGAAGGCATGTGGGCTCCAGGTTGAAAGCAATGTGAAGGGTTCAAACGCTGCTGAACCGAATATGGAGAAAAAACATTAGCTACGAGTGACCGACCGTTCTCCTTCTGCTGGTCCTTCCCCTTCTTCTTCTTCCTCTTCTTCTTCTTTTTTACGAACACGTAGAAGAAAACGGACACGACACGCAGCGACGAGCGGTTAGACCGGGCGTAGCATTGCTTTCGCAATAAAACAACAACCAGCCTAATTGAGCCTGCCGGCGCAAAACCGCTTTCGGTCCCATATTGGCCGTAATGGGGCTGCAAGGCGGGCGTATCCGCATGATATCAAATCCGGTTCCGTGTGGGGAATTCGAAAGCACGTGCGAAAGCAAATCGGCTATAGGTTCAAGAACAATACGCAGCCCAAGTGGAGGTGCCCATACAGAACCTCTTTAGGTCCAAAATCGCCCTTTATAATTTACTTATTCATACCGCAAGGGCCCCCATATGGGACTTTACATGAGGGTGGTCAAGTGTAGGGCGATAAATGGTGTCAGGCTAGTGGTATGCATGGATATGATGAGACAGGTTCCTTAATGGCAGCCTTAAAGCGTACTGTATAACCGACCAGTGCCAGATGATTGAGACGACCATTCTAGTCGTAAGCGGTGAGCAAGAAGAATCACATGAAACGGGGTGATGCGTGCACCTGGTCCAGGATTAGCTTCTGTCCTCCCCCCCCCCCCCCAACAATAGCAACCTGCACAAGCTTACAGTCACTTCAAACAACAGCCGTGGATACGGCAGCACCAACAAGAATGGGTCGCCGGAGCGAATACAAACGCCTTATCGTTTTCTCACCTGCACAACAAACAAGAACGGGTTGTCGGTGAACCGCATTCTGGCAGTGCCGCCTTGCCTAAAGGCCGCCGCCCGCGTAGGATGGCAATATATAGTCCACTCTGGTGGTGTCGCCACTTCTCCTAGATGATTGGAGTTGTCTGCGCATGTCGCTGTTGATTGATGAAGCCATTGGTGATCCCATGTAAGCGCGTGTAGCTGGTGTTGAAGATGCAGATTGGCAGTATCGGATCCGTGCGTGGTTCTCTCAGCCAGCTCCATGATTTCGTCGCCAGCATGATCCAGCAGAGGAAAGAAAAGCTGCACAAGAAACAAGAGCGGTATGTCGGTTAACCGCATTCGGGCACTGCCGCCGTACCAAGTCTGCAAGTCTCTTTAGAGCGGTATTCACACAGGCGGCTGAATCCCTAAAAGAAGGCAGGGAGCGAGTGCTCATGTCACGTATTCGATAGCCTGCGCTACGTCGCAGTTGCCAGTGGCTGGTGGCAGCTGCCGTCTCTGGGCAGCTGCACATCTCGGCCAGCCGCAATGAAAGCTCCCAGAGACCCGAGCGGGAAAACAACTTGGCATCAGGGTCTGACCAGATATTTACACCACCCCAGTATTTTGCACCCTACCTTTCTTTTGTGCGCCTTTTCTCTTTCGAACTAATTTATTTCAGTCGGCGCGTTCGTTTTTTTACTAATGTGCACGTTGCTGTTCCTGTCGCGCTGCGTACTGCTGGAAATAGTGGCAGCACTATCGGCAACTCTCTGTCGCCCGTGTGAATGCGTGAGTTTGGGTGCAGGGCTTAGTTTACCTGCCAGCCGGTGACGTCGCGCACTTCCGTTTCGCATTCATCCTCGCCGTGATCCCCCATGGGAATACCGCCTAAATTTCATAGACACAATGAACTTTTCAAGCACTCAAAAGAGATGCGCTGCAACTCGCTGGTTTCAGGTTGGTACCACGTACAGCCTTTAGAAAGGCATAGAACTACAAAAATGTCTTCGGTCGCATATTCTTCGCACGTATCATAGTGTTACTCCCAGCCATTAGGCACCTACCATGGTGGTAAAGTAGTTAGGGCACTCGATTAGAGCCCCTTCGATGAAGACAAATTGAAAACGAATTTAAATATGAATAGCGCAATATACATAGTACTAGACTGAAACTGTACGTGATAAATGAGCATTAATCATGCTCCCTACACTGACACCACAAATCGTCACCGCTTAGCCTCTGGCCCTTTCACATTTCTTTGTAGGTGTTGTTTTCTATAGCATCAATGCTCCTTGATTGCCACAATAAAAACGCACTGACTTTGGAAGACCAGCTAGCTTTCGCTTCTGCTGTGTCTTCTTCAACTGAAAAAAGGCATTCCCAAGAGGCACCCACCCCACTCCTTTAGCTTACTTAAATCGAGTAAATTTAAATTATTTTGAGAATGAACACACTATTCCAATATTAATTGTAGTCAATATTTCAAACTGCCAAAATTAACGCTCAATTCATTAAGGAGGACCACCTCCAGGTATCAAACCTATCAATGCATTCAAACAGCAGCATGCTGTGTGAATTCGTTTACACAGCATTTACAATGACGAAATTGCAAGCACTTGTTGACCCTGCTGCATTGTTGTTAATAAGCGAGCATTCATTATATCTAATGCAGCTGCGAGTGGGCATGACTTCACTTGACTTCCAAGTTTTGCCCGTCTACATTTGCGTTGCGAATAAATGATAGTATTCACTTTAAAGAATGTTTGTAATCTACATAGAGTAGAGGATATTACCGGGCCAGGCGTTACAAGCTAAGGTTTATTTTATCCCAAAGCAAAGCGAGTGATTTGAATAAGTCCTTGCAATGCAAAATAAAATGTGCTTGCTCTATCAGGTTTTCCAGAACGGACTGGTCCCATATGAATTCAACAGCTTGCCCTTAAAGAATCATGCATCTGAATAAATCATGCAGAATAATGCATGCACCAACGACGCTTGCTGGCCTCCCCTAGGGCTAAAAGCCCCGTGCCTTACTTCCGATGCGCTTATCTACACTAGCCTCTGTTCCGATATCAAGTTGCCCCCTCGAATGGGGAGGTCGGTCATGCGCACCAACGCTGTCCAAGCAAACACCAACACAAATAGGAAAAAGCACGCGCGGTTTGAAAACGGTAAAAGGGGCCGCGGGCCGGCCCCGCAATATCGACAGTTACTATATATATAATATATATATATATATATATATATATATATATATATATATATATATATATATATATATATATATATATATATATATATATATATATATATATATATATATATATATATATATATATATATATATATCCTTCTCAACTAAAGTTAGCGAAAGTTGCTTCAGTTTTTAAACACAGAGATCGCTCTAATCCATCAAATTTAGGCCGAGAGCAATTATTAGTGTAATCAACCCAGGTTTTGAAAACATTCTCTGTGATCAATCCCGGCCTCGGCGGCAGCTTTTCGGTGGAGGCGAAAAGCAAGGCGTCCGTGTGCGGTGCGATGTCACTGCACGTTAAAGAACCCCAGGTGGTCGAAATTTCTGGAGTCCTCCACTACGGCGTCTCTCATAGCCTGAGTTGCTTTGGGACGTTAAACCCCACAAACCAACCAAACCAACATAAATTTCTACTCAAATACAACATTCTGAGCCCCCACCAATACGGTTTTCGACGCCATAATTCTACCTTCACCGCCGTTCTCGATCTTACAGAAATGATAAATAACGCTCTCCACCAGAATAAAATTGCTGTCGTAATATATCTCGATATAAAAAAGGTCTTATGCCTTCTCCCACAACGTCACCCATCATGATCTTCTTTCCTATCCACTTCCCTTCCCGGTTGCAGAGTAGCAGGCCAGATTTGAATTATTCCGGCCAACCTCTCTGCTTTGCCTTTCAATAAATTTATCTGTCTATATCTTCGACGCAGTTAACCACAAGTTGTTACTGACCAAGATTAACAACTGTGGTTTCAGGGGTAAATTTCTGAACTTATTTCAAAGCTGCCTCATTGACCGTCAACGGCGTACAGTATTAAAAGCTTGTACCTCTACTCCTCAAACTGTTTTAACTGGCGTGCCACAGAGTTCAGTTCTTGTGCCCGTACTCTTATCACTTTACATAAATGATTTTCCTGCATTCTTAAAATACAGTCAGCATTTATTGTACGCCGATGACACCGCTCCTGCTTTTACTGGAGAGAATTTGAGCCAAAATCAACATAAAATCTTTTCTGAGTTGGAAAATGCTTTCATGTTGACCTTAAATATTAATAAGACGAAGTACACCATTTTTCACTCCAGGAAAAAGCAATTGAACGATGAAGAATTGCATATATCATTACGAGGAACAAAACTTCAACAAGATCTCTAGTACAAATATTAGGTGTATTTTTTTAATTGGACATGCACTGGAAAACACACATTACACACCAACAAACGTGCTCGTCAATCGTCGAACTACGAATGCCTGTCGTACACGTCAAATCTTAATTTAAAGGCGGCTCAGAACCATCTAGATAACGTCGCAAAGCTGTGACTAGCACAACCTGAAACATTGTAAAAACATACGCGAGTGGGCGGAATCTTCGAGACAGATCTCGGTGCATCTCGTGCGATAAAGAAACTGATAAAGGTGCGTCTCGCGACATCTAGCATTAACAAAAAAGGATTAATATTGATATGCGTGCCAGGATCACAGTCATAAGGACGCATGCCGGCGGCTGCTAAAAAACAACAAATACAGTTTTGAAGGTTTCGCGGCATTACTCCCCCCTTGAAAAACATCGCATCGATGTTCCAAAATGAACAAAGCAAGCTAAACAGAAACATTACAAAGTTTAAACACGGCGTATTCTTTACGCGCAATAAGCCCTGAGACGAACAACGTGAACGATTTTTGACTGCGCCAGTCGCCGTTGTATTGCTGTTGTATCGTCGAGAACGACTTTAAGTCGACTTGTCTGACGCGGCGAAGGATTTTGTGTGGCCCAAATTATCGGCGCACTAACGTTTCCCTTAGCCCACGGCGCCGAATTGGAGTCGAAACCCACACTTGGTCTCCTGAATTGTAATCTGCGTGGCGTCGTCGTAAGTTGTATCGTCGGGTGCCGGTGCGCTGTTGGTTATTCAACTCAGCCGTGAGAGTCGTCGGGTTTGCTCTGCATGTTGTAGAGCGTCGTCGTGGGCCCTCGTACAAAAGTTTAAACGGAGTTGCTCTGGTCGTCTACTAGACTGCCGTGTTATACGCGAAGATCCCGTATGGCAAGATGGCGTCCCAGGTCTTGCGTTCAGCGTCGACGTATATTGTGATTATGTCCGCGATCATTTTTTTTCAGGCGCTGCGTAAGTCCATTGGTCTGGGGGTAGTACGCAGTTGTTCGTCGAAGGTTTGTATGACTGTATTTTAGGGTGGCTTGGGTCAACTCTGCAGTAAACGCCTAACCCTGTCCTTAATGCACACTTCTGGGGCGCTAAGTCGCAAGAGAATTTGCCCGTAAAAAAAAAGTGACGACTTCTGCCGCGGTACCATTGGGTAATGCTTTTGTTTCAGCATACCGGGTAAGGTAGCTAGTGGTCCCGATGATTCACTTGTTACTCATAGATGAAGATGTAAAGAGGCCGAGGAGATCAATCCTAATTTGTTGAAAGGGCAGGGTTGGGGGCGGAATCGGGTTCAGTAGTCCCGCTGGTCTGATCGGCGGCGTCTTCGTCTTTGGCACTCACGACACGTCTTCACGAAGTGGGTAACTTCAGCAAGCCGCGCGGACAGTACTACTTCTCCTGAATTCGACGCAACGTGCGCGCAAACCCGAGATGGCCTGTTGTGGGCTCATCGTGCAACACCTGCAGAATTCCTGTCGGTAGCTTTTAGGCACAACAAGCAGCTGCGCGGTCCAATTGAATGCGAAGTTCTTCACGAGCAGGCTATTGCTTAACGCAAAAAATAATAAATGACGCCTGAACAAAGCAGGAGGGGAAGCGGTCTTTCCTTTTAAGTAATCGGCTAGCGCTTTCAGTAGAGGGTCTTGTCGCTGTTGTTATGTGAAGCTGCTGGCGCTTACTGGCCTCAAAAAGACGTCTTGTCGTCTTCTTTCGCCGGCGCATCAACGGGGGCTCGTGACAAGCAGTCTGCATCGGAGTGCTTGCAGCCTGACTTGTAGATGACTGCGATGTCGAATTTTTGAAGACGTAGGCTCCATTGGGCAAGGCGGCCGGAAGGGTCTTTCAAATTTGCCAGCCAGCAGAGTACGTGGCGATCGGTTAGCAGCTTCAATGGCCGGCCATATAAGTACGGGCGGAACTTTGAAGTGGCCCAGATGAACATGAGGCAGTCCTTCTCGGTCGTCGAGCAATTGACTTCGGCTTTCGAGAGAGACTTGCTAGCGTAGGCGATTATGTTCTCCGGTCCGGCATTTGTCTGAATAAGAATGGCCCCTAGGTGCAGACTGCTCGCGTCGGTACGTGTCTCGGTCTCGGCGTTCTCAGCAAAGTAGCTTAGCACAGGCGGGGACTGTAGGCAGTGCCTAAGTTCCTCGAAGGCTTGCGGTGCTTCCCAATGAAAAGGCACCTCTGCCTCAGTAAGCTGAGTCAAAGGTTCGGCAAGGCACGAAATGTTTTTGACAAATCGTCGGTAATACGCGCACGGTCCAAGAAATCGGAGCACAGCTTTCTTGTCGCCGGGTTGTGGAAACTGCGCGATCGCAGCTGTTTACTGTGGGTAGATGCGAACTCCCGCCTTGCTGACGATATGACCACAAACGACTTCTCTTCGTAGGTGAAGTGACAATTCTCTGCTTTCAACGTTAAATCAGAGGACTGTTCGAAGCCTACTCAGATGGTCTTCAATATTTGAAGAGAAGACGGCAACGTCCTCTAAGTACACTAGACAAATTTGCCAGTTCAAGCCAGCCAACATGGTATCCATTACACACTAGAACGTCGCTGGTGCAGAGCAGAGACCGAACCGCATTACCTTGAACTCGAAGAGACTGTCTGGCGTTATAAAAGCGGTCTTCTCGCGGTCTCTTTCGCCGACCTCAATTTGCCAGTACCCGCTCTTCAGGTCCATCAGCTAGAACTTAGCGTTACAGAGCCGGGCTTGCGTAGACCGGTTTGAGTGGTCGTTTGTAGTGGCACAACCGGGTGTCTAACCTCTCGATAGTAGACGCTTCGATTTCAAATTCTGACACAGTTTCTGGCGGATTCCTGACAAGTCCTGCAAAATGAGCTTCTTTAACCCCTCGCACTTAACATTTCACTCTCTCACCTTCGGTAATGTTAAGGTCGGCGCGGTGAAAGAGGCGCTTTATCTCTTTAAAGTACGCCAGGACAGGCTAGTTAGGGAATTGTAGTCGATTGAAAGAGGGTCTGGGATCTTTACTTTCGGACGACACTTGAAATGGCAGTCAAAAAATCTTCACAATCTCCTAATCCTTCAATGCTGCGTTAAAAAAAACCGAAAAAAGTCACCCTTCCATGATTCTAACATGTTTGATGCACTCAGCGCTCAAGTACGTAGCGTGAATCTATTCGGCCATTCAAGCAATGGATAGGCAGGCTGTACATCAGGTTACATCACGCGTGTACCCAGCCCCCCCCCCCCCTGAAAAAGCGCATGACTGGGACCCAGTGGCAATGATTTTTGCAATAGGGTTGTTGCCCATATTTGAAGTTGAATGGGCCTTAGCCAGCCTTGCTAAGAACAAAGCTAGCGGAATTGATGGCATTCCAGCTGAGTTGCTTCAAAACCTCAACCATGACGCTGTTAACATTCTGCATACATTATGTCAGAAGATTTGGACAACCCTGCAGTGGCCACAGGATTGGAGGAGGTCAGTTTACATACCCATTCCAAAGAATGGCAGTGCCAAAGATTGTTCCAACTACCGCACGATCGCGCTTATTTCGCATGCTAGCAAGGTGATGTTGAAAATCCTCCAAGGTAGGCTGCAGCAGTATGTGGATCGCGAGCTTCCGGACGTGCAAGCTGGGTTTCGCAAGGGCAGAGGAACTAGAGACCAAGTTGCCAACCTTCGCTGGGTCATGGAAAAAGCAAGAGAGTTCCAGAAACCCATCTACTTCTGCTTTACTGATTACGCGAAAGCGTTTGACTGCGTAGATCACAGCAGATTGTGGCAAGCTCTCCAAGAGATGGGAGTTCCAATTCACCTCATCTGTCTCCTCAGGAACCTGTATGAAGGACATGGGACGACGGTCAGAACTGGGCATGGTCTTACTGATTGGTTTCCGATCGAGAAAGGAGTGAGGCAAGGCTGCATACTGTCGCCCTGCCTATTTAACCTATATGCAGAGTGCACATGAGGAAGGCCGGTCTGGACGAGTCTTCAGCTGGAGTGAAGATTGCTGGAAAACGTATCAACAACCTTAGATATGCGGATGATACCACTTTAATTGCAGAAAGTGAAGTGGAACTCAAGAAACTTGTGATGCGCGTACAAGAAGAGAGTGAGAAGTTTGGGCTTAAACTGAACATCAAAAAGACAAAGATCATGGCGTCTTGCCCTATCAAGTCCTGGAGCATCAATGGACAAGAAGTGGAAGCTGTGACAGATTTTCTCTTCTTGGGCTCCAAGATTACCTCGGAAGGAGACTGCAGCCATAAAATTAGGAGACGCCTGCTTCTGGGAAAGAGAGCAATGGTTAGCCTTGACCGCCTAGTAAAGAGCAGAGACATTAGTCTGCCAACCAAGATCCGTATAACTCGTGCTATGGTCTTTCCAATTGTGATGTATGGATGCGAGAGTTGGACTGTGAAAAAGGCTGACCGCCGAAGAATTGACGCGTTTGAATTGTGGTGCTGGCGAAGACTCTTGAGAGTTCCTTGGACTGCCAGAAGATCAAATCAGTCGATATCGTCGACCATAAACCCTGACTGCTCATTGGAGGGTCAGATTCTAAAGTTAAAGCTCAGCCACTTTGGTCATCTGATGAGAAGAGAGGAGTCGCTGGAGAAAGATTTGATCTTGGGAAAGGTTGAGGGTCGCCGGAGAAGGGGTAGGCAGCGAACGCGATGGTTAGATGGCATCCTCGAGGCACTGCAGATGAAGTTATGTGATGTTAGGAAGATAGTGAGAGACCGGAAAGCGTGGCGTGACATGGTCAATAGGGTCACGAAGAGTCGGACACGACTGAACGGCTGAACTGAACTGAACTGTTGCCCATATTGAGCGTGCCGAGGACCGCAAACCGGACTGTTGGCTATTTCCGTAGCGTCTGTGCATAGCAGTTTGCCCCACTTTTTTATGCATATTAAACGTGCGATTAGAAATTTACCAAAGCTTTCTTAGAGTTGCTTCGTCACTTATTACGTGATAGTGTACTGCTCGTTTCACCGAAAAGCGGCACGTCGAGGACAATTCTGTTTAGTCGACGGGGTCGCGATGTCCCAACCACGTGACCTCACGTGTAAATTTCAAACTTCTCATGTTAAAATACAGCTAACGAACTGAGAAAGGGTCAAAACGAAAAAAAAAGTTGGCGAGAAAGTTCCTTTAATAGGTTTATATCAGAGCACAAAATTTTTAAGTCAATAACTTTTTCTTCGTGAAGTTCGAGCGCAGTACCCTCTGCATGCCAGGTGGGCAGGCATCGCACGGACCATGAGGGCTCGTTGGTACGAAGCGTGTTAGGGGGGCGCTTAGTGATAGCGGGGTTTGCATATGACTTACTAACGTGCACTTAGGATGTGTACTGGTGTTTAAGTGATGTTTATTTACAATGCAAACGAAACAAAAAATATTTAAATATCGCAGCATGAAAAGACGGCGTTAGGCACTCTGGCTCTGTTTTTAAAGTCAATCATAAGCTTCCTCATATTTTTTTATATTATGTGCTAAGTATAGTGCTAATAAAAAAAAAAGAGAGCGCTTTCCACTAATGTTACTCGAGTCCAAAACCTGGTCATTATTTTGTTGTTGTGACTTGGTTCTCAAATTATATACCCCTCGAAAATCTGTTTTGCTTCTTAAATTTATTTTTAAAACATGCGGATCAAGATACTACTTTAGAAAATTGCTTCCTATATCTACGACCACCATCTACAAAGCATACTTACAGTGACGAATTTTCAACTTTGTCCGTGAGCAGGATCGGAAGAGGCGTATGATGCGTTTTTCTTTGTCTCTGATAGCGTCGAGCGATAAATGTCTAGTGGGGGAAGACGCGCTGTTACTAGGAGATGAACGATGACGATTTTAAGGAAATATTCTTCTAGGGAATGTCCACTGGGACGTTCACATCGACATATACTTGGGAATAATGTTTGCTTTCCGCATAAAGTTTGGAGCTGCTTCAAGCGTTGAAGTGCAGGCTAGTTGGTTGTTCAGTTGGAATAAACAGCGCCATGGACGAGGACGAAAACGGGAAGGACACAGACAAAGCGCTGACTGTCAGCTGATTTTATTTCCAGAAGCGTGCAAGTATATATACATGGCTTGAAGCATGACATAAAAAAACAGATGCTAGTTGTGTTTGGTGGGCAAATGTGGAACATAGGCTACCAGTTAATTGAAGTGTGTCATATTGAATACTTGGACATTAGGGCTATATGAACGCTGGAGGATGCCTATACTGAAGTACACGAAAATGTGCTATTAGAAAAATAGCTTCCTACCATTGTTTGACTTGAAGATACCAGAAATGATTAACAGTTATTAACCAACCTTAATGCAAACATATGTACTGAGTAAAATAGAGAATTATCATAGACCCTGGCGCCTCATAGTTATCTGGCATTTGCATAACCAACTATTATTTAAATCCGATCAGGGTCAATCAGATCAGTAGAAACAGAATATCTCAGCATGCTGCGTAAAGACAGGTTTTTTTTTTTTTTTTTTCAGACACTATCCTATCCAAAGTTACTTTCACGATAATACAGCTTAATACTGAACGTGCAATGAATTAAACGTATCGCAATTCCCTTTTCTGAATCACTTGCGTCCAACACACATGCGTGACGTTCAGGATTATGTAAAGGGTGTATTCCCTCAGTTTTTGCATCAACTAATTATATTTGGCTGCCACGGAGCGTTGTCAGCTAGTTGTGTCGTTGGGCTCTCTGCAGCATGGGGTAACATGATCGTGCTTTAACCAACTATTGGCAAATAATAAATATTGTTTCGTTAAGATTCGTTTATAATGCAGCGATAAAAAATATATGTTTGCCAGTAGTCTCTCAGCTATTGTGGTTTACGTATTATTAGTTTCCTTAAATGTAAATAATCTTGGCTGGAATTCTGATATCGTGAGCGAGCAGGATATTATTTTGAAGCGGCCCCGTCAAATATATATGACAGCTTTTAACCGCCTATTTAAACCTGGTTATAACGACTGGAATTATCCGCCGTAGTGACTTAGTGGTTAAGACTCGTTTGTTTGGCCCGTGTATCCGCGTTCAAACTTGACCGATTCGAATCTTATGTGGCGTCTCTTTCTTAGCGCTAAAATCAAAGGCGAAAAAAAAGAATTCCCAAGATTATTGGTCGGTGGTAGTTAGGGTAGAATGTTGTTTACAACAAAACTCTTTCGCAGGCTGAAATGTGGGTGTGATGGCCAGGGCTGAGGCGCAGAGCGAGAAAAAAGGAAATGGCGGTTTACACAGACAAAGCCTCACATTTTTAGGGGGCATTTTCGCACCGCATTTCCTCGTCGCGAGTGCATAAATAAGATTCATTGACATAGAGGGTTGTGCCTCTCATAGCCTGAGTCTCAGATCGACTAAGCATGTGGAAGACGCCGCTGTGCAGGGTCCGGCAATTTCTAACAGTCGAAGTTCTTTAGCATGCACTGCCATCGCACAGCAAACAGACGACACTACGTTTCGCCTCCATTAAAAGCAGACGCCGCGGCTGCAAATATTCATGAAATAGTTTTAGCTCAAATGCCAAAAGCAATTCGAGACGAGAGCCTATATTTCCAACATAGTAAAATTATCCTTCGCGTTCTGCACAGCAAACACTTCACAAACTTTTTGAAAGGCAAAGTAAATCAAGGCAGGCTAGTAAATAAAAGCGGAAGAGAAAATTTAGAAAATGTAAATGGGGCAGAGCGGACTCGGTTCATTCGCGTTCCGACAGCGAAGCCGTGAGTTAACCGGTCACTTTATTGGTAATGGTAACGGTAATGCTGCCAGATTTGTGTCTAATAATTATAATTTTTCATCTAGTGTCACGTCTATTAAACATCATCTTGGTTGGGAATCTTTAGCTCACCGCAGAAAACATTTCAGACTGCAGATCATGTATCGCATTTATTTTGGAAAGTTCAGCATTGACAAAGACCGGTACCTGCTTCAACCTCACTTTTTTTCTAGACGACTTGACCATCAGTGGAAGATCCGCGAAATAAAATGCCGGACAGATGTGTACAAAACCTCGTTTTTTCCACTGACGATCAATGAGTGGAACCGGCTGCCAGCTGGCATCACTGAGTGTTGCACTGAAAATTTATTTCGGGCTTTTTTATCGGATGTGTGACGTGGCGCCCAGTTCTCTTGCGTGTGTTTCCTTCATTACTTTGTTTTTTGAGTGTTTTCATCACTTTGTTCGTCGCGCAGTTGCCCCCTTTAGATGCATGTTTTTCTTTCCGCATTATCACTTGTGTCCTGTTATTTTCTTATTTTCTTCATTTTTATGTATTTTATCACTGGCGTTCCCAGCAAGATTACGTGTCATCTCTCCCCCTGCAATAATGCCTTCGGGCGCTGCAGGAACTTGTAATAAATAAATAAATAAATATCGAAATTCGCTTTATCAGTTTGCTTATCGCTGTCTGTTCGGATAGCCCTATGGTTACTGTTGTCTTTTCGGGCTAGCTCTTAGTTGCTGAAACGAAATTTTAAGCAATTCAAGGCACTGGTCGCATCAATCCCGCAAAACGGTAAATAAAATTTGCACAGTCGGATAGAGTTCAGATATGCATAGGTGATTGCACGTCAAAAACATGTGTTGCTGTGCTAGTTCTTTATTTGTGTTGAATTACAAGACAAGGTGCTATACGACCATACCTATGCAAAAGGCAAGAATGACGAAAGAGGCACGTATGTGCCACCAGCCGGTATTTTTCACATTTTTCATAATGGCGTGATAAATTCTAAAGTGCGAGATTACCAATGTATGACAGGCATGACTGCTCAATTGAATAAACTGAGATCTGCCGACGCTCCACCGACAACAGAGGAAAAAAGGTTATATGCGGCTGCGGTCTTCTTCACTTGTACCTGATTACACTGAATGTTTACTCTAGGAGAAGAGTGGTCAATTTATCCCGGTGATCAACAGGGCTGAAAAGCTTTTACTATCCGTTTAAAGAAGCTGCCGTGCTGAACCACGTCTCAAATCTCTGCCTGAAACGTGGAGTTGGTTGACCGCTTTTGCACAAAAAGCAATGTCTGATACGACGAGATAAAGCTAAAGTCGTTCGCAGAAATGCGGAGCCTTCTTTTTAGCTATGTGTAGTCAAGAATGAGTATTAGTGCTTTATTAACGGTAAATATGGATCCTAAAAGTATTGAATGTGAACTTCCAGTAGCTGTGCCAGAGGTTCGACGGTCGGTGTAAAATTGCGAATATTCGAGCCACTACGGTCCTGGAATATAGTTAATAAATTCCTGTTTGCATCCTGATCGGAGTAAAGTAGAAAGATCTGCCGCGAGGCTTGCACAGGGGTTATATCGAGAAGCGAGAGCTCAGGCGCCCTTCAATCCTGACGCGTCGTCAGGCGTCAATAGGAAGTACGGCAAGGACACCTCCCGCTTGAACTGCCGATAAAATAGTTTGTCTGGTCCGTGTTCCGAAATCTATTGTATGCGCCCCTTTTCAGGGTCTGTGTTAGCTGCTTGTCAGAGCGGAAGTCGAGGCCTATGCTATACAGCGAATATTTTTGTGTTTTTACACCTTTTCATTCCTTATGTACATTGTGCGTTCGTTTTCGGCTATTGAAGCTGTAATAGGCACGCATATTGAAATCTTTCTAAAGATGTGCCGTTAAAACTTCATGATGCGAAATATGAAAATTTATGCTAAATGCCGTTCTGAGCAAGCTTTTGGGCATATCATGTATTTGCACAGTTTTGGTAAATAATCGTCATCAGCTGCCGGACTATATCAACTGCAGAGCTAAGGCCTCTCCCATCTATCTCTAATTAATCCTCTTCTGTGCTAGGTGCATCCGCTTTATCCTTGCGAACTTCTTAATCTCATCCACTCAACTAATTTTCCGCCGCCCCCTGCTGCTTTCCTTCCCTTGGAATCCAATTTGTTACCATAAGCTACCATCGTTTATCGTTTCTTCACAATACATGTTCTTCCCCTGCCCATTTCTTCTTGATTTCAACTAGAATGTCAGTAACTTAACTTATTGCTCTGACCCACACTCCACGCTTCCTATCTCTTAACATTACACCTGTCATTTTCCATAACATAGCTCTCTAATTTGTACTCAACATAAGTAGAACCCCTTGCGTAGTACATAGTTCTGGCTGTGCCTAGGAGAGACAGTTGTGGCGGTGGGGTTATCACACAGTAGCCCACCGTTAACAGGGTTGTGCCAGGGGGTTGGTAACGCAGCGCTCGTCACCCGTTTCGTGAACGAGGGCTGTCAGCTCCTTGGGCGGTAGCGATGAATCCGAGTCGGCGTTGGTGAGATGAAGAAAAAGCTTTATACACTATTTACTGGCATTTAAACAAGGATTTCGGCTCTGGGGCCGAAAGCTAACATAGCCATACGCGACTGTTCTCGCCCAGCGATGGCCGGGGAGATTCCGCCGCGTCCGCACTGTCAGGGGGCGAACTGCTCCCGATGGACGCTATTGACGAACTCACACTCGGAGTCTCGAACGGAAGCACTTGAGACTCCGTCGCCGTGAACCGTTGACGCTCAAAATGGTCCAATCCGACGGCAGCACTTTCGCAGGGCCAATCAGAGAGCTCGCTGCGCTCTCGCTTCAAATATGCCGCGGTGCCAGAAGGGGTTCGCCGTCAGGGCCACGGCGCCGTGCTGTCTGGACGCTCAGCTCATGTTGAAACACGTCGCCTCTCTCTTTGGCACGGCTCGACTCTAGTTCACTGGTGCTTTGCAGAGAAGTATCCGTATTTTGTGAAGGAGGCGTTAGCCGCAGAAGTTTGGCGTCCGGCTGAATTTCTGGGCGGCTTTGGCCAGGCACAAGACATATCGGTTTTACTCCCGAGCGCCTTCGCGCTACATTTAGCTATATGGGACGAGCAAGTTTGTTTACTCAGAAGGTACTCAGAACAGTTTAGGTAAATATATCTACGCACTCCATATTCCGGTGTCAATGCATTTACTGCATAGTGCACTCTCCCTCTCTCTCCTTCATGATGCCCAGATATTTCTGAAGTTCTCTTTTAGCGTCATTAGCGAACGTCATGAACTGAAACAGCGAAGAAATGAAGAATGAAAACTGCGCCTAGGCCAACGCTGCTTTCGTCGGTATTTATTTCTGTGGGCGTTTCGTCGAAGTGCCCGAGGACAAGAGGAATCTGTAAGCGGCGCTTAAGCTCCTTGAAAGCTTCCGCTTGCGGTGCTTTTCATTTAAATGCCACATCAGCCTTGTCGGAAGGCCACGGAAATTAGGCGATCATTCACAGCAGTTTTCTGCGTGTCTGGACGAACGCCATCCTTGCTCACGATATGACCCAGGAATAACAGCTCCTCGTAGGCGATGAGGCACCTTTCTGATTTTAACGCTAATCCCGATGATTTGATCGCATTCAGCACTGTTCGAAGCAATTTCAGGTGGTCTTCAAAGTTTTACGAGAATACAGAAGGACAAGAATGCGTTATCGCTTACGCCAGCCGTTTGCAGTCGAAAGCCGAAACGAATTATTCGAGGACCGAGAAAGAGTGCCTCGGATAATCTATCGGTACTTACACGGCCGGCCATTCCAGGTGGTAAGCGATCACCACGCGCTCTGCTGGCTGACAAATTTGAAAGATCCCTCCAGCCGCCTTGCCCGATGGAGCCTACGTCTTCAACAATTTGATGTGACTGTAGTGTACAAGTCTAGCCGAAAGCATTTTGACGCAGACAGCTTATCCCGAGCTTCTGTCGACGTTCCCAAAAGTAGACGACGAAGACACCTTTTTGGAACCGGTAAGCGCCAGCAGTTTCGCAGAAAAGCAGCGATCAGAACCAGAGTTGAAAGACATAGTCGATTACCTAAAAGGGAATACCAATCCCGCTCCCGCTGTGTTAGGCGTCATCTGTCGTCCATGTACGTCGATGCTGAGCACAAGACATGGGACTACATCCTGCCTTACGTGATCTCCGCGTATAAAACCGCCTTCCAGGAGACGACCAGGGCGACCCCATTCCAGCTTGTTTGGCAGGGTTTCCATCACCACGCTCGACACAATGCTTCCGCACGTAACACACAAGGTGAACCTGAACGTCGCCGCTACTTTCAGCGTGCAGAAGCTCGACGACTCGCATGGCTGCGCATTGAGGATCGAACCGCACCGACGCACGACGATACAACTTGTGACGACGAGTAGCAGAGTACAAGCCGGGGAGAGCAAGTCTTGATATCGAAGCCGATTCGCTGTCTCGGACTAAGTGAAAAGTAAAAAGTTAAGCAAAGTGGATCAGGACCACAGGGGCCTGGAGGCGGTGCTTCATGTCGTCTCCTACAGCGCTGGCGGTCGGCAAACGCGCCGATATGTCGTGGTCGCCCTTCACTCACTGCAGTGTGTCCAGTATTTGGAAGGTTATCGATCGGCGGATCATACTAGAGTGAGCAAGGCTGTCCCTTCTCCGCTGGCGAGGCTGATAAGTTCCTGCAATTGAGTACCCAGCTAAGCGGCTGGTCCGTCCTATTGACTAATCGCTTTTTCAGTGATGTTTGCGTCGTTTTTAAGTTGATATAATTAATTTCGCTAGAAGGTGACTGAATTTTTTTACCTGGTATACTCTCAGTTCCTAATACGGCCACATTTTTCATTGGGTCTCACATAAAGATTGATAAGAGTTCAGTGAGATTTTTTCACCTATTTTCTACCCGACATTTTACTAACTGAAACGCTTAGCTGATAAAATTGTGTACGTGTAAATAAAATTGTGTGTACAAATTATGTAAACATTGCATGCTAACTGCAAAAAATGGTGTTTTGTTCTGGCTACTCCCTTTTGTATTGCTTCTGGTCCCAGTTGTGAACAAATAAACAAATATAAAGAGGAAAAAAGTATTCCAAGTTAGGTAAACTTTGTCCCTGCCACAATCCAGCAGGTATTGTTTTATAGCGTTTTAACAAATCCCCCACTTTAGCAAGAAACTCCAGCACATGGATAGGCTCTGCACAATTGCCAATAGCCTATGACTAGAGATGCCAAATAGGAGGTTATAAAAATCTGCTTTAGTGGAAGCTTTCAATACCTATCAATGAGCCGGTGTGAATCTGGTGGCCGCCATCTTGTGGTGGGCGAACCTGGGTGGCACAGCATCTTGGTACCGCAGTCGATGCAGCCTACCAGCACTTTTTCGGAGTAATTCTAGCTGATTTATATCAAACAGCAAAGAATACAAATATTCCGCTATAGCTTACACAACTTGGAGTGTTGTATTCGGTGTTAGTAGCTGTCGACGCAGCGGGGGCCTGAAATAATCGCGGTCTGCGCAACAAAAACATATCATGGTTATTTGTGGCTTAGTGGGTGATGATTGAGTGATGTGTCGTAGGTGGTGGGAATAATCAAATCATTGCAATTAATTATTTGTTAATATAAGTAAACGTACAAATGAAAGAAATATAAAGTGGATGTTCTGAGATGTCAAGATGCTCAGAATAAAAAGCTAATGCTTGATGATGCCAAATTAATCATTTTGGCTGTTTAAATAATTAATTCATTAACCGAGCTAATTTAAGAGCATGTAAACTTATAAAGGGAACGTCAAAGGTGTGAAATTGCTTGGAATGAAAGGCTAATGCTTTCCGATACTAATTAAGAAAATTAATGTAAAATCTCTAAGTGTTCAATTGACTAACTGATAAAATTGAAAAAAATTAAAATCTGAAAAGGGAAGTTGGAAGCCATCCAATGCAGAGAATAAAAAGTAAGTGCTTGATGATGAAGAATATTTAGAATGTGCCATTATTCGCTTGATTGGTTTGTGGGGTTTAACATCTTAAATTGACTAAGGCTATCAGCAATGGTCTAATGACGGATCCGTGATCTGTTATAAGGGGCACTGACATCGTATAGCACACAGGCGCTTTTCTTATCGCCTCCATCAAAAAGCGACATCGCGGCCACGATTCGATCCCACATCCTTGTGCCCAAACGTTGAGCGCCCTACCAACTACACCACGCGGCGGGGCTTGCATGCAACTGATCAATTGAAATAATTGAAAACGAAACATAAAAAACGAAAGTAGAAATGTTTAAAAATGGCATAAATAAAAAGACACTACTCGATTACGAATATTTAAATTCGTAGTGAGTATTTAATAATTAGGTGCAATAATTAAGTGCAATAATTCTTGTCCGAGTGTATTATGTTGCCTTTTTTTTGAAAATTTTCCAAAGTTGATTATTCCTAAAGCTCTATTCTTTAAGCAGTGCTGTATTCTAAAATATATCTCTTTTTCGTGTATCTGTGTGTGTGTTTAGGGCATGTTTGCCTTTCTACAATGCTTTTTAGTTTTTGTTTGTTTTTGCTTCAGTAGAGAATGGGTTTTCTGTATTTTCTGTGTAGACCGCATCATTTTCCTAATTTATTGTGTACTAGATGTTTGTTCTTATTTATGATGTTTCCCCCCTACAATAATGCCCCAGGGAGGGTGCTGTAGGTACTGTGTATAAATAAATAAATAAATAAATATGATAAATATTACATGTGGATTAATAGATGTAAACTGCTCAGAATGAATGTTAATTGTGCAAGATAGCAAGAATTACACATAACATGCCGCGACTGTTTGCAGGCACTAAACAACGGTTAAAAAAAAATTCTAAAATTTTAATAAGAAAAAGCAAAAACATGACAACATTTCAAGAGTGAAAAGCATCCTCCTTGTTCTTGATACACTATCACGTCATACCTATATCGGCAAAGCGCAAGTGTCCTTTATTTGAAGTTTTTTGGGGAAAATTGGCCATTTCCATTATGACATTTGATTAGAGCCACTTCGTCGTTCATATTTCGGTATACTTGCGTTCGCAAGCTTGTAAATGTTCTTGTTTGATAAAAAACAGCTTTCCAGACGTTTGACTTTTAAATTATTTCATTTATATACTTACAAATGTACCAACAACAAATTTTCCTAATGAGCATCATCAAGTATAGGCATTTCAATGTTGGCATTTTGACGCAAATAAAACCAGTTTCCAAAATTTCTTCTTTTTCAATTAGTTCAAATATGGTTGATGAATTACGCCCAGTAACCATTGATAATTAGAATTAAGAAAAATTTACTTCCAGGTGTGATTACTGTGACAAAATCATTTTTATTTTTTTATTTTAATTAATTTAAACAAAAAAATCCTTCCCCCTTTATTGCATATCACTCGCCTATCAATCATCAATCCCTAGAACCGCGAATTATCATAATGCAACTTTTTTTTACACAGCCCTCGCTTAACTCCGTCATGGGGGGCCTACTACGCCACTGCTACTACTACTATTACTAATTATGAGCCGATGGCTTGCAAAGCGACCGATCTGTATAATCTATCGCTTAAAACGGACACTACGCCAACCTCAAAGAGCAGCTCTTCCATACTCAACTGGGTCATACCTGATGCAACAGCTCTCTCATACTCACTGCTGATGGAACAAGTATGGTTGCATAATAGTACCTACCATATAACCATGCAACGAGCGTGGTTGCATCAGCGTTTCAAAGCGCTCGAGTTTTCAAAGGCGTTCTGCACGGGAAAATATCACGGCAGCACTGCGTGTGAACAGCGTGCGGCATCTTATTAAGCGGCGGCACGATGCTTTTTTTGCCCACCACAAGACTAGGTGAGGAGGAGGAGGAAACAACTTTATTTGACGCATTACATTAAGCGTTAAGAATGTCCTGGGCCAGGGTCACCAAGGCCAACTGATCTTGCAGCTGGTCCGAGGCTACCCAAGCCCGCCACGTTGGGGGCGGAGGGTGTGGAAAGTGAGGAGATTGGAGGGCGACAGGGCATGAAAAGATGCAATGCTCCAAGTTTGCATAGTGTTCTGGGCAATTTGGGCATGCAGGCGAATGTGACTTCAATTTCATTCCGCCGTCTCCACTCCCCTAGCATTTCTATATCCTCCTAGGTAGACACACATTGTTGAATAACATAGAAAACGCGTGCAGTTTGTAGCATTACCTCCCTCTTATCATTTCGCCCCGAAGATGCTGCATATCAAGGGGCCGTTAAATGCTTCGGCTTGCAAGCTGCATGGTCACCACCTACCCACTAGAATAGCGCGTACGTTAGTTCTTTATTCTCGTGTGGTTGATTGCGATTTCTTCCTTTTCACATCTCAAGCGCTCAGTCACACAGACGCGCCACCCTCAGTGGTCTAAGAGTCAAGCGCGAAGCTCGATTCCTCCCAGTCTCACGGGTGCACTTCACACAAAGTTCAAAAAAACATGCCCAAATGATAAAGACTTACTAAAAACGTTTTTATTAAAGATGTAACAGGTGAGTTGGGTTTCATACAGATGGATAAAACAGCACACAAATTAGAAGCAAAAGTATCTACAGTAATCATAATGCCCCTTTTCTACCAGCACTGATGATTTTAATCCAGTAGCTTGTTTACAAACGGGGCAGCGTGGCTGTAGTTTCAGTGCTTATTCGACCGAACCATTCTTGGCAGCCATGTTTACGCTGAATGAATGGTACTGCTTCTTGAAGGCGGCTCTATTGGCATGCGGGAATCTAGCGCAGGTTCCCCACATGAAGCCGAAACGATTAGGGGCCTTTCCTAGACCTCCTTGCTGAGCGTTAGAAAGAATCGGCGACAACGTATCTATAATGCATGCAGATGCGATGCGTCATCTTCACCCATAACATTTCTTCGTTTACAAGCAGAATTCTGCATAAATCAGTTATTCAAACAGAGCTTAAATGATCGCGAACATCTTGACACAAGAATTTTATACGCGCATTATGCTAATCAGTTGTGCGACATGCACGCATCTCTTAGGGTCAGCGCTGCAGCAACACGATATAAAACATTATGTGCAGAAACATTTGCAATTGCTTATTAATACATTTAGAATAATCTATTCAGATGCAGCTTTGCCGTGTTCTTGACGCACTGAATGCCGCAAAAATACATTCTCTAGCGAACGTTAATTGTGCAAGATAGCAAGAATTGCACATAAAACGCAGCGCATTTTGCAATTACGGGCCTTTTACACAGTAAATCATAATTTCTCAGTAATATTGAAATATTGACACATGCCATTCATAGACGACGAAGATTTGGACCGGCGATCCGGAGAAGACGACGAAGCGAAACGGTGCTCCGCTTTCGTGCTGCCCTGACTGGCTGTTGGTGTTCTTCAGTGTCAGAGTGCCAGAGCGCCTTCTGTGTAACGTTACGTTACAAATCTGGTGGAGGAATTGCCAGGTATCGATCCAGAACCTGCATAATCAACCTGCCAATACGGAGCTTACCCCCGTACATCAACGCCTCGGCCGCCGCCTACGTGGAGAGCCCCCTGAATTCAGACCCCTTCCGGCCGCTACCAGGACGACGCATCCTCAGACGGCCGTAGAACCTGCTGCAATGACATCTGAGAGCAGGCTTCCCACCCACATCCTGTGTCATCAGCCGCGAACACCCCCCTCCTTTCATGGCGACGTGTTCGAGGACGCCGAGGACTGGCTTGAGAACTACGAGCGAGTTGCTCGTTACAACGGGTGGACTGATGAGCGCAAGCTCCACAACGTGTACTTCGCTCTTGAAGAGTCTGCACGGACATGGTTTGAAAACCATGAGGCTGCCTTCCCATCCTGGGCAGCCTTCTGTCGTGATTTCAAAGCCACCTTTCCTAGCGCCGACCGCCGGGAGCGAGCAGAAGCTGCGCTACACTCGCGCAATCAGCGCCCGAACGAGAGCGTGCGTATGTTCTTTGAGGACATGACACGCCTTTTCAAGCGTGCAGACCCACAAATGCCTGAAGATAAGAAACGGCGTCACCTGATGCGGGGCGTTAAACAAGAACTTTTCGCGGGACTGGTGCGCAGTCCACCGCGCACTGTGGCGGAGTTTCTCAGCGAGGCAGCGACCATGGAGACAACCGTGCAACACCGAGCCCGTCAGTACAACCGTGACGTGAACATCATTGGGTCCGACGCACCTCCTGTGCATATCGGCAGCGACATGGACGCACTACGAAATCTCATCCGTTCTGTCGTGCGGGAGGAACTGCAAGCGCTCCGGATGCCTTGCAACACAACAGCTTTTCCTTCACTGGCTGAAGTCGTCCGGGACGAGGTGCGTATGGCAGCTCAGCAAGTTGCTGGCGTTCCCCAGCAGCGCGTTTCCCACGAGACCATCGACGCGAGGCCCACCTACGCGTCCGTCTTACGTAGGGCTCCCCCGCCGGACCATAGTATCAACGCCGCAGCTCCAGCAATGGAGCCGCAGGGTCCTCGCATGGAGGGCCTCGCATGGAGCCGCATGGGGCCTCACTACTCCCCTCCGCCGATCTACCAGCGACCCCGTCAGGTATGGCGGCCCCGGGACCGTCGCCCCCTGTGCTATAATTGCGGGGAAGCCAGTCACCTTTACCGGGCGTGCCCGTACCGCCGCGTCAACATGCGGGGTTTCGCCTCGGATGAACTCCACCCTCGGAATGACGAACGGCCTACTGAGATTGCAAGCGACCTTACAGCGCGACAGTATCCCGTCACGTCCAGTTACCAAGAGCGTCGGTCTACGTCCCCGACGAGCTACCGTTCGACAAGTCCCCACTCTTCCCGACGCCGCTCCTCTCCCAGCCCTAGCCGGGAAAACTAATACCAGCGGCCTTCGGAGGCAGGGTCGCTGATGTCGGGAAATGTGAAGATCCTCCGTCATCGTCAGGCCGACCCGACGAGATTTCGCTTGTTTCAGGTAGCGACAGCATCCGGCATACTACCTCCGATTTATGTGTAACGATTGATGGAGTGGATGTCACCGCGTTACTCGACACTGGTGCCGATTATTCAGTAATGAGCCGTGGTCTCGCCCGAGAATTGAAGAAAGTTTTGACACATTGGTCCGGCCCGAAAATTCGCACGGCGGGAAGCCACTTGATCGAACCTGCAGGCAAGTGCACAGCGCGGGTCGGCATCCGTGGTTTTGTGTATGTCGGAGAATTTATCGTGCTTCCTGAGTGTTCCAAAGACTTGATCCTTGGTCTAGACTTCCTGCAGACCAACGGCGCTGTCATTGACCTGAAAGAAGCGCGTGTTTCCTTTTCGACGAAACGAGCCGTGGCGCGCATTGAAAACAAAGATCCGGGTCTGAACGTTTTGCGTATAGTCGACGATGACGTGAGGGTTCCGGCACGTTCTAGTGTGTTGGTTCTTGTAAAGCATGACTTACTCCACGATTACGAGGGCATCGCGGATGGGCACCTTCCGCTACTACTCGAGAAGGAATTAGCCGTTGCTCGAGGACTCGTACAACTCCAGAACAGTTGTACTACTGTCCTCTTGACAAATTTTGCTAAGGAGATGCGGCATCTCGCCAAGGACACGGCTGTTGCCGTCCTTCACGATGTTACTGCCTTGCCTCATTTATGCACCACCGGAGCGAACCCTAAAGAGGAGGCCGCACCTTGTCATGCTTTGCAGACCGTTAAAATTAACCCCGACTTGAGGCCCGATCAGAGGAATCTTCTCTCGGCTCTTCTGAGCGATTTCGCAGACTGCTTCGCCACAGGCTCTAAGGTTGGTCGTACTCCTGTCGCCAAGCACCGAATCATCACCGATGAGACCACGTTACCGGTATGCCAGCGCCCGTACCGGGTTTCTCCTAAAGAACGTGACTCCATTAAAATGCAAGTGGATGAATTGCTTGCGGACGACGTGATCCAGCCTTCAACGAGCCCATGGGCATCGCCAGTGGTTCTTGTCAAAAAGAAAGATGGCACTTTGAGATTCTGTGTCAATTACCGAAAGTTAAATAACGTGACTAAAAAGGACGTCTATCCGCTGCCCAGGATTGATGATGCCCTCGACCGACTACGCGACGCCAGGTACTCCTCCTCATTAGACCTCAAAAGCGGATACTGGCAAATCGAGGTGGATCAGAGAGACCGAGAGAAGACTGCATTTGTGACGCCCGACGGCCTATACGAGTTTAAGGTGCTTCCGTTTGGTCTTTGCTCTGCACCAGCCACGTTCCAACGTATGATGGACACGGTTTTATCAGGTCTGAAGTGGCAGTCGTGCTTGGTGTACTTAGATGATGTCGTTATTTTCTCGCCTACTTTCGAGCAACACTTGGACCGGTTGCGCATCGTGCTTCAAGCAATCAAAGGCGCGCAACTAATGATCAAGCCTGAGAAATGCCACTTTGCTTTCAAGGAACTAAGCTTTCTCGGTCATGTTGTCAGTGCACAGGGCGTTCTCCCTGATCCCGAGAAGACTACCGCAGTGTCAAATTTTCCACGCCCCACCGACAAAAAGGCACTTCGACGATTTCTAGGTATTTGTTCATACTACCGACGCTTCGTCCAAGATTTTTCTAAGATAACTGAACCACTGACAGCACTAACCAGAGAAGGCATACCCTTCCTTTGGGGAGACGATCAAGAACAAGCCTTCCAGGAGCTTAGAAGCCGCCTACACAGACCCCCAATACTCGCCCATTTCGATGAAGACGCCGCAACCGACGTACATACTGATGCCAGCAACGTTGGCCTCGGCGCGATACTCATTCAGTGGCAAGGCGGAATAGAGCGGGTTATCGCCTACGCGAGCCGAACACTCTCACGATCAGAGGCGAACTATTCGACAACGGAGAAGGAGTGCCTTGCGGTAATCTGGGCCATCAGCAAGTTTCGACCATATTTGTATGGACGACCCTTCCGTATTGTCAGCGACCATCATTCCTTGTGCTGGCTAGCAAGCCTTAAAGACCCGTCTGGACGCTTAGCTCGTTGGAGCCTCCGTCTTCAAGAGTATGACGTCACTGTTGTGTATAAGTCGGGACATAAACACCAAGATGCGGATTGCTTGTCACGCGCGCCATTGGACTCCACAGCAGTGGAAAACGCCGACGATTTTCCCTTTATTGGGGCCATTACCCAATCCCATATGGCTGACCTTCAACGCAAGGACCTGGAGCTGGCGCCGCTCATCGATTATCTGGAAGGACACGGTGGTAGAGTACCACTTGTTTTTCGTCGTGGCTTGCAGTCATACGCTTTACGAAGTGGAGTTCTCTACAAGCGCAATTTTGAAAGATCCAAAGAGACATTTCTACTCGTAGTGCCTACGCCCCTACGGCCTGACATCTTAAGCGCTTGCCACGACGAACCGTCCTCCGGCCACTTGGGAGTTAGTCGTACGCTTGCAAGAATTCGGGAGAAATACTATTGGCCAAAATTATTACCTTCAGTGCGATCTTACGTTAAAACCTGCCGTGATTGTCAACGCCGAAAGACTCCACCCGTCAAACCAGCTGGATTTCTTCAGCCGATCGCTCCACCGAAAACTCCTTTCCAACAAGTGGGGATGGATCTTCTTGGTCCTTTCCCGAAGTCAAGTAATGGAAAGCGTTGGATTGTTGTCGCGACAGACTACTTGACCCGATATGCTGAGACCGCGTCGCTCACAAATGGAACTGCCACCGAAGTCGCAGAGTTTTTTGTCCACGACATCGTGTTGCGTCATGGCGCTCCGGCTGTTATCATTACCGATCGCGGGGCAGCTTTTACGGCCCGCCTGACTAAGGCTGTACTGAACCTTACACACACTAGCCATAGACGGGCCACGGCATACCACCCGCAAACTAATGGCTTGGTGGAACGGGTAAACAGAACTCTGGCCGACATGCTGTCTATGTACGTGGTTATAGAGCATAAGACCTGGGATCAAATCCTCCCATATGCCACGTTCGCATATAATACGGCACTTCAGGAGACGACGCGGCTCACACCCTTCGAGCTTGTCTTCGGCCGTCGAGTGACCACTCCACTGGATACAATGCTGCCCGTATACACCAACGACGAAGATGAGCCTGACCTGGACATCGCTAGTTTTACCCAGCGTGCGGAAGAAGCACGGCAGCTGGCAAGGCAGCGCATATACCTACAACAGCAACTAGACGCTGACCGTTACAACAATGGACGGCGCTTCGCTGCCTACGAGCCTGGAGACTATGTCTGGATTTGGACGCCCGTTCGTCATCGTGGGCTGTCTGAAAAATTGTTGCGCCGGTACTTCGGCCCATATCGTGTCCTCAGCCGCCTCAGCGACGTTACTTACGAAGTTGAATCCGCGACCCAAGATCCCTCAAGCCGCAGACGACGCAAGTTCACTGATGTTGTACACGTCGTCCGGATGAAACCCTACCACGATCGCCCCGCTGACTATTCTTGAGACTGATGGTGCCCCGTTTTGTGTTGTGGTATCCCACACCAACCTAGCATAACATCTCTCAGCTCATCGCATCAAGCAGCATTTGCAGCATCGAGGCGATGCTGCCAAGAAGGGGGGCAATGACACATGCCATTCATAGACGACGAAGATTTGGACCGGCGATCCGGAGAAGACGACGAAGCGAAACGGTGCTCCGCTTTCGTGCTGCCCTGACTGGCTGTTGGTGTTCTTCGGTGTCAGAGTGCCAGAGCGCCTTCTGTGTAACGTTACGTTACAATATTGTCTAAACGAAATAAATGGAAGGAACTTGTTTTATTATTTCGAGGGAAGCAGTGATCTCAGACATAAAGCGCAGTTTTCCTGGAAGGCCCGGCAACAGCTTCCAACTTCAGAAATAAATCAGCGTGGATATGAATTTAGCACCAGTTCGATGATCGCTGGTAGGCAAGCAATTCCGGAATACTTGAATCTGCAGTCAGCTCTAAAAACATTGTACATTTAGATGATGTGACTACTAAATATGAATAAGGAAATAGCGCATAGAACTTTTAATCATCAGAAAACATCCCAAGCAATTGTACCATCTCTTAACTTACCACTAAACCAAGACTTTCTTTCTGCGCTCATATCTAGTGCCCTGATGCGCATGCTTCATACTCACTTCCACATTGCCTATGTGCACTGAATACATTCTCTGGAGTGTAGCGTTGACATAAATTTCAAACCTTCTTATGTTTTATAGCCATAAAGCCGTTCGCAATTAGTTATCGGACTCGTTCTAACAACATGTTCGAAACAAAGTAATCACATTAGCACAATAATAGAATTATTGTGTGATAGTGCCAAGTGGTGTTAAACGTTATTGGCATTATATATACAGATACACATAGTAACCCAAAGCCTTGGTGAGCTGATGTATGCCCCTTGGGGTAATCAAGCTTGCAAAGAATCGCATACTTCGTCTGCTCAGAGCAACAAAAGTAATAGAGTGGAATGTGGAGCTAGTTGGTCAGCGCAGATTGTGTGAATAATTGTGAATTGCGTAGGCGTGAATAACTGTGTATCAGTGCAGCATCGTCCTCTTCTGTCAGTATATGCATTATGTGAAGTCTGTTCAGCTGTGGTTTTCATCAAGCAGCAAAAGTGCTTGGGGATATTGGAGAGAACTAGACATGCGGCCACACTGTCAATAATGCGTGAATTGTTATTGTAGAGGGGTTTTAACGTTTCGAACCTGTACAGATGCTGTGAGGAACACCGTAGTGAGCGCTCACAAATAAGATTCAAAACCCTGCAATTCTTTCATTTGCGAAAGGATTATCGATATTATATTTAAATTACTCCTCAGTTCACTTTCCGCTAACGATGGGGGCATTCCCTTTTCTCAATGCTGACATTAGTAGCTGTATAGCAATGGCCGGAAGGACAACAACTTCACAAATTATTAACGCATATTGCTACAATACCGAGGAGGAACGCACATCGTATGTGATGGATAGTCTGCTAAATATAACAAAGTCTTCAAAATGTGCCGAGTGCTAAGTAAGACAAACGTAGTGCTGATGAGATTATCGTAGCCTAGTCTACAGTTTCTCTTCCTTCACTGATGCCGGGCAGTAAGTAAAGGCTAAGTAAATGTTGTCAACGAATTCATGAACAATTAATGTGCCATGCGACACTGCTTACCTTACTCGTAAATGATTAAGCATTGTACAAATTTAGGGCCGACATGTCTTTTGTATAATAAACCTTTTACCAACATGAAATGCTATATTTGACCATAAGGATCCCTCTACATGTTACCGCCGCCTTAGTAGCTTTCGAAGAAGCTTCTTAGAGAGCAAAATCTTTTTTGCGTCGTTGTCTTCCTTACTAGCATTTCTGTTGGTAATCGTCGAGATATATACAACAGCAAGAGTTCACGGGGCAGGTTTTTTTCAGTTACAGTAACTATAGCGACCTGAATGTTACGCGGGTATAAAATTTCCGCTGACTGGCGTTTGAAGGCGATCAACCGTTTTTGAATTGACAATAGTCTTTCAAGCCTCTATGAGAAAAGTTAAAATTACGCTTCACTATAATTTTGAGCTTATATTTAGAGAAACAAGTGAATACGCCGTAATCAGAAAAGAAAACATTGAATAATAATAATCACCCCACACGTACGGGGCATGCACAAATGTTATATATAATGTTCTTTTTTTTTTTTATAGAGTTGACGTTTTCAAAGCAGTAATGAAAACCTCAATAAAGGTTATGTTTGTTCGCGCGATAAAGTTTAACATGAAGCTTTTTTGAACACCCTTTGTTGTCGAATAGAATTAGAAACAGCGAGCTCTAGGCACAGGTCAAAATGTTACTGCCGAGTTAATAAGGAAGACCCGAAATGACGAAACATACGTAGCAGTCTTGCGAACACCAATATGGCAGAGCTCTATGTACATTATGAAATTATGGGCGAACTTTTTTAAACTAGGAAAGCTATTCTGGTCCCCAACACATTCCATTTTCCGCTATTTAAGATTGGCACTGATTACGGACGGGGACTACGACCCTATTGGCCCCAAATGTGTCTACGCAGTAACGGCCACATCGGCACACACCCTTTGGAGACATAAAGGAAGACTACCCCCTCGTACCTTACCTCCTCGTACTACCTCTTGTCTCGTGGGCTCAGAGCGTCGCCCCCACCATGGGTTATCCTCCCTTCGCACTACTTGTCCTGCCCATGTCCATTTCTTCTTCTTAATTTCCACTAGAATGCCGGTAACTTGAGTTATTTCTTTGACCCACTCTGCACTCTTCCTATCTCTTAATGTTACCCCTACCATTTTTCGTTCCATAGCCCTCTGGGTTGTCCTCAACTTAAGTAGAACTCTCTTGGTTAGCCTCCACGTTTCAGCCCCATAGGTGAGTACAGGTAAGATGCAACTGTTGTATACTTTCCTCTTGAGCGATACCGGTAAGCTGCTACTCATAATCTGTGAGTGCGTGCCAAATGCGCTCCATCCCAATCTTATTGTTCTTGTTATTTCCTTTTCATGCTCCGGATCTGTGGTCAGTACCTAAGTAGACATATTTGCTTACTACATCCAGTGCTTCGCTACCTAACGTAAACTGCTGTTCTTTCCCGAGGCTGTTGAACATTACCTTAGTCTTCTGCATATTTATTTTCAATCTTACCTTCCTACTTTTCCTGTCTAGGTCACCAATCATTTTTTGCAATTATCTCCTGAGTTACTTAGCAAGGCAATGTCATGATGAAATCGCAGACTCTTGAGGTATTCCCCATCTACCCTTATCCCTAACTGATCCCATTCCAAGTCTCTGAATGCTTCGTCTAAGCCAGCTGGGAAAAGTTCTGGGGAGATCGTGCCTCCTTGCCTAACACTTTTCTTTATGAAAATTTTGTTATGGGAATTTAGTTACTTTCTAAATGCAGAACTTTGGTTGCTGTGCAGCTGTATAAATCTTCCAGCACTTTCACGCACGGCTCTTCTCTCCCCTGATTTCGCAATGCCTGCATCACCACCGAGGTTTCTGCTGGATCAAATGCTTTTTCGTAATCAATGAATGCTATGTATAAGGGCTGGTTATATTCCGAGCATTTTTCTATCACTCGGTTGATGGTATGGATATGATCGATAGTAGAGTACCGTTTCCGAAAACCTGCTTGTTCCTTTGCTTGATTGCAATCTAAGGTTATCCTGATTCTATTAGCGATTACCTCTGTAAATACCTTATACGTAACAGAGAGTAAGCTGATTGGTCTGTAATTTTTAAGATCCTTAGCGTCCCCTTTCTTATGAATGAGGATAATGTTTGCATTCTTCCATGGTTCCGGTACCGTCGATGACACCAGGCACTGCGCATACAGGGTGGCCAGTTTTACTAGCACAATATACCCCCCCCCCCCCCCCGTCCTTTAACAAATCTGTAGTAATCTGATCTTCTCCAACTGATTTCCCCCGTTTCATAGTTTCTATAGCTTTCTTGACTCGTACTTTAGTCACCGGTGGAAAGTCTGTTTTTCCCTACCGCCAATCTCATTACGGTCCTGACAACTTTGACTACTGTAAAGATCTGTATAGAACTCCTCGTTTACTTTGACAGACATTCGACGCCCTATAACTCCGCAATGCCTGGATAATAAATATATGATTCTAATGCAGTGACGTGGTGAATCGAACTTTTCGAATACTTTTTATGGGATCAGTCGCGTAAATAAAGTGTGCTTTGCACTTGGGCGGATGGAAGTGTAAGGCTACATTTTACTTTATGGACTGCCCTAGTAATCATCTTGTTCGCAATGGACAACAAGCTCATCATTGTATTTTTATGCCCTTTACGTGAAATTTTACAACGGACTAATTAAGGATGTGCATTCCGGTTCACTCAAGTTAATCAGCCGTTGCATGTAGTAAATGGCAGACTTTCTAGAGCAACCTAAGTACAGAAAGTCGTGTGGCTTGCTATTACTTTATCTTGTCCAGCTACATCACCTGTCGCATTGAATCTTGAATTTATTAGTTTGATTTCAAGTGCAGAATACAGCGGTACCTATCTCTACGGCACCTTTAAAAGTCGGTCCAATTTTTAAAACAGGCTATAGGCTTGTGTATCACTGATTGCCTAGATCGCGAAAGACCTCGGAAATTAAGAAGACGAAATGGTCATGGGCAGGATATGTAGTGCGAAGAGAGGATAACTGACGGTTACTTAGGATAACGAACTGGATTCCAAGGGAAAGAATGCGTAGCAGGGGGTGGCAGAAAGTTAGGTGGGCGGATGAGGTAAAGTTCGCAGGGGTCATGTGGATGCAGCTAGCCCAGAACCGGGTTAATTGGAGAAATATGGGAGAGGCCTTCGCCTTGCAGTGGCCTTAGTCAGGCTGATGATGATGATAATGATGACTGCCTGAGCTAACTATTCAAGCCACATCGTTAGCAATAATAATTTAGCTGTCCCTTAAAGGAATAAATTAGTGTCCGCATGGTATCTTTATTTTGACTGCTGTCAATCTGCTAGCGATTTTGTATAATGCTCTGCACTGCGCATTCAAATGTGGCTTAAGTTGCATTTAGAGGGTATTTCGGTTAGCGCTGGCAGGCTTATATGGGCTGTTGGATTAAAGTGCTTTCAGATTTCTTCATCTTTATTCGTACCTTTCGTCTGCCATGCTGTTTACCAGTATCCTGTTTACTATCCTCTCGCGTACATATTTTTACCCTGCCATAAGCAGGGTAGAAAGACTGCTGCAATCCTTTGTCGTCGAACTCCCTTAAAACCTAATGAATGCTTAGCGAAACGATGACTAATTTCTACAATTTTCCTACCATCACTACCTCGATAACGTTCTTGTCCTGACTTTGCTGCAGTTACCTCAATAAGACTAAGATATCAAAGCACGTCATTGTGTGTTACAAATCTGCAATATACCAACGCCTACGCGGGGACTCCATTCAGTAGCTCCTGCGTCTGCTTCAGATTCAATGTTCTCACAAATATCGAGGTTCTTAAAACTCTATTCAAACTACGACAACACCGAACTTAGAACCCCCAATAAAATATCCAACTGCCTAGCCGCCGGTTTCTATGGCTACCTCAGCATTAAAGACATCTATTTGTGCAGTGTACAGCTTTCTCATCTTTTTGCAGGCTCCACGTCTTGATAGAAGCCCTCCAGTTTGTTCAATACGCTCGTAATCCTCTACCACCTGCAGTTCGCGCTTCTTATTAAGGTGATTTACGATAGCAGCCATCTTCTCTGCAATGGTACAGAACTGCCCTTTTGGAAGCTATATTATTTTTGATCAGGGCTCCTACGCGAGCACTTCCTGGTCAGCTAAACCATATTAGGCAATTAAGCCCTGCCATTAATCAATGTTCGCCCATCATCTGCGCAGTTACCTGCGACACAGTACATGACTGCCGTTTATTACTCGCTGTATTCTCGACCGTAACTGATAGACCACCTCATGCTATATGCATTTGGCGTTACACCATGCGAGGTGAAATTTCCGATGAGCTCGTGTTTGAAGCGGGAGATGGTTAGAATATTCTGTGTTGTCACATTATGACCGCGTTTCCTCAGTTCCGCTACAGCCATTGGAGGCCAAGGGCCCGTAATTCATTCTTGCATTCACAAAGAAGGCAGCGCCTAATTACGAAACCGGGCCAAATTGTGTTTAATGAGCAACTGTATTGCCAGGTGCGGTCACTAGAATCTGGCCACGCTCAATGCTTTTAGATATTTCATAAACGCAGGATATTACATCTGAAGAATCGCCTTGCTGAAAAATTACAACCGCGGTTAGCTTTGCATGAATTGAACATCCAAAATTTTATATGAAATGTTTTCCTGGAGCTTTCTTATCCCCTACGTTTTTCTGAAATTATCCTTGAAAGTCATTGCATAAAATATTTTGTGCCTATAATCGAATTCAGTTCCAAGCAACCGCAAGATCACATCTGTATATAACTAGACACCATCACTTATCTTAGGTTTAGGCCCTATAGATTTTTATTGACATTTTTAAGGAGAAATGTGCCGAATCGTATAAATGGCAATTCACACAGAGGAATCTCGTGGTGGCGCGTGCTAACAAGATGAAAATCGTGTACTACTTTCTGGTGTCTGCGCTGGGGTTTATACATATTTCTGAGTAAGTTTCCCTTGTTCGCAAGACCGGTAACTATTCCGTCATTCAAGTCAGTAGCTTTAAGAGCTGCTTGTTGAAAAAAAAAATTTGGTGGCATCCGTGGTACGCGTGATCGAGTGAGGAATATTTTTTATATCGGACAACATCGCTGCCATGCTTGTCTACCTGCTCTACTTTTAAATATTCTGGACATCTCGTTTGCGGGCACCTGAATTTGGCTTTGAGTACAATATCAAAAGGGGTCGGGTTGGTGAAACCCTTAAATTTCGCAAAGTCTATACGAAACTCCTCATTAATTTCAATGCATTTGATATTGAAGGTATTTCGACGCTTCTATGGTGTGAAGTCTGCAACGCCCAGCCGTGGACGTAATAGTGTTGCTTTGCAGCGCGCCCAGATATTTGGCATCTGAGAATTTGGAGGCTGCTATAAGGCCATGTAGGACAAGCTTTTCAGGTATTCGTTGAACAAGCAACATTTGCGGGCAGAAGTTTCGTGCAGAACCATTCATTACGTGCAGCTAATATATTGTTTTCTATTTTTTCTACCTATTTCTCTTACTCAAATGACGTAAACTTCATTTCAACATCGTAGAAACTTTAAGCTCGTTCATTGCCGATCTTTGGAGGGGCTGAAGCCTCTCCAAACGTGGTCATTCGGCAGTGAAGAAGCAGTAGACGATGATCAGATGATGGTCCAGAGGAGAATTGTATTTACAGAAGGAAAATAGTATACATTGGCAAACTGTAAATTACAGTAACAAGTCACACAGACAACTGTAACTTAAAATAAAATAGACTCTCACACAGAGAAGTCACTCTACAAGCCCTTACTTTTCTACCGAGCATTTCTATTAAAGCCTAGGGACTGTAAATAGGTGCTAAGCACGGAGCCTCAATCTTGACTGCCGAACATGGTCCGAGGACCGCTTTTTGATGACAAACATCAACAAAGACCGAAAATAAAGCAGCCAATCAAATTATTGAAAAACATGCCACAACCCTGATGGGTTGGGAATAATATTGGACACAGGTCCTTAATTAGGCTAAATAAAAATACAACATTCAAAACACACACACTCTCCACTCGCCGGTCCCCAAACCCTGTCACACGGCGCCTGTCTTTCCCTCCCCTCTTCAGTGTGTTTGCGACGCGACGTTGCAACTGACGCCTTTGTGAAAGAGACGCAGCGAGGGATCTGGAGACTAGGCCGCCAGTTCGAGGAAAGGGGGGGGGGGGGGGGCACTGTCCCAGAGCAGTGTACAGTCGCCGTTGATCGCACCCGATGTCTGGCGACACAGCGGGAGGCCGCTGGGCTGATTCGCTACTTGGGAAGGCCAAGGGTCGCGCCTATTGTCGCCTTCTGCAGGACATTTAGTGAGCGCTTGTGGCAGTGCAAAAGACTTCATTAACGGCGTCTCCCTGCACCCATGCTTGGCGCCACGGCGGGAGATCGCTAGGCGAGCCAGCCGTAAAGTGGTTAGCAGAAGCGTGCCGCTGTTGTTCCCGGTTGATAAGGGTGCGGCTGCCGTTCGCTTCCTGGCGACGCCTCGGGGCGAAGGGACGAAACAAACCAAGCCTCCCGCGCGCCCCGCTGGGCGCATTCAGCGCCCAAGAAGAGGGGAGAAAAGGAGAAAAAAATAACAGCGCTCGCTCCTTGGCCTCGGCGCGTGGGGGTTCGACCGCCAGCTCGACTCCACGTGCGACTCGATTTTCACTGCGGCCTTACAATCGTTTTAGACAAAAGTCCGTAAAACAAATTGGGAAAGCGAGAAACGACGTTTGAAAAAAAAAATAAAAAACATTGTCAGAGTCGCGATGAATCCACTCTAACTCCCATACTTTGTGTGCCATATGTGACTAACTGTGTGCTCTCATTGACCCTGGCCAATCAGAAGGGATATAATGTCCAAGGAACAAAGACATGAGGCAACACGTACAGAGCGGAAGTGGTCATTTTCTTAATTTCGGCCATACCATGTCCCTAGACCGTCATCTTACCGTCCCTTAACTCATGTAATATGCCGCACGGAACATTACTCTGAGCAGATATGATACTATAACTTCTGTTTATTCTATTTCATTCGTTGCATAAATGTTATTCAAAGAACGCCGTGAAAACGACGGCGACACATAACACAAATGAATAAAACGTACTTGACGCCACTGAGACTGCTACTTCATTCAGCTAATGGGGTGTGCTCATTTCTTCTAAAGCTGCTCAAGTGGCTCTGTTCCTTCTGTTTTCATGTAGCCTTTTATTTCACTATCTTATTTACGCACTTCTTTGGTTAATCTCAGTTCATATACTATTTATGCCCGGCCACAATTTTACTCGAGAGCATTAAGCCTTCATTGGGCGCTTTTCTCAACCGAAAGTTCTGCAATTACCTAACCACTCCGTTTTAACTCAGTGTGGTATCAATGTCATTTGCCACAGGCATTTGCCAATCAAGGCATTTGCCCACCACATATAAATGTTCTTTTTTTCAAACAAAAAAATGATCATAAGACCTAGTTTACCGTTCTTATCTTCACACCCATAAATGTTTTCAGTTGTTCTGTAGTCCTACCGTAACGCTATTTTTAACGTTAGACATTGTACTTCAATGCTGACATTTCGTTTCAGAGGTAGTTTTCCAGATAAACCAGCAACAACACCTAAACCCGTGGTTACATGCCAGGAATCGCCGGTGAGTAATTACCATCAGTGGTCTTTACGTGACATTTTTGCTATAACGATGTACTGAAGGTTTAAAATTGGGTCTATTTGAGCGGCCTTCCTATAGAATGTGCAGCGGTAATGCTCTAAAATGCTAATGCCAGCCTATATTTTTAAATTACTCAGAAGCATTGTATAAAAGCACATATTTTTGTTACCATCCCTCGGCCAAAAGATGGTTTATAAAGAAATAGGCTGCTATAAGTCCATACGAAGGCATCTTTGAAAACAGAGGTGAAATTTTTATGACGGTCTGAACCATTAAAGAAAGAAAAAGAAAAACGCTTGGCGAGGTAGATATAAATGCTATGAATACTACGTTTAAAGTGTTCACTTCCAGCCCCAACAAAAGAAAGGTTTATTATACCAGTGTTTTCTTTTCCCATACGGCTCTCATCGTGCGAGCCATGAAATCAGAGCAAAGGTGGAGGAACTGCCTTGCATGTCAAAGTATATGCAATACACATTTAAAGCATCTGGTCGAAGGGTGGCAGCCCATTGAGCGTCATTAACAAGCCATATAGGGGTAAATAACATCAGCGAACAATCTCGATTCCATATAACAACCAGAAGTTAGAATTAGAACACTGAACCTAAACTTGTTGCAAGTTTTGACATCTTCAGGTGAATTGTCGGATTTCTCTGTAAAGTCTCGAACTAAGTCTCACGCCCATACTGTACATGTTATTTCTTTTCGCGGGGGTTTAGAAATTATTATCAAACATGCTTGACATCTAGATATTCTTTTCAACATTTAATGCTCTTTCTATATCAAGCTACAGTTTAAAGGAATGATTAAATTTTGTTAACTTTTCCCCACAGAAATATGGCAGGAATGCATCCAAAATGTATTCTTTGTGACTATTTTGACTTAGAACGAACGCAGCATCAAGCGGTGGTTCTTACAAAAGAAAAAAGCAAAACAAAATAGCTCCATCTTTTTTTACGATTCCTTTCGTGCCTCGCTGGTCCCTTTCACATGCAATTAGGCTATCTTTTTTACACGGGTATTGTGAAACATGGTGCGCCGAGCAGTAAGATTTACAAATTTTAACCTTGCCTTCAAAACTTTATTTATTTAAATAATTTACCAACGGCACCCTTAGTTTTTGTAAAACATGTACATGTAATCATTGCTTTTGATAAGAAGTGGAAAGTGTTCGCTTGCGTGCGACGATATCACGAGTTATGTGGAATTGACAAGTTATTTGATACGGATCACGATTTCAGTCCTTGGTTACCTTGTCGCGGCGCTCCTTATTTCTCGCGATACGTTTAGTCTGAAATGGTCGATAGTCATGATATGAAGCTTTTTTTTGAGACTTTAGATTTCCTGTTTCCACATAGTGTAAAAAGGTGATTGTTATATGGGGGACAAAACGGTGCCGCGTGACGGAACATTTTGATGCGAAAGCTTCACTACACCTGCCAAGGCAAACCTAGGAGGCCATTTGACCTTCATCGAGCTAGAGGTCATGGTTTGGCTCAAAGGCTTAACGACGGTACCCCCTATGTGTATGTTCTACCACTACATGGCATTCGACCTTTGACGGCAGAAACAGCATCATCACGTGCTAGCTACATGTAGTTGACAACATGACTCCATACTCTCGGCTATATAATCGCTGTGAAACCATGTCTGTGCATGTATAAACATACTCCCAACCAAATATCCCATGCAAAACGTTGCTTTCACTTCGTCTAAGGTTTAGCTAAAGTTTAGCAAGGATAAACGTCAGCCAATATTTATGTAGCCTTTCAAGGCAGATATTTACTGACACTGGCGATGGTTTAATTCTACCCCAACAATTGCTTGCGGCAACTTTTTATTTCTCGCACTACACGACCAGGGACTTAAGTAATATGTCAATAATATACTGCCAATCGTAGTGTCATAGTTATAGTTCTCATGAATTAACCAATATCTTTGCTGTGCACGTCTGCACACTGTTCTTAATAAATAAATCTTAATGATCCTCTCGCTGGCTGTTAGGGGATTGGAAATTGTGGCACATACCCACACAGCAGCATTCGCACATAATCGGGGCAAATAGAACTGCTCGGCCGTGCACTTGCTTGAGCCAAAGAAAACGTGAAACTTTAGAGGAGCAATATTTAACATACAGGCTGATAGTTGATGAAACTTTGCAATGAGTGTAATCGTCACCGAGTTTTACGATTGGTCCTCATTTCGTTTTCATTTTCAGCCTATATTAGAGCCTCACGGCTGAAAATGAATCAGAAGCGATTTCAACTTTTACAGATATTTTACTCCTTAAAACCAACCTGTATTGGGCAAAATACAAGTACTGTAAGGAAGAAGATGATTCAGCGCCCACGCAAACGACGACGAATACGGCTGAGTTCCTGGCCGATCAGCTGGCGCGCGCACTCGAAGCTCGGACTGTCTTGTTCGGACGAGATTGTGCCTTACTCTACGATCGTCGTGTGTCACCGGTCGCCGTCTCCAGTCCTCCGAATAACCCCTAATAAACCCCTATTCCGTATCAATAACAGGCTATAATTTTTCCGCTAGCTCTATTATGAACTAAAAATTTTCTTTTTTGTCTATTGGATCCTCTTTATGTTTTCCAAGTCAAACGATTCCAAGAGCCACCGTAGCTAAATGCTTATCAGGCGCACAGTAATGTCATGCATAAAGTCGGCCGCCAGGGCGGTGCACCTTGGGCATAAAAAAAAAAGGAGCTTATTTCTGAACAGTAACTTTCTCTTTTGAGAACAGAATGCCTTTCGTAGGCTTCGTATTGATCCCTGGTTACTCAACATCAATTCACAAAAAACTGCTTGCAACCGTCAAGTATCTGACGTTTGCGCATATCAACCTTTTTTGCATATATACTGTGATCTGCAACGTTATCGAACCCCCGTTTGAAAAATTCTCGCACATTAACAGGAGGCTCATTTGCGCTGAAACTGCACAGAGAGCTTTCGCGTTGTTGTCCCCTCCTTTACGGGTAAGTGTTAACATGGTGCTGAGTTGGTTTGGCCGCGCATGATGAGAAACAAGGACCGTCTGCGACGAGATCGAGGATCAAAAAACGCCAGCGCAGTTTCTAGCAAAAGGCAGCTGTGGCGTCATCTGGCGTCGCTGGAGGAAAGCGCTGCGGTTCGAAAGCGCCGAGGTAAAAATGTCATGTTCCTGTAATGCTGCTAGATGGCGCCACTGCTGCCTTTTGGCAGAAAATTTACGTTTGCGTTTTTTGCTCCTCAATCTCGTTGCAGACGGTTCTGGTTTTTCATCATGCGTGGCCAAACCAAGAGGGTACCATGGTCAAACTTACCTTGTAAAGAAGGGGACCACAACGCGCAAGCTTTTTGCACAGTTTCAGCGCCATTGAGCTCCGACTTAGGCGGGAGAATTTTTCTAACTGGAGTTCAATAAAGTTGCAGAACACTGTATATGGTATGCGGATGTTATTTCCCAAACTATACCGTAAAATTGCTGATATATATATCCCTACCCTTGTTTTTGTTACGCATGAATGCAAATTAACGGTTTTGAATTTTGGTTGACTTTGTTCATATCTTCATGAAGTATTTGTTATGAATTACTATCAGTTGGAAAATTAACCTGTATTATTTTCCTTCCCGACCAGTGCGATCCATACAAGAACGGCCCGCAGTGCGGCCCTTACTGTGAATGTGCTTATTACGAAGAGGATGGCCAATATCTCGGAGTCTGCACGACCGCCGATAATGTCGATGGCGACGACTATCAGCCTTATAGTTCAGGTGTGGACCCGAATGTAGCAGCGCAGAGTGGTAGCACGTTAGCTGGTGCCGTAGTTCAAGCGATCGCTGTAGCGCGTCCAAAATTGCCATCAGTGAAGAAACTGAAAAATCCTTTCAGGAACCTCAAGTCGAAAATAGGAAAAATAAGATCAAGGATTAGAAGTTCAAGAATCAGGTTTAGAAGACGAGGTTAAATACACTTTCATTATTTCATAATAAATCAATAGTGCATCTGTGAAGAGTGCTTTTTTCTCCAACCTTAAACGCAGCAGCAACCACCGGGTACAATTTTATCTGAGGACGAACACAATGGGTGATCAATACAGCCAATACTCAACGCTAGCCTTAATAAGCTATTCAAAAGGGTGGAATATGTTGCCATGCGCTGTTTTTTACGGTGTTCTTATAGCAGGGAGTAGGTAACTATGCTTTCGCACTTAGCGGTTACTTAACTATTTCTTATGACCACAGCTATGTGATTAGCATATTAGTCTGCTTTAGTAGTAAGTAATTACAGTTTCTGTCATCATATCTTTTCAGTGGCTGTAGTGATCGCATAGGAAGGCATTCAAATTGCCGACCCTTGAACATTTATGACTATTTTTACCCATACGGTACCATTAAGAGCTATCAGGGTATCACAGGACAGACTATGGCAAAGGAGAGAAAGCTGCACAGGAATACCTGTGGGGGGCACGGTGCTTTCGGTATGTAACTCTGTCAGTCTGCCATAGTCACCCACAAGAGTATCATTATCGGCCTAAATTAGATAACAATTAGCGCTCGCTTATGCGGAAAATTTGTGAAATAATGTAGGCGGAACCGAGAACTAACTTACCTGCAGATTACAAGATTGATGTCTCTATGGTTCCTGTTGAAATATGAAGGGAAAGTGTTTAGCCTGTGCACGTGTAGCGATGTGATTAAGTATGGTGTGCGATTTGACAGCAACGAATGTTTCGCAGACAAAATTTTGTAGAATGGTCATCCAACCAGATATGAACGCAGACTTAGCCAGGTGTGGAGTGGTGCTCTGAATTATATTTCGTACAAAATGATTACTTACAGCTGTACCAAGTTAACTGTACTGCCCTTCAGATACAATGACCATAGCCATGTCCTACGCTTTCCCCTCTTCACGCCAATCCCTCCTTTAGGCTATCCATTATAGAGTTGTCAGCGTTCTTGTTCTTTCTATAGTAACCACCCTCTGCATGCGCACTCCTTTTTCCTGTTCAGAGACCTTCACCTTCCACGGGAGCCCCTCTGCTTATTCTTTGCGTGCCACCCACGCTCTCGATGCAATCCCTGATGTTTCGCCACTGCCGCAAGCTTCAAGTCTCGAAAGCTTCCTGGTACTTCTCATGTGAAGCTACCCCCATATTCGCATCTCTGAGCTGTCGCCATAGACTCTTCCTTGTTGCGGGAAAATCGGTCCGTGTACGAATTCATCTGCCCTCTTTCCTAACAGCCTTCTCTCACGGCAGTATCTCCCAGAGTTCTACTCGTGCAAACTACCCAAGGTTAGGCACTTCTTCGGCATTGGCATAATGTCCTTCAGCAACTGCAGGCATTCTCTGTTTTTTTTTATTGGGACGGACATCTACCGGTCAAGATTTCCTCCGCTTTACCAAGAGCAACTAATAATGTGCGTAACTAAACATATATCAAGGGGTAACAGTCAGTGTTACTTAGGTAGACCAGAATGTGGGGCGCCGGTGGGTCATGTAGGCAAATATGGCTGGGACAGCCATCATAATTACTGCATCCGTCCCCAATGGGACAAATATGGACAAGCCCCATTTGGGCCGGCCCCTGTTCCTGCGACATAGGTAAAACAGCGGCGTTGCTGGGTTTAATACTAAGCGCATTCCTGAATCCAGGCCAAAAGGGTTCCCTGTCGAATTTTTGTTTTGGCAAATCTAACTTAAATGCGGTCTCTTTTTGTGGAAGCCCTCATAGATACGAAATGAGGCCGCCCACATTAATTCTTTGTCGGACCTACATCGGCCATTGTGCGGTAAAAAAAATACGGGCATGCCTACACGCTTCCCGCCGCGGTCCCCTATAGGTTACTTTAGGGAAAGGTGGTAGAAGTAGTTTAGGTGATATGACTGTGCGCTTCCGGCATGTAGCCACGTATGAGAACATTGGGACGAACTGGTCAGCAAGCCAAGAGATGGCGCTGCGTTTTTTCAGGCCTGCAACGCCCAGCCGCCATGCATATCCGCGCCCAATGCTCACATTCAGTTCCTATCCAGGACTTGTTGTTTTCAGGATGGACTCAGTGAAAGCTCCTTTTTTTAAAATGAGTCTTCATTTTGGTTGTATGGGTTAAAAAACTGAGAAGGGTTCAACGCTGCTGAAGCAAATTGGGAACGAACGCATTATCCTCGGGTAACCAAGCATTCTTCTTGTTATTCTTGTTCTTCTGTTATGCGGAGCGCCGACTCGGGGACCACGTACACGGCACGCAGCGACGAGCGGTTAGACCTAGCATAGCGATACTTTCGCAATAATATAATGATGGCCTCCGGCTATTAAGAGGTGCCCCGAACAACTGCTCTTTTCCGCTACCGGAGGAAGACACCAGTTCACCATTACCGTCCTTGTTTCTAACACAGCGGTCATTTCACCCACGAGTTCCCGGAAGAGTGTCCCCGCGTGAGCGAGCCGGGGCCTATGACGCGCAATGCAGGGAGAGGGGATAGCGACAGTCGCTATTCGCTACCCTAATAATCCTGTTAAAGGGTGCGAGCAAGGCGCGTTTCCTGCTATCGAGAGCACCGCGCACTCGACGAGGCTGGTACCCCGTGGCGCGGAAGGTCGGCTGGTGTGATCGCGACACAAACAGTTCGTGAAGATAGGGGCCCATATGGCACCCGCGTCTCGGGACCATGGTCGTTCTAGCACTGTGCTCAGAAAGGGACATCTTACCCTCGTTGATGTTTGGCTCGCTGCCGTTCTCTTCATGGGAATATTTGCACGGAGAAGCAATTTTGTCACCAATCGTTGCGAGATGAAAAAATAACAGCAGGAGTTGAAAGTGTTTAGTTCCTCAATGTAACTCTGGTTCCAAGACGCGCTCTGAAAAGGTGTCCTTTTTCGCTACTCCAAAAGATCAGGACTGCATAAAAGCTTGGTGACATGCCATACCGAGCAAGGACCGCTTGATGTAGCCGGCTACTTACGTCAGCGAGAAGCACATTTATCTGAGTTTGGTTGCCAAAATCTGAAAGGTTCATATGTTTTTAAATATAGTGTTGACATTTTTGTCACTACCGAATCTCACTTCTGGCTTTGTGACTTGTTAAAACGAGCTAGCATTACTGATGTTTACTCCGCTTAATAGGCGTGCGTCAAAATAAATCATGTGCATGCCAGACTCGGCCACATGCTTAATTTTGTTCACGATGCAGAACTGCGTATGCAACTCGTCTGCCTTCACACAAGTACCAGCTCGAAATATAAAAATATACATACATAATATACATATCAAGATTGAGAGGGAAGCATTGGGCAATGAAAAAATAAACATTCTAATGGGAAAAATTGAATATATTAAAACATAATTCGCCGCCTCAACAGCATGTGATCGTTGTGACGGTAGTTCGGCAAATCGTGATCAACCGGAATTTCGCACTTGACATGCAAATTAAGGTGTCAGCGATCACAACAGTGCCATGTAACGGTATCCACTTAAGGTAAGTAAGTCAGACCAAACCAGCGCTCAAAGCCAGAGGTAAAAATGACGTATACTATTTAAATGTAAAAATCAGGCCGTATAAAGTGTTGAGCGCGCTGTTTTTATTAGCGGCTTTGTTCAGCAGGTTTGCAGGTTCTATTCAGCCGACTACGCCTACTATAGAGGCAGAAAAGAGGGGCACTCAGATTTGAAAGCATATGGTGTTCTTTGTGAATCTAGGCATGAAGGTGTTGGATCCTCGTCAAGCTAGACGACGGTAGACTTTTCCAATGAATAGGTGTCTGCAAAGCTGAAAAAGCAACCTTCAATCTCCGCTGCTCTGTTTCCATACTGGTCTCGCATCTTACATTGTCCTGTGTACTAATTATATGCAAAACAACACCACTGCAAACCCTTTCATTTTGGTAAGGTTTTTGAGCGTCGTTTGCTGAAGAACGACATTTTCAAAACAGGGAATACGCTTCAAAAACGGAGCACATAAAATATGAGATATTCGGTATCACTTCAGATATTGAACTGCGTGTGTAACAGACATGATTTGCATGCAGACTAGCGCACTACTCTCAAGTCCAATCGAAATTTGATAATATGGATGTTTGGGCTAGTGGGTGTTCCATAGTTAATGATACAGCACAACGCACGCGGACGAGAATGAGTCTGTTTGGCCTGTGTAGTATCAGACTCGCGCTTATAACGAGTCCACTGCGCTGTATCAAGAATTACGCCAGTTCTACTTATCGTGATTTAGTCAACAGATGAGAACTAATTGTGGAATTTGTGATCAATATGATACAGATGGTAACAGGAAGGAATTCTATAGTCTTAATCGAACCAGATAAACGGCAGAAATTTGACGGAGGCCTTCTATCCTGCAACAGTGATTTTGTTTGTAGTGATTAACGTCCAGAGTAATTCAGGCTATGAGAGACGCCGTAGTGAAGGACACCAGAAATTTCGACCATCTGGGGTTCTTTAAGATGCACTGCGATCGCCAGCACACGGACGCCACTTCGCTTCGCCTCCATCGAAACACAGCCACCAGCTGTCGCGTTCGAACCCGGGTACTCCGGTATAGTAGTCGGGCATCGTAACCACTGCGCACCACGGCAGGGCCCTACAACGATGACTTTGACTGTTTCGGAAGCTTTTCTGAACTAGTGGTAAAGGCATTGTCGCAAGTAAAACACAGCACATCTTACTAACAGGCGTAGGCGTTTCCAGCGAAAGAGAACCTGCAGCCTAAAAAGTAGGCAGTGGTTACCTTTTACAACTCTCTAGAAAAATAGTGTGTGTTAACGTTAGATTTCGCAGAAGAAAGTATGGAGTGATTGACGAAAACCTGCAGTAAATAAGAGAAAGTGGCCAGAATTCGAAGTAATACGAATGGCGAGTTTAGGACTCAAATAAACTTTATGCTTTGCGCTCACCCTGAAATCGTACGCAACATTAAGGACCTCTAAACGTGCTCAATTGTAGACCTGCTGCTGGCTGTAAATTATCTCTACATGCAGTGGATCAATGCCGCCACTTGGCGGTGTGCTAGGAATATCGGCATAGCATGCCTCACTCTCTTATACTTAACGCGATGGCTTTGTGCACTCAACCTGCAATCCTCACACAAAAGGGTTCAAAATCGTGTTTTTGGCGAAATTGCTGTAGTTAGGACAAGGGATGAATTGAATATCATCATTTTGCTAACGTCTTTTCTTTGTATAAATATAATTTTTGAACTTGGGTTTATTACCTTATGGAAATATGTTTTTTATTAGAATTCAAAGGTCTATTTTTGAGCCATAATGGGCGGACCTCTGTGTGCGCGAGACTACTAGCTTTATCGCATCTTCAGCTCTATCCAGAGTCGTCACGGGCCGTGTAGGCACCACTGCAAACAATGGCCTCCCATTGATCTCTATAGGGGTGTTTCTTGGCATTCTCAAATCGTGTTATATGCGTCTGCGATTAAGCCACAGTGCAGTTATCCTACGTGTTGCCATGTATCCCCCAATTACGGCCACTCTGCAAATCTCTCTCCCGTTTACAAAATTCATAGCATTGTTTGGATATTCAGCCAGATAAAGGCGCTTAGCTGCTATTTATCTCACTATGAGGTATGTATTCTACGAAAAAATGAGAACTTTCCCCATTATGCGTGTTTCCATCACGGAATGAACGCTACTATTCATCAGCTCCTAGACGAGAGTAATTCTTATATTTCTTGCTCCCTGGTTTTCACTAACCTAATAGATATTCAACCTACTACAGTCAACGTGATTCACGGGATTTTTGTTTAATTTTATTGCGCCCATTATCCTTCGTCGGCATAGAACAGAAGACGTTAAGGTTTATTTCTTTGTCGTGTGAGCATTTGTATTCTTCTTTGAATCAGGGTACGTCCATCGCTGGTAAAGCTGTAACCGCAGATATATCCGAAAAGTCTACCCAATTTGCGTGGTCTATGTTCGATTGTATAAATATACTTCACTGGCGATGTTTTTTCTAGCATTTGCGTAATCATGCTAATGCAGGCCGCCGTCATGAAAGAACAGATGCGTCAAAACTCCCCGCAAAAAGCAAGGCAGATAGAAACGAGCACGAAGAAAAAAGCAAGCAGCAAAAGCGAACGCGTAGAACAGCAAGCTGTACTATAGGGCTCAGCGAGACAACAGCACAACGATTAGCAACACGGGAAAGAACTCAGTAACAGAACAGTATTAATCACAACACTGCAGCATTATTCAATTTTCTTGCTTAGGAGAAGTAGTGGCATGTAGTCTTGACCTTTCTGGCTAACGTGGCGTAATGTAGGCTGTACGGTGAAAGGAGTACCTGGGCAACGCTATTACGTTTGGGACACATATTGAAATTACAAGGTATTTATTACGCACACCTGATAGTAATTACTGTGCCTGGAACTGACTCAAATGACTTAATATGCCATTCTAGACGTTAATGGTAAAGATGAAAATGCTACGCCAATCGATAATGAGTCGAAGGTTCATTTGCAGCGCTACGAACTCTTTCCGAGATATTCTATGACTGTTTATAATGCAATCTCCATCAAAAATGAGGTTCCAGGAAAACGTTATTAAGCAAATCATTTCATAAGTGAAAAGCAAGCCGTTAACTAAACCTAACCATTAAGAATTGTCTTCAACTCTTCCAGCTATCTATTCTGTTCAGTTACAACAATTTTGCTTTAATACTCCACCAAAACAACAATTTGAACCAAAAGTTTGAACCAAAATTCAGCCTAAATATAGGTCGTTCATTAGTGTTCGCGGTTTTCACTGATAGTTTACCGATCCCGCAGTGCTGCAGCGTGCTGCTATGGGGTTTTGTTTTTCGTATTGTTGTTTGTTACGTGTTCTGGCTTAGCCCGGCGCTATCGTACTGCTCGCTGTTTTGTCACTGTGTTTTTAATTCACTCTGTTTTTAAGCGCACTGTTTTTAGCGTGCAGTTCTGCCGCATCCTGCTTTCCTCATGTGCTGTTCTTGTTTTCTTATGGTTCATCCTGATTTAGTAGAAGTTTTCAGATCTGTATCGTTCCTTACACGAATCAAACTTCCCTTTAAGAGCGTAAACACGGCTCCTACTTTCACACTGGAGATTGAAGTTACCGTACCTAAATTCCTCAGTAACATAAAACGTGAACGAACTGATGAGTTACACTTGCCATATGCACTATTTTTTCGAGCAGTGTTCTAAAGTCCTCAGCTGTTCTATATACTATGTTATAGCAGTAAACATCCTGGAGGAGTTTACACGTTTCTTCTCTATTTTGGTTTCAGGGGTAGTGCACGCAATCGCCGACTCTTGGAGGCTAAGCTTCGTGCACTCGTTCATCGGTGAGTAATTTCATTTTTTTTTGTGCATAATACTCTCTTGATAACAGAACAATGACTGCAATTTGGTTTGTGTATGCCATTGCTCTTCCGGGCTGAAAACTTCCACCACCAGCATTGAGGAACACCTTTGCGGAAAAACTTTGAAAATTACATAAAATATGTTTAAAACCGGGAGCATATATGCAACATTATTTCGGCCAGAAAATACTTATCGAATGAATAAGATTATATTTCTTTATAAAATTCTGCGCGCAATTGGAAAAATGTACATTTGTATTCTTCTGAGGAGTTTCTGAAATAAAACTGATTATCACAGCAGGTTTAATGATATGTGCGTATTCTGCATCCTGTATGGTTTGTAACTCAGACGTGTTTCGTTGGAAATAAACATTGAAAATCTCTCGATGCATACGCCTTCACTTTAGGAACAATTCAGGTTAAAAATGCACTTTGAATATGTGTAATGCAATATTCCGCTCTAGTACTGATTTATATGGCTGAATATGAAGTTGGTGTCTTTATAGGAAGGGGTGAAGACTAATAGCATATTATTACTTTCATAACGTAAGCTACATCAAAATAAATGCATAAAACTTGTAGAAAAAAAATTGCAGTCCTGTCCGTGCTACGCCAAGATTATTCCACTACAGGAATGCATGCGTGTTGACCAACTTACTGTTGCCATAAACAAAGTATAGAGTTTCAGGAAACGTAGTATTAATCACACGTGTGCTCTGTGCAGTCGCTAGGGACAGCGAGTAACTACAAATGGTAACTGAAGTAACACACATACTTTGTGTTGGTTGCATCGACGTGTCATGCAAAGATGTAATCAATAAAAAATGAACTTCTGGTATTGGCTGAAAGTGGGTAATAAAAGTGTGAGCCCGACTACGTATGCCCACTGGCATCCACTGTGATTTTTAGCTTGGATATAGAATAAAGTGATCGCATGTGAAGAGGGAGCGTCCTGTGCATCCTCGGTGCTTCACAGGTTCACGTAGCTGCCCGCTGCCTGCTTGCTCCCTGCGAAAGGGTTCTCGTTCTCGCTGACCGTCGACATCCAAGGTAGACGCTCACTCTCGGTGCTTCCGAAGGCATTTTTGTCCATGTTGCTCTTTCAAGTTTCAGGCTCTACCTTATCATTTTCGAAGGCGTTGTTGCCCTTGCTCCCTTACTCAAAGATTGCACCTGCAGTTTCCTTAAGCGATTGAGCTATCTGTCCCCTTCCGTGGTTTGTGTTCTCGCCTGTTGATTCTGAATGAAATCGCTTTTCTCCACTATCGGCAGCAGCACTCGTGGAAGGTTCCTCAGTCGACGATTGGGATGTCCGAAAGTAGAAAATGTTTGTTCAAGCACAAGCTGAGTTTACGGCCACAACATCCGCGTTTGTATTAAGGCCGTATACTCAGCACTTGCTTGAACGATCGTTTTTACGTTTTAAATACCCACTCCGCAGTGTTTTTGGGTGCTTCGATGCCAGCGCCGCCGTCATTGTAGTGCCATCCTTTGACCGGCCCCACGCCGTCTTTTTCGCGCTGCAACGCCATGTTGTATCACGGCGGTCGCTCGGAGCTGTCGCAGTTGCGGGGTGCAAGCAGCTAACTTTGCGTTGTTTCAGGCTGCGGATGACTCTCTGGTGGTTTTACTTTTCTAAGAGTGCTAGACCGTGTGACTTACGAGGTTGTCAGGTTCACCTAGCGAGCATTACGAGCGTTTTCGTGTGCTGATGTGCGCTGGGTGAACCCGTAAAAGACTAGTTTGTTTTCATTTCCCCTGTGGCTCAAAAAGAAGATAGAAGTGGGATCGACGGAAAGCAAATGAGAACTTATATACCGGCGAGGTAAGTTGCATGACAGTTCTGATCTATATTTCGTTCTGAACATTGTTTTTCTGCGCGCGTAGTGTCTTAGCTGATGAAGAGCCGAGTGAAGATACTTTCTGGTAGCAATGTCTCGCGTATCTCAACTCAAGGATCCTGTGATGTAGCCAACGTTATGTTTGCGGGTACATGTTGGCAACCCGATAAATCTGACATTGAATACCGACCGTGCTTCATATTATGTTGCGGAGATAAATGCCTACGCATGATGTGCCCCAGGTAAACACTCCGTCAGCACGCAATGCGTTACTAAAATTTCTCCTAGGTTTTCTGGATCGGTATTTGTTGTAGTAGGCGCTCTAATTATAAACATGCGTGGCTCGGTATTGTGCAGAAACACTGAAAACGTTCCTTTCAGCACTTTGGATAATGCTCTTCAAAGTGTTTTCTTCTATCACTATAAATTAGCTTCAGTAATCCCTTTTGGCCTTCTATGTTTTCTTAGCACCCCTCTGATGAGGACGAGCACGAGAGAAATCGACGGGATGGACTTCGCCTGTTAAAGGTCAGAGCTTTGACCGTGCTCTTTGACTTTAGATGTATTGTTTCTACTGGAGTGTATTATTCCCTTAATTTCCAGTGATTCGAAACAATAACATTTATTTTTAGTTTTCATTTAGCTCAACAGAAGCCGAGTAAACTCCCTATGAGACGGCCTGCCAAATGTACACCTCCTGAATAGGAAGACTGCAACTCCTCATCAGCTGCTGCTGCAGAGGATGGTTAAGCGAGCCTGATGATTTTGAAGACAATTTAGGCAGCTAGCCTGTGGCTGACGTCAATTCGCTTTAGAGGGGTTCGTTCTAACTGTTATACCACACTCTACACATCCCCTTTGCCCATCTGTTTTGCTCGCTATTTCCTGGTTGAAATCTTTTTTGCTTCTTTTTTGTCGCGAATGTTCCTTTACCCTGCACATATCAACATTTTTACTTTAAGTTTGTCACATAATTCGTGCTTTGCATCTCTTTTCATGCGTTGCTTTCATATCTTATCTATAAGTGTTATAACCGACTGTACAGATGCGATCTTTATATATATATATATACAGGGTGTTGCACAATTAGACCCGCGCTGTAGAATGCTTCTCCCAGCTAAACCGCGGAATCCTTGCAGCTCAGATTTCGCACAGAAATCGCATTTTGTCGCTAGTATTTTTTAATACTAAATTTGTTTAGGGTACTTGCCTGATTCGATCAGAAGAAGTAAAATATTCCCATCGCCTGCGGCGGCGGCGACGCCAGACAAACCGCTGCGCCAGCGATGGGACTGGTGGTGCCACCTCATGCTGCTTACAACAACTTTGTAGCAGGAAAAGAGGGGGCGAACGTTTCTGGCAGAAGGTTTGAGTTGTTGTTTGAGTTGTTGTATATATATATATATATATATATATATATATATATATATATATTTATTTATAATCAATACCTCAAATGCCCCAGGAGTGGGGTATTACATGAGGGATGGGCTGCTATTTCATATGCAAATAGATTCGATGGCTGCCTTGAATTGAGATGGATTGGAGTGGTGCATGAAGTCGACTGGCAGATTGTTCCAGTCCCGAGCAGTTTTTACGAAGAACGAGCGAAGATGAGCTGTAGTCTGCGCTGGTGGAGGGTAGACAACATTGGGAGGGCTGGTGCGGTTTGAGAAGCGATGAGCTGGTAATATCACTAATATATATATATATATATATATATATATATATATATATATATATATATATATATATATATATATATATATATATATATATCCTTCTGGCTTGGTAAATTAATTACAGTTTGCTTTTTATTTTATGTTCGACTGCACTGAACATTAGAAAAATAATTTGCAGTGTACTTTAAAAAAACTCCAGCGGCGACGACGCGTTCATAAGAAAAGTACAAGGGTGGCGCTGGAAAAAGAAAAGAAAATGTCAAGAAGAAGAAAATTTCAGTGGTGTTTCCAGCGTCGTCCGTTTACTTTTTTTCGTTATGAACGCATCGATTCGCCTCGCTTTTTTGTATGTGCCATGCTTAAACTGGATCAACAAGCTACACTTTTTCAACTTAGCATCGTCTTTGGTTTTGCTGTCTACACTGTCTGCTAGGGTGAGGTTGATAAGCTTCTTTACATATACTTGTCTGCAGCAGCAAGAGAGCTCTAGCATTTATTTTTACAATAGCCTGACTGTTCAGCACCCAATCTAGTCGGCAGAAAATGTAAATCAAGCATAGCCATAATAATATTTTTTTCAACTGAACGTTTTCTGGTTGCTTTTTTGCAATGAATGACCATTTTAAAATCGATTCCTCTTATTTCGGATTTAAAATTTACAGAAATCAACCTCTACAGCTTATGATGACCTCAAATCCACTTTTTGTGTAGGTTCACTTTCATAGCTTATTAATCAGTAGAGATAACCTTTAATAAAATGTAACAGAGGAATCGCAGTCGAGCAACCGGTGCGCATGCCCATGTTTCTAACGAACTTTGCATGCAACCGAATGCACAGCGTATCAGACGTGCTTCAATATGAAGGCGTCGGCGAGGTTGTTTCCAACCTGAACGGCGGCGCTGCATCGTGGACAATACACAACGTTGCCCTACACTGCTTGAAAGAGTCTACATTATTTGAAAAAGAGGCGCCATCTAACTTGATTATTGCAATTCAAGTATTGGTGTACGGCTCCTGCGCCAGATGGCGTCACTTGTCCAGTTTACTAGTGTATGTAACGAAAGCGCGCGCTTAAACTTCGCCAAAACTAAGTCATAATGTCGATAGTTTATATATTGAATTAAAAACACTTCAAATTTAGTATCTTTCATTTGACGTTATTTTGAAGTCACTACAACAGCGCCCCAGAGTACCTAAACTAGTGGGACAGCCACTAGGGCACCGACGGACTTCGTTTGCCTTGATTGCATTTATAATTTTTTAGAAGATTATGCCTTGTTTAGAGTGCAGTGCAATGCTTTGAGTCGGAGGAGCGGAGGCCAATTCCATTGATAAAAGGGAGCCCCGCTCAAGTAGAAAGTTGCGGCGGCATTGTTGTCATCAGCACTTGAAGAGCGTCTGCTTGCTCCAAGGAGGATAAAAAAACTTCTGGAATGGAAGTCTTTGGGGTGAGGTGAAGCTTCCGGCGGCCATCTTGGGGCGGGCAAAAAGTAGCATGCCAAGCGCTTGGGAGCTCTGTTCGCCGGCATTGCCTGTTGGATTTCAAATGCTTAAAGGATTTTGAGTTTCTGATGAATTGCTTTGGGCTATCAGGTGAACCATAATGGACATCTCCGAATCAATTTGAACCACCTGGATGTTTGAAGATATCAATAATTCCCGAGCACAAGGGCATTTTTCGCTCCACACTCGAGCAAATGGCGCAGCTCAAGGCTCAACATCAATGTCAAACCTTGGGGTGAAGTCGTAACAAAACTATTATGAAATAGTTCCGTACCTTATGTCGAGTATAACAGCACTGCATTAATTGTGAGTCTGAATTAAACATGTTGGAATATTTAACCGCTAATGAACTTCGGTTTTTGTGGACATCATCGTGTCGTGTCGTTAGATAGCACTGTCGACTAGTATTGCACTGGGCTAATTTTAGATTTTAATTATTTACTGATATTTAAGTAATTGTTAATCAGTATTAAAATACTTGCTGTAGCTACAAGTTATATATCATTGGATAGCTTATGCCGAGTAGAACAGCACTGGACTAGCTGCACATCTTAATCATAATCGCTAATTTGCGGTAGTGCCTACGCTTTTCGTAGATGAATGTTCTGCGCGGCTCTTTTACGTTGTTTAGCGCTTGATTTGGATTCTATTCGTCGTCAACATTTCAGCAAGATATGGCTACTTTGTAGCATAAAGTTCAATCTTAATCATGAATACTAATCAACAGCAGCTAGAATAGTGCAATAATATTAGTTTAGTACAACTGGAATCGATATAAGCTATGCCACGATATATGACTTGAAAGGATTGCATATATTTCAGGTTTAATCACAATTGACAAATAGCGGTATAATTATATAAGACGCGCAGTTAGTCCACTGCAATTGTACTCGGCATAAGCTATCCAACGATATGACTAGAACCCAAAGCATGTATTTTATTATTTTTTTTCACAATTATCTAATTAGCAGTTTTCATTAGGACCTAAACTTATTCCAGTGCTATAATATTTGGCATATGCTATCCTACGACATAGGACTCCATGATTTCGCACAAAATCCAAAGTTTCTTAGCAGGTAAATAATTCACCTAGCAATTCATGCAGTGCTCTTATACTCGTCATAAGCTAAGCAACTATGTAATTCTAACGTCGCTACGGCTTCACTGACAGGTCTGAATATGATGTTCAGCTGTGAATTTTGCACTGAGTAGAGCGAGAAAACCTCAAGTACTCGGATATTGTCGATATCTTTAAAACTTAGTTGTGGTTTAGCTCTGATTAACCCTAGTTGAATTTCGAAAGCAACGCGGAAGTTTCTTTTGCATACTACATTATTCCCCTATCACACCCTATAACCAAAATAGCAAGCCGTCACTGGACCGCCCTCAGGCTAATATTGGGGGAAACCAGTACCAATATTGGGACCAATAATGGCATTTCATTGGGGTGCTACTCGAGCCAAGATTTAATCTAATCTACTGGCCTGGCTTTCCTACAATGGCCACCAATGGCAGACTAGGTTATTAATTGGCATGCAGCCTTTCTAAACGGCTACCCAATATCTTCCACCCAAGCATACCTACTGGCTCCTATACAACGTACATCCAGCCACTCTCACTGGCTATCCAATCCTTACAACCAAGCTTACTCACTGGCTTCTAAGAACTGCTACCCAGCTAGGCTCATCGGCTGTCCAATATTGCCCCTAATGTTGTCCACTGGCTTTGCATCGTTGGCATCCAGGCAATCCCATTATTGTTGAAAGTTGTTTTTGTGACTCTTTTTTTATTTGATGGGTGTTATGGCGCAGAGGCAGCTAAGGCCATCATGCACCAAACACAGGGTTGAGTTTGTTTTTGTGCAGGTATTTTACATGCAGCTAATATATATAGAGCACCCTGGAAGTATACATGCATTCACACAAAAAGCCAGAATTGTATGTTTCATGGATATTTATTAGGTGCGCATGTGGTACATAGTGAAAAAAACTATAGGCAGAATTCTTTCAGACTTCCAGGACTTCCCCTCTGGTTCGGTTCATTAACAAGGTGTCGGCAGATCCCAGGTTTTATGAAGAAGCCGCATTAAAGGCAGCTTCAGGTGTCTGCCAAGCCAGCATCTATAGCATGCGCATTTTGCGCTCGGTTATAAGGACAGCAGCTTTCAGCAGCCCTTGCAGATGTATGCTCAAGCAGCTTGCATGTCACCATCTTCCTTTCGTACAAACATCTGCAAGCGAAAACAAAAATAAGAGACAATATTATGCAGTATTGTTTTTTTTTTTAGTACAGCTTGGGAAAACTGTTATGAGCAGTAAAATTTGCCACTGCTGCAAAATTAGTTTGTCCAAGTCGGTGCTAAAATCGGAATTCATGAAGAATGCAAATTTTTTCTTTGGTGCAATTAAGTTGAAGCAAAAGCTTTTCTTACTCTCGGCGTAAATAAACAGCAGATAAGCATATAATGTTAATCTTAATTATCAGGTGTCAAAGACTGACAAAATGATTAATTTCTAGTTAATACGCCGCACTGTATAAACAACGGTTTTCTTAGCGGTCGCAAAACACAGCCTTGCATGCAGCGTCAACCGAAGCAGCCCAATACGAAATTGGCATGCAAAGGTCTGCCCTAGTGATCCTGAGTCTTTACTCCAGCAGGGAACTGTAGCAACAAGGCAGGCAAATAAAGCAACAAATGCTCCCCAAAACCTACTCCGTTACGAATATATATTTTAAAATCAAGGGTCAGTGGTACTCACACTGAGTTGCACACTGTTCTAAGATCCGCGAGACAGCACAAGGGATGTCGTGGTTATACTGTTTATTCTCCGAGTGCGAGCGGAGCTGCAGCAGTGTTGCCAAATGTCGGTGAGCAAAAGTAGCTAGATGGCAGTGTTAAAGTAGCTAAAAGTAGCTAAAAATCTTACAAGGAGCTAAAAGTAGCTAAAAATCTAACAAGGAGCTAAAAGTAGCTAGATTTTTTCCCATGAATTTTTATTTTATATTTTGGATGTTGTGGGATTCGGGCTTGCCGCGGCTGCCCTTTGAGCGGCCGCCGCCGTGCCATGTTGTTCTCCTCGTTCCCTTTCTCCCGCCTGAGGCGGCGGAGAAAGGCTCGGACGACTTGTCACTGTCGTTCGGGCCACAGCTCCGCCCTGGCGTCCCAGTGGCTGTTCTCATTGGCGCCTTTTGGCGGGAACACGGCACTGCTTCGACAGCCGCGCTCGCGCGGCTGTCCGAGCGGAGCTCAGGGAGAGACCCCTCCGAGACATCGAAAGGTGCGTACGCAACTGTTCTTGTCTGCCGGCCTTTGTTCGCGCAGACCAGTGTGTACTCGAGTTCGTCTGCTCCGGGTCGTACCTGAGAGCGCAACTCGAGCCTGTCGATCGTGATCCAACGATCCGCGACAGGCGTACCTTGCGGTGGCTGCCCACTCTCTCTCAAAGGAACCCTTTGGTCACTGCGAGAGAGAGGGAGATCACAGCACGCCCTTGCGTGCTTGCGGCGCGCACTCCATGTCACTTCGTGCGCGCAGGGGAGCCTTGCTCCTCGCACGCTCCCGGGACACGGTGACGCACATGTGTGTGTATGTGCGTTTGTATATAGGTGTATGTGCGTTTGTGTATATGTGTATGGGTGTTCGTGTGTGTGTGTGCCGCTGGAGGATGGCGTTTCAATAAACGTCTCCTTTGTGAACTTGGAGGTTTGTGTCCTTGAAGCGCAGTGCTCTCCTCCCGGTGGAGGTTGAGTGCGCGCTGCTGTGTTTCAGTGTGCGCGTGGTGACGGCTGATCGGGGCTTCGGCTCGCGCGACGCTCGAACCCGCGGTGGTTGGTGGCGATGCCCACGTAGAAACCACAACTGGCGCCCAACGTGAATTGTCCTTGGCTCCATGAGTCGTTGGACAGCACATCGGCCGAGCCGGTCGCCTTGACGATCAAGCTCATGCGCCATGCCTGCCGCCCCCTGCGCGGCACTCGGCAAAGGCACTGAAACACGCTACATGGTTCTTCGGACCACCCTGCGGTGCGATCGTTGACCATATGCCTCCGCTGTTACAGCTTTACGCCGTTGCGGAAGCAATGTGCGCGACGCCGCCGCTGCCGGCATCTCCGCACAAAAGCACCCGTACCCCGCTTGCAGTCATTTCTGTTCGGGGAACGGCGAGGCGTCGGCCGGGCTCCCTCTGGAAACCGCATCGACAGCGCGCTCAGTTGGCTGATGCGGCTCCGTGAACTTGCGAGCCGGCTGGCGCGCCATTCTCTCCTGGTACAGCATTTCGATTTTCGGTGCAGTGTCTACAGGGGAGAACGAACGTGGTAGCTGACGCGCTATCCCGTGCCCAACTCGCCCGCGGCGGCGTCTTAACGCCGGCGGGCGAACGGGGCGAAACAGCGGACGAGCCGCAGATCGGCACGGAGGGGACGCCCGCAGATGGGTTCCCCATTTTGCTATCCGGGTAAGCAGCGCTTCGCAAAGCAGGCGAGGGTGAAAGCTCTTTGTGAGCACATCTGAGACGCCGGTGCCAGCGGAAGTGTTGCTGTGAGCCTGCGGGGGGGGGGGGGGGACGAAACCAGGCTCTCCTTTGGGATGACTGGGATTGTTTTCAGCCATGAAGAGCTTCGACGGTCCAGCAAAATGACCCGTTTTGTCGCGATGTCAGCGACGGTCTCTGGGAGACGAAGCGCCGTTACGCTGCTTGTATTGCAGCGGGCGCAGCGCCGTTACGCTACTTGTATTGAGCGGGCGCAGGGGGGCACGAGCCAGCGTGTGTCGTGGCGTGCCTCGGGGATTCATGTTTGCTGGGCCATGACGGGCTCGCGCTGAAATACATAGCCATGGATGATGAGTCCTTGAACCATTTGAAGTGGCTATTCCCCAATGTCTGAGCGGCGCTCTGTTGCGTTCTCTCACGACAAACCATTGGCTGGTCATCTGAGTGGCTCCAAGGTTTCCAGAAACAGTCAATCGGTGACTGCAGCCGGCATGAAGCGCGACATTTTCCGCTTTTGCCGTTCCTGCCATGTCTGTCAAATGGAGAAGTCAAGGGGTGGCAAGCCACCGAGCATGACGACACCAACTGACAGTGTGCGTCCGTGGCAGATGGCCACCTGCGATTTCATGGGGCATTTCCTCAGTAACAAGCAGGGGCTCATTGCTGGAGAATCCCCCTATGGGAGATGCCAGCCGTGCCTGCATTGCAGACCTGAAGGCCTATGCGTAACGGTCTGTCGAGCTTGCGCTGGTGCCCATTGTCACCACAGGCAAGCGCCAAGGCACACCCGATGCGGTGGAACGTAGCCGTGCCCCGCACCGGTACAAGGTGAGGCGACGTTCACCTGTGTGATTGATGCCGGACGGCGGGCCTTTTCCGCAACCGAAGGCATACCGCTTCACCGAGCAAGGTTGGTCTCCCCCATTTTCTGGCTCTCTCAGTTCCAGCCTGAGTGCTTTATTTTTATTTTTGTTTGTGTGTGTCTCTCCACATTTTTCGCTTTCTGCTGTTTTTGTTATTGCTTCCTATCGTGTAAATATTGTACGGTGAATGCCTTCTTTTGTACACTCTTTCTTCTTGAAATTGCGAGGGTCGCTCATTAGGCAGCCCCAACTCGCGGCATTTCCGGTGTGTGTGAAAAGGAAGTTGGGGCCGTTTGGGGACGGGGAGCATGGACGATGCCCCTTTCACCCAAGGCCGCCGCGGTTGCGAAGGTGCTCGGGACAGGTACACCGCGGACGGTCGGCATCACCCTTTGGTGTGTGAGTGGCTGTGCGTGTGCGTGCCTGGGCGTGGAGGCGACGACGTCGCGCCATGTGTGTTTGCCGGCGTGTGCGAAGCGCGGTGGAAAGGAAGCCCCGCGCGGTCTTCCCATGTGCGCCTTGGATCGCCACGGAGTCACGGACTTTCCACGCCTGGGGCCCCTTCTGCGTGTTCGCTGTTCCTGCACTTAACCTGCACCCCTCCTGACGGAGATCGTTTGCAGCCAACGATGAACGTTGGCCACCCAGAAGTCACCGAGCGGTGAGTCACCGCAGGCTCCCTGAGGTGCACCGACGAACTTTGGAACTTCTGTCCATAGTTGTGTTTGTACATAGTTGTGTTCTGTACATGATGGCGTTCTGTACATAGTTGTTACTTAGCCTCCGGAACTTTGTACATTATTCTTCATGCCATCTTGTTCTTGTTTTTTCTTGTGCGCCTTGCTGGTGTTTGTCTTTCTGGAGTGTCTGTCTTTTCGAGATCTTTTTGGCTGGAGCTGAAGCGTAGTTTACTGGTTGCGTGAGGATAGCATTCTTTTCTTAATGCTGGGGACCTGCCGCGTGCTTTCGCTGTTGGGTAGGAGGGCAATTAAGGAGAGGAGGATGTGGGATTCGGGCTTGCCGCGGCTGCCCTTTGAGCGGCCGCCGCCGTGCCATGTTCTCCTCGTTCCCTTTCTCCCGCCTGAGGCGGCGGAGAGAGGCTCGGACGACTTCCCACGAAACACATAACGTCTAATAAACTTCTTCAAACAGCTCTGGAAGGCTACAAACATCTTGTTCTAGAACAAAACGTCTCACAGACGTCGACAGAAAGAAGTTTCCTGGAAAATTTTTTTAGCACGTCTATACTAAGATGCCTTTTCAAAGACATCTCAGATATGTTTTTGGAGACGTCAATTAGATATTTTTCCAAAGTCCTCTCAGCGATGTTTATTCAGAAACTTTTCACAAATACTATTGTAGAAAGGGTTTACTAACTTCTAAACGTCCGCAAAAAATACTCCATGTTCCACCTGTTCACAATGTTGAATCTCTATTCAAAGAATGTTCACGAATCACAGCAAACATTTTCTACGCATGATTTATTGCAGCCACAGAATTAAACAATAATTATGGCACATAAATTGTTAGACAGCTTTGCATTATTCCAATGTCTCAACTTGATTGTTTGATAATCAGGAACGGAAGGTAAGAGACCGCTTTATAATAATCTCGAACTTTGAAACTGCGGTTCGTTCTAGCGGGAACCGAAGCCCCGTCATTTACGGACCAGCTAACCTACCGCTCGTAAGGCTGCACTGGATTGCCCACCGGTCCTGAAAGACGAGGGGAGGCACGCGAATGACAACACTTTTTTCATGCTACGAATGCCTCTTCATTTCAGCTTGCCTTGCCAATACCAGAAAACCACCGCATTGCCGCTCGTAAGGCCGCACTTGGGTAGCATACGGGTCATGAAAGACGACGGGCGGCACGCGAATGACATGCTTCTACTCCGGCTTGCCTGCGAGCACGAGAAAACCACCGCACTGTTGTTTGTTCTTGGGCAAGAGAACAGTCAGCAGGAGAGCCGATCGTACGCTCAAACATCGTTCCGCATGCTGAAGCCTGCTGCGTGGTGGCGCTTTGCTCGATGCCGATGCAATTTACAATTTGTCAACATTGCTTCATTGATTAAGGCTTTTTTTTCTTGTTTCTTCAAAAATCATAAAGTTTAAATTGAAAAAAAAAAATAAAATTAAACTCGTAATTGTTTTTGTAATAGTTGGGTTTTGTAGGCAGTTATTGCTTTGTTGGCATTTTGGCATTGCAGTCGCTAGCGACTCCTTGCTACCCGCGCGCACCGATCGTTCAACTGATCTTTTCTCGTCTTTCGACATGCTCAACGGTCATCAACGTGCTCTCGATGGTGTGTGCTCGTCGTGCTGTCTTTGTTTCCCGCGCTTGGACATTTACGCTGATTTTGCAGCTTTCCCGCACTGTATTTTACAACCACTGCTGCGCTGTGATATGGAGCTCATATTTCTCAACAGTAAGTAACTTTCCACTCCTCTTGTATGGTGAAAGCAGCACGCCAAAGCTGAGCCGCAGATGTGTCTCACTAGCGCGCTAGAAACACGGGTAGATAGCAAGGCAAACACGCATTGCGTGTTCGTCTTTCTATCTGTTCATGTTTCTAGCGCTGTTTTAACGTACTGTCCAACCAACTCGCCCAGCAAGCAACTTAGATGTATTGTATTGGCTTTTGTTAACTTCACTGGTGCGTGCTGAGTATGTCTGGTAGCAAATGTAGAACTGATTTTGTTGCTAATGATCGTGTTCAAGATGTGTAATTTATTGGCACCGTGCAGAAACCCGGGGGGCAGCACTAGCGGCGAACAGGCAGCGCCACGAGTGAGCGCCGGAACAGTTTGATAGGGAGACGCGCGGCCGGCGCGACCGCCTGGGCAGGGCGCGCGCTCGAAAAAGGCGGCCTGCGCAGCGAAATGGTAGCAGTTTCAGCCAGCTCAAGTGACGTAGCGAAGCACAAACAATGCGAGAGCCACATGACACAAGACGCAGAGACAGGGAGGAGACCTGGCCGCCCGCTGGGCGTTTATTTCTAGGCTGGAAACACGCGAAACGGAAGACGACAGGAGAAGCGCGCGCAGTTGGAAGAGGCCGAGCAAAAAACTAATGGGGTGGGAGGGTTGGGGGTGTAAAAAACACGGTAAAAATGTAGAAAAACACAAAAAACATTTGTGGCGAACGCCCCTCCTCCCAAGTGTTGTACAGCTTCACAAAGGCCAGCTCGAACTCCTCAATCTGAGAAAAAAAAAAGGCTGCGGGGAATCGAGCGGCCGAGAAGGATAGAACAAGTGTGGGAGAAGAATGGGAATGAATGAAGCTGTAGTCGAAGAAGAGAAAAAAGCCAAAAAAAAAAGCGACAAGCCTGAAAACTCGAGAACGCGATTACTGGGGTCTGAAAATGCCGCAGGCACTTATATTATGCAGACGGATTTTGAAGAGCTTTAGCTGTTTTCTGGTGAGGCGGTTGGCGCTTTTCTCGGCGATAAAGGAAAGAATGGCAGATGGCGCGCGGTCGCTGATACAGCGACACAGCTATGAGAATGGAAACTCCCTTACAGCACTGCACAAGCGATCTACAGTTTCTAATACACATGTATGTCTTCCTCTCTGTCACATGTCAGACTTGTAGCATGCTTAATTTTCTTTTTCGTTGAAAGAACGTCCTGCCTCATCGCGACTTGAATGCTAGTTTTCTTTCGTTTTTTTTTGTTTCTTTAACGATCCTTACTGCTTCTTTAACGGTACTTTCAAGTTCTCCGCCACAAAATTAAGTTTTGACAGGGGAAGGTAACAGGTGGCAGCCAGCCGCTCGACAACTTGTTTGGAGCAGGATGGCATGTAATGAATGCGAGAGCTGTTCAGAGCGTCCACGAATAAGTAAAAAAAATAACATTAATTTCTTTTACTTATTTTTTACTATCGTCTCGATTGAGCAGTATCGCATGAGAAACAGCTAATCATTCGAGGTTCAACAGCTCAGTAGACATCGAAATGTCATTAACACAACTAAATGAATAAAGCGTATGAAATGGCAGACAGGGGCTTTATGAATCACATCTACAGAGGAGGGCGAAGCGGACAGCGAAGGATGGCGAGGAAACAAAATAACGTCAGGCTGGGGGACGGATAAAGGAAGCCGCCCAAGAGGAGAAGGAAAGTAGCGGAATAAGCGCGGAAGGAAAGGGAAAAAAGAAACTAGCTGAGAGGGAGGAAAAAAATAATGAAGGCAAGCAAGCAAGCTAAAAAAAAAAGTTGCCAAGGTAAATTCGCGAAACTAATGCGCAAGACACAGTAAATGCGCTATTAAAACGCTCCATTCCTGTTGATTACTTTCTGCATTGTACTGGTGATTATGCAAGCTATCGTAGACAGGGAAATATAGACCACAGGACAGCTTAAATAAAAATTATGCAATGAACAACTGCATCCATGAGCGCGGCCCACTGGGTGCGCACGGCGCTCACAGTAGCGCTGATGCCTATGAGTTGACAGATTTCTTTAAATATATATTCTTTTGCGGCTTGAGAAAGGATGCTAATGCAGGTCTTTCAGAAAAAATGCTTCGCGGTAAATCTGGACGCGGCATTACCCGGGCATGATTGCCAGCTCACTGCTCGTTGGAAGGCAGCGATTCACATTTAGTGTCGCTTCGCTTCGTAAAGCTTATTCGGTGACGCGAAAAATATTTTATAAGGCCAGTGAAAATGTGTGCAACAGCAGCAATCCAAGGACTGCAACCTAGCAATTCAGTTGTGACCATAGAATGCCGCGAATCGAAAGAACGAACGGCGAATGTGCCCCACGCACAGCAGATCCGCCGCATCTCCGCTGCACGGCCGGGCGCACGTCTCCCTACCAAACTGTTCTTACCGCCGCGAGGGGCGCGCGCGTTGCACCGCGAGTTACTCCTGCACGGTGCCTATAGTCTATTCGAAAAAATTCCGGCACTTCACTCGCATCAGATGTAGAATATTCGTGTTTTCTTCCAATAAATAGTTTGTAGTTTTGCGCATATGGTGTCTTATTCGTTTTTGTTGTCATCTTTGCACCGTAGCGTTTTCAAATCAGTACCCTCAGCTCACTTTAAGGTTTTCTGTGTATGTACAGGGTGAATAAAGCTTTCTTTTCTTAAAACATACTAGAAAGACTGTTTAAGTTAACGGTAGGTCAGTGCCCGAAGCCACCTCGTTTTGTGGTGCGAGCTATGAGGGATTTTTTTTTTTTCATGCATGGCTCACTTGGTGAATGGTTTCAATGGCGTTCATGGTAGGTCCGGACATTTTGAATAGATGCTAGTGGTATCACCTTATTTTAGTGTTTCCTTTTTCCGTGCATATTTTCTTTTCTTAAAAACCCCACAAAACCCAGGCACGGAGCTGAACTGCCACTGCCTTTGGCTCGTTTGATTATTTCGAGCTTTTTGTGTCTTTGCAGGTTGCTGGAATCTTGTCTCTCTTAAAGACCCCTGGAAAAGGCAGAACTTGGAGCTTACGATAAGCCATTGAATTTAGCTCATCAGGCAATGCCTTCAGTGTGCATTATGATTTTATATATCTATGCAAGTTATAAAAAAATATTTTTATGCTGAACCTTCTAGGTGGATGGTTCCAGTGCGTTTACACCAGTGCATTTGCATGCATGCCTGTAACAAGTTTTTTACCAGTGCAGGTTATTTGGAATTTACTTTTGCAGAAGAACCTTCAAAAAAGGCTTCTCAAATCCATATTGTCAACAAGTTTATTTGCTGATTGCATTTACTTTTGTAGATGGAGCGCAATAAAAATTCGGACTGGAGAAGCATGTGTTCTTCATACATTCAGCATGTGCATTCACTATTGAGTGTAGCGATTTGTAGTTTTTGCTCATTGTCCTCAATTCTGCATGTGAGATCACACAATACTCTGCTTTGAGAACATTTTTTCGAAATTTTAAATTTTACAGTTAACTGGGGAGAGTATGCATTGTTGAAGGCTTGCATTTTCTACAGCATAATAAGACACAGCTAGAGATGGCACATAATCGGTGGGATAGTAAAAAAGTAAAACTTAAAATTCTATAAAAAAAAATTTTCAATTTTAATTCTCTTCAGCCCATCTGATTTTGTGCCATCTCTAGCTGTGTCTTATTGTGTTGTACAAAGTGCAAGCCTTCATCAATTCGCCTTCTCCCTAGTTAAATGTGTAATTTCATTAAATTTAGAAAAAAAATGCTCTCGAAGCAGAGCACTGTGTGACCTCACATGCAGAATTGAGTGCAATGAGCAGAAACTGCAAATCGTTACACATCTAAAACAAGAATAGAAATGCTCTAGCCAAGAGGGTTTAAAGAAGTCTAGTAGCAGAGTTACAGCTAGAAGCAATGTCTAGAACAAGTATAAAAATTTTCTAGGCGAGACGTTTTCAAGACTTCTACTAGCGTAGCGTTAGCAGTGCTAAACCGGAGCTACAGGAAGGCTTGTAGCTCTTGGGTCTACAGAACGTCTCAAATGAGACTCCTATTTCTTGGCCTAGACATATTCTAGATGTCAATTAGCTCTTTTCGTGTTTCGTGGGTTGTCACTGTCGTTCGGGCCACAGCTCCGCCCTGGCGTCCCAGTGGCTGTTCTCATTGGCGCCTTTTGGCGGGAACACGGCACCGCTTCGACACCCGCGCTCGCGCGACTGTCCGAGCGGAGCTCAGGGAGAGACCCCTCCGAGATATCGCAAGGTGCGTACGCAACTGTTTTGTCTGCCGGCCTTTGTCCGCGCAGACCAGTGTGTACTCGAGTTCGTGTGCTCCGGGTCGTACCTGAGAGCGCAACTCGAGCCTGTCGATCGTGATCCAACGATCCGCGACAGGCGTACCTTGCGGTGGTTGCCCACTCTTTCTCAAAGGAACCCTTTGGTCTCTGCGAGAGAGAGATCACAGCACGCCCTTGCGTGCTTGCGTGCTTGCGGCGCGCACTCCGTGTCACTTCTTGCGGTGGTTGCCCACTCTTTCTCAAAGGAACCCTTTGGTCTCTGCGAGAGAGAGATCACAGCACGCCCTTGCGTGCTTGCGTGCTTGCGGCGCGCACTCCGTGTCACTTCGTGCGCGCAGGGGAGCCTTGCTCCTCGCACGCTCCCGGGACACGGTGACTGAATATGTGTGTGTATGTGCGTTTGTATATAGGTGTATGTGCGTTTGTATATATGTGTATGGGTATGCGTGTATGTGTATGTGTGCCGCTGGAGGATGGCGTTTCAATAAACGTCTCCTTTGTTAACTTGGAGTTTTGTGTCCTTGCAGCGCAGTGCTCTCCTCCCGGTGGAGGTTGAGTGCGCGCTGCGGTGTTTCTGTGTGCGCGTGGTGACGGCTGATCAGGGCTTCGGCTCGCGCGACGCTCGAACCCGCGGTGGTTGGTGGCGATGCCCACGTAGAAACCACAATGTATAACGCATTTTTTTGGCAGCTCTATTATTGTAAAAATATCAACACAGCTATCAACACTGTTTCCTGCATGACAAGTGTTAACTAATGAGTAAGGAATGATAAATGTGCTCTTGTTTCAATTCCGATAATTTAGGCAGACGTAGTTTTCGCAAAGCGCTAAAGCTTGCGCGCTAAGAAAAGACGAGCTGCGAATGCATCACTGCTCTGTAAACGTGTAAAGAATGGATTTTATCAACCTTTTGCGCGTACACAGAGGCCTATGAACGGAAAGTTGATGACTGCCCAGGCGATATCTTCAGTCCGCGACTCGACGCAGCTCAGACCAGTGGGCCTCTTGGCTCTTTCATCGGCTCAGCGCTGACCACGCACGATCCGCAAAAAGAGTCGAATCAGACAGTCGATTCCAGGCGCCTAATGGTCGCCGCGCAGGGAACGTTAAGAGTTTAAGTAATAGGAATGCGTACACACATGCACAATAGTGTATCGAGAGCACGACTTCGATGCTCATCGGAGCCATCGCGCTGCGCGATAGGCGACACCTGTCAGAAGCTGCGCCGCCGCATCAGCCGTATTGCCTCGCCTCTCTTTACTTTGTCAACTGTTTTTTCTTTTTCCCGCTGAGGTAGACATGGAGGAAACTCTAGGGAGGCAGAGGCGGCGAGGTATATAACACCCCTAAGTGGCGCCTTGTATTGCATACCTGTGTCTGGTTTGCGTCTTGTTTAAAAACTACCAGATGGCGCTATGTGCCTGACGTCAGTTTTATCATGTCATGGCCGGTCTCGAGGGTGAGAGCAAGCCCGCGCTCTCCCCCGAGACCGGCCGTGATCAAGTGTAGCGTCTGTGGGAAGATTTTTCACGCCAGAATAGTAATTTTTCGAAATGTAGCCAGATTTAAGCTAGATTTTACCACAATAGCTAATTTGTAGCTAGACTTTGAAGAAAGGAGCTAAAACAGCTACTCGTAGCTAAACTAACTTTCTTGGTAACTAGTTAAATTCAAAAGTAGCTGAATCTAGCTACAAAGTAGCTAAATTGGCAACACTGAGCTGCAGCAGCCAACGCGAGGCGCGCACCTGCACTGCTTGAGAGGAGAGGGAAGAGCGAAGAGAGAGAGCGCGCCGGCGCCAGCGGCGTTAGTCGGGCGAGCAAGGCAGGGCTGTCCGCATGGTTTCATATGACACCGCAAGTTGGAATTCACCGACGGTCACTGCCCGCTGCTGAGGCGTGGGAACGAAGAACGCCTATGCTACCACGGCGAAGGCTCGCGCCGCTGCGTTGGCTGCGTCGCAAATAGCCGCCTGTCTATTACTGCTACAAAGAACATACGTTTACTCTAAACTGTTAGAGCGAACAAACGTAATTTCTAAATTGAAATACCTTCGGTCTGGTCGGAATAATTTTTGATAATACTCCCATAATAGCATCGAGAATCTTCCCAAAATACTGCGTAGGAACAAGTCTTTAAACGCGTGACGTTAAGCCGACTTTGCAAAAATATACGAACGCAGATCAGGAGAGTTATACGCACGCTTATACAGCCTTTGCAGAAAAATAATTTTCTTGAAGAGCAGCATGACCAGTCAACAATAATTTAATGACAAATATTTCGGTGATGAGCACGTATTCATGTTTGGTTTTGTTTCTGAAAAACAAAAAAAAAATTATTTGACACTTATTTCGAGTTTCCAATTGTGGGCATGCTATGCTTCAAGCCTATTCAATATTTTTTCTTTTAAGTCTTTACAAGCAAATGTTAAGTCCCAACTAGTTAAACATCTGCCACAACAAGTACACAACTTGTAGTAAAAAGTTGGGCAGCATGCAATTCTATTGAATTTAAATACACTTCATTCAAGAACATCTGAGAAAGCTAAAGCTAGATTTTTTCTCTACCAGGCGAAGGTAGCGAACGTATAGAAAATATAGCTTTTATTTTTTTATGTGGGCGGATCTACCTTTTGACTATGAGCTATGCTGCATCAACAGCCTAAAGGGTTTGTTCATCATTCGTCCCTTGCAGAAGCACTTTAAGCAGGGCATGGCGGCATGTAGGAATCAAGTGCAAGTTTCTGGCTGATGTAAGTTACAATACAAAATATGCTGCACCTAGCCCGTCTTCTGTACTTTCAAGAGCACCTACCGCGCAATACAGTCGGTGCAGGCGCCTCGTTGTGAGTCATCTAGCGTACATGACAAAAGGGTGCAGCATTTGCCTTCACTAGCGCAATCTCTACGACCTCTGGTTTCCAGCATTTTTTCTTTTCTTTCTCCACGCAAACGAAATAGTGCATAAATAAAGCATTTATCTGTCTATTTCCAGTCATGGACTAACGTTTCCAGGATGCAGATGTAAAACCTCATCGCTACGCATTAACACGGGCTGACAGCCTATAGTATATATGGTTTTGAAGGTGCTACGTCTTACTGGCCCACTGCAGATTGCAGAAGTGTGTATGCTTGTTTACTGTGCCGTAATGTGTTTCTATGCAAAGGCAGCGACAGTTTTCGGCTTAAAAACATTATGAGTCTGTTTTGTTGCAGTTTTATTGTAGAGGGCGACGAAGTATTCTTTAATTTTTGACGTATGAGTGGACTTACGCTTAACACTGAAGACGTATAGATGGAATGGTAGAGTCTAACGGCGGCGCGTTCCACCTCTGTACTAAACGTTTTCACAGTTCAGAACAGCGCAACAGTCGCGCATTTCTATTTGTTTCGCAGACGGCATGAGCCATGCGCCCGACTCGATGGCAACAATGCACGAAGCATGCCCTGCTTGCATGCGTAGTGTCACCCAGTCGTTCATTTCGGAGCTTTCTAAATGTTTTGGCCCAAGAGTCTGTCTTTATCTCATGGCAAATGAAGCCTTACGCCGGCAGGGGTTCAGAGACCGGAGCAATGGGGTAGGACCATACACCAACTGTGCCTTTACAGCCTTAGCCATTTTTCTTGTATATGTGTTCTCTACTACTATATTGTTGACGATGTATAAAACATACTTGAAAGCCATCGCGAAGGACATAACAGTATTGTTCGGGACGTTAAAACTATATTAGGATATACAGGTTGAGAGTTGATTGTTAATACCTGCAAGCCAATTCCGGCCAACACATGTCATGATATGTGCAATGTTTTTCAGTGGTCAAAATTCAATGGTTCATTGTTGTAAAGTCCCCAAAACTGGTGGGGCTACATTGACCTTATAGGCCAAAATGTATTCAATGTAGATAAGCCAGCTATACTAACAGAATCATATTGTCAGCTGCGTCAAAGAGCCCAAGTCTGTGAAAGAACTCAGGAGCTTCCTGGGACTTTGCTCTTACTTTCGACTCTTCATCCCTAAGTTTGCTGACGTAGCCTACCCCCTCACATGCCTCTTGAAGAAAGATATTCCTTTCAAATGGACTCCTGAATGTGATTCTGCGTTTCGCCAGCTCAAGTTTCTTCTTACCTCGCGGCCCATACTGCGTCATTTCAGCCCGACAGATCCCACTGAACTCCACACTGACACAAGTGGCATCGGCGTGGGTGCTGTACTCATACAACGGCATGATGGAAACCAACATGTTGTCGCTTATGCAAGTCGCACACTTAGCAAGTCTGAACGCAGCTATACCGTGACGGAGCAAGAGTGCCTTGCCGTCCTTTCTGGCGTACAGCGGTTTCGCTCGTACCTTTATGGACGTTCCTTTATGGACGTTCCTTTACAGCCATCACCCATCATCATTCACTTTGCTGGCTGGTGAATCTACGCGACCCCTGCGGTCGGTTGGCCCGCTGGGCATTACGCCTTCAGGAGTTCAACTTTACAGTGTCGTACAAAAGTGGCCGCCAACACGCTGACGCTGACTGCCTCTCGCGGCTGCCTCTCGCAACTACCCTCTGCGATGACAACTTTGACGACTATCTTGCCGCCGTTTCCGTAAAATTTCCGGATCTTGCCACTTTCCAGCGAGAACAACGAAAAGATCAAGACTTGGAATTACTTTTTGAAAAAGCTCGTGATCCGGCATCTGCGAACCCTTTCTGAATTCGCGATGGTTTGCTGTATCGAAAAAATTACTCGTCTGGCGATGCACGCTTTCTGCTAGTCGTTCCGGCTAGCCTCTACTCCTCTGTTCTACAATCTATGCACGATGACGTCACAGCTGGGCACTTGGGATTTGCCAGGACTCTTACGCGCATTAAGGAACGTTTCTACTGGCCAAATATGCGTCGAAAGACTCAGCGTTACGTGAACACCTGCGTGCAGTGCCAGCGGTTCAAGCTCCCCACGACTTCTTCGCCGGGCCACTTACATCCGGTGACACCACCGACCACACCATATGAGCAAGTGGGTGTTGACCTCATAGGCCCGTTGCCCCGCTCGTCCAAAGGCAATCGCTGGGTCATCGTGTGCGTTGATCATCTCACGCGTTACTGTGAAACTGCAGCCATCACTTCCGCCACCGCCGCTGGCGTCTCGTTCTTTCTTCTCCACGCTGTCGTCCTCCGTCACGGGCCTCCTCGTGTAATTATCAGTGACCGAGGCCGCCAGTTTACGGCAGATGTTGTGGAGCAGCTTCTGCGCTATTGTACTTGCCAGTTGCGTCACTCTACGCCGTACCATCCCCAGACAAATGGCCTCGTCGAACGTACAAACCGGACACTGACGAACATGCTTGCGATGTATGTTGACTCACGGCACAAGAACTGGGATGACGTGCTTCCTTTCATTACTTACGCCTATAACACCTCGAAGCATGAGACAACTTCCTATAGTCCATTTTTCCTCCTCTACGCCCGTCCGCCTCGACGTACTCTTGACACCATTTTGCCGTTCTCTCTCGACACCGAGCCGTCTGTTTCAAGCACCCTCTGCCGCGCTGAAGAGGCTCGTCGGGTCGCCCGATTACGCACTCGGGCCTCGCAGGACCGCTCTAAGCAGCGCTACGATCGTCGGCATCAGGATGTCTCCTACCTTCCCGGCGACTTAGTGTGGCTCTGGACACCTCTCCGAGAGCTTTGTTTGTCCCAGAAGCTATTGTCGCACTACACAGGCCCATTTATTGTGCTCAAACGCATCAATGAGTTGAACTACGTCGTGTCTCGCCAATGTTCCCAAGGTCGCCCCTCTCGGAAAACACAGGTAGTTCATGTCGCAAGAATGAAGCGCTGCCACTCTCGCTCGGGACTCTGACTGACAATATCAATCAATGCATACAATGATGCGTGTAATGTTTGCAAGCCATCGTAGCTGCCCATAAAATATTGACCACTAAACCCATGATGGATACAATATTGGGAAACCATCTCAACTAGTAGTAAAATATTGACAATCGTATCTCAGAAATATTTCAAGCTGACAGGCCATCAATGATGGCATGATAATATTGATTAATCTATGTAAACATGTATGGTTTTTGGCAAGCCATTACACCTTGTCAGGCAACATCGACCACTGTAATTAGAGATATACAATGTTGGAAAGCCATGATTACTGGCGGGAGGATATTGACCAAGGTATGCTAAGATACATTCGATGCTAACAAGCAATCAATATTGTTATTTTAAAATTCGGCAATGTATGCCATGATAGGTGCAATGCTGGCCAGTTGCCACAGCTCATTGGGCAATATTGCCCACTCGAACCAACAAGTATGCATTGTTGGGAAGCCACTAAGACAGGTGGGATAACACTAACCAATATATGCCAAGATATATTAAATATGGACCAGCCAGCTATACTGACAGGACAATATTTACCATTGTATGCCTTCATTGATCATTTTATCTCCAGATATACACAATGTTGGGAAGCATCTTGATTGGCAGGGGGATAATGGCCAATGTATGCCAAGATATATCCAATGTTAAGAGGCCGTCAATACTGGCTGGACAATATTTATCAATGCATGCCATGATATGTCCATTGTAGGCCAGTGGCCACCACTCGTTGGGCAATATCGACGACTGGAACTGAATACGCATACAATGTTGGCAAGTCACTAAGACCGGTGGGATGATATTGACCAATAAATGCCAAGCTATATTCAATGTCTACAAGCCATATATACTGGCAAGAAAACATTTACCAACGTATAACACGATTCACAAATTTTGGACCAGACATTGATCATGACTGGGTAATATTGCCCATCCTATATCATTTTGTACACAATGTTGGCAAGCAATTCTTTTCGCAAGGTAATTATTGTCCGTTGATAGCCCATGAATGCCAATCAAGAGGGGAACATGTAAATCACGAGTCCAAGAGTGGTCAATGTTATCGCATGGCTGTACCATTATTGGTAGCGCATCGGCAACGCCAGGCCACTGGTGGACCAGACGTCGCCAATCAATTCCCAATATCGGCCCGGGCGCATGTGCTACATGGGTTAGGTGACGCTTATGGTTTAGCTTATGATCATGCTTTATCATTTAGCCTATGGATATGCTCACGGTTTAGCTTATGGTTATGCTTTATAATTTAGGCTGTGAATATGCTTATGGTTTCACTTATGGATATGCTTATGGTTTAACTTATGGATGTGCTTATGGTTTAGCTTATGGTTATGCTTTAAGCGTATCAGACTAGGCTTTTCTGCGTCGTTTAGCGAGACGTTCTCGTTGTTCGGGTGTCTCGGACACACGTTGAGCCTTCAGCCTTTCATTCCTTCGCTCCTTTTAGGCCAACTCCCGTGGTAGCACATCTGTATCGGTAGTATGTATCGGTGGCATGTTTAAGACGCTTCGCGTCTACTCTTATAATAAAGTCATGTTACGGATAGCATGGCGCTATGCTTCCGCACCTAAAAATCGTGGATACTTGGGAGTGAAAGTGAAAAGAGAGGAAGGGGAGCTGTTGTCCTCACCTACATGGAGAAAGCCGGTTTCGTCCTGAACTCCAAGAACGGCCGCTTCGGGGAACGTCAGATCGTTCTGGTTTGGCATCTGGTTGACAAAGATGGTGTTAGGCCAAACCAATTGAATATTGAAGCTGTCAACGCGTCAAAGAGCCCAAGTGTGTGAACGAACTCCGGAGCTTCTTTGTGTGGGACTTTAGCCTTACTTTCGGCGCTTTATCCTAACGTTTGCATTCGTAGCCTACCCGTTGACATGCGTCTTGCCGTAAGATATTCCCTTCAAATAGACTCCGGAATGTGAGTATCCGTTTCGCCAGCCCAAGTTTCTTCTTACCTAGCGGTTCGTACTGCATCATTTGAACGTACAGCTTCCATTGAACTACTCACTGCCGCCAGTGGTATCGGCATAGGTGCTGTGCTCATACAGCAGCATGGCGGGAATAAACAAGTGGTCGCTTACGCAAGTCGCACCTTCAGCAAATATGAACGCAGTTATACTGTGACGCAGCAAGAGTGCCTTGCCGTCGTTTTCAGCATACAGTGGTTTAACTGGTACCTTTAACTGGTACCTTACTTATCATCATTCACTTTGCTGGCTGGTGAATCTGCGCGATGCCTGCGGTAGGTTGGCTCGCTGGGCATTACGCCTTCATAAGTTCAACTTTACAGTATCGTGCAAACATGGTCGCCAACGCGCCGACGCTAACTGCCTCTCGCGGCTCCTTCTCGCGAATACTCTTTGCGATGACGGTAACTTTGACGACTACCTTGCCGCCGTTTCGGTGCAATTTCCGGATGTTGCCATTTTCCAGCGAGAGTTTCGCAAAGATCAAGACTTGGTACTGTTTTTTGAAAATGCTCGTGATCCAGTACCGGAAACTCCTTCTGCATTCGCGATTGCTTGCTCTATCGGAAAAATTACTCGTCTGGCGTTGCGCGCTTTCTGCTCGTCACACCGGCTAGTCTCTACTCCTCGTTTCGACAAGCAACGCACGATGATATTACAGCTGGGCACTTGAGGTTTGCCAGGACCCTTACCCACCTTAAGAAACGTTTCTACTGGCCAAATATGCACCGAATGACTCAACCTTACGCGACATCCTTTGTGGAGTGCCAGCGGTTCAAACTCCGAATGACTTCTCTGCTGGGCCGCTTACATGCGGTGACGCCACCAACCACACCATATGAGCAAGTGGGTGTTGACCTCATAGGCCTGTTTCCCCGCTCGTCCAAAGGCAGCCGTTGGGTCATCGTCTGCGTTGATCATCTCACGCGTTACTGTGAAACTAACGCCATCCCTTCCGCCACCGCCGCTGATGTCTCTTTGTTTATGCTTCACGCTGTCGTCTTCCGTCATGGACCTCCTCGTGTCATTATCAGTGCCCGTGGCCGCCAGTTTACGGCAGATGTTGTGGAACAGAACAGCTTCTGTGCTATTGTACTTCCCAGTTACTCTACGTTTCACCGTACCACCCCTAGACAAAGGCCTCGTTGAACGCACAAACCGGACACTGACGAACATGCTTGCCATGTATATCGACTCGAAGCACAAGAACTGGGATGACGTGGCTCCAATCATTACGAATGCATATAACACCTCGAAGTAACAGAAAACTGCTTATAGTTCATATTTTCCTCTCTACCCCCGTCTGCCTCGAAGTTCTCTCGGCACCATTTTGCCATTCTTTCTCGACACCAGGCATTCAGTTTCCAGCCCCCTCTGCCGCGCTGAAGAGGCTAGTCGGCTCAGCCGGTTACGCAATCTGGCCTCGCAGGACCCCTCTAAGCAGCGCTACGATCGTTGGCACCAGGATGTTTGTTACTTTCCAGGAGATTTAGGGCGCTTCTAGACTGCTTTCTGCAAGCGTGCTTTATTCGAGAAGCTGTCGTCGCCCTACACAAGCCCATTGATTGCGTTCACTTGAATCAACGATCTAAATGACGTGGTGTCTCGCCTATCTTCCCAAGATCGCCCTAAACGGAAAACACAAATTGTGCATGTCTCAAGGATAAGCCTGCCACTCTAGGGACTCTGACTGACAGCCCAGGGGGCTTGTCGGCGAAGGGGAAAATGTCAGGCAGAGCTGGGGAGAGAAAAAGTTAGGGTGAGAGGGTGGAAGATGCTCGCCGTCTGTCCGTTAACGCAGCAGGATAAGGGGGAGAGGTTCCCAGTAAATAAACCTTAACAATACGTTAAAACACGAACAAGGTTATAGGGAGACCCTCAGGTCAAACGCCGATGTTTCGACAAGGGGCTATGTATTCGCCTGGGCGTCCAGACGAAGACAATTCTTCTTCTCGAAATGTTAGCTCATTGTTTATTGTTCGCTATTTCCTTGAAATTAGCGCGATCGCATCTCTGTATTGAAGCGTTATATGGATATATGCTTTAGCAGTTTGATAGGGTATGCTGAGAACATAGTGCGTGAGCATTGCAGCTCCACCACAACCGTTTTTGAGACAAAGGCTTGCAAGGTAGGTAAAATTTCTTTTTCCGCGCCGAATTAAAGAAATTTTATGAAAATATCTGCACTACCCAGAGAAGCCAAAATTGACTAAACACAAACAAAAACATGCATATAATTAATCAGACAACTTTCTGTTATCTACTTTATTATACTTAGTGTAATTCATAACTAAGGTTTGAAGGAAGACGATGTTGAAAGAACGACGAAGTTTCGCTTGCGTGTTCGTGTCTGTGCTGCTCGCTGCCGTCTGGGCTAACTCCTTGCTATCCTTGGCATTCTGAAACACCATGTACGCGACAATATGTGTAAATAGACGGTTGAATAGTGACAGTAATGAAGTGTTGCGTCAGAATTTTGTAAGGCTGTGACCGCAATAAATATTACTCATATTGCTCTTAGCTTTAAGCTCTGGCATTGACAACCTCATCCAAAGAACTGACATGCAGTGACAGGTTGTTTAAAGCTGTTGATGAAAAGGTAGGCCATTAATAATTATGGCAGGAATATTTGCTCCTTTTTGTACCTTTGATTTTTAAAAGAGAAACCTAACTTTTTTTTCTATCTCTATGGACGCTGCGCCTCTTACAGCACCCACTTTTCACTCGCTTTCAGTCAAGGTACAAAAAGAAGGAAATGCGCATGCACTTATAAGGCAGCCTGTCTTTCCATTAAAAGCTGCAAATAACACGCCACTGCTGCTCGGTTCCTTGCAGAGGGTTTTTCATGGGGTTACCTGAGATGCCGAGCAATTGCCGTAATATATAAAGCAACCACTGCAGTGAAAAAAGAGGTAACACTGCATCACTGTAACTACTGCATGCACATTTAATTGACCCTTAATTTCATTGTCTATTCTTATAGACGCTGGACCTCTTGCTATTGGCTTTGTTCAGTAACCGACCGCTTTTCATTGGTTCAATTCCAATCTCTCCACCACTCTCTTGTTGCTCCGAGTGTGATGATTTCACTTTATTGTCCAAATCATACTTTTTTTATCACGTGTGAATGATTTCGCCTACACATGCATGCTTTCTTTTTTTTAGATGCGCCTAGGGAGTGTTTTATACGTAGAAATGGATCGATTGAGTTGTATGGTTGGCGCGAAAACCAACAGTTTGGCACGCCAAGAAGGTATGTGTCCTGTGGTTGGAAGGGAAACAGAAGAACATAATCAGTAGAAAAGCCTGCCCGAAACTTACAAAGATGGCGCAAAAGCGAAATGCAGATCAGGGTGAGTGTTTGATCTCATCTGTTATTCCTCTTCACTTGCTAGGTGATGTGACTATATATGAAGCACCTTAGTGTAACTTTGTGGTACACTCGCTGAAAATTGTGTAGACACTAAATTTTTCTTGTTCGTTTATTTTCAGTGACGCGGGCATTTGAACAAAACGAAGTATTCCACACATTTAATGCCGATAGGCATTCGATGCATAGAGGACCTCATTAATTGTGTTCCTATGTGAACTTGCAATATTTTGTCAAATATAATACTATGTTAAAAATCGACTTTTTCACAGTTAAGCGGAATAACACACACTCTCCATATCATAGCATTAATTTGCCTATAGTTACTTACTGCTCGTTTTAAATTGCATTCTAGCATAGGATACATGGGTTATCTCGTCAACCTATTACCTGAGGAAAAAATTGTAATCCAATTCCTTTTGTGAAATTTCAGCTACAAATAACTGACGGCGGTTGTGACATTCGAAGTAAATTCAGATATAGCACAAGGCATAAAAATGAATTAATATTTTGTATGACATTTTTATTCACCGCACTGCCTAAACCAGTCTGTTTCAAGAGACGAAATGAAAATAAAATGGATGTCTTCGGACAGGAGCAATGATCGAGGGGCTTGACTATTTTTTCAATTAAATGTTTATGTGTGCTGGGCTATTGTATCAACACAAAGGAATGCCCCTTAGGTTTGAAACATGCGGCCTAGTTAAAAAAAAACCGTATCTTTAATGCATGAAGATTCAATGCGCCATCTTCACGCACAAAAAATTTCTTTGTGTACTACGTGGATTTCTGCATAAATTATTCGTTTATACAGACCTTAAACGAACGTGAGCATTTTGACACCAGAATATAAGACGCGCAATAAGCAAATAACATGCGCGACATGCACGCATCTCTTTATCGTCAGCGCAGCCGAAACACGTCATAAAACATCGTGTGCACAAAACTGTTCAATTGCTTTTAATAGACCTACAGTAGTCCAATCTAATTCTTTCATTTCTTTTATATTGTATGCTTGTAACATAACATGTATGTTTTTGTCCGTCTGCTAGGCTCTCGGTTGTGAGCGGCAGTATTGTTAAATAAATAAATAAATAAATAAATAAATAAATAAATAAATAAATAAATAAATAAATAAATAAATAAATAAATAAATGCGATTTCGGCGTGCTCTTGACGAAATACATTCCGCAAAAATGTATTCTCTAGCGGATGCTAAATGTGCAAGATAGCTCGAATTACACATAACAACGCAGCGAATTTTGCAATTAGAAGCGTTTTACACCGTCAATCATAAATTTCTCCATAATATGGAAACGTTGCCTGAACAAATTACGTGGAAAGAACATTTTTTTCATTATTTCGAAGAAAGCTGTGATATCAGAAAGAAATCGCAGTCTTCTTGGAAGGTCTGGGAATAGCTTCCATCTGTAATAACTAAACCAGTGTGGATATGACTTCATAGCTTCATATGACTTCATCAGGATCATAGCTAGGCAAACGATTCCATTATAATTGGCTCTGCAGTCACCGCTACAAACACAGGGCATTTGATGATATGACTGGTAAATATATATGCACAAACTGTGCGCTCGACAATCAGTCAGCAGAAAGCACTCCATGCAATTATACCTATCTTGTCGACTGTATCTAACCATCTCTTGCAACTAAACCAAGAATTTCTTTCTGTGCTCATAGCTAGTGCCTTGTATGCGCATGTTGTTGCATACTCACTTCCACATTATCTATGTACAGAGAAAACATTCTCTAGAGAGTAGGCCCGATATAACTTTGTAACCTTGTTAACTTTCTATACTACATCTTCATCTACGTTTCTACATCTACATGACAACGCACCGGGATGGGTATCCAAAACCTATTACTTGGACAGGGGTACCCCAGGGCTCCATTATCGGAGCCATATTGTTCAACTTGGTCATGATGCGCCCGTCGCCGAGAGTCTGGAACTTGGCACAAGCGCAACATTCGCTATTTATGCCAATAATAATAACATTCGCTATTTATGCCAATAATATTACTGTCTGGACTGAGGCAGCGGATTACGGTGACAAATATTATATGCAGACTGGACTTCAGGCTGCCATACTTTGTCTTGAATATACTCTAACCAAAACGGCCCCGAATTCGCTCCGCATAAAATACTACTCCTTAGTATCGATGGAAAACACAAAACCAACCCCAGTATGCAGATCCATCTTCACGTCAGAGGCAACACCATCACCTCCTCAAATGACAGATCCGTATTCTCCGCGTGCCCATCGCAAGCTGCAACAGTCCCCAAAATTACGAGACACTTTGGCGTGTAAAGTGGTGAAAGGCGAAAGCCTTAGTGCCGCATTCTGCTACGCATTTTTTGCGAATGTGGCGGTGAATGATACTCCGAGTAAAGAGGATGACTACTGTTTCACATTACTCTCTTCCTTTATGGCATGAGACAGCGGAGAATGTTCTCTCCTGTAAATAAATTTCAAAGGACGCTGATGCCTGCTGTACTAACCCTCCTAGACATCTGTGTCAGCTTCTGTTTGATGTGTGGTGCGACATTCGAAGAAGTGGCAAATGAAAGGGGGCACGGACGCCTGGATCGGACGTCCGGTGGGGTCAGATTCGTATGTATATTAATCACCTTGTTGGTTGGTTGGTTCAGTGTCGAACACAACCCGCCTTTCTTTGAGCGCATTAAAGTTTACCGGCGTTCTGTAATTCATCTATACAAAAGGAAAGGCGCAGTATTGTCACATGCGGAATCTCGCTATAATTATTACTGTAGACAAGCAGAATTATGAAGAGCGTTTCACGATCCAGGAGAGAGCGTATGCAGTGGTTTATTGCCATTCAAAAATTGGCTGTAGAACCTCTCGAATGGCTCTCAAGGGTAGAGCCTTTGGTGTCCCTGCGGGAGTTTTAAAGCGACGAGGCCAGTCTAACATAGGCTGACCATGACAGTCATTCATGTTTTCATGCTTTGATCGGAGTTTCCTTTCGTCTTATGTCGTGTGCCAAAGCCAGGCAATAAACAAAGAGAGACAAAATCTGGAGCGTGGCGCGGTGGTAAAGCGCTGGGCTGGGGATCCAAGGGATGGAGGTGCGATTCCCCGCTGGGAGACAAGGTTTATGAAATGTTTTTTCAAGTATCAGAGCCGCCGCAAAAGCTTGACGCTTTATTGACTACAACGATCAGCCATTAAAGTATTTCGCCGTTTAAATGGGTTCATCAGCTGCAGCGCCATTGCCCAGTACTCATCCACACTATTCATCGTCTATACTGGTACGGCGGTGCGCGGCAACATGCCTGCCGTGCGCTGGCCGGAGCAACGGCGGTCGGAAAAATCCTCCAACTGTCCTCCAATCTGTCCTCCAACTGTCCAAGACTCAATTCGCTAATGTCGAACGCCTTCATAACGCAGTACTACGCACTATTACCAGGGCCTATTTCAGGCGCTTTTCTCGAGGTTTTCGGCACATCCTGAGCTACGTCCTTCGCTCAGGGTCATCATCGGAACCACCGCGAGCGACCTGCGGGATCCTGACGCGGATTTTAACCGGATTTTGTCCGCCCCCAAACTAGGTTCGCGACCAACACCTGCGGCTGTTGCCTGCGCCCGTCACCACCGGGCCGAGCTCGCGAATCCGACCTACCAAACGCAGGTAAGCGCTACTCCTGCGGACTCCCGGGCGGGTTTCTTGCATCTGTTGTGGTTTTTCGCCGGACTTGAGAGCTCCGGAATCTTGGAGCCGCGGGGCGCAGCGAACGTGCCTAGGCCTACGAGTCATAATGAGGGTTTGAGCTGAAGGGTTTGGGGTGCGACCTGATAACGGTGAACACCACCGGCAACGCACTCCCTCACCAGAACAGACATTGACCACCCTGGTGCAGTAATTTGCCACATCCTCCCATGATTAGCCCTACAAAACCCCGGCCCTCAGTCACCAACGGCGCTCAGACCTGTGACGCAGCGGGGGGTGCTGAGAATATCTGGCTCCGCTGGACAGGCCGCTGTTCGAAACTGACCCTGGCAACTTTCAACGCTGGAACACTAGCTAGTGAAGCTATTTTAGCAGTGCTATTAGAGGAACTAGAGGGTTTGAAATGGGATGTCATAGGGCTTAGGGAGGTTAGGAGGTGGAGTGAGGCATATACTGTATGAAGGACGGGCATGAACTGTGATATCGAGGTTTGCCGGAGAAGCGAGAACTAGGGGTAGGTTTCCTTGTCAATAAGTATATAGCTGGTAATATAGATGAATTATATAGCATTAATGAGAGGGTGCCGGCCTCGTAATTAGTCTTAATAAGCGGTATAAACTGAAGGTTGTACAGGTCTACGCACCAACATGTAGTTACGATGACCAGGCAGTCGAAAACTTCCACGAAGTTGTAGAATTGGCAATGCGGAAAGGAAAGACGCAGTATACTGTACTAATGGGAGACTTCAATGCCAAGGTAGGGAAAAAGCAGGCAGGAGATCAAGCAGTGGGTGATTACGGCATTGGTTCTAGGAATAGCAGGGGGACTTACTAGTTGAGCTTGCAGAGAGATATAACATGAGAATCATGAGCACCTTCTTCACCAAACGGAAGAACCGGAAGTGGACATGGAAACGCCCTAACGAGGAGACTAAAAATGAAACTGACTTCATAATGTGTTCTAGTCCCACCGTTGTGCAGGACGTACAGATAATAGGGAAGGTGCGATGCAGTGGCCACAGGATGGTAAGGTCTCGAATTAGTCTAAATCTGAAAAGGGAGCGTAAACAACTAGTAAGGAAAAAGTTCATCAACAAATTTTCGATGAAGTAGAGGGCAGAAGAGTTCAGGATCTCGCTACAGAATAGATGTTTAGCTCTAACCTAGGATGACGACTTTAGCCTAGAAGCAATGAACAATAATTTCAGAGATATTACTGAGTGCGCTGTTGAAGTAGGCGGTAGGATAGTTATAAAGGATGCCAGTAAGCTTTCTTAGGAGACGAAGGATGTGATTAAGAAACGGCAGAGTATGGAAGCTTCCAATACAACAGACCACATAGAATTGGCCGAGATATCAAAGCTAATCAATAAGCGCAAAGTGGCCGATATAAGGAAGTATAACATGGAAAAATTTGAGCAAAGCGATGAAGAAAAAATTGAGCATAGGCAAATATCAGATGTATGCGCTAAGGGACAAGGCGGGCAATGTCATCACGAATATGGACAAGACAGTCAAAGTAGCCGAGGAGTTCTATACTGATCTCTACAGCAGCTAGCGGAGTCACGACAATACTTAGATTTGCTGTAGGGAAATGCCGTCAGACGTTCCGCCAGTGTAGAAGGACGGTGTTAAGAAAACATTCGAAACTGTGAAAAGGGGGAAAGCAGCTAGAGGGGATCAGATAACTATATATTTGTTGAAGGACGGGGGGAGGGGGGATATCGTGCTGAAAAAACTGGCCACCCTGCTTAAGCAATTTTTGGTGTCATCAACGATACCGGAACCATTGAAGAGTGCAAACATTATCCTAATTTTATAAGAAAGGGGACGCTAAAGACTTGAAAAGTTACAGACCAATTAGCTTACTGTCTGTTACGTATAAGGTATTTACAGAAGTAATCGCTAATAGCATCAGAGCAACTTTAGACTGCAACCTAACAAACGACCAAGCCGATTTTCGGAAAGAATACACTACTATCGATCATATCCATACCATCAGACAGGTGACAGAAAATGGCTCCGAATATAGCGAGCCCTTATACTCAGAATTCATTGATTACGAAAAAGCATTTGACTTAGTAGAAACCTCGGCGGTCATGCAGGCATTGCGAAATCAGGGGGTAGACGAGCAGTGCGTGAAAGTTCTGGAAGATATATATAGAGGCTGCACTGGAACCATAGTTCTGCATAAAGAAAGTAACAAAATTCCTATAAAGAAAGGTGCTAGGCAAGGAGACACGAACTCCCCAGTACTATTCACAGCTTGCTTAGAAGAAGTATTCAGATATTTGGAATTGGAGCTGTTAGGAATAAGAGCAGATAAAGAATACCTCAGTAATCTGCGATTTGTGGATGACATTCCCTTGCTAAGTAACTCAGGAGATGAATAGCAAAGAATGATTGGTGACCTAGACAAACAAAGTAGAAAGGTAGGATTGAATATCAATATGCAGAAGACTAAGGAAATGTTCAACAGCCTCGAGAAGGAGCAGCAGTTTGCGTTAGGTAGCGAATCACTGGAAGTAGTAGGCGAATATATCTATTTAGGACAGGTAGTATCCGCAGATCCGGGCCATGAACGGTAAATACCAAAGAGAATAAGACTGGGATGGAGCGCATTTGGCAAGCACTTCCAGGCTGTTACTAGCAGCTAAACTGTATCGCTCAAGAGGAAAGTATACAACAGTTGCATCTTACCTGTACTTACCTATGAGGCTGAAACATGGAAGCTAACAAAGAGGGTTCTACGTAAGTTCAATACAACGCAGAGGGCTATGGAAAGAAAAGTGGTAAGGATAACGTTAAGCGATAGGAAACGTGCAGAGTGGGTCAGAGAAATAACTCATGTCGCTGACATTCTAGTGGAAATCAAGAAGAAGAAATGGGCATGGGCAGGACATGTAGCGCGAAGAAAGGACGACCGATGGTCTCTTAGGGCAACAAACTGGATTCCAAGGCAAGGAAAGCGTAGCAGGGGGCGGCAGAAAATTAGATGGGCGGATGAGGTTGAAAAGTTGGCAGGTGTCAAGTGGATGCAGCTTGCACAGGGCCGGGTTAATTGGAAGAATATGGGAAAGGACTTCGCTCTGCAATGAATTGAGTCAGGCTGAGGATGAGGATGATGATTACCGGTCTATCTAAGCACACTTTTTTTGTCTGAACTTGAGCGTTTCACCGCTATTCCACCGCTCTCTACCATTGTTTCCGAGTCAGAGACGCATCAACGACTACGGCTAAAGAAAGGTGTCCAAGGGCTCCGCCTGCTGATCTGAGATCAAGAGCTCAACGACAACACATTATCCCTATATGCATCTCTTGTCCCTTGAGAGATGCCAGTAGTCACTCGCCTCCATCGTCGACCTATACACCGCGATTTTGTCATTCCCCGGGAGCTGCCCTCTGCCGAACACCGGCGAGAGCAAATCTCTGATAAGACTTACATATACACTGAAGCTTCATTTACTAACAAATTTGCCTCTATGGCCTGGGTAAGCGATGACAACCTTTCCGTCTCAGGCACTTATGCCTGCCACCTACCTCAAGGTACCCCTCTTCATTTTGAACTCCTCGCGATTTGGAGAGGCTTTAATCGGAACTGATTCAATGCGCATTCTTACTGACTCGTATAAAGCCAACAGGAGATCACTACTCCTGATTCGCAAGATGCAACTGCTACGGCATACAGCATCTCCTTAAACGCCACAAACTGGAGACCAGAACTGTCTTCATTCAGTAGCCCCAGGGCACACGGACGAATGCGGCCGTACACCCTGTGTACTTTTAACTTAACTCAACTCTTAAGATTTATTGCTACCAAACCGTTCGCAAGTTGTTATGGATCGCGTTCTATTAACATGTTCAAAAAATAATGACCTAAGCGTAATAATATAATTATTGTGGTCTAATAGTGTCAAGTGGGGCTAATTAAGTTATTCGCTTAAGACATACATGCATTCTACCCAGTCTTATCGGGCTAACGTCTGATGCCTGCCTTAATCAGGATTACAAGGAAGTCAATACCTAGTCTGCTCTGAGAGCAACAAAAGTAATATAGTGGAATGGGAAGCTAGTTGCTCAGCACACATGACGTGAATAACTGTAAATATCGTAGGCGCGAATAATTATATGTCAGTGCAGCATTGTCCTTGTCTGTCAGCATATGTCTTCTGAGTATTGTCGGTTCTGCTGTGTTTTCCATCAAGCAGCAAAAGTGCGTCCGGTTATCGGCGGAGAGAACAAGACACGCAGCCACACTCATTATAAAGCTCATTAAATGTTTATGATACCAAGCGTGAAATCAAACAAAACGATTCCGAAAGAGATAGATTTGCTTCATGTGGCTGCCACTATCTAATACGAAATTATTCACCTCTCCTGTCGAAAAGAGCTAAGGGCCCGTCCTGGCGGCACTCGGTATCAGTACAACTTACAAGCATTAGGGATATAATTTTGTACGCTGAAAGGTAGCCGCAAACTGCGAAAAATAATGTACTTCTGCGATCGGTACAGGTTCATCTCCACCCCCCCCCCCCCCTAACCTGCGTGCCGGGGCGGGAGATGAAGGAATCCTTTTCGGTGGAAATAACGTTTTCTTTCATTCATTATTCATTTTAGTTTTTGGGACTTTCAAATTGCGCGCCAATTACTTCCTATGCCCTTTTTCGGCTCTACTTCCGGTTGCGTCACGTAACATCCTTGACATCACATCTACTACAGCACCCCTTCTCTATTTTCCGCTTTCACTCGCACCTTCCTTCCTTAGCTTATGTTTCAGGTGTCCATAGAACAAGTGTGACATATACTGCGCCTTCCTTTTCCTGTGAACCAGTTATTGTAATTAAAAACCTAATTAGCATGTTGACCTAGTTATGAGGAACAATGTAGCAGGCAAAAGAAGCTTTCGTCGTTGCTCTCGTAATTCAACTAGGGTTAACCAGAGCTACACCAAAACTATTTTTTAATGGTAATCGTACTTCAAGCTTCTCTAGCAAAAGTTAAAATTAAGCTTTAATATAATTTTGCGATTAAATTTAGAAAACCAAGCGAATACGCCGAAACAGAAAAAAAGAAACTCTTGAATAAAACGATCACCCCACACATATGGGGCATGCACATATATTACATATAATGTTTGTTTTCTTTTATGAAATTGGCCTGTTAAAACGCAGTAATCAAAATCTCAAGATGGAAATGTTTGTTCGCGCCATAAAGTTGACCATGTAGCGCTTTTGAGCAGCCTTTGCGGTGGAATGGAATTCGTAAAAACGAGCTGTAGGTTCAGGCCAAAATTCTATTGCCGAGAGAATAGGGAAAAACTGAAATGATAAATCATACGCCAAAATTCTATTGCCGAGAGAATAAGGAAAAACTGAAATGATAAATCATACGCCGCTGGCTTGCGAACCGCAGTCTGGCAGAGCCCTATTTGCATTATGAAATTATGAGGTAATTGTTTTTTAAACTGCGAAAGCGATCACTGCTCTCCGTAGCTTCTTTGCTCCGTGCTTGTGTTTGACCTTGAACCGAGGAGAATCCACGCGGCGGCTGTTGAAAGCAAAGACGAAGCGCCGCCTTGGCCTGCGCTAGAGCGCTCACGCATCGAGTAGGGCAGATGGTTTCATAAGTTTCACACGGCAAATTGCGGTGTTTTTTGATTCCGCCACAGCAGCTGTGACAGCACGCAGCTGCCAAGGTCAAATCGGGCGTAACCACGCGCTCGCCTCTGCCTTGTCATGTGACAATCTTGCTGTCACTCCACCGCAGCTACGCTGCAGCCGTGGCACCCGGTATGTCTGATAACCTTTGCAGCCTCTTTTTCCGGTGCAACGAATCGCAACAGCCCTCGACAATTTAACGGAAGCAGTCGTTATGGGCGATCCAGGCGAGACGCCTCGTGAACTGTCTACGTGTCAGAGGTTGCAAACCCGACAGCTCGAATCCGACCATCCAATTTATGTAGCGCGCCAAGAGGCTGCCACACTTAGACAAAGAGAGGCAGGTCGCACGAGACGTGCCCCCGTTTTCGCATTGCTTGCTTAGGTTTAGCAAGTTTAGGTTTCGGTTAAGGTTTTGCGTAATTTTCTGTTTCCCATATAGCTGTTCAATGTTCAAATGGAGTACATTTTCAGAATGCATCGATTCAAAACTCGTTTATAGAAAAAAGCAACCAGATTTAATAAAACTGATATTTTCTTTAATTATCTGATGTCGTTTTTACTCATTTTAAAATGATCCTTTCGTTTTATGCCTTTTACGTTTTATAACATCGTTACATCAATCTCACAACCGTACTCATTACATTGTTAGGGTCATTCTTGTAAAGCACAGTCTAATACAAGTTGATAGAAAAAAATTTTGGTAAGTTATATTTGCTTATGGCTGTCCAGTGCCTCCAGAGCTTAATTTTGGTTTCTCATGACGAAGTGAAAGCATTTAAGCAACTTGCTCTAATTATCCGCTATTATTGCGGAAGCAATACTGCGCCACGTCTAACCGCTCGTCGCTATGTTCCTTGGTCCCCTAGGAGAAACTGCCAACATGGTCTCTCGTTTCACATGGGACGGTTATGTCAAAATCAGCCTGGAAGGACCGCGGCACTCCCGTAGGCCAATAAGGCACGTTTATACGGCTTGTGTAACGCGGGGATTTATATGTGGGCTGGCAGGATCTGCCAACATGGGCCTCTCGTTTCACATGGGACGGTTATGTCAGAATCAGCATGCCAGGATCCTGGCATTCGCGTTATCCCCATGTGCCATTAAGACCTGCTTGTACAGCTTGGATAAAGCGGGGCTTTATATGTGTGCTGAAGAAGAACAAGAGGAAGAACGCTCGGTCATCCGCAGCTAATGCTTTCGCTCACTATCGGTTCAGCACCGTTGAACCCTTGTGAATTGTTTAGAAAATGATTGTCACGTTCAGAGATGTCGGTAATATAGAAAAAAGAGTTCAAAAATAGAGTGAAGAGTGTGGTATGACGTGGGAAGAAATTCGCTCTCATGCTAAATTTCGTGAACGCGTTCAGAAAGCGCGTAATGGAGATAAGGTGGGGACGCTTTACTTGGCAGGTTTTCAATAAATAAGATATTGCGCAAAAAAAAAAAAAAACAGCGCGGCAAGCGATACGAGAAGAGTGGTATCTCTGATCCGCTGCTGCTGTAGAGTTTGGACGTTTTATAGGGGCTACCAACTCAATTACAATTAAATCAAATGCGGTAGCTTGTACACAGTTACAATTGTAAATTTCAAGATAAAATATCCTGTACATGAAGATGGAAGAGTAGAAAAGAAAGATATTTTGCAAAAAAACTCTTCTTGTATTCTGGAAGGTGAAATACAGCACAAACAAAAAACATAACTCATGAAGCCCTTACAAAATATGAACATTGGCTCAAATCTACCGGTAGCTGCTACGAAATGGGGCTAAACATTGGGATGGTGGCAGGACACCATTCTAGTTTGTTGCCATTTAATCATAGATACACAATTTAGATCTAGCTATGAAGGTCCGTAGCTAAGAAGGCTTACTGTTATTAGACACTTAGGTATGCCGAAATTCTGTATTTGCTTTCTTCTTTACAGTGGCTCGGGTATGCCGCACGATGTATAAAGGTATCTGGTCTGTCTTTTTTTTTTGTTTCGCTGTGTTTTTTTGCATATTAGAATGCGCGAAGTATGTAGGCATCTTGAAGATATTGCTTTTCAATGTTTTATATTGCATATGAGAATGTGGCGGCGAGAAGCTGCATTTTAAGAGCATGTTTTGATGTTTTCCAGTGTACACCTAATAGCGCGATTCCACTCATATATGAAAAAAAAAATTGATTTCTAATGAGAGAGCACAGCATAGTGCCTTTGGCAACAACAGATGTAATAATTTTGCCATCGGAAATGACTCACGGTAGCTAAATTTTGAAAGTTTTTGCATAAAAGCTAAAAGCAGCTCTTGGTAAATACCTCTAACCTTTTCGTGCAGAGACTAATGTTATGTAAATTTTGTAAATTTTCAGTAGTTGTCAATACACATGGAGGACCTAGGGGCAGTTGACTGCGAGTAACCAGTCTCTATAAACTAACCATGAGTACAGCAAAGAGGTGAAATCAGCGAACTAATGACATGCAAGATCGTACTACGTTGAGAGCATCAGAGGAGTATTATGAGTTAAGAAAACGTTGTCAGTCACGAATCAAGCTATATAAGGTAGAGAAGTTCTTTGAAGTAGACAATTGATAGACATATAGTTGCACTCATTCCTAAAATACCTCTGCTAAGCAGACCCGGCCACTAAGCTGTTAATAGCCTTGCTTCCCCCATTTTTCCTTTTATGTTTATTTTTAATTTCTGCAATGCGAGATTTTCATTTTTGGCCAAATTTAAATTTTAGATTCTTTGAAGCCCGTTGTACATTTGCCTGTGTGGGCTGTGCAACGAATTTTTATTTCTTTTTATTTGCCCACATTAAATTCAGTTGGTAGCAGAAATTTAAATGATGCCGGAGAAGGGTTGCAGTCGCACCCTCGACGGCGATCATTTTGGAAAGAAGAAAATGTAAAAAAAAATATCAAAACTGGCAGTCTCTTTTGGGATTTCTAAATTCGGATATGATAAATATTTAGTCATTGGTGTGATAAAGTTGAAATGCATTGAATAGATAATCTAGGGAGAAACAAAACCACGCCACTACTTCTTGTAATGTCATTGATTCATTTAAAAATGCGATAAGCTTTTAGCTGAGAACGTTTTCGGGAATATGAATGGAACTCGCAGTTCACAGGTATTCATCAAATCAAACTCTAAGACAGGCACAAAAAGGGTCGGCTCTGTCGGCCACGTGGCTAAGTAGGTAAGAAAGCTTCATACTTTCCACTAACAACATTTGACAAAGAGAAAGGAGCAGTTAACATCAAAGGACTAGAGTATAGCCTGAAATTGCAGATATATGTTCAATATTTATTTAGTTATGATTGAATTGGAGTAAATCTGGTAAACATTAAACTACACATTAAGATTATTACAAAAAAGGTACATGCAATAGCAATGTTGAAGAAAACAAAACAAAAACACAAGAAACATGTCCTTTACTTTGTAGCGCCCGTGTTTGCGTCCGTCTTTCTTGTTCTGTCACGAGGCACGGAAACATGGACACACAACTTGGTTGATTCTCAATACTCCGAATCGCTGCTGTAGTCACTTCAGGTGTTGCTAATACCAGTTAAGATTTTAAACTTCGTTTAGCACAAAGGAAAATCAGCTTCTGTACTCTAGAGCCCATGAGCCTCTTCCTGCTCTTGATGATCACGCAGCCGCACTTTGACTTACATGCTACAGTGGACGTCGTAACACATAGAACAGAAACCTTCTAGAACCATGAAAATTGTCAATAATTCATTTTTTTAACAAAGCCAAAGAGTCGCAGCATGTGCAATTACAGAAGAATGGTAAAATAAATTTGGTCTCTGCTCACATGTGTCTATAAGCTTGATTACCATAACTGATTTTTCTCATAGTTTTCGATGTTTCGCAAAACCTTTTTTCGCTGTTTCTTTCCAGCCTTCGATATTTCAGGAAATTACATGACCCTGCGTATTACTAGGTACCTTCAAATACGCATGCCGCAGCAGCCACGAAGATATCACGTGGTGACGCCAACTGCCGATGCGTATGAGCGCCATCTTCTTGAATTTACCGTTTGTGAACATACTGTAGTTAAATGTGCTATAAACAACGCGTAATAACACACATAATTTATTTATATGTTCCGATGCGTCGGTTTATTCTAAGTGGTTTTGTTTCAAGATCTAGCGCCACGCTTTCGATAGTGTACTCGTAGGAAACGCTAAAAAGAGATCGCTAGCGCGGAGTGTCTGCATGCAACTCCTTTTGTGTGTCTGCTATGCAATTCCTTTTGAATAAATGTCTTTCAGCTCGCTAAAAGACGGTTTAGGTGTAAGAGTTTTTGTTTGATCGTGTGACACGGGTATTAAGAGAAAATCATTGCCCACCGGCAGGACATCTAATGTAAGCGCGAGATAACCGAAAGTCATTACGGATAATGAATTCACCGAAGCGTTTCATATGACTTTGTCTGGGCGCTGACTAATATGTAATTATTCATTTATTACAAATCTACACGACCTTTGGATATTTCATTATACATATAGCCAAGTAGGGCTAGGTGGCAGAATGGAAAATGAGCTGACGAAATATGAAACGTGGAGGGAAGATGACTCCAGTTGGTGGAGGAGAGAGTTAGCTGCAAAGAGTTAGCTGCACTTTAAAAGTACATTTGGTTTTATTGTAATCGGTTTAGTCATCTTTACATCTCGGCAACCGAAAAGCCTCTCCAATACCTTTGCAGCTAACTCTCTCCTCCACCAACTGGAGTCATCTTCCCTGCAAGTTTCATATTTCGTCAGCTCATTTTCCATCGCTTCCTCTACAGTCTTGTTGCATCTGCTAATGCTGCATTCATATATTTATTTATTTACAGTTGGGTTTGGGCCTCCTTAAGCTTAATTTGAGGTATTAGGCCCATTAATTCAGCAAGATAGAACTTAATCGAGTCAGCTTGCTGCGAATCGTGAGCCCAGCCGATAAGTTTACTTAGACGAGGACTGTCCAGCGTTGTTGCTTCCATCTTGGAAGGAACTCAAGCTTCCGCACAACCAGTCAGCCGCAAGCTGCAAGTGAATCTCAATTATAAGAATTTTTTGCTAGATGAAGCAGAGCTACCAGGCGCCTGACCGATGCTGACTGCCTTAAATAGCGCCTGCGGAAGCGGTAAGTGCCGTTCACCTGCTCCCTTTAATAAAGCAGAACAGACAACTTAGAGTTCGCGGAAGACGCAATTTATATTTTTATAGGAACTGTGGAAAAGTGCTTTCCACGCGGCGAATTCTTGCGCAAGGACTACTGTCATTGGTAATCATGATTGAGGCGCTCATATTTGTTTTTTACCCGCGCAGAGTGGTTTTTCTGACGCATACCTCAGAATATCACAACATGTAATGCTCTATTTCCCATTTATTCACGTACTCCGGCATTTGAAATTAAAATCAGCACTGCAGACGCTGCCTGAGACTAGTCATCATACATACCGCTGCCCGTGGCTGCAGAATCTTTAGTTCACTTCAGTGAAACTTTCGTATCAACGCCTTCATTCAGGAGAATGAGACCTGTCTTTCACACGATCCTTCCTTGTTCTGGGAGCGTACTGCTCTATGAAGGCAGCATCTTTGCCACCTTGCCAACAATACGCCTTCGTTGACTTCACAAGTTACACGCGCAAATAAAAATGCGCATGCCTTTACTTCAGCTACTACTCACCTAACTGCTTATGCAAACTTCATGGACGATATCTTGCTCGCTGAAATGTCTGCTGCCCATATGAGAATGACTACTCGCTTCTTTGTCCATTTACACCTTGGATAAGGAAAATTCCGTGAGCCTAATGCTTGGGTACCAATGGGAGCTTGCGCTGGGTTCAATCGCGTACGTCCGGATACAGAGCAATAACTGGCCGGAACAACAGCTTAAATAAACTTCAGCAAACACAGCAACGATGCAAGATCAAAAATGCAATGATGCCGAAACTCGTTATCAAGCAAAACTATGGAAAAAAAACGCAACTATTAGAGTTAAAACGCGTAAATTAAATCGATCGTCTGGTCCAGCAGCAGGGAAAAGAGTCACGTGATGCCACTTGCTCCCCTAGATTGACGCTAGCTCCGTTCGCTCCAGTGGTGGCGCTCACGCTAAATATTTCATATGCCTTCTCCCACATTGTCGTCCATCATGAGCTTCTTTTTTCTCCCATTCAGAGCAGAGTAGCAGGCCAGACTTTATTCATTCCGGCCAACCTCTCTGCATTTCCTATCAATAAATCCATCTATCTATCTAACATTTATTGGTTCAGTTTTAAGTGCAGAATACAAAAGTATCTCTCTGTACAGCGCCGCGAAAGGTCGCTTTCATTTTTAAAACAGACTATAGATTTGTGCATCACTGATCGCCTAGCTGAGCTTTTCAAGCCACATCGTTAGTGATATTAATTTAGTTGTATTTAAAAAAAAATAAATTAGTATGCGTATGGTATGCTTATCGTGACTGGTGTCCACCTGCCAACGTTTTTGGACTGCTCTGCACTGTGCACTCAAATTTCGCTTACGTTGCGCTGAAAGAGTACTTTGATTAGCGCTGGCACATGGGCTGTTGGGTTAGAGTGCTTTCAGATTTGTTCATCTTCACTTGTACCTTTCGTCTGCCATGCTGTTTACCAGTATCCTGTTTACTATCCTAGCCGTACATCTTTTTACCCTGCCATAAACAGGGCAGAAAGACTGCTTCAATCCTATTGTCATCAAACTTGCCTTATACCGCTGTAACACGGGCATATCGAAGGCCCTGGAACCGACTTCCTATCGACTCGAAGGCCTTCGAAAGCTGCCAGACGGGCGTTTTCAATGACCATTGAGTCGATAGTCTACCGAGTCAGCGGAGCAGCTCAGAACTCTATCGAGATCTCGAAGGCCCTCGAACGTCCGCAAGGTTGCTAGCGTTGACCCGAGGAGCGTCACGCACACACGTGCACAGCGCGTTTACGATACAAAAACGTGAACAAGCGTTATTTTATATCTTTAATTTACGCTATTAATATCCGTAATAATTTTAAAAAGCAGTGCTCTTTTTAAAGCAAATAATTTATGCACTCTCTACCCCTGTAACATGCGCTACCGAGAAATACAAACACAATGAAAAGCACAGACGTATAAACGCTAGCGAGCTAAAAAAAAGCAAAAAAAATCAAAGTTGCCTTTGCATAACAACTAAACACCTGCAGTTACTAAAAAAAATGGTAACAGTTATATTTTATTTTGCATTTATAGAGAGATTTTAGTTCTTTAAGCAAAACCGAAAGCAACGATAGTGGCGCCACAAAAGTTTGTCGCCAAACACCATAACTATTTCAATAGATTTCGACTTTTACCGTGTAGCAGCGGCACAACTCCTTCGAGTTCGATCGCGAGTGAAAATCTCGAAGGCTATCGGCTCAATCGCCTTTGAAAATGACCGTGTGACTAGGGTAATAAACCCAATAAATGCTTAGCGAAGCGATGGCTAATTTCTGCAATTCCAGTACTATCAATACCTGGTCAACGCTCTATTCTTGATTTTACTGCAGTTCTCTCAATACGTTCAAGACATCAAAGCACGCCATTGCATGTGATAAAAATCTGATATGCCAGCGAATACACGGGCTCTCCACTCAGATACTTCTGCGTCTGGTTCAGATGCATTCTTTCCATAAATATCAAAGTTCATAATACTCTATTGACATTTCGACAACACTGACCTCAGAACTCTCAATATAGTATCCAGCTGCCTAGCCTCCAGTTTCTATGGCTACCCTAGCATTAAAGGTATCAATTCGTGCAGTGCACAGCTTTCTGATCTTTTTTCAGGCTCCATATTTTGGTAGAAGCCTTTCTGTTTGTTCAATACTCGCGTAAGCCTCTACCACCTTCAGGTCACGCATCTTATTTAGGTGATTTACGATAGCAGTCCTATTCTCGCAATGGTACAGAGCTTTTCTGTTAGAAGCCATTATCTTTTTGATTGGGGCTCTTACAGGAGCTCTTACTGGCCCGCTATGCAATTTTAGCCAATTAAGCTCTGTCATTATTCGCTGTTCGCCCTTCGTCTGTCGCAGTTACCTATGGCACAGTACATGACTCCGATTTATTACGCACTGTATTCTCCACCATAGCTCATGGTCCACCTCACGATATATGAGTTTAGAGTTCAACTGTGCGGGGTCGAATTTCCGGTGAAGTCTTGTCTGAAGCGGGAGATGATAAGCATACTCTGTTGTGTGACATTATGACTGTGTTTCATCAGTTCCGCTACAGCCACTGGAGACCTAGGACCCTTAGTTCATTGCTACATTAAAAAAAAGCCTTCAGTGCCTAATTACAAAACCGGGCCACATTGTGTTTAATGAGCGGCTGCATTGTCAGGTGGGATTGCTAAAATCTGGCCGCGCTCGATGCTTTTATGGTCATTCATCAACAACAGGATCTTACTGCTGACAAATCGCCTTGCTGTAAAATTAGGACCGCGGTTATTTTGCATGGATTAAGTTTCTAAAATATTATATGAATGGTTTTCTTGGAGCATTTTATCACCTACATTTTCCTACGTTATCCTTGGAAGTCATCGCATAAAATATTTTGCGCCTATAACCGAATTCAGTTTCAAGAAATCGCAAGGCTATATCTCTATATAACTACACATCCTCACGTGCCTTAGAATTAGGCCATATGGATTTTTACTGACATTTGTTAAGGAGGGATGTGCAGAATAATATAAATTGCAAGTTGCCTCTGACATTAAGGCATTCTGTCCATTTCACACAAAGGTATTCGGTGGTGGCACGTGCTGACAGGATGAAAATTGTCTTCTGTATTCTGGTGTACGCCTTTGGGTTTATACAGATCTCTGAGTAAGTTTCTCTTCTACGCAAGACCGGTAACTATTCCCTCAATCCTGTCAGTTGCTTGAAGAAATATTCTTAAAAGAAAAAAGATTTTTTCGAAGGCATCCGTGCTGCGGGGTCAACGAGTGAGATATATTTTGTACATCCGACAACACCGCTGCCATGCTTATGTTTCAGCTCTTTTCAGCAATATATCAAGCGTTTTTAAAACTCTTGATATATTGCTTGCGGGCACCTGAAATAGGTTTTGAGCAGAATATATAAAAGATGTCGGGTTGGCACAAGCCTTAAATTTCACAGAAAGTAAGCGAAAAGCTCATTAATTTTAATGCATTTGGCAATGAAGATATTTCGGCGCATATATGGGGTGAAGTCTCGAATGGCTAGCCGTGGCCCCAATAAGGATCCTTTGCAGCAGACCCATATATTAGGCCTTGGAACATTTGGAGGTTGCTTTAAGACCAAAAAGGCCCATATTTTCAGGTGTTCGTTGAGCAAAAAACGTCTTCGGGCCGAAGTTACGGGCAGAAACCTCAGCTATAGCTGCAGCTAACATTTTGCTTTTTATTTTTATTACATATTTCTCTTACCCAAAGGTTTTCAAATTCCTTTCAACTTCTTTTTGGGCAATAGACCCTAAACAAAATCGGGAATGCCAGAAACCACGTTTGAAAAAAAATATCGTCGCAGTCGCAGTGAACCGCCTCTGGCGCCCATACTTTGTGTGCCATATGTGACTAACTGGAAGCTCTGCCTAACTATGGCCTGTCAGCAGTGATATATTGTGCAAAGAACAAAGAAATGAGCTTACACATATAGAGCGGCAGCGCTCATTTTCTTGTTTTTGGTCATAACGGGTCCCTACATCGTCACGTGTCCGCCATTTAACACATGTCATATTCCATGCGGGACGTTACTATGAGCAGAGATGATATATTAAATTTAGTTTATTCTAGTTCATTTGCTGCATGATTTTGATTCCAAGAACGGCATGAAAGAGACGGCGACACGACTTAATGAATGGAACGGGCTTATCGCCACTGATACCGGCACTATTTGAGTGAATGGGGTGTCCACGGTTCTCCTAAAGCTGCTAAAGTGGCGCTGTTCTTTTTGTTTTCACGCAACTTTCGGTTTCACTATCTGATTGACGCAGTTTTTTTGTTTTTCTCATTTCGTATACTAGTTATCCCAAACCAAAACAATGCGGCAGCTTAGCTCAGCATGTGTGCATGGCGCTGGGCTGCCTACTCCTCTCCAATCCAATCTAATACCCTCCAATGCAGTGTAATCCAATCCAATCCACTCTATTCTAATCCAAACCAAAACAGCCTAATCCAATCAAGTAAAGTTCATTCCAGTAAAATCCAATGCAATCAACTCTATTCTAATCCAAACCAAAACAGTCTAATCCAATCAAGTAAAGTTCATTCCATTAAAATCCAATCCAATCCAATCATGTCCAATCCAAACTAGCCCAATCGAGTTCAATCCAATCCAGTTCTAACTAATCTAGTCCAATGCAGTTCACTCCTTCCCAATGCTCCGTACACGTTTCAGGTTAGTCAGGCTGTCTAGCTATGTTGTTGCATAAAGACAAGCATTTCTTCTGCTTCTTCTGGTTGCGTCTTGATTTCCAGATGGCGCGGCGAGCAAGTGGCGTCCACTAGCTGCGGCGGTTGCTACGCAACGGATCTGTGCCTCCTCACGTGCACCGCCACAATTGCCAGTTCGTGGCCAATGTAGCTTCCGCCACAAATATTTAGCTGGAGAGTACTCATCCCTCACTGGGCGCCATTCTCATCCGAAAGTTTCGAATTTACTTAACTATTCCGTTTTACATTGCAGTATTTTGCAGTAACGAATGGCGAAAGTGCTGTTTTTATTTGCATTTATATCCCTTTCGTCTTCGGCGCCACGTTTAGCACCTATTTTAGGAGATCATTCTTTCTCACATCTAATATTCTCGAAAGAAAGTTAAAAAAATTACAGGGTATGCGAAGAGTTGAGATCAATAATTCCAAACACCAAGTTGCTAGTATGTGACACGTACTGAAAGGACCAAAGGGACTTACCATATTTCACTATCCCAATGTCGTCCCATGGAATATAAATGATTGCAAAAATTACTTCCGTCCGTCCGCATGTTCACACAATCCTGGCGCGCCCTGTAAGGCTAATTCTCTTGCTGGTACCCTATGCATGACAAAAAACGGTGAATTACAAACTTCAGTACCTTTGAAGCATTTTTGTGCACAAATAATTCTCAAAGCCCTGAAATAAATCGCATTTTTCTGCACATCTCAAGCTTTAAGAATTTATCGCGCATTCGCTCAGCTATCATCGATCAGGTAATGATTTAGGCATGAGTCACAAAAGCCGCTGAAAATATTACCATTCAGTAAATCACCAACCACTACTGCTGAAGAAGCTGACGTTGAGAGATTTTATGCGGACCTGCAATATGCCTTTTAGACTGTCCTCCATCATCAGACGTCGTTTTTCTCATAGGAGACTGGAATTCTAAGGTCGGGATTGAAGAAATATTCGGAATTACAGGCATGTTCGGTCTTGGTGTGCCAAATGAAGCTGGGATAGCAAATACTCATTTTCAACAGCACAAGAGGCGCCTGTACACATGGACTTCATCGGACGGTCTGAACAGGAGTCAGATCGATTATATTCTTTCCCGGCAGAGATGAAGAAGCGCTATACAAGCAGTAAAAACAAGGCGGGGGCCGATTGTAGCACCGATCATCAGCTTCTTTTTGCAAAATTAAACTTCGATTGAGGAAAACGCAGAAAACTAGAAGGCCTTTCAGGTATGATCTGGATCAAATTCCGTCAGAATATGCTGTGGAAGTGAGGAACCGATTTCAAGAATTAGATCTAGAGGACAGAGAGCCTGAAGAAATGTGGACTGATGTTCGTGATATAATACAAGAAGTTGCTACTAAGGTAGTTCCAAAGCAAAAGAAATGCAAGAAAGCAAACTGGTTATCTGAATAGGCTTTGGAAATAGCTGAGGAACGGAGGATGGCAAATGTTATGGGGGAAAGAGAGAGATACAAGGTTCTCAATGCGGATTTTCAGAAAATAGCAAGGAGAGATAAGAATGCCTTCCTGAACATACAGTGCCAAGCAGTTGAGGACAACAGCCAATTAAGGAACACAAGAGCTCTGTAGAAGACAATTAAAGATATCAAAGGAACCTTCTGTGCTCAGCTTGGCGTGATAAAGGACAAACAAGGCAAGGACCTCACTGAAATCTCAGAGATATAGGACAAGTGGCAGGAATACACAGAAGAACTGCACAAGAAGGACCCGGATGTGCGAACTCAACATAAGACGGTTATGATTACTGATCTCGAGCCGGGCATCCTGAAGAGTGAAGTTGAATGGGCCTTAGCCAGCCTTGATAAGAACAAAGCTAGCGGAATTGATGGCATTCCAGCTGAGTTGCTTCAAAACCTAAACCATCACGACGCTGTTAACGTTGTGTATACATTATGTCAGCAAATTTGGACAATCCTGCTTTGGCCACAGGATTGGAGGAGGTCAGTTTACATCCCCATTCCAAAGAAAGGCAGTGCCAAAGATTGTTCCAACTACCGCACGATCGCGCTTATTTCGCATGCTAGCAAGGTGATGTTGAAAATCCTCCAAGGTAGGCTGCAGCAATGTGTGGATCGGGACTGAACTGAACTGATCTGAACTGAAATCATTCGAAGTGTTGAAGTTCCTTCCTTTATAATCAGATGTACCTGCTTCTGGTTAGAGTAATGAAGCAGCGATGCCAGTGTGATTTCTCGCCTGTCCTCCTCTATGCGATACATCGCGTGGCTATGTCCTAGTGAAGCAGCTTAGTTGGCAAGGCGCACTGAGCGCAAAAAAGGCGATTGGATGACATTTTTAGGACTGCTTTTAGATGGAAGGCTGCAAACGTTGTAGAAGTCTTGAAGACACGACGATATAAAGGAAAAAAAAAAGAAAGGGAGGCCTACGAAAGAATTGGCAGTTTTATTTGCCTGCGACCGCAACAAAACGTGTGGTAAAATTTAATTATATGTTATTCCTTACTGGCTGCTTTCTTCAGTCGACATAACATAGCGGAATACTGTGCTTTGTGTGCCCTGAAATACTGGCTGCCTCCTAAACACGTATGCTAACCATTAATTCTGGAGAAAACGTTGGTCATGCAATTTCAGCGCAATGGAACCAGTAGTTACCATCCCTCCTGAAAATAATTGGTCGAGGCTGCCGGAGCCATGCTTAGGAGGTTATAAAAAGGCATTTTGCGAGACAATGCGCCTCCACAGGAGGAAAATCATGTGTATTTACGTAGCGTATGGATAAGGAATGAAACTATTGCGTTTCGCAGCAGAACACGTCACTGGTATGATTTGAGATTTTTCGCCTTTATTTAACGGCTCTCTATTTTTTATTGGACTCATCAACATTAACCTGCAAATAATGTTTCTTCTTGAAGGTGCATATTGTTGGGGAGGCAGCCTAAAATAATGTGCCTCTGCGCGACCACTAAGTAAAACGGGCTTTTCTCGAAGGGACAGCCTACTTACTCCTACAGACGAGTATAACAATTGAAATATTCTAGTAGATTTCGTCGGTTGTTGGCAGTAGCGTCGGACGAAATCGCGTTATAGGTTAAAATATACCTTACATTGGCCAAGAGAGGCGGGTATGAGCGGATGGTAGCGCCATGTTGCCTTTAGTTGCTGGTGACATGGTAGCTGCCTAGTGCTGCTGAAGCCAATAAACTAAATTTTATGTATGCTATTGAAAAAACGATGCTATCAAAAAGTAAATTTCAGTTTTCAACTCTTCTGTGCTTCGCCTCTGTTATGTTATGTGGTACATGAGGCGAATGCAGCAGATTGCACAGTTTTTGCGCCGAAAATGAGCTGTAATTGTGTCAAAAGCGGTTGCTGTAGTAGTTAAGCTCCCCCACTCAGGCAAGCCAGAATACTTGCCTTTTCAATGGTATTGGCTGCAGGTAGTCTGTACTGCATGGAGCCTATAGGAATTGCGAATGAACGCGCCTCTCTCATTGAGCGAATATATGCCCCTTAGGAGTTTCCCTAGAGAGAAGAAAGAACGGCGCCAATCTTTCATCTTTCATCTTTATTTTCACAGTGAGGTACATGTGCATGGATTATCAGTACTATCAGTATTACAGTATTAAGAATCACTGTAAATCTGTCCCGGTCTGAATTTGGTTTAATGGCTACTCCAAGAGATATATTCAAGTGGATAAATAGTTAAAGGGAGGTATGGATTCTTTCGTGTGAGCTGCTTTTCTATATACGGATTAGCCGTAAAATGGCATTGTTTTATATCTAAGCGCCAAATAAAAAAGCCTCTCTCAAGAAATCATCAAGAGCGCAGAGGAAGGCCACATATCGGTATTGATGCCACAGAGGTCTAGCATGAAGATATAAATGTGCCGTATACCAATCTACAGTATTGTTCGTCTAAGGTAAGATTAAGCGCTTGTTCGTGCGCACTCGCCCGTCCCGTCTTCGAGAGTGCGCTATTAGTTACCGCTGAAGAATTAATCACCAGCATGCCCAAATCTCTGCTCTGCTTACGTATTCTCACGCACTGTCCTACAGGTTGTCCTAATATGTGAAGTTTACATGCAGGGAGAGGACCCTGATAGTTTTATACAATAGAAACTCAGCAATTGCCCCTTTGCTCACTTTGCGTTTGCAATATATGAGCGATTTCAGTTGTTCTGTAGCCCTACCATAATGCGATTTTTATTGCGGGACATTATACTTCATTTCTGACTTTTTCAGAGGTAGTGGTTCACAAAAAAGGACACCAGCGCCTACGCCTAACTCCGTAGCAGCATGCCAAGAAAAGCCGGTGAGTGGTATTTACATGAGTGGTATTTACATCAAACTTTGTTATACCGTTTTACTGGCGCTTAGAAGATGTGTTTATTTGAGCGGCCTTCCAGCAGAATGTGCAACGGTAATTCTCTAAAAGCCCAATGCCAGCCTATATTTCTAAATTACTGAGACCCACTGTATTAAAACATACATGATTGTAACTATCATTCGGCCCGAAGATGGTTTGCGAAGAAATTGGCTACTTCAAACTTGAAGGTGAAGGTAGCGGTGGAATTTGTACGACGTTCTGAGACGTTACCGAAGTAACAATGCTTTGGGAAGTAGGTGTAAAGTCTATAAACACTGCATCTCATGTGTTTCCTACAAGTGCAGGAAAAGCTATTATAGCGGCAAGAAATGTTTATAACACTAGTTTTTTATTCGCGCATACGGCTGTCATTGTGTGAGTGAGGCTACAAATTTTCATTAAAATGTTGAAATCAGTACATAGTTGGTGACACTGCCTTGCATGTCAAAGTATATAAATACGCAATTATAATGCATACGGTTGAAGGATGGCAGCCCAATGAGCGTCTTTAACAAGCCATATACTGATAAATAACTGCAATAAAAGCTGTCGATTTCATGTAAGAACAGGAAGCCACACCTGAGGTCTTTAATTAGAACATTGAACGCAAACTTGTTGAAAGTCTTGACATCATCATCATTATCAGCCTGACTATACCCACTGCAGGGCGAAGGCCTCTCCCATATTTCTCCACTTAACCCGGTTCTGTGCTAGCTGCATCCGCTTGACCCCTGCGAACTTTTTAATCTCATCCGCCCACCTAACTTTCTGCCGCCCCCTGCTACGCTTTCTTTCCTTTGGAATCCAGTTTGTTACCCTAAGCGACCATCGGTTATCCTCTCTTCGCACTACATGTCCTGCCCATGTCCATTTCTTCTTCTTAATTTCCACTAGAATGTCGGTAACTTGAGTTATTTCTCTGACCCACTCTGCACGCTTCCTATGTCTTAATGTTACCCCGACCATGTTTCGTTCCATAGCCCTCTGGGTTGTCCTCAGCTTAAGTAGAACTCTCTTGGTTAGCCTCCACGTTTCAGCGCCATAGGTGAGTACAGGTAAGATGCAACTGTTATATACTTTCCTCTTTAGCGATACCGGTAAGCTGCTAGTCATAATCTGCGAATGTTTGTCAAATGCGCTCCATCCCAATCTTACTCTTGTTATTTCCTTTTCATGGTCCGGATCTTGCGGTTACTACCTGTCCTAAGTAGACATATTTGCCTACTACTTCCAGTACTTCGCTACCTAATGTAAACTGCTGTTCCTTCCCGAAGCTGTTGAACATTACATTAGTCTTCTGCATATTGATTTTCAAGCCTACCTTTCTACTTTTCCTGTCTAGGTCATCAATAACTATTTGCAGTTCATCCCCCGAGTTGCCTATCAGGGCAATTTCATCAGCAAATCGCAGATTTCTGAGGTATTTTTAATCTACCCTTATCCCTAACTGCTTCCATTCCAAGTCTCAGAATACTTCCTCTAAGCAAGTTGTGAATTGTACTGGGGAGATTGTGTCTCCTTGCCCAACACCTTTCTTTATGGGAATTTTGTTACTTTGTTTAAGCAGAACTATGGTCGCTCTGCAGCCACTATATATATCTCCCAGCACTTTCACGTACGGCTCGTCTACCCCCTGATTTCTCAATGCCTGCATCACCGCTGCGGTTTCAACTGAGTCAAATGCTTTTTCGTAATCAATGAATGCTATTTATAAGGGCTACTTATATTCCGAGCATTTTTCTATCACCTGATTGATGGTATGGATTTGATCCATAGTAGAGTACCGTTTCCGAAACCCTGCTTGATGCTTTGCTTGATTGAAGTCTAAGGTTGTCCTGATTCTATTAGCGATTACCTTAGTAAATACCTTGTACGTAACAGACAGTAAGCTGATTGGTCTGTTTTTTTAAGGTCCTTAGAGTCCCCTTTCTTATGAATGAGGATAATGTTTGCATTCTTCCATGGTTCCGGTACCGTCGATGACACCAGGCACTGCGTATACAGGGTGGCCAGTTTTTCTAGCACGATATCCCCCCCGTCCTTCAGCAAATCTGTAGTTATCTGATCCTCTCCAGCTGATTTCCACCTTTTCATAGTTTCTAATGCTTTCTTGACGTCGTCCTTCGTAACTGGTGGAACGTCTGACTGGTTTTACCTACCGCTAATCTCATTACGGTCCTGATTACTTTGGCTACTGTAGAGATCTGTATAGAATTCCTAGGCTACTTTGACTATCTTATCCATAATCGGGAGGACGTTGCCCACCTTGTCCCTTATCGCATACATCCGGTTTTTGCCTATGCCCAATTTCTTCTTTACCGCTTTAAGGCTTCCCCCGTTCTTTACAGCATGCTCAGTTTTCTCCATGTTATACTTCCTTATATCGGCCACCTTGCGCTTATTGATTAGCTTTGATATCTCGGCCAATTCGATCCGGTCTGTTGGATCGGAAGCTTTCATACTATGGCGTTTCTAAATCAAATCTTTCGTCTCCTTAGACAACTTACCGGTATCCTCTCTAACTATCCTACCGCCTACTTCTACCGCGCACTCAGTAATGATATCTCCGAAATTATTGTTCCTTGCTTCTAGGGTAATTCATCTTGGAAATCAAACTAGCGCACTTAAAAACAGACACAGGAAGAGAACGAAAACACAGCGCTGTGTTGTCGTTCTCTTCCTGTGTCTTTGTTTTGAAGTGCGCTAGTTTGATTTCCAAGATGAATTACCAACTAGTCCGTTCTTCATCCCTTTCTAGGGTAATGTCGCCATCCTCGGTTAGAGCTGAATACCTATTCTGTATCGAGATCCTGAACTCTTCTGCCCTCCCCCTCACCGGTTATTCGTTGATGTGTTTCTTTCTTATTAATCTGTTGCGTTCCTTCTTCACATTTAGGCTAATTCGGGACCTCACCATCCTGTGGTCACTGCATCGCACTTTCCCGATTACCTCTACATCTTGCATAATGGCTGGGGTTGAACACATTATGAAATCGATTTCATTTTTAGTCTCCCTGTTCGGATCTTTCCATGTCCATTTCCGGTTCTTCCGTTTGCTGAAGAAGGTATTCATGATTCGTAAGTTATTGCGCTCTGCAAACTCAACTAGCAACTCCCCCCTGCTATTCCTAGAACCAATGCCATAGTCACCTACTGCCTTGTCTCCTGCCTGCTTTTTCCCTACCTTGGCATTGAAGTCGCCCATTAGTACAGTATACTGCGTCTTTACTTTTCGCATTGCCGATTCTCTATCTTCGTACAAGCTTTCAACTGCCTGGTCATCATAACTACATGTAGGTGTATAGGCCTGTACAACCTTCAGTATATACCGCTTATTAAGCCTAATTACGGTGCCTGCCACCCTCTCATTAATACTATAGAATTGATCTATATTACCCGCTTTATACTTATTGACAAGGAAACCTGCTCCTAGTTGTCGCCTCTCTGGTAAACCTCAATAACACAGTACGTGCCCATCCTTCAGTACAGTAAATGCCTCATTCGGCCTCCTAACCTCACTAAGCCCTATGACATCCCATTTCATACCCTCTAGTTACTGTAAGATCACTGCTAAACTAGCTTCACCAGCTAGGGTTCTAGCATTAAACGTTGCCAGGGTCAGTTTCCAATGGCGGCCTGTCCAGCCGAGCCAGGCATTCTTAGCACCCCCTGCTGTGTCACAGGTCTGACCGCCGCCGTGGTCAGTTGTTTCGCAGCCGCTGGTGACTGAGGGCCGGGGTTTTGTGGAGCTTATCATGAGAGGTTGCGGCCCATTACGGCACCAGGGTGGCCAACTCCTGTTCTGGTGCGGGAGTGCGTTGCCGGAGGTGTCCACCGGCATCAGGTCGCACCCCAAACCTGTTTATGCAATCCTTGACATATTAAGATGAGTTGTCGGATTTCTCTGTAAAGTCTTGCCTTAAGGTCGCATTGCCATATTTTAATGGTTACTCCTTTCGCTGCGGCTCTGACCTTTAATAATAAACATGCTTGATATCTCGATGTTATTTTCCATATTATATGCTATTTGTATGTTGTGCACCAATTTTGAAGAACGATCACAATGTGAACATTTCCCTGCATAAATAAGGCAGAAATGCGTCCAAAATGTCTTTTGCGACCAGGCCTTCTAACTCAGAAGGAGCACAGTATCAACCGGCTGTTATTACCAATGAAAAAACAAAGGAAAGTAGCTTTTTCCTATATTTACCATTCCTCTCATGCCTCGAAGCCCCCTTTAACACACTGTAATGCTATCTGTTGTACATAGGTATTGCCAAACGGGGTGCGGAGAGCGGTATGAATTACAAATTTCAGCCTTGCGTTCAAAACTGATTTAATTTAAATAATTTCTCAAAGGCGCCCTTCGTTCATGCAAACAAAAACGTACATGTAATCACCGCTTTTGAGAAGAAGTGCAAAGTGTACGCTTCTGTGCGGCGATTTCATGAGTTCTGTGGGTAGAAAGCAGCCATTCCAGACGGATGACAATTTGACTTCTTCTTTACTTTGTCGCGGCGTTCCTCATCTCTTGCCATAGTCTCCATATGAGGCTTTTTTGAATCTTTTGGTTTTCTTATCTCCACATACCGCTAGAAGATGGTTGTTATATGCGGGACGAAACGCTGTCGCGATGGAGAATATTTTGATGTGAAACTTACCCTACCCCATGTGTCTGCCGAGGTAAATTGGGTAGGCCCTTTCACTTTCATCGAGCGAGGAGTAAAAGCTTAGTCGCGGAACTACTTATGTGTGTGTTGTACCACTACTCGACATTCGATCTTTGACGGCAGGAGTAGCGTTCCGTGCTCCATCTTGTGTTGACAGCATCCTCGAATCCATAGTCTTGGCAATTTAATAGCTACAAAACCTTGCCTGCGTATATATATAAACATAAGACTAACCAAATGGTCCAAGCGAAACGATACTTTCACATCACCTAACAAGGTTTAGCAAGGGCAAATGGGAGCGGATATACTGGCACTGCCGCTAGTTGTTATTCTACACCAACAATTGCGTTCTGCGGCTTTTCCTTTCCTCTCCACTCGACCAGTGAATTCAGGAATACGCCCCACAATGTACAGCCATTCTTAGTGTGCTATTTACATTTGTCATGAATTAACAAACATTACTCCTGGACACGTCAGTGCCCTGTAATTAATAATTAAATCTGAATCCTCCTCTTGCTGGCTGTTATGGGTTCAGGAATTATGGCACATACCCACTCACGAGCATCGGCACAGAATTGGGGCAAACAGAACTCTTCGGCTGTACATTTGCTTGACCCCAGTATAATTATAAAAAGAAATAAGAAAACAAGCGGTGACAAATGCGAAATAGTAGAGAAGCAATATTTACATATAGCCAGATAATTGATCAGATTCTGCCACGAGTGTAATCATCGCCGGACGGAGTTGACGATTTTCCTCTGATCTTTTTCTTACTTTTCTAGCCCCTAGTAGAGCCCCGCCGCTCACAATAAGTATCAAGTGAATTCATCTATTACAAATTTTAGACCATCTTGAAAAGCAATTTGTATTGCGCGCAATACAAGTATAAAATACAGGTTGTAATTTTCCCACGAGCTCTAATATAAACAATATACTCCTTTTTATCTACTGGAACCTGTTTTGTTTTGTGTCTGTAACGATTCCAAGAGGCATCGCACCTAAATGCATTCAAAGCGCGCAGCAATATCTACACAAAAGCTGGCCACGTGGGCGATCGCACCTTGGGAACAGAAAGAAGCTTTTTCCTTTTTGTGAATAGAACGCCTTTGATAGGCTTGCTATAAATCCCTGGATTACTCAACATCAATTTACAACAAATTTCCTGTAACGTGCAAGTAGCTGACCTTTGCGCATAATTGTTTCACATTTGCGTATAAATACTATTCGGGTTCTATGTTTCAAACAGCAAAGTAAAACGTGCGCCTGTTTTTCCTACGCATAAATTCAAATAAATGGTTTTCAATGTTCGTGACTTTGTTCATATCATCATGAAGCCTTTGTTTGAAGCGTATTGAGATTGAAAATTTACCTGTACTATTTTCTTTCCCGACCAGTGCGATCCATACTATGAAGGCCCGCAGTGCAGCCTTAACTGTGAATGTGGTTACTACGAAGAGGACGGCCAGTATTACGGCATCTGTACGTCCGCTAATAATGTCCTTGGCGGTGATGACGGAGGTTATCGGCCCGGTGTCGACCCGAATGTAGCGATGCAAAGCGGGGCCGAAATAGCTAGTAGCGCCGTTTACGCGCTAGCTTCAACACAACCGAAAATGCCATCTGCGAAGAAACTGACGAGCCCTCTCCGTAAACTGAAGGTGAAAGCACAGAAAATCAAATTACCAAAACTTAGGAAGATCAAAATGCCAAAATTTAGGTTGCGAGGCTGAATACACTTTGATTTTTAAAATAAATCAATAGTACATTTTGTAAGAGTGCTTTTCTTTTAACCATAGAGACAGCAGCAATCAGCGGGTATAGTTTTATCTGATGAAAAATACACATTGCTAATCAATACAGCCCCAACTCAACGCAAGCCTTATAAAGCCATTCATAAAGGTACGTGGAACATGTTGGCGTACACTGTTTTCTACTCATATTGTGTGTCGTTTATAGCAGACAGTAGGTATGTATGCTTCGACACTTAGCTCTCATTTAAAAAATTTTGAGACATTTTGGCGACTAAACTGAATAAAGGCGAAAGCCTGAGTGCTGCATTCTGCTACGCGACTGTTGCACATGTAGCGATGAATGCTGCTACGAGTAAAGCGAGCTACTACTCTTTCACATTCTGCGTGTGCATTTATTCTGTGAATTCTGCTTGACAGCGACGAGATTGCGCTCCTTGTAACTTCGCAGTTCTACGTTTACTATTGTGCGGTTGATTTTAACGGATGCGTGGCATTAATTAGTAATTAATTACTTGCGCAACTGCAACTAATAAAAATTGATAGGTAATTATTCGGCATTAGTAATTAGTTATAATTTAGTAAATAATTACGCACTATTTAGCATTATAATTATTTCAAGTTAATTATTTATGTACCTGTTATTAGTAATTGATCATTGATTGGCATATGGCCATATAAGGCACGCTTTCGCGCATACTGTGATTGGTCGAGACCTACTTGACGTCATCCCATTTCGACCAATCAGAGCCGCCGCAAAAGCGTCACACTTTTGCTGACAGCAATGATGAGGCAATTTCTTGTGAAAACAGATATGCGATGAGCGGATACATTTGCTTTAGTAGTGAGTAATGAGTTTGCTTTAGCATATCGTTTTCAGTGGCTGTAGTGGTCACACAGGGAAGGATTCGAATTGTCGGCCCTTCAAAAGTTATGATCATCTTTGTCTATATGATACCATTAAAATCTGAGAGGGTACCACGGTACAGAACACGACAAAAGAGAGTGAACTGCATAGGAACGCCGGCGGGTGGCACACCGTTTTCGGTATGCAATTCTGTCAGTCTGTCAAAGTCTCGAGCAGCAGTATCATTAGCGTCCTAAATCAGATAACGATTAGCGCTCGCCAATGCGAAACATTCGCTAAATAATGTAGTTAAATAGAGTTATAACTTACGTATAATTTTAAATGAGCGATGTTTCTGCTTTTTCTGTTAAAATGAGGGGAAAGTAAAGTATCTGCATTTGTAGCGCGATGTGATTTAGTATGGCGTGTGATTTGACAGCAAAGGATGTTTCCCTGAGAGGTTTATGTCCAATTGTCATCCAACCAGATATGAATAACGATTTAGTCAGGTCTGGAGTAAGCTTTGAATTAGATTCTGTACAAAATGGTTGGTTACAGCAGTGCCAAGTAAACTGCACTGCCCTTCAGATACGATGACCATGGGCATGTCGTACGCTTTCCCCTCTGCACGCAAATTCCTCCTTTTTTACCCTCTGCCTTATACAGTTGTCAGAGTTCGTCTTCTTTCAGTGGTAACCAACCTCCGCATACGCACTCATATTTCCTATTTAGAGTCGTTCACCTTCTATGGGAGCCACTATACGTATTCCTTGAGTGCCAACCATGCTCTCGTTGCCGTCCCTGCGCATTCGCCATTGACCCTAGCTTCAATGCTTGCCAACTCCATGGTCCTTGTTTTCAGAAGCTACAACCCGGTTTTGAATTCTCAGCTGTCACCATAGCCTCTTCATAGCCCAGCGATCCTCTTCAGGAAACAGTCCCAGGTTGGGCACTTCTTCGCCATGTACATAATCTCCTCCATCTACTGCAGCGTCTTTGTTTTCTGCAGCCTCTTTCTTTGTTTAAGAAGAGCAATCAATACAGTGCCTATATAAGTCCATATGCAGTAATACTAGTGCTAGGAAATGTCCGGGATGATAAGGAACTGCGTCTGAGCCTTCTACAAACGGTAATTGTCTTCTTATAATCAACTGCGAGCAATTCTAATTTGAATGTATGTTTTATCATATATGGAAGGGCAAAAATCAAGAATACATTTTTAAAAATCCTACCACTGAGCCATGTTAGCACGGCCTCGCAACCTAATATCTCGAAAGCCACATAACCCCGGCATAACATGCGGGGTAAGCAGCAATCTTCAGCGAGGTACTAGCGTTAGTGCTACGCCTGTTATTTCTTGATGAATAACAAAATTTGGTTTGTTTGTGGAGTTTAACGTCCCAAAACGACTGAGCCTATGAGAGACGCCGTAGTGGAGAACTCCGGAAATTTCGACCAACTGGGTTTGTTTAGCGTGCACTGATCTCGCACAGAACACGGCGCTCTGCTTTTCGCCTCCAATGAAAGACGACCGCCGAGGCCGGGATTTGATCCCGCATCCATGGGAGCAGTAGACGAGCGCCGTAGCCACTGCACCACCTTGGCGGGGTAATAACAAAATTTCAGTATTTCATTTATTTTATGCCCCCAACCTGGAAAGTCGGTTCGTCACGTCTCGCCTTCCAAGATTTCTTCCGTTTCCTCTTCCTCCGAAGGGTTAACCCAATCTGCACTGCTCACGCTGATCACAATTGAGCGAAATTCGAGATTGAGGTAATAAAACTAAAAGGTTTCAAAGTAGGTACTACGTTTCTCTAAAGAGCTTGTAAATATTTTTGCAAAGACTTCAAGTCGCTCAAAAGTGTTAACATTTTGCGATTACAATGACTCAGCGATAGGATTTCTTTTAATAAATTTTGTTACACAATACCTGCTCCGCCTCGAAGGCATTAGCGCTGGAGAGCTACATAGATTTTGAATATAATGTGCTATTGTGACACTACAAAATAATAATTATTAATAAACAGGGTTGGCAAAGTAAAACAAAAAAGTAACAGAAAGTTCGAAAAAGTAGAGCAATAATTCATTTTCACAAATATAGTTCAGGTGAAAAACCTGTTCTGAATTATTATCTTAGTTTTCCTCATACTCCCTCTAACCTTTGTGATGTATTTTTTTAGTTTGCTCGTCAACGAATCGTGTCTGTACTGTTGCTGACCAAACAACTTTTCTTGGGTTACGTTGCAAACATTACTAATATTAAAATTTTTCTCGCCCATTCTTTGTGACTGCGTTTCATTCAAGTGTATTTCTTAAGTAATTTCGTTTTTACTATGTCGTTTTGTGTTAGGTTAGCAATTCTGACCTTTATAAAAGGATTTCGTTATTCTAAATTATAAGAGTTTTTTTCGTAGACGCCACAACTTATAACGTCTCTCGCATTTAAAAACGCAGCGCCACGAACCTCAGAACCGTCGCGAAACAGCTTGTTTAGTGCTAGCTCTCGCTGAGCAAAATGTAAGCCGTGAAATGTGCACTATGATTAGTCCTTATCACGCGCATGCCCTTGGAAAATAGGCATCGCTGCTGAAGGGGAAGCTGCATTGAAAATGGGACCTCGTTATTTGCAGAAACTGATGTATGCTTTCAGGTCATGCCACTGGCGAAGAAAAAGTTTCATGCTCCTTAGAGAGCTGCATTCAAGTATCGCATCACCGACTGTCTTAATCATCCGTTGTGTCCTTTAATGTTAAATTTTGGTGGAGCATATACCTAATTTGTATGCACTGGTATACTGCCCTTACTGGAAAAAGATTTACAGGTGTAATTTCTAAAGAAGGAATCAGAAAGAATGGGTCAGCGAAAGAACCCAATTTTACATTATCTTAGTTGAAACGGACTACAGTAAATAAAATATATATATATATATATGTATGAGCGTGGCCTTGTGGTAGAGCATCTGCCTCGTGTTCGAGAAGTGCCAGGTTCGATCCCTGGTGCCGCCGGGTACCCACCGGCTTTTCAATGGGTACAGTCGAGCGCGATGTGAAGGTTATCGCGCGAACGTCGACCAGCCTAGTACTCCAGGCACTTGGCGGCCGGGTTCGGAACAGGTAAAATCATGATTTCGCACTCTTCTCTCCCTCGTTCGCTGTTTAAAACAACTATATTCACCCCCGCGACAAACGCACCGCCCTTTCTCTCGATTCTAAGCTTTCCATTTATTGCGATAAAGTGTTCATAAACTAATACCAAAGAATACGTCGAGCGCACTACATCACTGCCTGTTCGCAAAATAAAAAAAAAAGAAAGAAACTGATAGCCCAACAGGGAGTGACGGCTGCTGAAGAAACAGCAAAAAGAATGAGGGAAGCTGGCCTGATACCTCCCTCGCCTCGGTAGAGAATTCTGGGCCATGGCGCTGTTCATGTTCCCAGTCGACGCTCTCGCGATAACCTTCAAATCGCGCTCGACTGTACAAGCTTTCCCCCGGCCTGGTGCTCGGCTCTTTGGGGTGAAATGTTTGGGAAAGGGGTCATAGGTCACAAATAGTTGCTCCGATGTGGCAGTGATCAGTTCCGCCATCGGACAACAATAAATCCGCCTTGTGCGGCAAAAGCCCATAATGTGCGGCCAATTAGTGTTCGACTGGGGGAGTGATCGGTTGCCCACATGACGGGAATTTCGGCGTAAGCTTTCCTTTCCAAGGTGGTGCATCCCTGAAAAGCTGGGCGCTTGGCCGGGGGACCCCTGTACCCATTGAATTAACCGGCTGGATAACCGGCGGCAGCGGGGATCGAACCCACAACCTCCCGCCGCAGAAGCAGGCGTCCAAGCGCAAAGCTGCAGCTCCTTAGGATGGTTAGGGTCATTGAAAGGTTTTAAAGAGAGGAAGACCAGTCAGAGTGCGTCAGATTGACAGGTCCGCTGATAACAGTACGAACGTAGAAGTGGACGTAGTTAACAGTACGGAACGAAACAGACAAGTCCTGATGGCTCAGATAGACTTATGGCTACTTTTGACAGCAACTGGCGAGCACTTGAATGAACGGTTTTAGTTTTGGGTCTCGCTCCTGATCGTTAACATTAAGCGCCTTTCAATTGGTGAGGCTGAAAGAAAGGAAGCACTGCAAAGGGGGCTCTTTGTCGTTTTGCTTAATAAAGGTGATGTCGAAAGGCAGGTTCTATCGGAACTCAGCTTCAAGGTATGTCTTGGTCTCGCAGTTTTGGTGCATAATAGAGCAGTATGATCTTCTAAAAGTTATTATTAGCCTCAGACGGGTGTTCAGGTCCACTTGGACATTTCTCGCTTAGTGATTATTTGCATAACCGCTATCCGGTTTTGTTCTGGTGATAGCAAATGTTCCAGTAAAAAAAACAAAAAATTTACAAGGACATTTAATACTGCTTACGTGTGATTACGCGAAAGCATTTTTCTTATGCACGGCTGACGTATTATTTCTGTTCCTTACGGCATCTTTGCGTCTTGCTGCCAATTCTGTCGAAGTGTGCCCGCCTCGCATTTTAGAACAACCCCTCGAAGTTATCTTGACGCTTGTGTCGCATCTGCTGGGCCTAGCGGTTCCAAACATGAGCGCGTATAGTTGCGTTTTAATATGGCACGTAGAGCGCGTCGCTGGGGCGGTAAAGACTACAACGGCTTAGGAAAACAAGGAGAAGCTCTTCTCGCATGACAAGCCTGGTTCTCCCGCTTGAGTGCCTCGCGACCGTTTCCGTTCTTGCGAGGACGGCTGCGTGCATTCAGTGCAACTGAATATATGGGCACCAAGTCCCAAAAGCTTATCATTGAACGTGCTTTGTTCCCGTTCTCATTACTCTGCGGACGGCCTCAAAGCTATAAAGCGCGACAAAGTGCGCTTCAACTTGGTGAGTCGTTGCAATGGGTTTTCCATAACCGACGTCATCTGGTCCTTGTCTAGAGCGCGTGTATGTGACGAGGAGCGTTCAGCTCTCTTCGCACGTGCCTCATATTACTTGGTTACGCTGCCGCTGTGCGCCACGATGCTATTAGGACTCATCGTGCCTTCGGCAGGTTACACGATTGTTGCACTTTTTCTTTTCTTGTAAGCCTCGCAATATTCACTTGCTCATATTTCCTGAACCATCTTAGTCCGAATAGCAAGCAGCGATGAAAATTCCTCTACTGAGTCTGAAAATAATTTAGCCCTAAAACGAACACCTTCAAACGACCTTGTTCTATATTGCAAGGTTTGCTTGTAAAGGAGGAAATAAATTTTTATAGCAGTAGAAAACAAAAATGGTTTGATTTTACATACCTAAACCGAGTAGGCTTAACAAGGAAGTTTGCCGAAAGATAGAAATTGAGCATCTATGCACAGGAGAGGCTGTGTCGCAGCCATAGCAGCGATAACCACGACGTTCCGTACTGCCTTTCTACGAGACGTGCCTGCGTTTGAATCAACTTCAGGTCACGCACAGGACGTACGATCGTTAGAAAATTTTGCTAGCCTCTCTCAGGGGGTTTAACCTGATCTGATTGGTGATACCGAGTGAAAGCACGTTTTTGATAGCCAACGCTAGGGCACATGACTTTGACGTCGCGTCGCAATTTGGCGGGAGAATCAGCATTCACGAAGAAGCAAGATCTTGTTCATTGAGACAAACATACAAGTGCTTTGCCACCAATATTTTGCGACGAGAGATGCCAATGTATGCATGTAAACATTAGGAATTATAACAGTATGCGCTGTCAGGAGAAAGAGAGAAACACTTATGAAGGTATAAGTTCACTGCCACGATTACTTTCCCTTACAGTTCAGAAAGGCATATATTCCGAGCGCTGGCTGTCTTCTGACTTTCGTGCAGGCGCAGTAGTATTGAAGGAAGGTGTCTGGAAATTAGGTGAAGACTGATGAAGGTGCGCGGGTGTGATTATTTCAGTTGTAAGGCAGCATGGTCCTTAAATGTGTATGTATCTTTCTTCAGTTTATCTTTGTCTGTTAAGATCCGCAGTTCGTCACGTAATAGTAATACCAGGTACCGGACGTAGGGATGAAAGGGCTCGCAAATTGCTCTGAAATCAAGTCGGTCCCCGACAGGGATTTCCGAACGCTGTACCTAGTAAAGTGTACATGTGAATATCCTTGATATCAGATGGGTATTACAAACGTAGTGCCACTGTCACCGTCGTGGTTACGATGGTGTTGGGACAAGTTTTGAAACCGGTGTCCTGATGACGTAGCCATGGTCTCCATTGGCTTTATAGCTTTCAGGCTGCGAATGCAGCTGGGTATCATAGGTGGCGCAGTAGAAGGCTCAGGAATTTCGAACTGCTTGGTTTCTTCCTCTTCCAAGCAATTTCACTGTAGATGGGTACCTCACTTCTCCTGGCTTACATTGAGGAGATGAAGCGACTTTCTCGCCGCGCCGGCCTTAACATGACCACGAATTGTTAGAGTCGCTTTTGCCAGGACCTGTCAGAAATCTGCCGAAAACCGTTGCGGAATTTGAAATCGATGCGTCCACCATCGAGAACGAGGAGGGACACCAGGATGGGCCACAACGACTGACCACTCAAATTGGCCTGCGCAAGTCACTACAGCAAAGCATCTGCGAGCAAAGAGAGCCTTTTGGACCTTATCTGAGAGATGGTCTGAGAATAGCTCCACTGGTTGCTGCCACTATCTCAATAACCCCAAGTTGCGACACTCGCGAACGTCGTCAGTGAAATACAGCAGGGGCTGGGTGTTCCTCAAGCTACGGCTCCAAATGCTCCAGTACAAGAAGCAGCATCCATGTACTGTGCTGCTGCATTAGGTCGTCCCGCACCACAACGTGACCTTCCAGGCCCTTGTCGCTACCGTCCTGTTCCCAAAAGCCGCCCCTTGGCCCACGTCTACCAAGACTACCAACGAATTGCAAGCTGCAGAAAATTCGACGCCTGGAGGACGTCTAATAACCGACCACTTTGCTTCCACTGCGGTGAGGCCGGCCACATTCTACGCCACTGCGCTTACAGGCGCGTCAGCCTGCGCACCTCCGCCATCGACGCCACACAACCCTGTCCTGGTTATTGACCGGAAGAAACCGATAACTACTTTCAAAAGGTACAGTCACCAAGCCGTCGGTAGCCCTCTCCATCGCCGTACTACGCCCTATTTGCGTCGCCAGGCCGCATCTATCGTGACAGTGCGCGATGAAGGTCCCCTATCCGTCGTAGGGGAAACTAAAGGCAGCAACATGTGGAGTTGAGATCGCTCAACGGCGAAAAGGCGAAGATTCGCCACCGCCGACGCCGACTAACAACGATGCCGCGGTTTCACCGCTGCTCCACACGACGACATCGACGACCAACCAACCGAAGCTGAATCTTATACCGCCTCCCAACAAACTGAAAATGGTGTGCCCCGGGCACTCCCACACTACACGATGGAGTTGAGATCGAACACGGAGGCAAACACGTATGCAAGGATACGAACAAGTAACCTTGAAGTGGCTATCGACAGTCGCATGGTTAGTGCTCCAGTGGACACCAGACATGACTTTTCTGTCATCACCGGACCGTTCGCCGCCCAGCTACAGAAAGGGGTGACCATTTGGGATGGCCCGCTAATCCGCATCGCTGGTGGTAATCTAATTACTCCGTCCGGGATAGGCACCGTAATAATGACAATAAATGACATCACTTTACCTGCCTGCTCCGTAGCCTTACAGAACAGCTCGCAAGACGTGGTTTTGGGCATAGATTTTCTCAGCGAACATAAAGCGATCATTTACAATTGATCAAAGCTCATCAAGCTTTCGATGGACAACCACATACTATACTAGGACGACTTCGACGCAACCTGTTACTCTAAACGTCCGCTACAAAGAAATTACCGCGCCACCCCGATCAAGGGTTGTAGTTTGCGAGGGTAGCGCAGACATCGAAACCGCCTTAGGCGTCGCCGAAAGAAAAACTCAATCGCCCTAGGAACGAGGTCTAGGCACCGCAAGAGGCATCGCCAATTTCTGGAGAGGACAACCTGAGGTGATGGTGATGAACTTTCTTAACGATCGCTTTCCTCGACGCGCTGGCAGATACCCGAGGTGTCTCCATCCTAGCTACTGCAGCCTGGTATGGGGAAAAACCACTTCCCAAAATTTAAACATACTATTCTTTTTGCAAAACAAGCGCCGTTCGAGCAATAGAAAATATACCGTTTTATGAGTATACTGAAATTCGTTTCCAAGAAAATAAAATAGTAAAAGCCGAAAATATACAAGTACAAACTCATAAGAAATTACTCTAAAGCGGTACAAGGAAAGCTCGATTTTTTTTTCTCACACTAGCTAATCTACAGAAACAGCATTATACTTACCCTCACCGCGATCAAATCCCATGAAAAATTCCTTTCTCGCTTAGTAACAATTGCCGTCAACGAATTGCTCACACACTTCCAAACACATAAACGACTTTCCAAAGAAAAACATAACCATAATAGAACTAAACAAAAAGCATATCTTAGAAATATTTCTGTAAGCAGCTTGCCTCAAAAATTAAAACAGTGTTTCTTTAATGTATTTTTTTTTATAATTGACGATCAGCGAATAATATTTATTTTACTCATTTTATAATTTTCAATGTGCATTTTACGTAAAAATATATATATTTGTATTTTGCATCTGTATATGCCAGTTTAATGAGTTTTCTTTCTACAATCATTGAAGAAATTTTTTTATTTAACAGTGTGTCACTGTTGCTTGGGTGGCCGTAGCGTCGTGAAGCTGCTTCTGTTCAGCTTTTTCTCCCGTCCCTCTTTTTCACCACGTATCCCCTCCTTGGTGAAAATAAAATTTTTGTGAAGAAAAAATACCCGACCAGCCCACAGACGATGCACCCACCCGAGGAGATCAGCTCATGTTCGTCATATACTCAGAACTGCCCCGGAGAACACAAGACCAAATTCGCACCCTTCTTTAAAGCTACAGTGAGTGCTTTTTGTCAGCGTCGAAGTTATGACTAACTCCGTTCGCCAAGCACCGCATTATCCCAGACGAACGTGCCCGACCTCTGCGTCAAACCCCTAACGCGTATCTCTGTTAGAACACCAAGTGATCCGCAAGGAACTATATGAAATAATTCATGACTACGTCAACAACCTATCAAAGAGCCCCTGGGCAGCACCAGTCGTACTGGTGAAGATGAAATATGGGACACTGGTTTTGTGCATCGATTATCGTCTTTGAAAAGCATAACAAAGAAGAATATTTACCCTCTCTCTCGCATCGACGACACGTTCTTCGAAACGCAAGTCTTTTCTCATCGGTGGACAAAAAGAGCGGCTATTGGCAAATTGAGGTCGATGAAAGAGACCGTGAGAAGACCGCGTACTTCCCGCCAGGCGGCGTCTTTTAGTTCAAGGTAACAGCTCAACTGATGAGGGTCTTAAAATACAAGGCCTTGAAATACCTAGAGTAGCAGAATATAAATATTTGGGGGTATGGGTAAACGAAGGATTGGCATACATTGGAAAGCATGAGCAATCACTTAAGGACAAAGGGCGAAGGAATACCGGGATAATGAAGCATAAGGCATTGTTGGGATACAATAGGTATGAGGTATTGAGGGGTATTTGGAAAGGAATTATGGTGCCCGGACTTACTTTCGGAAATGCGGTTTTGTGCCTAAAATCAGAGGTACAGTCGACATTAGAAACAAATCAGAGATCCGTTGGACAATTAGCACTAGGTGCCCACGGCAAAACTACAAATGAGGCGGTACAGGGAGATATGGGCTGGGCATCTTTCGAAGTACGGGACGCACAGAGTAAAATATTATATGAGGAACGCCTGAGGAAATTGGACAGTAACAGATGGGCAGCTAAGGTATTTAAATACCTGTACCTAAAAAGCGTTGACTCGCAATGGAGAAAACAACTAGGAAACTAACTAGTAAGTATGCTAGTAACAAGGACGGAGAAATAAAGAGCATTAAGCAACAGGTGAAAAACACAGAAGGTAAAAATTGGATAAATTCGATGAAAAAAAAACAGAGTGTGAAATTATACTGAAAGTGGAAAATGCAGATCAGGAAGGAAGATTTCTTTGATAACTCGAGAGGCAGTGCCCTACTTTTTGAAGCTAGAGCAGGGTGCCTTAGAACACGCAGCTACAAAAAGAAGTTTAACAATGGAGATGACGCATGTGCTGTATGTGGAAACTCCAGTGAAACAATTGACCATATTATACTCGAATGCAATGGTATCCATCCGGAAGTTGATGCAGGCGTAATCACTGTTCCTGAAGCTCTGGGGTTTAGAGATAACAGTGGCCGGGTGAATAAACCAGCGGTGGAAACTAGCAAAAAACGGCTGGAAGATTGGTGGCTTAAAAGCAGAGAAGTGACATAATGTTAGTAATGTAGGAGAAAAATTTAATAAATAGAATGATGGTTTAGTTAACCATTCTAAATCAATAATTAAGATATATGGAGAAAAATGAGCACGGTAGCTACTGCTACCACCCCGTTTCAAAGGGGACGCTCCTATATTCCATCCATCCATCCTAATGCCATTCGGTCTCTACTCCGCACCCACCACGTTGCAGCGAGTAATGGATACCGTACTGGCTGCTTTGAAGAGGCATATTTGTCTGGCGTACTTACAAGACGTACTCTTCTCTTCGACCTTTGAAGACCACCTGAAAAGGCTTCGCACACTGCACGTCGCAATCAAGTCGTCAGGGTTCACACTGAACGCAGAGAGGTACCACATCGCTTAAGAGGAGCAGTTGTTTCTGGGCCACAATATAAGCCAGGACGCTGTTCATCCAGACCCAAACAAAACAGCTGAGATCGCGCAGATTCCTCATCCCGGGGACAAGAAAGCTGTGAGCCGATTCTTCGGACTGTGTGCGTATTACCGGCGATTCGTCAAGCACATTTCGCGCCATGACGAGCCTTCGAAGCTGCTTACGAAGGCAAAAGTACCATTTGAGTGAAAAGCACAGCACGCAAGCAGAAGCCTTCGAGGAACTCAAGCGCCGCTTACAGTCTCCAACTGTCCTCGGTCATTTTCATGAAAATGCTAGGAGTGAAATTCCTACCTACGAAATGGGCAGGGGTAAAGCGCCGTCCTCATTCAGAGGAATGACTGAGTAGAAAACTTTATCGTTTAAGCTAGCAGGCCCCTCTCAAAAGCCGAAACCAATTATTCGATGAATGAGAAAAAATGCCTCGCGATCATCTGGGCCACGTCAAAATTCCTCCGTACTTATACAGTCGATCGTTCAAGGTAGTAAGCTATCACCATGCACTCTGCTGGCTTGCCAGTGTAAAAGAACCCTCCGGCGGCCTTGCATGATGGAGCTTTTGCCTGCAAGACTTCCACATCACGTTGGTATACAAGTCTGGTCGAAAGCATTCTAATGTAGACTGTTATCGTGGGCCCCTGTTGACGCCCCTCCGAACAAAGACGGCGACTACACCTTGTTTGAACCGGTAAGCACCACCAGGTTTGCACAGCAGCAGACCTCAGACTCTCTGTAGCGAGACATGGTGGATTACATAGAAGACGGCTTCTGCTCCTGCGGTCTTCAAGCGTCAGCTTTTGTCGGCGTTGCACAAAGACGTTCTTGTGAAGCATTTCGCTCCAAAATTGACTTCATACCTGCTTGTCGTGTCTAATAAATTACGAAAGGATATTTTGCGAGGTTTTCACAACGAGCCGACAGCGGACATCTCGAGATGGCACTAACGTTGCATCGAATGCGAGTGAAGTATTATTGGCAGCGGCTGCCTGCCGACGTTGCACAATACGCGAAGACGTGCCGCGAGTGGCAGCGATGCAAGACGCCTCTGATCAGGCCTGCTGGACTACTGAGCCCCGTGCAAGCCCCGACCAAGCCATTTTAGCAAACTGGAATAGATCTGGTTGGCCCCTTTCCAACGTCATCAATGGATAACAAGTGGGTCATCGTAACCACCGACTACCTTACCCGCTACGCCGAGGCAAAATCATTGCACAATGATACTGCAGGAGAAGAAGTTTCATTGCGAGATCAATACTACGACCGCCAAAGCGAGACCTCGGGTGGCCACAGCTGCGCCGTGAAGAGGCAGCTACGCGGCCGTGAGTAGGCGTAGCTACGGTCTTCTCATAAACAAATAAGCCTTCCATGACATTTGAATTCATATTACCCCGAGTTGGTAGGAGCTGCCAACTCGGTTCTCTCATTTTATATGAGAGGGCGATATCAGGATCATGCCTGCCATAACCGTTTTCGTTCTCGTTCCCCCTACGACACGCAGGCACGTCCATGCGGCTTTGTTGAAGCGTGGCTTCATATGTGGGCTGGTACCTTACGCTCTCGCGTCATGCCCTTAAAGGATGAGCTTAAGTGTCCCCAATAATGTAGCACCTTGCAATGAGAGGGCGTGATAGGGGAATAATAAAGCAGGCAAAAAGAAACTTCCGTCGTTGCTATCAAAATTCTGCTAGGGTTAACCAGAGCTAAACCGCAGCTAATCGTTTAGTCCAGCGTATTCTCCTGCGACATGGCTTCCCCGAAGTGCTCATCACGGACAGCAGAACAGTATTTACGGCGAAATTCACTCAAGCCATCTTGGAGTACAGCCAGACGAGCCACCGGGGGGCAATTGCTTACCACCCGCAGAGAAACTGGACTCACAGAGCGTCTGAATAAAACTATCGCGGACATGCTTGTCAATTACGTCTACGCAGAACACAAAACCTGGGATGCCACCTTGACATATGTGATCTTCACGTACAACACGGCCTTCCAGGAGACAACCAGAGCAACGCCGTTCAAGCTTGTGTACGGCAGGGAGGCCACGACAACGTTTTATGGGATGCTGCCGCACGATACAGAAGACAACCTAGACGTCGCCGACTACCTGCAACGTGCATAGGAAGGCCGACATCTCACCCGACTACGCATTAAAAACACACAGCTCAGCGACGCCCGACGTTGACGCGACGCAGAGTACAAGCAGAACGACCAAGTCTTGATATGGACGCAGATTTGCCGTCGCGGACTGTGAGAAGTTGTAACGTCAATACTTCGGGCATAGGAAAAGCCTTCGCCAAGTATGACAAGGGAAATTTGAAGCCATTGGCGACGTTACGACAGCCTGCCAACGGCGACGAGCACACCCAGAACTCGTACATGTTGTATACCTGAAGCCGTATTACGCGCGGTAAAGAATCCATGATGTTTAAACATTCTAATGTTTATGATTACTTTCCTCTGTTTGTTGCTCTTCAACATCGAGATGGTGTTTTTTAAGGTGAAGTAATGCACCATATCGATCAAATCAGTGTTAGTTACAGCCGCTGGCATGCGACCTTATCAGTGCGATTGCAGCGCAGAGATCAATTCTGTAATCTTTTGTTTCTCATGCTTTTTGTCGCGAGGTGGAGCTTTATCAGTTTTTGTCGCGAAACACGCTCAGAGATGTGTCTCGAAAATACCGAGCACTCGCGCGTCTTTCTGCAATATTCTTGGTTGCGCTAGGCACTGTCTGCGGCTTTTTATTGGTATTTCGGCGCCGCGCTTTAAATTGAGCGTTGACGGGTGCGACGGGTATTTAATTGGACGACCAGCGAGCACGTTTGCTGCTCGCTGGTCGCCACTCATTACCGCTCTTTCGAAAGAGCGGTTCAAAAGACAGCCGAAGGCGAGGTTATGCAAGGGGATGTTTGCAACTCTTCTGGGGAAAGGCTAGAAGCCATGCGGGAGGGTACTTGCTTTCTCGCATTGCTAATAGATGGCGCCGAAATTGCACCGAGAAGAAGATACGGCTCCCAAGGAACCGTTTGGCACAAATGGGATCACTTAACGAGAGATCCGGTGAAGCAAAAGCACCGCCGCTCACTTTTAGTGAGCAGGCGGCTAACCCGTCCTTTTGAAAGAGCCGCTCTAAAGATCCGGGTCATTCCTGAGCAACCCATCTATAATATTACATGCTTCTTTGTCACAGGGCAATAGAGTTCGTTATTCGCAGCTGCCTTTCTAGGATCTGATGCACGTTTGACCAAACTGATCACATGTCAAAATTATGAAAGTCAGGGTTCAGCCATCGGACACTTGGCCGAAGCCGTTGTTATGTCCACCTTTGTCCGATGTTCGTAGACGGAGTGAGGTGCCTTAAGTTTTATCTGAAAACATCGAGAACGCATTAGTATCGTCCATGAAGCATACGAATACTAACAGCAATCCCTGAAAAGCGTCTTCAGAACACACTGAAATACTACCACCATGTTAATCACATAGGCGACCATTACTCTTCATGCACACTGAAGAGCCTGTGGGAAATACGCGGCGTATTTTCGAGTTCCTTCTCTTCGCCTACTCTGCCAGTAACCCTGTTTCGAATCTAAGAAATAATGTATTTCACTAACCGTTTTGTGAAAATTAGCTTCTGTGAAAAGGAAACGAGGAACCTTTCGTTTTTACTTTCATCTTAAAAGCTTAATCAACTCATCTTCTCATATTATCATCTTTCTGTGAAATCAACAACAAACTGCGCGCTCAAAGTAACATTCGATTGGACAAGTCAGCTTAAACTCAAGGTGTTTGTCAGTTGTCGACCGGATTTTCTGCTAAGGGCCTGGACGTAGGAGCTTTTCAGAATTAAACTTCCTGTAGATTGACACGATGCTCGTCTTTGCCGGCAACCATTCTGTATTCTTCATGAAGGCTTCCCTCGCATCACTGTCAGCTACATTAAAAATGAGCAGTGACAATTTCGATAATGAGCGCCACGCTAGGACTTCTCCTCTTTGGATTACTTGAGAGAATAGTTAACCACTTCGAAGTCTTCGATGTAGCTGTATGCTTTGTGCCCACATGAGATACTCAGAACCATGATGTTCACTTTTTGTTAACATAGACCACGCTCCGCTTCCCTTTTCTCTGTTCAAACTCACAAGTATGGTGACCGTCATATAAGCCACAGTTGCTGCTCCCAACATTTCGCATGCATTTTATTGACTGTCTCCGACAAAATATTTCATTTGATCTCAATCGGGGAGGTGCTCTGCCGCTGCTTTTGATTGACAATAAGAAGCGCACTTTCGCCACTCGTTATCCTCAGTAAGAATGACATCTTCAGAAGGCCTATGCAAGCTTTCACGCACCGTTGTATGAACTCCGTGAGACTCTCACGGAGCATGAGAAATAATCATCTGCGCCCTGCCCCCGTGTCCTTCATTCAGCGTGTCATAGGTGGGCAACGGCCTGCTTATGAAAACAAATTTGAAAGGCAGCACGCGAGTAGTCTTCCGTCTTTCTGCAAACATTTCATCAAATCCCCAAATGAGTGCTTAAGGATAGTTGCGTAACACTTTGCAGTTTGCCAATGATCGCGATATTTTATCAGGAATGCACCGATGGCGACGACAGCTCCTCGGCAACACGCCTGATTACTGCTTTTAACATAAAGGTGTCGTTTACACGAAGCAAAACGTAAGCTGAATTCACTTAACATTATATAGCCTTCACTCTGTGTATACTATGTGTGATTGTATTGATACTGCGCAGAAGGCTAGCACAGGAAACCACAGCAGGTGATGGGCAAGTGTTCACAGCACAGCAGAGCAGAACACAGCAATTGTTCAGGCAAGTCCCAACGGTTTCTTCAGCTTCGTCGTCTCTCACTCTATTTTCTAACGTCGTCCTCTTCGATGGCATATACGTAACATTACCCCACCACCAAAAGCACCGTCCCGGTGCGTACTACGTTGAGGAACTAAAGCTGGAGTGGTAGGGCTTCATGCGAGCGACATGAACGATTTCTGAACGTGGCACATGGAACTGTTGGCGCGGGTGCACAGGGCTGACTTCGTATGTCACAGAAGTGACTGGCCGTAAAACACGGTAGGGGCATGTGTACCGTGGCAAGAGCTTCTCACAGAGCCCAATTCTACGAGCGGGAGTCCAGAGCAAGACGAGCGAGTCCGGGGAGTAGTGGACATTGCGATGTCGAGAATGATGGCGCCGTTTTGGGGAGTTCTGGGAAGAAGTCAGTCGGTGGCGAGCAACCACATGAGCGGCATCAGCTCGGGATATGGCGTCACGAATATAGGAGCTTGCATCAGTGGTGTGAGGCAGTACACTGTCAAACGGAAGAGAGGGGTCACGGCCGAACAGAGGATAGAAGGGCGAGTAGCCCATTGTATCGTGACGGGAGGAATTATATGCAAACGTAACAAATGGTAAAGTAATATCCCAGTCACGGTGATCAGCCGATACATACATTGACAGCATGTCCCCCTAGTGAAAAATCCCGTATCGCCACAAACGGGTTTGAACGGTCCTGTATTATCCCGTATAAATTTGATAGCGGTGTGACCAGTCCTGTATGAAGCTTAAACGGGCTTATATCGGACAGGTCATGTCCGGTACGAATCTCAATCCGGACGGTCCAGACCGGTATAGAGTTAATACAGGGCAGACCATTTCCGGTATGCATCTTATACATGACATCCCAGTCCGGTATGGATATGAAACAGGGCGGACCAGTCCTGTATTGAGCTCATATACAGGACAGGTCATGTCCGGTTTAACAGAAACCGGACAAATCCAATATAAATGAAACTGATACGGGACAGAGTATTTCCGCTTCTCAGTACAACTCGGGCGGATCGTGAAGCTCAGCCAGGATGACCACGTCGGAATATGCCTTCACGCTAAATAAGCATGAAACCATACATAATATACGTTAACACTTTTCTGCATATGTCGAGTACGCGTTGTTTCGTACATACCTAGAAGATATGAAGCCGTGGATGTGTGCGCTAGCAAGTACAAACATGCATCGCGTTTTGTTTTTGCGTGTGCAACAGTCGCTGCAGCTAGTACGATCTTGCGGTGCATCTTCATAGTCTGCGACTGAAGATCTGCCACCTTCAACGCGAAAGTGCAAGCAAGAACGTAGCGTTTCGTTAGCGCGGATAAAATACGCTCGAGAATAAATGAAACATCGCTGACCATCGAAATATGCACAGGTCAGCCGGACATCGGGAGTCGCTTGCTCGAGTGTTTACGCATGCAAAACGCTTGGTCAGAAGTAAATTCATTGACGTCGCGGCTCCGCTGGCAGCAGGTGAAGCTAAAACAAGCAGTATTACAAGTGTTGGTGCACCGCATATATCTATATGTAGCAAAAATTGCATGCGTTCGAAGACGATGACAAAACACATAAGCACTAGTAAATTGTGACATTCGGAGGTTTGTCTGCAAGAAACCGATACATTGTAGAGATGCGGGACACGGATAACCCTTCATGATAGCCAGGAAAAAGATGCAGCGTGTTTAAAGGGCGATCGTTCAATTACGACCACAAATTCTACATCCTACAAAAATACACAAACTACAAAAGAGCAATCTCGACTACATAAGTAGATATATAACCGCCATCACCCTGTGCTGCCGTCGTGTAGTGTTTTTTTTTTTCTTTATTGCCTGGCTTTGACACAAATACACCGCACTGGAACTCAAAACAACAGGAAAAAAGGAATAATATATGTACACAAAGGTAGTAAAGTGCATGCTTGCCGTCTAAAAGACCGAAGTTCGAATCACATGTAATATACTTTTTTCCTTTTCTATTTTCTTTTTGTTTTTTTCTTTTTTTCTTTTCTTTTTTTTTCTTTTTCCAATGTAGTAGTGTTATGTATTATTCAGCCTGTATCAATTAACCAGAAACCGGACGAACGCGTCATTTCTGGAACTGATACCGGGCAGAGTATTCCGCTTCTGAACAGAAGCCGGGCCGGTCGACGAAGCTCAACCAGAATGACCATGCTGGACACGCCAGCGCACTAAATAAGCATGATACCAAACATGTTATACAACTGTTCTGTATATAAAGGGCGCGCTTCGTTTCCCAAATACCTCGAAAATGCGAAGCCGTCGAAGTGTGCGCTAGCAAGCATATACGCGCGTCGCGTCGCTTTTGCGCGTACAACAGTCGCTGCAGTTCGTACGATCTTGCGGTGCGTCTTCATATCTGCGACTGAAGATCTGCCGCCTACAACACGAAAGTAGAAGCACGAACGTATCGTTTCGCTAGCGATCACAAAAAACTGTTCGAGAAAAAATAAACAAACATCGCTGACCATCGAAAGATGCGCAGATAGCCGCACACCGCGCGACGCGTTCTCGAATGTTTACATATTGAAACCGCTCAGTCGGAAGTGTATTCATTGGTGTCGATGCTCCGCTGGTAGCACGTGAAGCTAAAACGCCCAGTATTACAAGTATTAGTGCAGCGGATATCTCTATGTAGGAAAACTTACAAGCGTTCGTAGGCGATGAAAAACACATCAGCACTAGTAAATTATGATATCTCGAGGTTTGCCTTCAATAAAGCGACGCATTATAAAGATACGCCACATTTGTGAACCCTCGTGATAGCCTGCAAAGATATTCAGCGTTTTTAAAGGGCTATCGGTGAATTACGGCCACAAATTCTACTGCCAAGGAAAATATACAAGTACGAAAGAGCAAACGTAGCTACATATACTCTATAATAACCACAGTAACCATAAGCCGCCGTAGAGTAGTGGTTAAGGTACCCGTCTGAAAACCATAAGGACCGAGGTTCGATTCCACATTCGGTACAATATTTTTTTATTTTCTTATTTTTTATATTTTAAATGTAGTCGTTTTATTTTATATTGTTGCATGCTTTTTCCACCCTGGCGACGCGTTTCTTTCCAAAAACGAGGGCCATCAACCATACAGGCCATTCCCGTATCAGAGCTCCGCGCGGTTTCATTCCGGACTTTCCAGGGCAGTACAGGAATTTGCTGATATAGCCGCCAATCCTGTATCCCAGATCCTGTACAATAAACCTGTATACGATTTCCTGTACGAATTTTATACAGGATTTTTCAGTAGGGCCGTGAGTGTGCGATTGAGGCGTTCGGTGAGGCCGTTCATTTGTGGATGGTAAGCGGTGGTGAAGTAGTGCTTAATGGCGCAGTATCGGATAATTTCTTCGACTACTCGAGCAAGAAACAACGGCCACGGTCAGTGAGCAGCTGGCGTGGAGCACCGTGGAGCAAGATAACGTCGTGGAGGAGGAACGCAGCCACGTCAGTTGCAGAGCTGGTGGGATATTGCTCGTGTAACGGCATAGCGCGTGGTATAGTCCGTAGCCACCGCAATCCATTTATTCCCCGAAGCAGACAGAGGAAAAGGCCCGAGGAGATCAAGGCCATCTCGGTAAAATGGGTCTATTGGGATGTCGACCGGCTGTAGGGATCCAGAAGGCACAACCGAGGGCTTCTTCCGCCGCTGGCACCTTTCACAAGAAGCCAAGTAACGACGAACAGAGCGGTAGAGCCCTGGCCAAATGAAGCGCCGGCGGACGCTGTCGTAATTACGAGATAGGCCAAGATGACCCGCAGTGGGCGCGTAATGCTGGTGCTGAAGAACGGTGGCACGCAGGTGTTCGGGTACTACGAGCAGGAGCTCGGCGCAATCTGGTGGCATATTCCACCGATATAAAGTGCCGTTGTGGAGCACAAACAAAGCAAGAGTGGCATCAGGGTGATCAGTGCTGAGGCGGTTGATAATGGCGCAAAGCGTCGGATCTAAACGCTGCACATGACGAATGTTTAAAAGGTCAGAGATGGACAGCACACAGGTATCATCGTCGCACTCGCTTTCAGGTGCAGATCTACCGGGTTGCGGGACAGGCAATCGGCATCAGTGTGTAACCGGCCGGACTTGTGAATGACAGAAAAAGTGTATGCCTGAAGACGCAGCGCCCAACGCCCCAGACGACCAGTAGGGCCTTCAGTGTAGAAAGCCAACATAAGGCGTGGTGGTCGGTGATGATGGAAAACGGGCGGCCAAACAAGTAAGGACGAAATTTTGTAATGGCCCACACGAGGGCTAAACACTCACGTTCTGTGATCTAATAATTCCGCTCAGCCGCTGAAAGGAGGCGACTGGCATAAGCAATGACGCGAGTGCGGCCCGTCTGCTGTTGGGCGAGAATGGCGCTAATACCGTGGCCACTGGCGTCGGTGCGTACCTCTGTTCGTGCTGAGGGGTTGAAGTGTGCCAGGACGGGCGGGTTGGTGATGGCTGCGATGAGCGCAAAAAAGGCTTGAAATTGTTTTTGGCCCCAGCAGAATGGAACGTCGTTCTTCAGAAGAAGTGTGAGTGGACGAGCCGTGTCCGCAAAGTTAGGGAGAACTTTCCTCACGTTCTCTCCGTACGACCCGAGTCACGATCGTGGGATGGGAGGGCTGGTGCAAAGGTGCCAGGTCATCGCAGGATGATGTAGCCGCCATGTTCGGAAGACGGTCAAAGCGATTTACGAGACGTCTTTGTTTTGCTTGCTCAAATTCTCGGCAGACTTGAAGCGCCGAGTCGACAGTAGAGCAATTCATGCAGAATAGGATGTTGAATACATCATCCGCGATACCCTTGAGGATATGCCATAACTTATCACTTTCCGGCATAGAGCTGCTGACCTTGCGACACAACGCAAGAACGACCTGAATATAGGCGAGGTAGGACTCTGTGGGGGATTGAACTAGAGACGAAAGTTCCGTCTTTGCAGCAAGAGCCCGCCCAATTGGCTTCCCGAATAAGTCCTGAAGCTTATGCTTGCAGATGTCCCAGGTAACAAGCTCTTGTTCGTGGTTTCGGAACCATGTTCGAGCTGTTCCCGCCAAATAGAAGAGGATATTAGCGAGCATGATAGTTGCGTCCCAATGGTTATTGCGGCTGCAGCGCTCATACTCATCTAGCCAGTCGTCAACGTCTGGGTGGTCGTCGCCATTAAAGATGGGAGGGTGGCGAATTTGTGTGAGTATCACTGGCTGAGGCGATGTTCCCGTGGTGGCATGAGCTGCTTCAGAGGTCATCGTGGCTGTTTGTGGCATCGTTGGGATCCCCGGTTTGTGGCATCGTTGGGATCCCCGGGTGGTGGATCCCAACGATGCCACAAATCCAGCTCCACAAATCCAGATCCCAAATCCAGCTTTCTGCGGAGTAAATGGGCTAATCGGTGCGTACGGGAACCTTGATTCCACCTCCACCAAGATGATATGGGGCAGAAGGCTAGCACAGGAAACCACAGCAGGGGATGGGTAAGTGTTCACAGCACAGCAGAGCAGAATTCGCAACTTTCACGACCTATAGGGGGCGCCACCGCAATTCCAATATGGCTGCGAAATGATGATCGGGTGCAAGGCGCGGCGTGGCGACAGCTAAGGTGGGAGAAGGAGTCGCTTTGTCTGCTGTGATAAGTGCGTCGTTTGCGGACATGGCTTTCCCATTTGTGAACTCGTTATCGTTAGGGTGTATAATAGCCCACATTGGGAGCGCAGAAACTAGACTGCGCTGCCTTGTTGAAGGTGAAGAGGTATTGAATGCCGGCCACGTTATCTGCTGCGGCATAAAAGCTTCTTCGGCCACTACTGTTACAGTCCAAGGACTCTGTGTACAGACATCACATCCACGCCAGAAGCCGCACGAACTCTGGTTTCAATTGTGCACACAGAACACAATACAGGTAAGCGTGTATTTTTTTTTTTTTTTTACTATAACTGTCGAGTGTAATGTGCTGGCTGCCGCCGTTATGTGATCGCCGCGAAAAGTTGCGCGCTCGGCAGCAGAATAGCAGATTATCCCGAATCACGAACGCCTCTAACTAATGCCACGTTTGGTGGTGGAGTGCCTTCTTTTCGCTCTATTATAACACATGCCAAAAGTCGAGCTAGCAGAAATGTTGGTTGTTATGCACAACCGCCGTCATTGCGACTGTCCTCGTGTGCGGTGTGAGCACTTGCTGCACTCGAGCAAAAGCATGCGTACTGTTTCCGAGAAGTCACCGGTTGATCCCGCCGGTTAATGTGCTACATTTTGCATTACTGCCTAATTAACATATTCTACATTCGTTTGCTGCTGTCTGCGTATTCAACGACTAAGCGCGAGATTGCCATTTCTGCTCAGACTGCGTTGGCCCATTTCAGGAGGGGCAAATGCGAAAACGCATATTTGCTGCGCGATACGAGTGCAGCCAGTCAGTGTTGATGCAATCCTAAGCCCTCTACTACGGCATTTTATAAGACTGAAAGATTCGGGACCAAAAAAAAAAAAAAAAAAGCGTACAGAAACTGGTACATTCTGATGTACAGAATGCGTGCATAAGAGCCAGCATGCAAGTCATTCGGTTGTGACTACTGAACGCATTGTCAGATCATTTTTATTTTGAAGAAATCTGCCTGGATTTATGTTGCTTGAATTCTGCTTGTAGAAATCCTGAGTGCATATCCTCTACTATGCATGCTTCTGTGAAAGTAATCATTCTCAGACTGGCCACAGTGAATTAAATGCAGAACATGGTGCAGCCAGCACTCATGATGTACTCAATTGAAAGAAAGAAGACACTTTATTTTGGCAAATGGGCATGTGCAGAGACAATGGTCTAAATTTCCTGAAAACCTCCTTCGAGTAATGTACCAATGGATGATCATGTTTGTTCTTTACAGGGTCACTGTACGTGCAAAGCAGGAAAGTCGACGAGATGCAAGCACATGATTGCTCTGCTGCTGTTTGTTCACAGGTAAAAGTACAAAACTCAGACTGTATGTTCATAGTGTAAAAGAACATGAAGTTATATTTAAACGTCTGTATGATGCTACACTGGAATAAAAATAATTTCAGTGACTGCAACATTCAAATTATGTCACTAATACAGTTCATTCCTCGAGTGCTCTGCTGTGCTTATATTATCTGCCATAGTTTTCATTCAGTCATAACTTTAAACTGAATATCTCAGTTTGTTAATGACAGCTTTTCTGAATACTACCAAATTCAGCTGGCACTTCAAGATATGTGGATTATCATATATCATGTCATGCTTCAGCATTCATGTGTCTTGTGAAAAGGTATATAACTTGGAAGTAATTTTTCTTCACAGGACTGGCATCCAAAACCTGGAAACGCTCACAGGAACCGATGTGACTCAAGCGTGGGGCAAGCTCAAGGAGACGCCTTTGTATGGGCCGAAAAAGATAAAAGACCTCTGCCATGTGCGCTCACAGCCTAGATTGCGCTTGGAGGAAGCTAAGCTTCAAGATATTAGAAAGAAGCTTATTGCTGCTGCACCAAATAGCACTCTTGCCCTCCACCAGAAAGGCCGAGGCAACGTATTGAAAGATACTACTAGTCAAGAACAACAAAGTTTTTCATGTGAAGACTCTGGCTTGGAGCCAATGCTCTTGATGGAGCACTTGGCTTCAATTAAGAATGCTGAGGAATATGAGCGTTTGCTCTTCCACGGTGTTGCTTTTAAAGATGTCACAAAACTAACCATTTACAAAGCCACCATGGATGACCTGCCAAACAATGAGGTTACATTTTACAAGAATTTTGTCACTGTGACCCTGAACGAAGCGCTTGATATTTACACAAGTACGGCAATGCAAGATAATTCAAAATGGATGAGGGAGAGAATGCTGCGCATCACAGGAAGCAAATGCCACTCATTGTACAGATTTGTTCCTAGCGAGGAACGTGACTGGCACCAAAAGATTGCAACACTGTTATGCTCTAACTTCAAAGGTAACGATGCAACACGTTATGGAAAGGCTTGCGAAAAGCCAGCACTTGAAGAATATGCTCTGAAATCTAGCGGTACTGTAGCTACCTTAGGTTTAGTTATAAACCCTGTGCTACCATGGTTGGGGTACAGCCCAGATGGGGTTGTTTTCGTTAATGGCAAGCCAGAGATTCTATTGGAAGTAAAAAGTCCAGTGCTTGGAAAGGCCAGCAAAGCTGTTGACCTCATCAAGGAAAAGAAGGTTCCGTACATCATCAGCGGGAAAGAAAACCACAGCCTACGGCCAACGCATGCCTACTATTCACAAGTTCAGCTTGGACTATTCCTTTTAGGACTTGAGGAGGCTCATTTTATTGTTTACAGTAAGATAGAGTCATTAGTCATTCCTGTCAAAAAGGATGCTACATTCATTGATGGACTCATCAGACGACTCCAGTACGTGTACTTTGCCCACTATTTGCCCCACCTTGCAAAGCGCAGAGAGTAAAGACTCAGTGGTGTCACGAGGGGGGTGATGACAATGCTAAACTAAAATGCCTTAAACCCTATTCCATACACTTCACTGAAGTTTGGAGCATACCACATTGCCGAACAAAGTATGGGTATCAGATGCTTTGATTTAGGATTCCCAAATTATTAAACAGTTTGCAGTTGTCTTTGGATTAACAGGTGCTTTAAAATGTATCACTATGTTATCTCTCAAGTTCAATTTCTCTTGTATTACTCCTATGTTTGATCAACCATGTGTGCATACAATATTAATGCGCCATTGTTCCTTGCTAATTTCTTCAACCATATTTCTAGATGCATTGTTGCGTCTGTGTATTTTCTCCATTTAAATAAATTTTGAGTGCTCATTGATCATGTTTCTGCTTTTCTACGATTTAGTTTGTTGCATAAGTATCTCCGAGTGCTTTTTCTTATATATATAGCGAATGTTTTTTGCAGTACCCATGAGATATGTAATTTGCTGTGTCAGTCGTCCCTCACTACTTTGCCACAACATATTTGCTGTCACAGCCGCTTCACCAGAGTGCATAGCCCAAGTCAAGCCTTTAATCTGGCTTTTTGGCTACTTATCCCTTTCAGCACTGTAATGTTTGAAAAATATTGAATAAATAAAATGAAAAGTTAACTGTGTAGAAGGCTTTCACCTATGCATGTGGCGTGTTAAAGGCTCTGCTTGGGATCCAACTACAGCGCGTGGTTTCATACTGGGCAATCAGCTGTCTTAAGGTGCTTGCTCAGTGAATTTCCTCTCAACCTACCCATGCTAGTGTTTCTGCATTTTTTGGAAATATGTTCTTTTGATATGATGTTTTGCTGAATTATCAGTCGTTGGGCACAATCGCTGCGTCTAAGATTCAATAAGAAAAGAAATGCCACTTCACTCACACTGCGTTGTTGGATGCAGAGCGACCTTGACTTCAAAGCAAATCATAAGGACAGACAAGGTAGAAAGGAAGTTGCGATCATGTGCTTCGAAGGCGAAGATGAGGGGGGGGGGGGGGCTATGCCTTCACATGGGGTGCGGATGACCCTAGCGACGCCACTGTATAGACCACATGTTTCAAAGAAAGCCATATTCCTTTTTCTGTTCTCTTCTTAATTGCACACCTTGCATTAAAACAGACATAACTAGGAATATTTAAGTACCCTAAGGACCTTCCCCATTACACATTTGATATGCGGGTGAGTGGATAATAATTTTCAAACAAAATAATATGCTTACATAAATGCATAAGGATCCATGGTACAACAATGCAATTAAATGAAAAGATGAAAAAAAGCAAACACATTATCAAACTGACACAATATTATACATGATGGGCATGGAGCTACAGTGCAGTAAAACATGTAGTTAGCCATAGGAATATACCACACATTACAAGCAGCAAGTTCAAACACACTACAATGCTGGGTTAGATTCAAGAAATGCTAGTATGTTGCTAGCAAGTATGTTGGGTGTACTGCTAAGCCTAGAGACTGTATTGGGTTGACTGCTCCCCACGTCTGGCTATGGCGGTGGCTTTTCGACTGAACGGACTGTATAAGCTTCATGTAAAAATGGACTTACACACGTGTAGCAAATGTGTATGTATTAGGATATCAACACTTTGTAGTGATTTGAAGTTAAGATTCACAGTGATATCTCTAAAAAATCAAGGATTACGCAGTCTGGAATCTCTTTTCTGCCAGTATTGGTGCAGACATATTAACAATACCAGTAATTACAATCATTGCTTCATCAGCAACAGCCAGCATCTCCCAAGGCATGGGACCTTTCAATACTCTAAAAAGCTTTAAGCGCTGTATGGCACGCTCAACATGAACTCTCGCCCTTGCTATCTACACTGTCTTGGCAGCATCTTCTGCAGAAAACTGAGCCTGGTTACGGAGAAAAGGTGGCTGAATGACGCCAATGCCCAATGCAGAACATTTGTCCTCAATATTGAATCCTTTATCTACCATTATGTCATCTTTAAATGGCTCTAGTTTTCCAAGAATATCGGCGTCTTTGACACAGGCTTTATCAGAGGCACGTCCCCCAAAAGCGTCGCCTACAAAGGAGATTAGGCCACCTGGAGACACACCTATCATTACTTTCAATGTGTTTTTGCCTTTGTAATGAGAGTATGTAAGGATTCGGCACGAGGCACAATGTGATTTTTCTATTTCCACCTCTGTGCAGTCTAGCACTATTCTTACATCTTTATAAGCAGCAAAACAATGCGGCTCATTCTCACTAATTTCTTTCTTGCTTGGCCATGGAATGGCCGCCTCAAGCACAGCAGCCATGGTGCGCAACGTCCCGTAGAAATACCTATGCACAGTGGCCTCCGAAGTACTTAACAAAATTGCAAGGCATTTAAAAGACAGGAAAGTCTTCAGCCGCACCAGAACGAGTATAACTCTCTCCAGCACACTTTTCTCAGTTTGCATAGTGTTCTTTAGCAACTTGTTCAGATATGGTGAGTAGAAGGTGAAAGCTTTCTACACCTGTAAACGCCCTTACAGCACTGTCTGTCAAAAAGAGATCAAGAAAACCTTTTTTCATTGGAACAGAACTGGTGTCTACTTGGACACCTGTGGAACGTAGCCCAGTAGAGTTTTGGTTGAGCTGCAGCAGTGCTTGAACAGCCACATTTTCCAGCCCTGCAAGTTCAGTACGTCTTGCATCCAGGCCGACGAGACTCTCAGCTGTATGCTGCACAGCTAAGAGATCCGCTGTTCCTGCTTGAACACTGTTTGTAGCCTCTGATGCATCCTGCATGAAAAGGGAAGTTAATCGTAAATGCTTGTTTCATGCATGCTGCACAGAACCAAATTTCCCTGAAAGTTTACACTACAGTAATAATAGTCCACACCAGATGCAAGTAACTTAATATGGCACAAACATCTGGCAGTACATGAGAGTCTGCCTAATCTAATTTTAACCTACATCTATGTCTCGCTTATGCAGGTTGTTTGCAGCTTGATTTGTTAAGCTGCTCACACAGTTCATCAACCAGTTAGCTATCACCTTCACTAACAGTCAGTAACAAGACAACTTATACTTACACATGCTGCACTGGTGTCTGTGCAATCCTGGGATGTTGCCACTGATGACATTGGCATGCAGCAAGAGCCACTTCCACTCGGTGGTTTGGTGCCAAGGCCTGCAAATTCATTCAGTTGAGCAACAACTTGTAACAAAAGGGAACTCACCGTTTTTTATCTAGCTAAACAAACGCACCTGGTAAGTAAAGAATGAGGCATTTTAGATTGAAGCAAAAGGTATACATTTCAGGCATAGGTTGGCACACAATGCAAGGGGCATCTCCTTGTAGAAGCACTCACTTTTTGCTGCAGCTCTCCCAGAGGCTCGTAGTGCTCGTTCATGCGATGCCTGTTTTGCCCCTTCATTGTCGCGGTCATGAGTCCGTACGGGCGGGCGTCTCGAAGGGATGGCAGTCTTCTTGAGACGCCTTTTGGAGGGAGTCCATGTGTCTGGTTATCAGAGATAAAGAAATGGCTAAACGCGCGCACTCTAATTACGCTAGCAGACCATGCACACTTTTGTTGGCATGAATATCGAGAGGCAAAAGCATGCTAGGATAACGCTCCCTAGGAGCAGAATGTCTGGGCCGTTTCGCATGTCTTTTTTTTTTTTTTTTAAGACATGCTCAAGTACAAAAACCGCGATGTATAATTTAAAACTCAGCAGAAATGCAGCCAATTAAAGCGCAGTTGCCCGTATCCAATTCTATTTCAGTGAAACAACCTGTCTGTCTTCTGCATACACAGCGCCTGCTTAGTGTTCATATTTGCTGGCAAATTTTAAAAACGAAGCAAAAATAAAAAGTACATTTAAACAAATCTTCAAACGCATGCAAGTGATACGCTGCAGCAAACACGCTATTAACGTTCGTACATTGTTACTCAGGTACGGTCTCCGTTTAGGAAGGCCGCAAACGTTGCAAAATGCATGCTTACCTATGGTGCCCCAGAAGAAATCTTCCGGCGCGAAATGTTGGCTGCAGACTGTCATGGCTTGCGTGACGGTTTTTCCAATCCGAAGCTTCGCTGCCCACGTTTTCTTCATGCGCACGTCCGAAGGAAACGCGTGGAGGCTTACGTCGCCCCTCACAGTGCGATTCGTGCACTGGGGCACCGAGCACATCCTATTGCTTTTGTATTTAAGTTTGCCCATTTTGGCACACTGCTGTCGGCAAGAATTCAAAGCATGCAGGCGTACACATGGGACGAAGAACGCGGGAATTGCACCACGCGATGAGCCCTTGCTGCACGAACGCCGCGTCTGCCAGCGATTTGATCATCGGTTTACCGTTTCGAGCGTTCACCGCGTGGCGGCGGCACCGTCTGTGAAAGTTGCGAATACAGCAAGTGTTCAGGCAAGTCCCAACGGTTTCTTCAGCTTCGTCATCTCTCACTCTATTTTCTATCGTCGTCCTCTTCGGTGCATATACATAACAATATATCGCACAGAACGCGGACGCCTTTGCATTTGGCATTTCTATAAAGATGAAACGGAAATGTACCCGTGTCTGCTGTTCCGAAAGACGCTGACAAAATTCCCCTCCGCCACGTATTGGAGTTGGAGTCAATATCGTATATGCCAAAGAACCATATTAAAATTAAGTGTCCCCCTCTGGTGACTACGAGTCGATGCGACCGCCGTCTTGTTGCGCGTCAAGGTTGCCTGTATAGGCGTGCTATATACCTTCTTCTAGAACCACTTTGTGGCCAGAGTGGTATTCTAAGTCGCACAATTTACGACAAGCAAGACATGACATTGTCGCTGGTTGCAAATATTTTATTATTTGCCAGCATAGAAAGACCGAGGGAAGAGGACAGTGTCGAGGATTGTTGAAGTCATCTGAGTTCTACAAAATGAGAAGATATAGGATGTCGACCCCACCCGCGGGGGTGGCGCAGTGGTTACGGCGCTCGACTACTGTTCCCAAGAACGCGGGATCGAATCCCGGCCTCGGCGGCCGCTTTTCGATGGAGGCGAAAAGCAAGGCGCCCGTGTGCTGTGCGATGTCAGTGCACGTTAAAGAACCCAAGGTGGTCGAAATTTCCGGAGTCCTCCACTACGGCGTCTCTCATAGCCTGAGTTGCTTTGGGACGTTAAACCCCACAAACCAACCAGGATGTCGACCCCACCGCGCTTGAATTGCTTGGTATAGACGAGAAGGACGTTCAAAGTTTCATCACTGCCAAGCGCAGACTGCTCTGAGTTCTAGGAGCGTCATGATCGCTGTTTCCTTGTACCTACTGATGGTGCCCTTGTCACACCATCTGATTACATCCGCACGCGGAAAACGGTACGCAATCAAGTCCTGTGATAAACTGAATGAGAGACTTGCCGAGACCTATCAAATGATTGAGCAAGTCTATGGGAAGTCTGCTTTGTCCTATTCTCATATCACCGCGAAACGCCATAGTTCCGGATGGCCAATCTCAGAGCCCCAAGACGGCAACGATGAGCCAGTGAAAATTAAACCAATGCAAATAGTCTTTTTTGACGCCAAGAGTGTAGTTGAGAACTAATTTGTACCCCTGGGACATAATATCAACGCTTTCTACTAGGTGGATGTGCTCGAGAAAGTGAGAAAAAGGGTCCTTAGTGCAGAAATGGAGATTTCCGGTACCTAGGAGTCACCACAAAACCGTTATCAGCCACACTCTCTGCGTGGAATTAAATTAAAACAATGCAAATGGCGTTTTTTGACTTCAAGGGCGTAGTTGACAACTCATTTGTACCCCAAGAACCGGCAATTAGCACTGTCTACCAGGTGGATGTGCTAGAGAGATTGAGAAAAAGGGTTCTTCGAGCGGAAAAGAAGATCGCCGATACCAGGGAGTCACCACGACAACGTTACCAGCCACACTCTCTCCGTGTACTGGAGTTTCTGGCCAAGCACAACTTGGCGACGATGCCCTGGTGCCTCTGTTGTCCTGACCTGGCTCTACCAGACATCTTCCTGTTTCCAAGGATCAAGAGCGCCCTGAAAAGAGTCTGTTTTAGGACACCAAAGGAATCCAAACAGCCGTGACAAAAGCTCTAAACGAGGCTCCGGTCGACGCCTTCCAGGAAGCGTGCAGTCGATGGCAGAGTCGCTGGTAAAAATATGTAGATGGCAAAGAACACTACTTAAAAAAATTTTAAACGTTGGTAACGTATCTTGCATGATTTCTCTTCTACCGGTAAAATTTCATCACTTTCCGTACACCCTTTGTACTTTAGTCCAGAAAGTGCTCTCTCAAACTGACTTATGTTGATCGCAGAGCACATAGCAAGCTCTATTGTAGGTTTTGAATACAGTTCTGCGCACAACAACTGCTCCTCGCCTCTAAATTTTAAAACCTCGAGTCTGTTTATCCTGACGGGCAACGCTTCAAATGCGTAGATCAGCCTCTGTACTTCATCAGTTTTGAGAAACCTGCAGCTGTCTCTGAGTCTCTGTGGGCAGTATTCTTCTCTTTCCATAGGAAACGCTTCACGCTCATTCTTCACGTGTAAGCACTACGGTGATATTCTGCTGCCGACTGCAGCGGTACATCAGCACTGCTGGCGATCCTACGACGCCGCTTCCATGTGGCGGCGACCAAATGCGGTCTAGCTCGGCACCTTTCCTCGCTGGTCCACGTAAAGTCCGATCGAGGGCCTGAGACAGTAGTTCACTGGTTGCACTATTGCTTTTCTCTTCTGTTTTATTGTGTAAGCAATACTACGCGAGGTTTCAGGTCGTCACGTTCTGCCTTTGCAAAGATCAAGAGGCATCTCTTTGCTAAGACTGTGTATTATTGCGTGTATTATTGTGTATTATTGCGAGGTTTCAGGCATTCGCGTAAACCCGGCCGGTAGCCAAGTTTGCCCTTTAGAGCGACCGCAGATGGGGCCCCTCTTCAAGCTTTCGGGTAAACCCGGTCGGTAGCCACGCCGTAGCCGCAAATGGCAGGGGCTGCCAACTTGGGTCTTTCGTTTCACATGGAATGGTTATGCTAGAATCAGCCTGCCAGGACCCTGGCATTCACGTTATCCATTAAGGTACATTCATACGGCTTGGCTAAAGCGAGGCTTTATATGTGGGCTGGGGAATAAGAAGAAGAACGAAAGAAAACCTACGTTAGCTTTGCTTACGCAACCTACCGGGTATAACTAAAGCTAAACCCCAGTTACTTTTTTAGAGCCGCAGGCTCCTTCGTTCCGTTTGACCTCGTCCCTCTCCCTGCTTTTCAAAGTTTTGTTCAGACCTCCCTCGTCACTACGCAACACATAGGTCAGGTTACTAATTAGTTTACAAGAAGGACCCAAATGTGCAAACCCAACATAAGACGGTTGTGATTACTGATCTCGAGCCGGGCATCCTGAAGAGTGAAGTTGAATGGGCCTTAGCCAGCCTTGCTAAGAACAAAGCTAGCGGAATTGATGGCGTTCCAGCTGAGTTGCTTCAAAACCTCAACCATGACGACGCTGTTAACGCCATGTATACATTATTTCAGCAAATTTGGACAACCCTGCAGTGGCCACAGGATTGGAGGAGGTCAGTTTACATCCCTATTCCAAAGAAATGCAGTGCCAAAGATTGTTCCAACTACCGCACGATCGCGCTTATTTCGCATGCTAGCAAGGTGATGTTGAAAATCCTCCAAGGTAGGCTGCAGCAGTGTGTGGATCGGGAGCTTCCGGACGTGCAAGCTGCGTTTCGCAAGGGCAGAGGAACGAGAGATCAAATTGCCAACCTTCGCTGGATTATGGAAAAAGCAAGAGAGTTCCAGAAACCCATCTACTTCTGCTTTATTGATTGTGCGAAAGCGTTTGACTGCGTAGATCACAGCAGATTGTGGCAAGCTCTCCAAGAGATGGGAGTTCTAATTCACCTCATCCGTCTCCTCAGGAACCTGTATGAAGGGCAAGAGGCCACTGTCAGAACTGGGCATGGTCTTACTGATTGGTTTCCGATCGAGAAAGGAGTGAGGCAAGGCTGAATACTGTCGCCCTGCCTATTTAACCTATATGCAGAGTGCATCATGACGAAGGCCGGTCTGGACGAGTCTTCAGCTGGAGTGAAGACTGCTGGAAAACGTATCAAGAACCTTAGATATGCGGATGATACCACTTTAATGCCAGAAAGTGAAGTGGAACTCAAGAGACTTCTGATGCGCGTACAAGAAGAGAGTGAGAAGTTTGGCTTACACTGAACATTAAAAAGACAAAGATCATGGCGTCTTGCCCTATCATGTCCTGGAGCATCAATGGACAAGAAGTGGAAGCTGTGACAGATTTTCTGTTCTTGGGCTCCAAGATTACCTCAGAAGGAGACTGCAGCCATGAAATTAGGAGACGCCTGCGTTTGGGAAAGAGAGGAATGGTTAGCCTTGACCGCCTAGTAAAGAGCAGAGACATTAGTCCGCCAACCAAGATCAGTATAACTCGTGCTATGGTCTTTCCAGTTGTGATGTATGGATGCGAGAGTTGGACTGTGAAAAAGGCTGAGCGGCGAAGAATTGACGCGTTTAAATTGTGGTGCTGGCGAAGACTCTTTAGAGTTCCTTGGACTGCCAGAAGATCAAATCAGTCAATATTGTCGACCATAAACCCTGACTGCTCATTGGAGGGTCAAATTCTAAAGGTAAAGCTCAGCTACTTTGGTCATCTGATGAGAAGAGAGAAGTCGCTGGAGAAAGATTTTATGTTGGGAAAGGTTGAGGGTCGCAGGAGAATGGGTAGGCAGCGAACGCGGTGGTTAGATGGCATCCTCGAGGCACTGCAGATGAAGTTATGTGATGTAAGGAAGATAGTGAGAGACCGGAAAGCGTGGCGTGACATGGTCCATAGGGTCACGAAAAGTCTGACACGACTGAACGACTGAACTAAAAACTGACCCATTAGTTACGTTTTCTCTCACTAGTGCACTTCTAGCTTTCAAAAACACTTTCTAAAATATCTTAGGTATTCGCATCAGTGAGGATGGATACAGCAATGAAACGCATTCTTTTTTCTACACCGTGGTTGTATGGGCCGAAATGACAGCACACCAAATAGAGCTCGTGAATAATTACCCCTACCAGTAATTCAGCTGACTTTCTTGTTTCACCCAGACTGCACATTCGAACATCAGAGCTTCAGTTCTAGCATAGTTTAGATGCTAAGGGAAATAAACATGCAGTCATAGGTAGGGACCAAAGGAAGAGAAGACAAAAGGGAAATCGACTTATGGATTGATCTTGTTGCTAAATTACTTAAAGTGCAACTCAAGGACTGACAGCTGCACAAGGCGGCATTCCCCGAATCAGAGTCGGCCTATAATTTAGAAGTCTCGGTCAACCAAATTGCATCTGCTAACGTTGCATTGCATACGGCTACTGTGCACGCCACGTCACTCATTGCGACGTCGTCGAACGATAGGAAAATAAAATGATTTCCTTGACATTTTTTTAAAGATTTCTCATTACTTTATTGAGTTGTACACAACTGCATACTTATTTACCTAAATATATAACTCAACTTAGCTATTTCACTGCTGAGGAAGGCTCTTGAATGTGGCAACTTACTCCACGAGCGGTGCCATTGCGAAGTGCAGCGGCCTACGTGTTCGGGATGATACAATAGCCAGACACCAGAGCTTGATGATATGCACGTGGCAATCTAGTGTTCTTTTTTATTGTCATGTTTCTGCAATGAACAAATTTTTAACATTTATGATGGTTATGGCGTGCATTGGCGCTTAGGAAGTGAGGAGAACGGTTTACAAGCAGCGGTAAAAGAAAAAAACAACGAATGCGTGTTGCTAGCAAACGTGGGTCGGAACCGTACCGCGAACCGCTTTGGAACGGTTCCTCCTATTTGTTCCGGTTCGGGTTCAGTTCCAAAATGGCTAAAAAATTTGGGTTCGGTTCCGGATCCGAGCAAAAGTTCGGGTTCAGTTCGACACCCTGCTTAACCTAGGAAGGTAATTTTAGTTTAGAAACAATGAACTTTAGATCAAGTGATACACTACGACCACACAGTAAACGTAGGTGGTATGATGGTTAGATACGATACCGGTAAGCTACTTAAGGAGATTCAAGGTATCATTAAAACAGACCAAATCATGAACGCTTCCGGATCAGATAAAACTGACAGGTTCGCCAGACTGATCAGTAGTGGCCAAAATCCCCGCATAAGGAAGCATGACATGTCGTGCTCGGGCATGTTCTCTCTAAACAACGACGGTAAGCTGTAAACAGCCGAAAGGAAACAACGGATAGTTAACAGCAGATCTATGCGATAGCAGAAAAGACAAACCACCAACCGTAACTGTTCTTACATAGGATCATGGAAAAATCTATCTCGGACGGGCGCTAACGAGCTATCGATAAAAAGGAAAACATAATGCTCAGCGTTGGAGCTAAACCTGACGTTTATGGCAAAATATTGTTCAGAAATGACGATTTTTTTAACGTTTAGCTATTGGCCATCTTAAAGCAAGCGGCATTGAGACTCGGTGCGTGACTGTATATGACGAGTACTGTCGTACATTTCAGACATGATGCCATCTTTTATTTCGTTTTCAGGAAAGAAGTGTTTATCTGATGTTTTGTTGATTATATGACCTAAAAACTGCAACGTTTACTTTGCTGATTGTTCCGGCCTCTCGCTGCGAAGTTCCACACTCCGAATATTGTGGTACTAGCGTGATCGAATTCACCAGCTAAATTTGGTGGACGCGCTGCACTAAAAATGAATCTTACTGAAAACCTGTCCACACGTGAAACGAAAGTGTATTATTGTACTAAGTATTTCTTTAGTTTGTTATATTTTGTGGTTGCTATTATCGGAAGCCTGCTTGTTATGCCGGATTAAAAAGGGAAAGGTGAAGCGGTGTGTTAATGGGTATTACAGAGGCTGGCATTTACATCATAAAAAATACAGCATATTTTATGTGAATATATTAGGTAATTTTATCATGAGCGGTCTCATATCTATTTATTCTATTTACGGCTGACTTTGTTCCCCATGTGTGTCTGAACTGCCGAAAGTCACGCTGACATAGACTTATTTTTAATGTTTTCAATTTACTCGAAATGGTAATGCCTATTAAATTTTCCACGAATCATCAACGTATGACCGATTTAAAGTTTATACTCGCAATAATCTCAGCTCCTATCGCGCAGAAAAAATATTCTCACTTCGCATTAAAGAATACGAGCGAACTCAAGACCTAATATATTTACACACAGCGAAATTGCTTCTATAAATATTTGTATTCAGAGTATCAATAAGAGGCTTGGAAATACATTCGAAAGTAATCTTAGTGTCACTTGCACATTTTCTTAGAAAAAGTCTTTCGTTTCAAAATTTTTACTTGAAAAAAAGTTCCAAGCAACATTTTGGCCTTTACAGCAGTAGATGATATGCGCCAGAAAAATACGAATATTTTGGCGCCCTTGGAATTTTCCCCAAATCTATCTTATTGTCTCTCACCTTTTTCGATCGTTCCATATTCGCTAAACTCGGCGCAGTTCGCCCTGATAAAAACGTTCCCAATACATGTGATTTAGAGAGATTTACCAACGTAAACCCAGCGTTATGCGAAATGTGCCAAACACCGAATTTGTTATTGGCTTCTCTGTGACGTTGTAGTTCACAACGCCTCAAGTGGGAAGGAAATATATACTATGTCACCTTAACAGATAATTTAAATAATAATAACAGTTTTTGTGGTTCTATTGACCGACTGGCGTTCTGCGGCATATTAGAGAAGCACTTGCCTGCAGCGTTGGGTAATTACAAACCTGAAACAATGCTTTCTTGTTATTTGAAGCGGCAGTTGAGGAGCTGTTTTCATGGCAATATGCGTCAGTAACGAGATCATTGAAGAAGTGGTTCTCACAGAACCCATAAAGCTTACTTTGAGGACTATGGATTATTTGGCGTTTCACTAGTACTATCGTTCGCAACTGCTGTGAACGAGATAGTGCAAAATTATTTTTCCCATCCACTTCCTAACGGCACTTAACAAAACGATGACTTCGTAGTATGAATGAATCGAGCTCACAAAACGACATCACCAAGTGTACCAATCCTCCGAAAAACAGACCAATAATAACTTGGCATTAGTGGTCCAAACAAAAGGATATATTAAACGATATTCCATTGTATCCTTTCATACTTACTTCAGTACTATCAACGCCACCTTAAACGAGACGGCGTCGTACGACGAAGGCACGCATTACTATTGGAAGAAATCAGTTTGGCGTACCGTTGCTGTGTGGGCTGTCGCTTTCAAAAGTACGCACCTATATCACAGTGACAAAGGTCTGTGGTGCATAAAGCACACCGAAAGGCTGCAGGCATATGTAATCGGCTTATTGTTATCAGGCTCCCTGGAACTGATGAAGCTGTAGATTGTACCACAAATTGGTACCCCTCATATAACTTGAATTGCTCCTCATAATTGAGGCCTGTCCAATTTAGTAGCCAAGATCGAAGTTTACTGATTGTCGGCGGGCTCAACGTCATGGCAGAAGAAAAAAAGGGGCCCTGTGTGTTCTGAAAGATTTCAACCACTATTGAGGGCCTCGTTATTAGCAAGATGAGCAGGATGGGTTTGGGCGGCTATGCTTTCCGCCGATCATTCTGAAATTCTCACCGAGCAGTGACGCGCACGTTGAAATTGCATGGCGGCCGTCAATAAAACGGAAAACTTTATTACCTAAATATGCCTGTTTTAATTATTGTAGTCCCCAACCCGTAGAAGTTTTCAAGCCGTTTACGGTCCTAATGTACACACGCTTCACCTGCTCAAGCAGCGATAGAGACTGCAGTGAAGTACCCTCAATTTTAATGAGCTGCTTAGTAAAATCATGTCTCAAAAACGATCCCGATATGTCCTGTATGCAGTTCTGCTTTGGCAGACTTTTTTTTTTTTTTGCTTGAGCAAGCCAGACAGAAGTGACCGATTGGCGCGAATGTTTGACTGATCTTTATTTTTCGTGTTGTCCCCTAGGTGTCTTCGTGCTGCATACTCTCTTGCTCCCCCTCTCTCGCGGGAACAGAGAAAACGTCGGCTTTTGCCAAGGAGGTTATAAAAAACTGCTGAAGTGGAAGTCGTCTATGTCGGCCTATGGGCTGGAGCGATGCCTGCTGCGACTATTTTGAGGGGGACAAGAAGTGTCCTGCCAAACGCTGGGGAGCGCTGTTCACCGGCGTTGCCAGTGTGTTTCAACTGTTTAAAGGAATGTTAAGTTTTGAATTTGATGCAATGCTGTGGGCTTCTCAGATGAGCCATACTGGACGTCTCTTGATCGATTTGAACGTCCAGGATTATTAAAGATATCGATGATAGCCTAGTACTGGGGCGATTCTACCTTTATTCAGTGCAAAAGTCTGAGCTATACCTCAATGTAAAACCTTTTATTCAAGCCATAGCAGCCCTAGTTTTGCGTAGGTGTGAAGCGAATGACGAGTATAATAGCGCTGAAGTAATTGCAAGCCTTTAATAAATATGGTGAAATAATTAACAGCCATTTGTCTTTCGACATTATGCGACAACATCGAGTCATATATGTTTAGAAGCTGATCTCAAATATAACTCCAGTAGGCTAATTCTTGGCCCTAATATTTACTGCTAATTAGCTAATTGTGAATAAAAATAAAATTCATACATTAGCTATCAGCCATATATCGTTGGATAGCTTATACCGCGCATAATTGCACTGGACTAACTGTACGTAATAATTATGACTAATTGGGTAATTTGGAATAAAAATCGAAAAATGGCGTAGCTTATATCGAGTACTGTTGTACTAAACAATGCCATTGCGCTACAAAATGGTCCTGAATTCATATGATTAAATGTCAGGTATAAAATTGAACTTTATTATAGAACGTCAGGTTATGCATCGCTCATAAGGTCTCGACCAATAGGTTACAAACTCAAATGCCATACAACGCAAAAGCCGTGCAAAACATAACTTATACTCGTCTTGCTCCGCTTATCCAAGTTAGACGGCCAAGCCCTTTCATTTTAGCATCACCAGTATACAGCTTCCTCACCCGGGATCAGGTTCATGACCTGTAAATTAGCAGGAGAATGCCTATGCAAAGGCCCATTGCAGCTGGAGATAAAGTTCCCTCTAAAGCTTGGATATTCGACTCTAACAATGCAGTGAATCCTGACTTTACATAGAATTCTACCACCGCTTTGCAAAGCTTGTAGAAATGCTTGCCTTATATGGGTCACAATCTATGATATAGTGATTTAACTGAGAAAACAGCTTTTATCTGGTGACAGGCTCAGCACTTCTAGCACTAGCTGCTCTGTTTTCAAATAAATTGCCTGAAAATTTTTGAATTCTGCTTGCAACCGATGTAGCTCCTTCTCTATTCCCCGCACTGTTGTAGACTGGAATGCCCTCCCAACCAACGTCGCCACTATCATGTGCCAATCTTCTTTTTTTTTTCATGCTGTAACTACTTTTATCGTAAGGCAATGGCATGTATTTATTATTGTTGTATTTATTAACCCACCCCTCATGTAATACCCCCGGGAGGGGGTCTTTAAGGTGAATGAAGTGAAATGAAGCTTTATTACCATTTACCTAATTGTTTATCTTAAAGTAGAGGGCTGCACCGCTTACGCTATGAATGCAGTATCAATTCATCATTTATCTAACTTAATCTACCATAAACCAAATTAGTCACCTATAATTTAACCTCACCTAAATTAATTCAGCGTGATCACCCATAATCAAACATGATCAGCCTTAATTAAACGTAATCCGCCAGTATCTAAGCAAATCAAAAGGAATAACTTTTAATCCAACGTAATCTACTATATTCCAGCTTAGACCACTATAATTCAACTTATTCCGCCCTAATGTAACATTACCACGCTTCATAAACCGCACTGAGCTCTAAACGTCCCTCAGGTACTTACCATTATTACACCTTAATGAAACTTGATCTAACCGTCTGCACCTGATGCTCCTTAATCTCCATAGTGAAAAATACCCTATGAGTCACAATAACCTCATATTCATTCTCATACTGAACTCATACGAAACTCGTACAATTCTCATACCATCTCATACAAATCTCATTCAACATATGAGAAATATACGAGATTGTGTGACATTTGTATGAGTTTAGTATGAGAAATCTGTATGAGGCTATTGCGACTCATACGGCTTTTTTCACTAGGGCTACCCACAATCTAACATTCTCCACACTTTATCAGAATTAACACGTCATTCATTTGCGCGACGAAAGACGCCACGGCCTCATAGACACCAGGCCTGGCCATTTTTTCCATATGTTTTTGTTAATTTTGGGGCACAGCGATGCTTTTCGAGAGAGTTAACTATATACTCTTTGCGTAACAATCGCGCGAAAATTCATCAGCCATTTATACTTTAATGTACAGAAGAAACGGTGTTGACCCTATATACTGATTACCGGCGACTTTAGCTGCTCTGAAAATTGCAGAGCCGGCACAGAGCGTATGTCCAACCGTGCCGTTTGTCCAATCCAGTTAAAGAATTCTATAGTAAAATAAACCGAACACAAGCTCCCTCTCAGTTCAGTTCAGTCGTTCAGTCGTGTCCGACTCTTCGTGACCCTATGGACCGTGTCATGCCACGCTTTCCGGTCTCTCACTATCTTCGTAACATCACATAACTTCATCTGCAGCGCCTCGAGGATGCCATCTAACCATCGCGTTCGCTGCGTACCCCTTCTCCGGCGACCCTTAACCTTTCCCAACATCAAATCTTTCTCCAGCGACTCCTCTCTTCTCATCACATGACTAAAGTGTCTGCCTCTATATTCCTTTTAATTGCCAACCCTCGAGGCGAACAGCCCTTTCTCGAAATATTCGCGCCTCGGGCCTCAAGATTCTTTGGAAACCATGCACAAAAGAAACAACCGCTATATGCCACACGAACGCACCGAACTGCAAGGGGCACGGTAAGTTAGGAATTAACTATAATGTTTGCAATTTGTGAAATATGACTTGTGGTGTCGTTTTTTCACGTTTCGTACAGCCCTAAGCCATGCATGAACCAACAATGTTTGTCTCGATTGAGTTACACGCCGCGCAGCTTAACCAGTTTCTCTTCACCTTTCGCTCCGCCAGCGCGCTCAGAGGCATTTGGCTCGCTTTTCTGCCCTCCCTCAAGATGGCGTCGCGGAGGCTTCACACGACGGGCGCGCCTTCAAATACAGCAGTTTCTTATAACATCTTTGGCTTTCTCAGCCTTGTCAAAAGCTCTTATCAGCAGCGGCTCGAGGCGCGGTTATGTAGGTCACTACAATGCTCACTTGAATACTTGGTGCGTTTAGCTAGGGAACGGGCAGCATATACATGCCCTCACTAGCACGAGTCCCTGTACAAGACAGGACCATGAACGTCACTGCTCTTCACTAAATACCACCGAGTCTTGTTATCTCGGTATAGAAAACTTGAAAATTCACCGAGGGATGTTCAATCCCCACTGCAAAATTTTGTCAAACATTTACCAATCTCTCGAAGACATGCACCTCCTCAGAGAAATTATGCCCGCGTCCTAATATTTTCCAGGCTGCACGTCTTGGATCTCTCTTTTCACGCAGAGTGACGTCTTGCTTCTTTTTCCCAATGAAATTAATCCGGTTGCGTTCGGCACTCACTCTCGTCACGAAGCACAGCGTAGTTGGCAGAGAAATGCGACGAGGCATCACTAAAAGCTATCAAGGGTTCCAAGAACTCTTAAGATTTCCGCTTCAACGTCCCCGCCATCCATTGCAAATATAACATAACAAGTACTATAGGAAGCGCCTCTTCCAGCAAATGTTACTAACTAAACACGTTCCACAGACCTCGGTATTTCACTCGTATAGCATTACAAACTACGAAATAAACGGAGGAAAAGAACGTGTAAACAAAAGCTCTCGTAACAAATTGTTTAATTTTAGAGTTCATGGCCATTGACGCCGCTTTGATTAGCTTTTAGCGCTTCTCGTTTCTCAATTTCTCAATCGTTTGCTTCAAAGTACCTAATACAAAAAAATAAAAACTGCAGTACCTTAACACAGGTCTCGGATGCTTGAGTAGACTGATTTCTGCCTAAGGTGTTACTGAGCCGAACTAGTGATCATGCTGACGATTCCGAAATATTTGCTGTGCTTTTGCAATTGGAACATTATTTACTTCGGATAGTACATTTAGTCTGAAGCTTGTTATAATATTGTGGTGTCCGGTCTCCGGACGGAGGTAACAAACAGGCTTTTCAAGGACTCGGGATCGAATCCCGGTCTCGGCGGCAGCTTTTCGATGGAGGCGAAAAGCAATCACGGTGTGCTCTGAGATGTCAGTGCACGTTAAGAACTTCAGGTGGTCGGCATTTCCGGAGTCCTCCACTACGGCATCTCTCATAGCCCGAGTCGCTTTGGGACGGTAAAGCACACAAACAAACCAGATAACGAACAGGCTCAAAGGGCAGCACTGTTTATTTCTAACCGAGCGCGTAAGCGTGTGTGCTCGAGAGTAGAAGTGATGATAGCACATGTCATAGTAGAAACGAAGCTTAAACTGGTGAGGGACAAAATTACCCAATGAAGCATTTGTAAAATGTCTTTAAGTGAAATTCTGGCAAGCAGGAAATACTGATGAAGGAAAGCCATTTTCAAGTGCAGCCTATTCTTGCCTCATTGGCAGTTCTTTTAGCCAGCGTTTTTGCGGGCCTCCCTTGCTTCCAGAGCTTCCTAAATATTTGCTGAATTTCAAGTAATTGTATTCATTTTAAGCACTTTACTTGACATGTTTGTTCTTGCGTCGGTGATGGGCACGTGTGCGCAGCATGCTTGACAGCTTTCTTAACTTTGGGGATCAGTCTGGATAAGCTTCCATAACCTTTTAGTGACAAGCTAGTTTCTTGAGTGGCCTTTTCTTGCTTCGATGCTCATTCTTTGATGAATACTGACAGAGGTTGTTGATTATGTATGAATGCTGTTAGGCGGTGTTCTTTATAGGACACCCCTAAGCCGGCCGAGGAGGTGTATTATTTGTCATTTCAATGGCCATGAACAACTGCTGGTTCCGCATTTTCCGGAACTATGAAACAATGCATTCAAGTATGTCTTCATTGACTCTGCCAATTCTGTGAAATCTTAGGACCGACCCGTTTACATCAAGCAGAAGATCAGGCAAGAAATGCTTGAAGCAATAAAGCTAGGTACAAGGTACGCAGCGCGTAAAACCAAAGATAGGTATCGGGGAGGTTAGGCGCAAAAAAAATGCGATCTGTTTTCTCAGCTGGCCAAAGGTTATCGCCAAGGCTGAACAGCTTGTACGCACCTTTCAACCACGAGACTCCTGCCAGCTGATGAACATCCTGAAAACGACTTATTCAATAATAATAATAATAATAATAATAATAATAATAATAATAATAATAATAATAATAATAATAATAATAATAATAATAATAATAATAATAATAATAATAATAATAATAATCTTTATTTAATGTGCGCAGTAACAACAATGTGGTCTTTGTGCTGCAGCACAAATAAAAAAACAAAAATGAAAAAGCACAAACATGTTTACACACACAGAGAGAACACAAAAAAAGAAATAAATAATACATGAAATGAAACTGAGACAAAAAGTATCACGGAAAGTAAGCAATCAATGAGTAGCATCACTTAAATACACAGCGAGAGAATTTTTGAGCACACCAGGAAAGAAAAAAAAAAAGAACGGTAGATAGAAGAGAAAATAAAACAACAACAAATAACTGACATTGATTAGAGTAATATAGAAATATACATAAAATAAACAACCATTCCAGGCTCAACAAGTGCATGGCACTTAAAACACAGGCTAGAAATACAGAATAATACAATAAAGAAGTAAAATTGAACAAAGGACAGTAAGATTCGAATATAAAGTTTAAAGTTGAAATATAAGAAACGGATAAAAAGTAGTTGAAGATACAGACAGCATTGAACAGAAGAAAAAGCAAAAAGTTAAGTAAATACAATACTAAGGCTAGAAAGTGGGAGTTAATAATAATAATAATAATAATAATAATAATAATAATAATAATAATAATAATAATAATAATAATAATAATAATAATAATAATAATAATAATAATAATAATAATAATAATAATAATAATAATAATAATAATAATGATAATAATAATAATAGGTTTATTTCTTCCTCCAAAAGTGCAGGGACAATGGAGCTGCAGAAAACGCTTAAAAAAAAAAACAGCTCGACAAAGCCACAGTGCTCATTTGGAAAGCAGCAAACAACGACTCATTCATTCAGGCGTAGTCTTATACTAAGAAAAACCTAAAAAGAAAAGATACGAAGAAAAATGAAATAAAAACGAACAGCACATAACTGAGTACATTACGATGCCATTCACATAGAACTAAATAGAAACAGCTGATAACTAAGTACAATGCAATATAACTCGCTGCGAACGGCACACAAGCCGGAACAAAAAGAGAAGTTTGCAACAAATGTATGATACTTTCATGCAACAAATGTATAACACCGAACCAAAGTGTAACTCGGCATGAAAAAAAAAATGGGCTGTACCTTCTACATAAATGCTACGCAGCATCCGATGGGTGTAATAAATTAGCGGAAGATTAAAGAAGAATGAGCATTCAGAAGGGAAGCAAGTATATGTTGCAAGCTTTCTTGCCCACAGTTAGGTGTACAGTCGGCACTGTCCAGTTATCGAGCTGTCTGGGGGTGGTATGTTGTTTTTTCTTTCAAACTTGCCAGGCTTCGAATATTCTTTATGTTAATTTTAATTTCTTTAAAATGAGTGCTTAAGCGATACTGATATAACCCAAACATCCTTATCGCATTAGCTTCTAGAAAGAGACCTTTGCTGAGTGCCCTATAAGTAATATTAAATTCATAGCGAAGAACCCTTTTTTGTAATGCGTGAATTTTAAGGAGACAGGAATATGTTGCAGATTTATACAATGGGCTAGTAATTCAGGTGAAAATGAACGCGTGCGTTATAAAGAACTAGATTAGGTGACATGGGAGTAATTTCTCCTGTTCCCACCTATCATGCCAATTACTCTAGCCAATGGTATGACATTATTTACTTGATCTCCCAATGACATAGCTAAAGAAACGTTCACCCCGAGGCACCAGAAATAATCAACTATGTTTATCGGTCAAAGGTTAAATGTAATAGAATAGTCAGTAAAAACTGTTTTTTTTTTTTTTTCGGGAGAAACACACTGCTTTTGTTTTCTTTTCATTCACACACATTTTAAATTGAGACAATTTTTCCATCATTGCCATTGTTGTATTAACACTTTCACTAAAACCTGAATATTGTTTCCAGTAAAAAAAAAAAATACTCGTGTCAGTTGCAAATATATTAAAATTGGCATCTCTATAATATTGATGAGATCAATAATATATACATATTAAAAAGAAATGGCACCAGTTTGCTACATTAGGAGACACCGGAAAAATTTGGTTTTACTTCTGAGAGTACATTATTTATAATGACTGCTTGCTTTATTTTAGTGAGGTAAGATTATATTAGATTTGCAGGTTGGTCTCGGATCCCGTAGCACCAAAACTTCGTTACGATCAACTCAAGATTTACCATGTCGACTGCCCTTAAAAAATCTACAAATATTCCTATTACGAAAGTTATGTTTTCAAACTGTCACAAAATATATTATTTTTGCTCTAAATGTCCTAGATGAGTATATATATATTTGCGGAAACCGAAGTCAGTACCTTAACTTTATTTTGAATAGTCGACGTAACTGTTTGATAAATTTAATTAACAAAAAAAAGAAAGCAACGGTGGTGACATCAGGTGATGTTTTGCTACATGACAGCCTGAGTGTATAACGGCGGAGCAAGAGTATTATAATTAGGACTAATCATGAGTCAGAATGTTTGAAAGGAGATATCAAGAAGTCACCTCATTTTGGAAGTGATCGCTGGGTTTAAAATTTTTCTACCAAACGCTTTATAACCAAATCAAATAAAGGATACATTCATGTATACACATGTTCATTAAGAAGTCGCTATGGAGCTGAAACGCGGAGACTAACCAAATGGGTACTACTTAAGTTGAGGACAACCCGGAGGGCTATGGAACGAAAAATGGTCGGGCTAACATTAAGAGATAGGAAGCGTGCAGATTGGGTCAGAGAAATAAAGTCACTGACACTCTAATGTAAATCAGGAAGAAGAAATGGGCGTGGGCAGGATATGTAGTGCGAAGAGAGGATAACGATGGTCGCTTAGGGTAACAAACTGGATTCCAAGGGAAGGAAAGCGTAGCAGGAGGCGGCAGAAAGTTAGGCGGGCGGATGAGGTTAAGAAGTTCGCAAGGGTCAAGTGGATGCAGCTAGCACAGAACCTGGTTAATTGCAGAAATATGGGAAAGGCCTTCGCCCTGCAGTGGGTATAGTCAGGCTGATGATGATGATGAATTTATTCGAATATTAATGTTGTCCGCTGTAACTAAGTATTTTTTTTCTACAAGCAATTTTGAAATTTCTATTGCTTCATATGTAAAAAGCTGAACAAGGCCAGCAGAGTGCCAAGCACGTAGCTCCACCGCTGCGTGAGTAATTATTTTTCGGATTTGTAAACAGTTTGAACATCCTACTCATCATGGCATACAATAATTAAAACATTACATAAATTTGAGTGCTTTAATGGCCTCTCATTATTGGGTCTTATATATAGATATGCAGAAAAACATTTGACCTCGGTTTAGCAAATAAAGAAATTTGAAAAGTCGATAATTTGAAGACGCTGTTGCTATAAGCAACATTTCTGGAAAAAGTCAAAGTTTGGCGGAACGGGCGTGTCCTTTCAGCTAAGAAAATGAGGCCAGAGAGATGGGCTTTTCGCAGCGGTGGTTCAGTATGTAATAGGAGATATCCTATTATCCAAAGAGGAAAGTAGAGCAGGTTATAGCACAAATATAGGACCATTTCACCTGCTCCCGTTTGTGAGAGCGTCGGTTGCTCGTCTCACCAGTGGTGTGAACTGTTCAGTAAAATTGTTAACAGAGCACGTTCGAAAAAAGTTGATGCCAGTTGGTCGTCTTCAAAACGCACTTTTTGTCACTAGTGCCTGCCGAGAATAAACCGCTGATCTGGGGCCCTCGTGTAGATACTGGGTTGTTTCCAAAAATGCTTTACCTCAGAGGAGTCCGTAAGTGGGGCTTGAAAATTTGTATGGGAGCGGCTGAGTGGCGAGCAGACAAAGCCGAGGGGACCTAGTGATACATTGTATCTAATTAAGAGTCATGCCACATGCCTGCTACCACGTGGCAGAGGAATGGCGACACTTTTTTTCACACAATGCCGGTGCCAGATGTCGTGGAGATAGAGGCTTTAGCCCTCTCTTGCTGCATGAAAGCGAATTTTTAAATCTCCATTCAAGAGACCGCTGCAAGAGGAGTCCTTGTTGCATTTTACACGCCAAAAATATCTGCGATGAACGCTGAAGTCATTCTCATTGCGTGAAGGGAACCCTTCCTTTACCTTTGTACCTGGCCAGGACATTTTGTGGGGTACAATAGCTGCGTCAAGTTGATCAGTGATTAGTAATGTGCATAAAAAATGACAATGCACATTACAGAGGAGGCTCTAAGGCATCGCACAGATAACTAAGAAACATTATTGATGTCATAATTCTAGAGATGCCTACATGATAGATGGCTATTGAAATCAGGTATCAATACGCATTTTTTATTTAGACTTTAGCAAAGAAGCTCTTTTTCATTTAAGTGCCAATTAGTAAAAGCTGACATTTCCTAGCATTTGATGATCTTCGCGGAATTCGAAACATGCGAAGACGTCATTAGAAACTTCTAGGGAATTGAAAATATTCAGATAACTCATGCGATTTTTATGGTACACTTTGTAATCGGAGCTGGTCAAATATATTTTACGATGTTTTCACTTGACGAAAAATTGGAACATAGGGAAAATGCTGATTTCTATAGCATCATTATGCGTTTATGCTAGAACATTCACACACAGGAAAACGTCAGTCACAGTTTTAAACCAAATACATTATACATATAGTGCCTAACCTGTCTCATTAATGACGCGACTCAAGAGGACGTGGTGTCTTTTACAGAAACCAAAAATGGGAAACCTAAAACGATGGCCACCTGCCAAATGCCGAGCAGTAGTAGCCTGGAGCTTGGCGCGCAAGGTGGCAAGCGGAAGTAATCCATTGGTTTTAAACATGTGCACGGAAGATGGCCAAAATAATTGCTTCGCACGAAATGTGAGATTAGTGAGGCCCAGTACGGGTTAAGGGGGGGATCTAGTTTAGGGAAAAGGTGTATAGGAAGAAATCCGAGCATTCTTATCACGTCTTAAACCATATGTCACTGATATTTAGCGACTGCGCGGTGCATTCGAAAGCGTAGAGGCTGGAAAATAATGCCGGTACAGGATGTGACTAGACATCAAGTACCTTGCGCTTGTGTTAAAATCAGTAGATGGCGCGGATATCTTATTGTTAGATATTGAATGTCTCTTTGTCTATGCAGCAAACACTACTCTAAACATACAGAAATTCAGCTGCGTGATCATCAATGACACCTTTCAAGACGACAATAGAATTGCTGAGATTTTCGAGGCCCAAACATGTTATAGAATCGTTTAGCTGCATAGCAATTCGACTCACCTTTCGTAAATGTACGGCTCGGTTATAGTTTGCTTTGGGAATAAACGGAGCTGATAGTGTTTTTCTATCCGTCAGCCCGCAGGTCGACCTTCTTATTCAAGGAATATTGGTGTTGGATAGGCGGCGCATTGAGTATATTTCCAAGGGGTTGTACACGTTAGGGGATTGTGCGTACCATATAAATACTCAGGCTTCTCGGTGAAGCCACGTCAGAACGGCAACACTAGCCGCAAATATGAGAGCAAAACTAGAAATGTAAGAAGAGAAGCCTACGAAGCAGCGCAGTTCCTTAATGACGGATGATTGAGAAAGGCAGACTCAGCAAGACGTTTGTCGGCATCAAGAGGCATCCGATTTTAACACGAGGGTTCAGGTTTTCTTCTCACTGGAATAAACGTGACACTGTTGTATTTGAGCAGCGCCTGCACGCTGATGTTCACATGTCAAGACGTATTTTAGGAGCGGAGAGTTTCAAAATTTTGAAGCGAATTCCCTATGTGGTCATGGTAACACAGCCATCTTTTCAGCTTCAAGCAATGCGTGCTCGTATTCATTATAACCACGAAAACAGCACGGGCCATACGCCGGCTAATAGGCAAGGCAAGGACTACAAAAAGATCACTAGGCTTCCCAAAAGCGGTTTTCAAGTTTCCGAAAATATAATTTAAAAGTCAGCTTTCTCCTAATTATGATTTCACTTCCAACCACAACAACACGAAATCTAAAAACCAAGACTTTTTTGCTGTCACTATAAAGCGATAATGGTATACTCTCAGATGCATCAGAAACGCCATTGAGTCCGTATCTCTATTCAAAACAACCAATGAGCCAACAAATATAACTAAGTGGATACTCCATGATGTGCAGCTCTCCACACAAATCTCCCTGAAATCTCTCGCTTATGCTTGTTCCATAACCTTGGTAGGAGAAACCCTCTAAAATATCAAATTTGTAATTTTGGTACAGAAACATCGAAACATCAGTGTCCTCTTCTTTCAAGCGCCACCTAAGAACATCAGAAACACCAGGTGATAATATCATCACATTCATCTGTGTGGTTACAGAGAAAAGGTACCTACACATCTCACATTTTGGGATTAGCCCAAAGGAAAGGAAAACAATCTAAACTCCAAGTATCTCACGTTGTACGCAAGGGCATCTTTTATGAGCACGTGAAATATGATGCAGATATCTGCACCAGTTTCTAAAATATTACAGTAAAAGTAAAGTATACTGCGTATGCCATCACAATCGACTCTCCGCCAAGCATTCTGCTTCATATTAATCATTCCCTGCAATATGTCCTGTCCACATGTTCGCATGACGATGTTTACTGCACTGTTCTTTCCTCCCCTAAATAGAATGGGTTTCCATAGGACATTGCTGCGCACTTATGGGCAATTAAATGCTCCTAATGTTATAGGTTCTAGTCTTAAAACTTTATATTTTGTATATGCAATAATGCATGTCTGTAACAAAGTCTTTCTGTGCTACCGCTGATATCGGGTACTTAGTATAGTGATATATCTTATCGATATAATGCGTAATTTATGTATGTGTGCATATTTTCAGCCGAAACTGGGAATAATATGGCACGGGAGCTGATTTCAAATAAATATACCTATACAGAGATGTTAATTTCACTCCCGAACAAAGCACGTCAAATGCATTACACAATTAATCTACAGAACCGATTGCTTCAAATATTCCTTTTAGTTCAGTCAATAGACGAGTGGAACAAGCTGCAAAACGATATTGTCATTATTACAGAACTTACAGCGTTTTAAAATGCTTTGAAAAAGTGCTCGTTAACTGTATGATGATTTCCTGGTGCGCTGTCTAAATTATTCGGTTAACGAAGAGTAGTTATCCCATGTACTTATTGCATTAGAATTTGCTTCTTGTTCTATGATAATTAAGGCTGTGCGGGTTTCTTGTGAAGTGGTGTGTTTTGTGCATGCGAGTACCAATGAACTGCACAGTTTGATCGTTTCTTTTTCTTGATGTCTGTAATATGGTTATTGTACATATCCTGCAACTCCTGTCTTGGCTCAACCTGACAGTATGAATAAATAAGTAAATAAGTGAATAAAATATGCACACATATATATATATATATATATATATATATATATATATATATATATATATATATATATATATATTGCCGCGAAACCTTCAAAACAGTATTTGTTGTTTTTTAACAGCCACCGGCATACAGGCTTATCACTCTGATTCTGGACCGCGTATCAGTTCCGTAATCTTTGTTTGTTAATGCTCGATGTCGCGAGTCACACCTTTATCAGTTTTGTTGTAGCGCAAGATGCACCGAGATCTGTCTCGAAGGTTCCGGCCACTTGGGTGTCTTTCCACGATGTTCCAGCCCGTGCTGGTAGCTGTTTGCGACGTTATCTATATTGTTCTGTGCAGCCTTTAAATTGAGCGTTTCCGAATGTGGCGAGCATTCTTTGTTCGACGATCGACGAGCACGTTTGTTTCTATCGCCGCCGCCGAGTTGCTTAGTTCTTTTGCGGGTGCAAGTCAGCCAAAATAAACAGTTTCTTTAGTGCAATCATCGACCCTTCAATTGCGTCGTCGACCTCGTCACCACTACGTGACAATATATATATATATATATATATATTGTGAGCCTTCTGTGGACCTTCTTTCATTTGTACATGCCATGATCTTCTTCTTTCATTTGTACATACCATCATCATCGTCCCGCGGTGCCGGCTCCGGCGCGCGCCTGGGTTCGTGATCGGATTAAAACGCTAGACAAGGCTTCACTGTCCTTGCCGTCACGACCTCGCCGTCTCGACCTAGCCTTGTTTTACAATATATATATAAACTGCAGAAAAGAGAAGAGCGAGCAGATTGACAAAGAAGGCTATAGTGATCATGCCAACTGATGTGAAGACTTTCAGATGAGAAGAGGTGTTCACTTTGAGCAAAGCCCAGAATATTGCTATGTAACTGGTAGCATGTTAGTATTAAAATACCAGAAGGTAGAAAACGGTTTGGTAGGCACTGCAGCTATAAAGTGGAGTGCAGAAAACCTGGTAGAAATTTTCAGGTAACAAATACAATACATCTTACTTGGTTGCACAAAAACGATGCCGGCATTCTGTCTCACGATCAATGGAATCAATAAATTTGCATCATCTAATTTAGCAGGCGAAGTCTAACGCAGGGTAAGTGATAGGTATGTACTATCGGGGACATAAGTGCCCAGGACGCGGCTTCGCCGGCCGGAGCGCGAAAAACTGCATCGTTGCGCCAGCTAGTGGCAGTTCACCTGGTTCGAGATCAAGGAGGAACGCATGAGCGCCCTAGCTAGCACGTAAGCATGTACTGACGGTGCCTTCACGTGAGTTGCTCTTCACGAAGGAGGCTGCCGCCAGATGCCGCAATATGGGTATCGCTGTGTTCGTGTGCTACACGTGCTGCTGGTCAGAATGACAAGACACTTGTCATGTCGTTCGTCAAAAGAACGCAATAATTTCTTGAACAAACCTGCATTGAATGCCTTGCTGTTTTTATTCTTATTATTTCTAACGGCGGCTCTCTTCGCAGACAACCGAAAATTAGTTTTGTGGAATTGGAAAGTGGTACACGCCCCCTTTGAAACCCTTATCGGTATTTGATAGCGCATGATTTAAACCCACGAAATGTGCCGGTCAAGAGACATTGGTAGCGAAAGCTTTTGTAAGTCAGTCACTGCGTCTCAGAGATGGCCCCTCCTATTCCAATTCAAGAGAGGAAATTAATTGTGCGCTACTTTGTTGAAGGTGTGCCTCAAAGAGAAATCGCTCGGCTCACTGGCCATTCGAAGTGGGCAGTGACTCGTATTATAAAGGCGTTCCGTGATGAGCAGGGGCGACTTACCGACTTCCCCGTTCTGGACGGCCAAGGGCAACTGACGACGAGACAGATCTTCTCATAGTAGGTGCCGCAGTCGCCGATCCGTTTATGAGCGCCAAAAGCATCAAGAAGGAGCTATCCTTGGATGTCTCTTGCAAGACCATCAAAAGGAGACTGCATGAGTGCGGGCTAAAAAACCATGTCGCTGTCCAGAAGCCCGTTCTCAGGGAAGCACAGCGACAGGCAAGGCTTCACTTCGCGCGTACACATGAGCAGTGGAGTTCTGCCGACTGGTCCGAGGTCATCTTCACCGATGAGTCTACCTTTTCGACAAGGTGGGACCAGAAGCGGCGCGTTTGGCGCCCCATGAATTGCAGGTATGATTTACAGTCCTTTGCATTACTGTCAAATAGAACGGAAAAAAATTATCTGCCATTCATGGTACCGGAAGCATTGTGGAGCTTTCTCAGTTCCTTTAATTTTTGTGAAGCTTTATTCTATTCATTCCCTACAGAAACTTGCTTTAAATTCATTCGTACGCAAATTGGCACCGTACCTGTTACTGCATAACTATGCTGCTCTATAAGCACAAAAAGACGAACAATCATATTTACGCCTTCAGATCAATGAAAATATTAGCTATTAGAACCCACCAAAAGAAAAACTCGAACTTTGCCCAGTTTTCCCACTGTCGTCTTTCAAATAGGGGGTTACGCGCAAAAATACATGGACAAAAGAAGTAACTCCTTTGAGGCGCACTAACCCACTTTTTGCAGGATGAATGTCCACCAACTAGTACACATTACTGCTCTCATTGCACCGTTCTCTTCTCCTTCGTGCAGGTACTTGCCAGAGTACACTCAAAGTGTCCTCTCCAGTGGGCGCTGTGCTGTTGCTGTTTGGGGAGCCATAAGCAAGGAAGGAGTGGGGCCACTTGTAAGAATAAGTAGTCACTTCGACGCGGACGCCTACTGCGAGATCATAAAAACCACACTTGTGCCGTATGTTCTTGACGGTCCGTTTCCGGATGGGCGCTACCTGCTGCAGCAAGATCGCAGCCCAGTGCACACTGCCCGAAAAGTGAGCGCAACGCTTGAAAGACACAGCATACCCGTGCTGGAGTGGCCACCCAATGGCGCCGACATGAACCCAATTGAAAACGTTTGGGGCATCCTCAAAAGGAACTTGCTGTCAAAAAAACCTCGGTGGCGCCACAGCAGACGGATTGTGGAATGCAATACAGCACGAGTGCGAAACGCTGCGTGAGCATCCCGAATGCATAATCCGCCTTTACGAGTCAATGCCTCGCAGACTGCAACAAGTCATTGCTGCGGAGGGAAAATTTTCCAGGTATTAAACCAAAGCCACGGTACTTTCTATAGCTATGCTGAGCATGCCAAGACGTTTTTGTTATTAGGCGAATAAAAAGTTTTATCGCCCCTGACTGAATTTTTTCCTCATATCTAAGGCATGAATTAGATATGTTTTTCTCAGTTGCAAGTAAACGTGATGGTAACATCATAGTCACCAACGAACACATAGAATTTTCAAGATATTGGCTTCCAAACTCGCTGCTTGTTAAAATTGAAAACAAAGCATCAGACAAAAAATCACCTAATTGAAGCTCAGTACTTTCTACACAACGTTGCGCCCAGTTAACGACAATCATTGAGAATCTGCGTGTGTTTTTTACTCACGTAATATAGAGACGACGTTCGCATGAAGCTTTAACTTCCCAGAACCGGGAAGAAAACCACTGTTGCAAACAATAAGAATAAAAACAGCCTGCCTATCAATGCACGTTTCTTCAAGAGCATGCGTCCAAATGGCAAAAGACATATGACTAGTGCCTTGTCATTCTAGCGCAGCAGAACGTGTAGCACACGATCACAGCGATGCACATATTGCGGCATCTGGCGGAAGGCTCCTGGCTGAAGAACAACTTGCGTGAAGGCATCGTCAGTACATGCTTACGTGGTAGCTAGGGCGCGCATGCGCTCCTCCTTGATTTCGAACCAAGTGAACTGCCACTAGATGGGGCAACGATGCAGTTTTTCGCTCTCTGGCCGGTGGAGCCGTGTCCTGGGCACTTCTGTCCCCGATAGTACAAAGGACGCATTGTCGTGGCTTCAAAGCTTCGTGGCATTCATAAATACAGTCACGCCATTGGAGTCACAGTATTCTCCTTGTTGAGAACGAGAAGTAATGCATTTGCCCCAATTCTGCGTCAAATATTGTCCGGAAAATTTGAATAATAAAAAGTTACCTTTGCATATATGATAGTTTTTTATGACACATTGCTTAGTTTTGCGCCGTCATAGCGTATTCCAGCTACATCGGTTGACAGGTATTATTTGAGAGACGAAAGTCCTACTCTCCAAATTTAAGTTGGGGAGAAAAGAATGGCTGTCTTGGAAATCAAACTAGCGCACTTCAAAACAAAGACACAGGGAGAGAACGACAACACAGCGCTGACTTCAACTGGTTTTTATTAGAGAGTGACACAATATATATATGTACGAAAAGTGGGCGTGAAAGGATTGATAACTGCTGAGTTTGCACGTGGCGTAAAACACCGAACGCAAAGTTAAAAGACGCACGATAACAATATAGGTCAAAGCAAGGCAGAACGGCAGGGCTATAAAAAATAAAGAAGCGAAAAACGGGGAGGCATGTAGGTAAAAACAGTAAAGAAGGCACGATCCGAAGATACATAAACTAAAATCGAAAAAAGGCCAAAAGGGGCATTAAGAGCGATAAAAGCCAATAGGGGCATTAAGAGCGATAAAAAACACAAAAGGGGCATCAAGAGCGATAAAAGAGTCAAAAGGACAATTAAGAGCATTACAAGACAAAAAGGGCATTAAAAACAGAATACCTAAAACAACCAAGGCCAGGCCGCTAGAGGCTGAGGAGTGTACCCGGAATCTAAACATTAAAACTACTGTGCGTCTGATTCAGATATTCTAACTCGCGTTTAGTCAGGGCTATTGAGGGTGTGCGAACACAATTTTGACCTAAGTTTAGAATGTGAGCGGCTTCTATGATTTCGCGTGTATACTGATGTGCATTTCTCGCAATGACAGTGCAATTATGAAGGGATGGCTCACAGGGCTGAGAAGGACACTTTAGGCAGTGAACACCAAGGTTTCTTTTCGTAGTATTGTAAACACTGTTTGAGTGTTCCATTAGTCGTTCGTTTAGGCAACGCCCGGTTTGCCCCACGTAGGCCTTGCCACAGCTCAGGGCAATCTTATAGACGACACCAACTTGGCAGGGAACGAAAGGTGCCTGGTGCCTAACAGGGCAGGCTGGCTTTCGCACAGCCGGGGCATTGACTCTGCGGCAAAGCTTGGAAAGCTTATCAGGCGCCGAGAACACAACACGGACGCCTGCCTTTTGCCCAATCCGTTTGAGCCTGTGGGAGATTGTATGAAGGTAAGGCACCACAGCAACCTTGTGTTGATGCTCAGGAGCAGCTCTCACTTGACCCCTTTTAAGCTTCTGCAGGAGGGAGCCTGCTACTGAGGTCAGCAAATGCTCAGGGTAGCCAGCATTGATCAGCCGCTGAGTTTGCTCATCGATGCTCCGGCCCATAGAGTGTACACAGGACTTCATTAAGGCATTTGTGAAACAAAGGTTCACAATGCCCCTCTTAACAATCTTAGAATGGGCTGAACTGTAGGGCAAGAAGGACTTGCCCCCTCTCGGCTGGTACCACCAGCACAGGTGGTCATCTGCCCTGGATAGCCTTAAATCAAGAAAGCGTAAAGCTCCCTTATCCGGTACCTCATATGTCAAAACAAGGGGAGAGAGGCACTGTTCAAAGCAAGAAAGCACTTCTGAAACTGAGCTCTGAAAAGTACATTCGTTACTAGCCAAAAGGATTAAGTAGTCATCGACAAATCTGAAAATCTTCACAGCAGCTGACGAAGATAGCTGCTGCTCTAATAGTCGGTCATGATGGGCGAGATATATATCACTTAATATTGGAGCAATGCAGGAGCCAATGCAAACTCCGCTTTTTTGAATAAAAATGCTTTCATCCCATGAAACGAAAGTTGAGCTAAGGTAAACTGTCAAAAGTTCCAAGAAGCCGCTCACCGAGATGCCACAAGAATTCTGGAAGGTAACGGATCCGAACGCGTCGATACAACTTTCAACACACAAAGGAAGCTTGTCGTGTGGAAGTGAATAGTAAAGATCCTTAATATCGACTGAAAAAGGCATTAAAACATCAGTGGTGTCTTTTAAGAAATGAAACACCTGTCTCGAATCTTTAATGCCCCTTTTGGCCTTTTTTCGATTTTATTTTATGTATCTTCGGATCGTGCCTTCTTTACTGTTTTTACCTACATGCCTCCCCGTTTTTCGCTTCTTTATTTTTTATAGCCCTGCCGTTCTGCCTTGCTTTGACCTATATTGTTATCGTGCGTCTTTTAACTTTGCGTTCGGTGTTTTACGCCACGTGCAAACTCAGCAGTTATCAATCCTTTCACGCCCACTTTTCGTACATATATATATTGTGTCACTCTCTAATAAAAACCAGTTGAAGTCAGCGCTGTGTTGTCGTTCTCTCCCTGTGTCTTTGGTTTGAAGTGCGCTAGTTTGATTTCCAAGATGAATTACCAACTAGCCCGTTCTTCCACCCTTGCAAGAATGGCTGCACAAGGATCTAAGACAACAAATGGACTGATGGCTCCCACATCCACTTTCTGTGTGGTCATGTATGGTTCGAAACTCGCCAAAGACAATGATGAGAAAAAAAAAACATTTCCCCTCACGGTTCCTATATTTCTTAGTAATGTACGCTTGAGCATTTCAAACATACTAGCCTGTAAAGGTGGTTCGTGTTATCACCGCTCATACATGAATAAACAATGAATTATGCATGCCCCAAGTTTCGATACCCGTTCTGGCGTCCTATCACTACTGTAAGCAATCTGGAGAAGGAAGGTTTTTCTACGTGTCCCTACAAACCGAGAATGTCCACGCTTACCTGCTGCTTGACTATTTGAGATGAAGAACAGGAGATCGAATCAAAAGCTCATACATCACAGCAATGCTGTGTAGGTGGCGTAATACAATCATGAGGGTCCTGTGAGTAATCATCATAGCGAGAGCTGACATTTCTATTACATGTGATAACATTTCAGCTGACATACTGACCTAGGCAAGACATGAGGGACTCATGAATTAACAATAGTTTGGAAGGTGTTTACCAGAGAACCGTATCACTGCGCCTGCTGGAGAAGTGCTAGCTTCCCACTATGTTTAAAATAACGTGGTAGATATCTCTCCTAGCCAGAATGTATACTCGCCGGAAATTGTTGACCTTGATAAATTATTTTTGGATCAAAATTATCTTTCTCAGAAAAGAAAGTATTTTGTATTTAGAATTCCGAGAAAGCTGCAACATAAAAACAAATGACATTGAACAATAATTGCGCATTATATTTTCGATGCCTATACCTTTTTATTGCTTTTTTTTACTACAAGGCCATGAATAAGTTTCAAAAGAGGATTATTATCGCAATCACAGCCCTCTTTAAAAGCTTTCAGCATTGGTGTAGTTGGTGCAGGAGGCAGAAGAAATGAAACTCGTTTGGATATTCCTTTTCTCTGCTCTGGGGTGTTTAAAAGTAGCTGAGTGAGTACCAGTTTTTCAAAATGTGCTCATGAAGTCTTATATTTTTGCCACAAATGACCGTAAACCATCCATACTTAGCGGTGAACCAGCCAGCATAAGTAATGTTTTCTCAGTACGACGCGTTATTCATCTGGGTCGTTATTAATCAATGAAATGCAGCTGCCATGCAATCTATAAGTTTAGCGATTCTAGCACCCAAAACGTTACTTCAGTTTTTAATGTTTGCGTTCGCGGCCATCATTTGTCCACAGGTAGTGTTGCCTCCTGTTCCCTTCTTAACGCCTCCTGGATTTTAAGTGTAAGCATTGGACGTTTTCTCCTGAAGAAAAAGAATACAGGAGTGGGCTGAAATCTGTGTAAGAGCGGAAATAGCCAACGCCGAATTAGAGTAGTGTTCTCACTAGGTGCATCGTCAATTTTATCTCTTCTATCAGTATCTCTATCTTTACTACCATCATTGTCAACTAATGAACCGTGATTTTTATTGCTGTATCCTTATTATTGTCCCTGACTCGAACGTCGTCGTCATTGATACTATTATCCGCATGCTAGACAATAAAAATTACGATCGGTGTCTCATGATGCTTAATCACCTAAATGATCGATGTCTTTATTCTTAGAGCGCGGAATTTGGGGGTGCGAGTAGTGTATGCTGCACTACAATGACAGCATATTTGGCTACTGCATCTCGATTATTGTGCGTGCGTCCTGGAGCTTTGAGATTTGCTTTTGGGGGGAATTACTGGTTGATAATGTGCTTGCATGGAACACCTACTTGATCTAGTGCATTAGCTCTTGCAGTTTCTTTTCCTCGGAAGTATCCCAATGTAATAAAAAAAAAGCTCAGCACAAAGCAAGGTTTGTGCGCTTGACTGGGCATCGGAGGGAATAGGAGTTCCATTCCTAGTAATACATATTTCAATATAACTCGCTTCTTGGAAATATTTCCGCGCCATATTCCATGAGCCTAAAAATGCTTACGTCCTAGAAGGCATCGGCTTGTGTTGACGTCGACGTCATGACGGAAACGTCAAGTGCATGACTATTACGGCTGATAGATGGATTGTGAAAAGGTTGCGTACTAGATCGTGCCTAGTTGTCTTATTGACGAAACTACATGCCATGACCGAAAACGCACGCGGTACTCAGTCGGTGCCCTCCATTTAGGTGAAAAGAAGAGCGGAATTAAGTCCTCTAGGGCTTTTGAAAGCCTATGTATAGGCTTCTCCCCAAGGCCATGGATGAACGTTGCTAAGAGCATGGATCTATATTTATACCTTGTTGTCTTTCATCTAATAAGCCAGCTCCGCACAGTATGTTAATGACAATCTGTTAGAGGAAATAGCACAGTTTAGGGAAATGCTGATTTTGCCAGTCGCAAAGGGATTGAGCAAAGTACACACAGTGTCCGCGTCTCCGCGTATTTTTGGAACGTTGCCTCAATTACGTTCATTTGCAAATTTCGCGTTATTCGGCGTTATTCCAGCACTTAGCGTCTTATGTGTTTCCTAGATGGTGGAACCTACACACGCTACGAATGTTGTTTAACATCGCGCGGTTGTATCCACGCTGTGAAGCAAACTTTGTCTTCATCGTAATGGGCAGGCACAAGAGCACTCTGCTATTGCCGTCGCCGATCAAGCTTCATGAAAAACTAACATACTCTCGTGCAATGAAGTAACCATCGTCGTCTTCATGAAGATGCAACTGCAAAATACTTGCTTGCTGTGCAGTGAACATCGTTGTCTTTATAGCATAGTTTCCATTGCTCCGTTACTTCACTCAAATAACCAAATTCATCATACACATACACGAAATCTCTCAAGACAAAGACCAAAGTTGTGCCAGGCAGGCCTCCAAGGCTATTGATCAGTGAGAAGTGACACTAGCCAATTGCCGAGAAGCTAACCAAGCGCGAAATCGAGCCAAGATAGCAGTGGCAGCCACGACTGTAGTTACGGCCGGTACCTAACACTAGTGAAACATGGTTCAATATAGTGGAACCTCAACATTTTGAAGCGAAAAGCTTCACTACGAGGGTCGGAGACGAGCTTCGCGTGAGCCGGTGCACAGATTGTACCAGTTCTGCGCATGCGCGAAACCGTGTGACGCATGCCGCGACCGAGTGACGTCACTGCCAAGGCCAGCTTCGCAGCCCTCTTGCCAAGCTCTGCCGGCGTTGCCTAGCAACGCTTAAGAAATGTGCGACTCCTCCTAATTAAAAAAAAATTGTCTTCATCCGGGAATCGCACTTCCATCCCATGTAACTCCAGCCGAGCGTTCTACTGCTGTGCCACTTTTTTTTTCTTTATTGCACGGAAAAAATTCCGTAAAAAAAAAGGAAAAACTCTACATACCTAAACTTGTCCATGTCTAATATTAACCGGGCTTTTTAACACGAGCCTATCCCTAGCCTGACAATGCACCGTCGTAAAAACATCAGTATTCTGGGAGGCAAGCACATGCATCTAGATACGGCATCCAGTTTGCAGGTTCTTCCCGTGCAGCATATACACTCCTCACCAAAGCAAACTGCTCCCGAAACACTGATTTGGACGCTCTTGGTGGCTCTGCATGCCTGTCCATCATGCGGCTTTTCCAAAGACTGAACAGTCCCATCAACACAAATAGATCGTAAGGCACGACAGAGTTTTTGTCAGGAGGCAAAAATCCAATTTCAGTGCAATTTCAGTGTCCTTTTTAAGAGTTCTTTGTAATATGTCCCAAAAGAACATAGCATCACGGCACAGAATAAATCAATGATCAATTGTCTCAGGCACGTTATAGAGACGACAGTTCACCGTCCAGGGCATAAACATCTCCTTATTGTGAAGAAATGTCTTGACAGGCAACATCGCTGTGTGTAATTTGAAAAATAACGTTTTTGCAGCTGCCTGAATGAGCATTTTCCTAACACGCTTTAGAGCAGTTTTGTTCAAAAACCCCAGATAAGGCTGCCGATACAACGGTGTAGGGAACAAAGACTCAGTGAGAGTCTGGGTCATCTGCTTTCTCCAGAGGCTATACAGGTAATCTACAAAGAAACGAAGAGTGAGAAAATTGAAAGTGTCAGCAATCTTCTAAGGGATCCCCATCAAGGCCCCTCACGAGCCTGCCCAGTCGGTACGAATAAGTAAGGTAAATGAGGACTAAGAAGCCTAATGAGCACAGCTACAAGAAATGGATAGTTTGCCGATTTAAAAAACAATAAACGGGAAACAAGTTTATGCACAAACCAGTGAATAAGACCCACTCCACTAAACTCTAAGGGAAAGAACAAGTTGTCACGCCGCATGGTCTCCCATTGAGAGCGCCACAATATTCTTGCAAATATTCTGTGTATAACTTGTAACTTCCTCCTCGCGCAATGCAGGACTTGAAGGAATACGCAAGCTTTGCAAACAAAAATATGTTACAGACCTGTGCCTTAGAAAAGACAGAGTTCCTTACCCATCCAAGCCTGTGTTTGTCGCCGCATAGGTACGATTTGTGAATCGCAGTAGGCTGCGCTGTTGCGAACTTGGGGCAGCGGAACCTCCAGGTACTGAAGAGGACTACAATCCCAGCATATGCCTCCAAGCTGGCTTGGTCTAGTGCCCCAATGGCCCAACGAAAAGCCTTTGGATTTATCGAAATTAAGAACCGCACCTGATACATCAAAGAACTATGCAGTCAAGTGTAAGCAAACAACAATGGAGACAGTGGACATCCTTGACGAACAGATGATTCCAGACGTATTGGTTTTGTTACCTCCGGATTAACAATTGGACTTGTATGTGAGTTCATATAGCACAACGTTATGCCTTTCAGCAAAACGTCACTAATGTTTGCATGTGCCAGACCGCGAACAAGAAAGCGTGCCGATCTTTATCAAACGCCTTCGCCAGGCCAATTTGAATCACAGATACTTGGCCCATCTCACTTGATACTGTCTCGATTACTGAATGTGCAATATGGATGTGTGTTTGAATACTGCGCCCTCTGATACCACATACCTAATGCGAACGTATTAAGTTCATAATAACCAGCTGCAGACGACCACAGAGAACCTTGGCAAAAAATTTGTAATCAACATTACAGAGGGAAATTGGACAATATCCCTGAGCAGTTTTCAACCGAATAGTATGTTTGCTTTTGGGAATTAATTTTGTGTGGCCTGACTAAAAAGGGAGAGGCAGGAAGTCCATATTATAGGACGCTTGGAAAACATTCATCAAAACATGCGTTAGGCAAGGTGTTTTATATAACTCAGTAGTAATACCATCTGGGACAGGAGAATTTTGGCTCTGAAGGTCTGAAATGGCTGATTTAAATTCGTCCAAAGTGATGGGTCTCTCTACTACAGCACACTTCTCATTGTCTAGTAGAGAAAAGTTGTCAAGTAAGGAATCAAAATTACAACTCTGATTTGGATCTCCACAACTGCCTAACAGCTTTCGATAATAGTCATATAAAGCAGCAAGTATACTAGGAGCATCACTGTATGTGCTATCACCATACTGAATTGGCACGCTCCGGGTCGTGAAATGTTTATTTTCTTTTACCGGTCAACAAAATATATAGAGGCATGGAAATCACTAGCCCACCTTCGACTTAAACGATGTATTAAAACGTTTTCGTTTTGATCAATGCGTAAATCACATCCATCCAATGAGGCTGCTCAGGCTGACTGCGGAGCACATCTCTGACAAATGTGACACTTTCAGTGAAGTTGTCCCTGACCGATCGTACAGGGAACCACCGGTCGTGAAATGCTTTCCATAATTCCGCTTGTCTACCGTGAGGCTGATAGCGGGATTCCGCGAGTGACAGATACTGCGATTGGCGCACATTTTGAAAGTACCAAAGACTAAAATAGTTAGATCACTCAATTAGGATGACGTCAAAGATGTGACGTCCTACTGTGGTGCGCCATCTGTCGCGCGCTCCAACGCCGCCGGGTGCGCTTCTTGCCTTCAGCGAGTACCAGTAGTATGCTGGTCACAAGGACGAATAAATAAAGAGCGTTAAGCAACAGGTGAAAAACACAGAAGGTAAAAATTGGATAAATTCGATGGAAAAGAAGCACAGTGTGGAATTATACCGAAAATGGAAAATGGCAGATCAGGAAGGAAGCTTTCTTTCATAACTCAAGAGGCAGTGCCCTACTTTTTGAAGCTAGATCAGGGTGCCTTCGAACACGCAGCTACAAAAAGAAATTTAACAATGAAGATGACGGATGTGCTGTATGTGGTAACTCCAGTGAAACAATTGACCATATTATACTCGAATGAAATGGTATCCATCCGGAAATCGATGCAGGCGCAGTCACTCTTCCTGAAGCTCTGGAGTTTAGAGATACCAGTGGTCGGGTGAATAAACGGCGGTGGAAGCTTGCAAAAAACGACTTAAAGATTGGTGGCTTAAAAGCAGAAAAGAGAGATAATTGTGAAATAATGTAGAATGTAGAAATAAAAATTCATTAAAAGAACGATGGTATAGGTAAGCAATCTAAAACAATAATTAGGATATAGGGAGAAATATGAGCATGATAGCTACTGCTACCACCCCGTTTCAAAGGGGGCACTCCTATATTCCATCCGTCCGTCCGAGTGAGAGATGCTGCGCATTTCCTTTCCGTTAAACGAATTATAAAACGTCGGTGAACTTAGACGCGCTCGAAATGGAAGCCCAGGAGAGTTTAGCTGCTGGCGAAAGGCGCAGAAGACTGGAGAAATTAAGTTATTCTCATCCCGAGTATAGTCACTGCTTTTCGCTACGTATATCCAGTCATAGTAGAGCTAAGCCATCTTCCATTCTTTTTTTTTAGTGGTTATTCATTTGTTTTTTAGACTTAACGTCCAAAAGGACATGATGAATAATGAGCGCTAACACGAAGAGCAAGAAGCAAGCAGGACGGTCGTTGACTCGCCACTGAAGTTTGTTGAAAAACCTCCGGCTAAAAGGGACGCTTAGCCGAGGGCTCGAGATAAATTCGACGAGCTGATGTTGAGCGTGCAATTAAATGGTACAGCACACAAGCTCCTTGCATTCAACCTCCATCTAAATAAAGCCGCGTGTCTACGATCTACCTGTTGAGCAGTCGTGTTCTGTAGGTAGTAACACCTACACGTCGGAGCATTTGATATATCAGGAAACTTCTCTGCTTTTCGCGTTGCTGAGAATAGTTGTGAAACTAAATTCTTCGCAGCAGCTCACATCTCGTCCGGTTCCATTTTCCAAATATGTAGTTGTGGCGTAGAGTGCTCTAGTTACGCTGGCCGTATAGAAGTTTCTATAAATTGGCCCGCTGAAATGAGACGTCAGCCCCTGCTCATGGAGAGGACGCTTGGACGGAAAGATTAAAGCTGACTTTTCATTTCCATACACTACTGGGGATAGAATTTACGGGATGCCGTAGTAACGAATTGAAGCAGCAATGGAACAAAACTGATAAAACTACAGTACACGAAAGAAAAAGAAGTAAAGGACAAAAGTCTAGTAAAAAAATCTTCTCTATAAAGATAAAGTCGCTTGTGATATACTTGCAATTGCTTTGCGAAAATGATCAGTGTCCATGATAGCAACTAATGCCGTCGGCAGGTATTTTGCACTCATAACAGGCCTTTGGTAAGGATGAATACGAGTGGGTGACCGTGTCAGGGAACGTACCCTCTTTGCCAAAAGTAACCAGGCTGCGTGTTCTGCTTCCCGGTCGGGTAGCAGCGAATTCGTACCTCTTCTGAAGCAGAAAATCTGTCCAAAGTAAAGGCGAGCTCCTGTCCTCACTTGTCAACAAGTTGTGATCCTCTGGGAATTCATGTTGGCTTTAAAATGGAAGCGAGAACCAAAACTTGCAGCCTGGTTACTTTTGGCAAAGGCGGTACATTCACTTTGAATAAATAATCATACCGTGGAGAGATAAAAGGCGCGGATGTAATCTACCAACAACAGATTATGTGGTTATGATAGTAGATCTTGTGAAAGAGGGAACGACGCAATGGTTTACTGCGGAAAGAACGGCAAGATAAAATGTAGGTTTCATATTAGTCACGTAGCAGTAAGATCATAATTGTAAGAGTGCTGAAACGCAGAGAACGACTTTCTACGCTTTCAAGAATTTTTTTTTACAGTGGTACATCCATAATCTAAAACTGGGCGTACATATTCGAGGATAGGTCTGACATTAGTGACGTAGAGTTGTTCGGTAGAGGTGCTGGATCTAAGGAAAAGTTTAGTTTGAGATAACTAAATTCGGTTAGCTTGCGACGCATGTATTGTGCACCGCGCGGTGATGTCAGTGACAGCGGCAGAAGCTGTCTCGTGCAAACATTAGGCTCTTCTATTTTCCTGTGACATATTAAGACGAAAGTCTTTATGGGCTCATACTCACGGCTTCCGGCGTCCTGTCCCACTAAATCTGTGAATCAAATGACGTCATCAACCAAAAAGCACTATTTTACCCCAGGTGCGAAACACTATAGTGTTCTTCGCGTTTTACTTTATGCTCTTCCAGTAAATATATGAATGGATTTATTTTTCTTGCAATTTTACCAGATCTTCCAACTCTGAGCCTGATCCTAAATGCCCCCATAAGATGGTGAGTAACCATATTTTTCTTATTACATATGTGAGCAATAAAATCAATAAAATATCACATTGGTTAAAGCAACCCATGACGCCCATTGGGAAAGACATTCCTGCGTAACACGGCACCAATAAATATTTGTTACTGTTCCCATGAGAGAGCGGCTTTGAACGCTACTTCGCTGGAAACGTTTGCAAACCTATGTTTCAATTTAAGCCTTGACCAGAAGGATGGGTAGCACAAAATGTGGTTTAACTTTGTAATATGCCACGTGCGTAAGAAGCAAGGAGGTGCTACCAAGCATGGTTCTAAACATCAGCAAATTAATAATAGGTTCATGAACAAGCAAAGTGTTAAAACTACAGCCTATCTTGCGCACGGAACTATTTTTAAGTAAAGTTTGTAAGCTATAGCACGTTTTAAAAAACATTGAAACCTTTGGAAATTTGGTTTCTAATTCTCTATGGTGCTGACAGTGGTGTATATTCCATGGTAAATGCTTTCGTAGCATATTCAATTGAGTCTTTTATGCCCTGGAACTGCATTTTATGTTTACGGAAACGCGGTTTATAACAAAATGAAGTTGGAATAATATGTGCAATAAACCTGCTAAACAAATTACAATAAAACAATGTGTCAAACAACAAGCTGAAACCCATTTGCTTAGCCGTCAACTTGTCCACGTATCCTTGCTTTAATTCAAAGCTATTCAGCCGATAAAGCTACAGCAGTCTGGAAATTCCTTTTGAGCGTTATTCTAGATTGACTGACAAGCTTCATGCGATAATGAAGTTGGTTATGCTATCTATAAGCAATGTCAGCACTGCTCAAAGAGCCTCAGTTTCAGTTTTCTATAAACAATGCCAGCACTTCATGGAGCCATTGGAGGGTAGGGGCGGTACGGGGGCAGATAGCGGAGTTTAAGGAGAAGCAATGGGCTGGCACAAGACCGCCGCGAGCGCTTGCTCCAAGGAATGAGCTGAGGTGGATAGCGGGAGCTGAACGTCGGGCGCCTTAAGCACCCTGACGACATGTGCACTCGAATGATTGAGACACAGGAGCCTGAACTAAAACATGGGTCATCCTGAAACGTCAGTAGTTGTCGAAGGGTAGCGAAATGTTGACCAGTAGAGAACAGTACTTGGTTGACTAGAAGGAGTGTAGGCCCAGGCAATGGCAGTTTGTTACAAGTGCTCCCTGGCTTGGTGGAGAGATGATAAAGAACCAGAGTAGGTACCCCACTCAGCCTCGTCAGCGCTGCAGGAGAAGCATGGGCGGTTGGTGCGCAGTCATTGTAATGATGACCAGAGGCTGTTCGAGAGCAGACATTGCGAAGCAGTAGGAGTCGCTGATCTGATGGAGCTAGGTTCTGTGGGAGGCGATGGGCCTGGGTGCCTGCTGCATCTCTGAAGTCTGGATGCAAAAGAATGATTGTCTTGAGAAGTCCAACAATTGAATGGCCTCCGATTAAGGACCCAGCTTTGCATGGTCCGTCCACCTCCCTGTTCCTCGCTATACAGAGGTGGACATGAATTCATAGAGCGACAAGTCCGACCTCTCATCACGGATTTCCAGGAGGCAGGACCGGAGAAATGCGCTCACCGCTTGTGTCCCATGGACATTTGAGGAGCCGGAGGGCAGCCCTCAGTCCAATTGGATGATGGCTGCCCGATAATGCGGGACCCTACACAGGAGGTCAGCGGCCTGGTGGAGACCCGCTAGTTATACTGCTGTGGAGCCGCTGGAAGAGTCTGGGGCTGGTCTTGTACAGCCCCAACTCGAATTACACAAGCTGCGGTGCCTTCTGAGTGGACAGCAGAATAGAGCCGGAGTATCTGTGTAGATGTGGTAGAATCCACAGGGTCCTCCTCTGTGATGAAAGATCATGTGCTGAAGGCCAGAAGCTGCAGTGCGAAGGTTGTTCCATCCGGCAATAGAGACGTTCCTCTCCAGAGGAGGATGGATGGATAACGGGGCACGGCCGCATAGGCTGGACGGTCTCCGGCAACAGAGGTGTGAAGAGCATACAGGTGGCCATCTTGTAGGGGATCTCGAGAGGTGAAACAGGAGGGCCTATTGTTGGGACTATTGTGAAGACGGAGATAAGCATTGAGGAAGAGTAGCGACAGAGGCCATGTGTCGGATTCTGCATAATTGGCCGCGATGAGCGAGATCCAGAGGAGGCCTACCCCTTTCGGTTGAAAGTGTGGTGAGCGATCGCAAATATATGAGGCGCGCACGCAGTCGACTCATGAGTGGGGAGGCTTAAAACAAGAGGGATTTAGCTATTCGATGGTGGAGTCCAAGAGCTCCGGCAGTTCTGCAGCTTGTTGCTCCCGCATGAAGTTTGATGATGGTCTGGGCGGTGTGCCTATGCCTGGGGATGACAGCTTTCACAATAGGAGCCCAGGTGAATTTGCGATCGGTAATCTTACCGTGGTATTTCACTTGGTCTCGAGAAGAAGTCATCTTCACAGACGGGCAATGGGGATGTCCCTAAAAGGGCCCCCATGGATATAGGAAATTGGCGTCGGTCTTGGAGGCGTCTGCCTTGTATGTAGTCACGATGGCAGGCAGTGCTTTCTGTAGCCTTTGCTTGGTCTTCCGGATGTTTATTTGGGGGGCGGAGCCAGACGTCAGCGTTGTCTGCATATACCGAGCGGCCCAATAAGAGAGGCGAATCGACTGGCAGAGAGCCTGGGAGCCCTGACATAGCGTAATAAAGAGGTTTTAGGAAAAATCTCTTTGAAGCCTCGTGGTTTATGGAAGGGGGGGCGCAGAGGCAGTCGCCAATGCGTACACGCAGACCTCTCAGAGGAAAACACATAGGAGTCGGTGGGGAGCTAGACAGAATTTCTTGCACTGCTAGACCCTCTGCGATAGAGCTCATCGGGAGCCGAGCTATGTTAAGGGGGCTTTTTAGTTTTGGAAGTGAAGTGCTCCAGCATAGGTGCGGTTTGAGGCGGGGAAGGGCGTGTTTGCTTTCGGACGTCTGTGTGGACCGGATCTCCACCAGGATTGCGCGCCTGGCTGTGGGATTTGCCATCTGCAGGAACGTTTTAGCGGTCCCGCTCTGTTGTCTCCGGATAAGGCACGCGAGTTGTGGCCCTGGTAAGTGAACACAAGTAGGATTTTAAGCCTCGAACATGCAATATCGCGAAGATCCACGTATATAGTGAGCAGGTAGGCATGGTGCATATGGTAGGAACATGAGGTTTTTTGCCGGAGCGGGCACACAGAAGAGGGCGAGTCTAAAGAGGATGTAAAGTGAACTTCTTCCCCGAGATGACGTGTTGGTGGAGAGCCCGGAAAACATAAGGACACAGCTCGCCGGCTTCACTTGACGCTGAAGATGTTCACTTCAGGCTCGACTGTTTGCGCATCAGTTGCCGAGCGATCTTCATTGCTGACTGCGTGGAGCATGCCGACATAGCGTTCTGTCACCGTTTGCGTTGAAGGCCCGATGTTCTTGGTTAGAAAGGAGCCCTTGTTCCTGTTGTTTTTTAGCTCCTTTCATGTCATCCTATGAGCGGCGATGATGTTCCGGCATCTGTTAAAACCATCCTCAGGCTGAATATAAGCCGCTACACATAAGTATTTTTGGTGCCGTCCTAAAGAGTGTGAAGCAGGCGTGGTCTGACTAGTTAAACGACACTCCTGTACGTCTGGGAAGTATGCAATTATTTCCAAAAAAAAGCACATAGGCTTTAACATGAAGCAAAAATGGTACGTAGGAAGCGTAATGTGACAACACATACGTTTGCCTCACTATGGTATGCTGGCAGTTCTCAAATACTCAAAAACACAGACTGGGAAATTGTGAGAAGCATTATACCATCTAAACAGTATAATGAATAATTCTGTCATAAATGCTTGTCAATGAGTGTTTTGGGCAGTCTTCGCTGCGTAGACGACGTATTAACAAACTTCTTTACAAAGAGCGCGGGAACGCTTCCCCACTGAGAAGGTCTGTCAGGAAAACGTTTTTTAAGGAAAAGCGCCGTTTAAGCTTAGAGGCCACTTTGAAAACTTATTCTCGCAAACAAATAATTTAGAAAATTTTATTTTCCTGAATTACACAATCATTCGCACATAAAACTAAACAGACGCGTAGACAGCGAGACATTCAGGGCGGCCACCCGTCCTGTATATCTCCCTGTGGTGTTTTTGTTTAACGCTATGTGGTAAGTGAATGTCGCCCACTCGGCCAAGCTTCCATTCTACACAATCATCTCTGAATGATTAGCAGAAAATTGCGCTTCTCACTAAATTCTTTCAGAGATGCAACACAATTTGTAACTCCTTGCTCATTTAGCAACCCTAAACTACCAGCTTCGGTTTCCACATACCGAACTTCTTTTCGCTGTTTTTATGATCTTGCACTTTTTCTTCCAAATATTGAAATTTTAAATTAGAATAAATGTTTCTTAGTATGTCTATATTTAGTTGCATTCAGCAACAAAAACGCTGACAAGAGGGGCGAGCAATATTTTACCGCGCAGGTTTCAGGTTCATGAACTTGCGGACTGATTTTGTTTTTTTATATTTATTCAGTGAACTGATGTAATCAAATTGAAATTATTGGCAAAAGGTTTATACTTTTCAATAAAATAATACGGAAGATAGATAGCCAAACTTGCAAAGCTGTGAGGATTCGGTAAACCGAAAATGTTAGTTTCGGTTACCAAGTATAATAAATATTTTCCTGCTCACGTATCCTAGCTCTTTTTATTCTTAATTTTTAAACATATATAATTACACTTGTTCTCATGCATGAGTGTGGATTTTTGCTTGCATTTAGGAGCAAAAAAAATTATCTATGGCTTAGCTTTAGTTAAGCCCGGTAGGTTGGGAAAGCAATAATAGCATGGTAGCTAAATTTCAGCTCGTAGTGTAGCCAATAGTGCTGTACCATGTTGATCGCAAAATTAATGCACAACACTCGTCTAGTTCATCTAGTCGTGCGCTCGTCTAGCTGCATCTTGTGCGCGCCGTCGAGCGAGACGCTGCTCCCGTTCTTCATATGTCTCTGTAGCCCGCCGTCGTTTCCTCACTTCATCGAGACGGCGTGACTTTTCTTTATGTTTATCAGGATGCATAACGAGTGCCTCAGCTGAGCAAGCGCGAGCATTTATATACCCATCGTTTTCCTCTTTCTCTCAACTGCGAGAGAAGAGGCGACAGCAGTGTCTCCACTCTGTAGCAGAGCGACTCTAGCTGCAGCGCGCCGTGCCTTTCGACCGCCGCCACCCGGCAACTCGACTTGGTAGCCGATCCTTCGCAGCTGGTATGAAGTTACAGTGACATCATCATATCATCCGCGGCGCGCCATGCCTACCGACCGCCGCACCCGACGGCTCAACTTAGCAGCCCATCTCTCGCAGCTGGTATGACATCACAGCCATCTGGGGTCATTAAAGGTCAAACGTGCCTGCCGACCGTGGCTACCCGAAGGGCTGGAAATGAGAGTAGTATTGCGTTCACAATACAATTGCGGTGGTTTAGCTCCGGGTAAACGTAATCTGTCAAAACACTTTTACGCACAGTTAGACGTAGTGAAGCTCTATAGTGTCGCAGATTGCTTATCTTCTGTTTGTTGCCAAGTTAGCTTAGACGTATGCAGTGATTACTCCAGATCTGGGCTTCTAGGTGTTGCTATCGACTCGTGTTATACAACGCCGCAACTTCTGGATCCATCCACGTGGCTTCCCGTAGCTGCCGCTTTTGTCGGTCACAGTATACGGGCTGACTTTCTAGGCACCATTCACTTTTCATCTGAAGAGCGAACACCTTTTGTCCGCCTTTTATTAGTAGCCGAGTTATGACGTCATTTGTAGTTGCTGCGCATGCGCGACGCGCACAGGGAGGCTGTAGAGTTGGCGGCGGCACAATCCCGACATCAAGTAGTCCACGCCTGTTGCTCCGGCTCCGGCTCGGCACGACAACCTTGGATTTACATGGCTAGTTGAGCTCTAACTTCACAACTCTTAACACCAGCGATGCATGACATCTGTAGTTTCACTGGAGCATTCCGCAGCGAAATGAACCTGCAGACTATTTGCTCGGAGCCTCCTGTGCTTCTATGCCTTCTTTTCGTTGTTTACGCGCTTTTATTACATTGGAGAGATGAATGCTTGTCGAAAGCTCCTTGAGTAATGACCAATAATATCAACAAGAAATCCTCTCGTCACTCTATCGATGCCACCAGAAAAGCAAGGGAAAAAAAGAGAGCGGATGCAAAAAAGAAAAGAACTGAAGAGAAGACTAAGGAGGACTTTGCATACATGTAGCCGATTTTAAACCCTCTTGGACATATGCCATATGTAGCTATATGATCCCTTTTTTATTATTTTTCTTGGAACTTAGTTTTCTGCCGAATCGGCTTAAGCGAACATTTGCAGCATTTTTCTCCTTAGAGATTTTTAAGGATATTTTGCGCACTTATTTTACTTATATTTGAATGTGTAATGAACCACGTGAAATAAATATATAAGGTAACTTTTCTTGTTGCATTTCTTTTAAAAACATTATTGATTGAAAACTATTGCTTTTGTTAATCAATCGTTAAAAGCGGCACTTTTGAAAGTAATTATGTCGGTTCATTGCACAGCTGCCACCGTTATGCATATAACAGCAAAATGAATTTTCACTGTGGCGAAGTATATAATTTCGGGCGTTGGATGCATATTTAGATTTTTTTTATTTACAATAAAAGTAAACAATTTTTTTTCTTTTATTTGATTTCAGTAGAGTAGAAATTTGAGCCAGTTGATAAAGATCCATCTAGAAATGGCCCACAAGAAACACGAAAACTAAGAACAAGAGCGCAATAGCAACTGATGCATGGTCGAAGAAACACGTCACACTCAGTGAGCATACTACCAAGAAATTCAGCAGTGCCAACAACATAAAAACCAAATCAGTACACGAGCTAGCTATGGAAGAACCCAAGACAATGTTACGCCAATGGGCCACTGATTTATTCCGCCATCGGACAATCATACGTCAGCCTCGTGCGGATGAAGCCCATTATATGACTTCATTTTGGTGCCAACATTTTTGGTCCATGGCCCCTTTTTCCAAGCATTTCATCCAAAACAGCCGAACACCAAGCTGGGGAATTTTTTAAAGTGTTTGTCGTAGTTTCTTTTCTTTGTTTATAGTACAGCTGCATCATGTTTTGATGTGGTTTTTATGATGCTGACGCTGCTGAATTTCCTAAAGCATGCTAACTGAACAAGAGGTCCTTCTTCGACCACCCATTAGTTGCTAGTGTGCTCTTGTTCTTTACGTTCTCTTATGTGTTTTCGTCTTTTATGTGCTCCATTTTTAGATGGGTAGTGTATTTGAACTTTCTGATTAGAACCCAAAAAGGCCATCTTCAATGTTGTCCTCTAATTTCTTCTTCTTTATGTTTAATAATAAAACCTTTTTCCGTAAAAGTGGCCTCCTATCTTAACATTAGCTATATATATGTTTCGTGTTTCGCGCGAAGGCACGCATACGCACACCACCACTGATCAAGAATCTTGTCAGAGTATGTTTGTGCGCTCTGATAGCTAAGCCATTTATTGAGGTCGTATATACATGGCTTCGAGCGGATAATTTAAACTCGGCCAAGTATTGCGACTCTAAACCGCCAGTCTTCAGGAGAGGTCTTTCAAGTTCGCCAACCAACAGAGAGAGTGATTCAACATTTGATTGAAAAATGACAAATTATTTTCACCTCTAAAGCATTTATTAAAAAAAAAAGCAACAAAATCGGTGCGGGTCTGAACGCATCGGTTTTGAGCCCATATATTCGAGCACCATTTAACCAGCGTCTCCTCATAATCAGGTCTAAGTGGGGCGAAACGTGCACCATCTAATGCAGCGGCTCCGAGATGGCGGAACATGTACTGCTGAAACTGTAGCCCCCCTGGGGGATAGTCAAAATTTTATAACAGGTTAGTATCATGTAAAAATTATATACAAGTTTAAATAAGTAAATTGAAAAAAAAAAGGCGATATAATCAAACTATAATCGGCTTAACATGGACATTCCAGTCAAAGTTTTGCTTTTAATGAATGCCCGAAGAGTGCCAACAATTGAGATGTTGAATAAAAAGCGGTGGCGATGGTCTTTATGGTTCACTCAATACACACCATATTTAAACTGAGATGACAGTACTGTCATTTGCTCATAAGTGCCAACATCACCATGCATAACAGCCATTTCCTGGATACGATCTAAAAAAAAAAACTATTTTTGTACATATATTCGTAATTTGCTGAGTTAACTTTTGTGTAACGCGTTTCATTGCGCACAACAACACTGTTTGTTTGCTTTCTTTTTTTTTTCAAAACAGTGCAAGCCAGATGAGTCTCCTAGTAAAACGTGTAAGGCTGGCTGTATATGCAAGAAATACCAAGTCCCGAATACTGAACAGTACGCTGGCTACTGCGATGAGCCACCCTCTCCGGAGGAGGAGGAGGAGGAATACTACTACGACGACTACTATTATTCCGATGAAGCTTATTATGAAGAAGAACATGGCACTGCTTATGGAGATCCTCAAGCAGCTCCTTATAGAAGTTCTAGAAATGCTCCAAGAAATTCTAGAAATTCTCGCAGTTCTTATGGAAATTCTCGTGGAGAAGATGATACAGCGCAGACCGCAGTCCGAGTGACTGAGACAGTAGTGATGGCGGCTTCCGGATTGCGTGGCGCAATCCCCAATTTTCGAAGACCAAGTGTGAAAATGGGGAAGTTCAAATCACTAAAGATGAAAGCGCCGAAATTGAAGTTTAAGTCGCCGAAAATGAAATTGCCAAAACTGGGTTGAGGATTCCCCTGTTAACTAATAAAGCACTGGATGTTCTACAGTGTAGAGCATTGCATGTCACTGGAATGAAAAAAAATGCAAATTCTGGTGGCTCTCTTTTTTTTCACAAAACGCAAAGGTTACTAGAGGCTACAGTTCATGACGAACGTGTTTTTATCGTCAATATCATGATAAAGAACGCACATCTGGATGGGACCTCTTTTTAAACACAACGGTATGGATTATTACACAACGTACCAAAACCATGTAACATGCTTAATAGGTGTAAATGTTTTTAATCGGCAGATTTCGTTATGGATGTTACTCACTTTAGGGGAAGCTAAATGAGACACTAGTATTATAAAGGTCGGAGGTGTTTTGACGGGTAACCTCTTAGAAGAAAAATGTGTTGGAACATATCTTTCAGCGAAATGATTTTCAGGAATAATTACAAATACTAGCGCATGTAACTAGGACACAGACAGATAGGACAGGAGGAGCACTAAACATTAAGAGTAGATGTTTAGAGCTCGTGTTTAGCGCTTCTATGTCTGGGTCCCAGTTGCATGCGGTTGTCATTTTAATTAATCATGACACACCAACTAGCCCAGTTGTCTGCCTTGTTTGAATGATTTTCTTTTGTCGTTCTTAAGCGAAACAGCTGTGTCTCTTGTTCTATAGCGATGACGGCAGTCTATTAAGGAGAAATCAATTGTACACCGTCATCACTGGTTTTCTTCGGTTTTGCTCGTCAGCCCGCCATGCTCGTATCAGACATAATAGACCGTTTAATCGGGGGCAAGCAGGAGAGGAGGAAAATACTCTCTAACCAGATTCATTGCGGCGGACCATTGTTTCAAGTACCAAAGGGGCTGTGCGTTCGAACGCTCATGCATAGCATGCCTTGCACCTCGGTATATATAATCGTTTGAGGTACCTAAATATTTTTATCAGCGTTCCTTTTAGGAATAATATCATTTGGACAGCAATTCGTGCTCTTCAGCTGCACGAACAATCAAAGTAATCGCAAGATGACTGCTGAGAGCGCACTCCGACAGTCCGAGTGCGGCTGTGATATATTTATGTTTCACTGCTTTCTGGTCCATCCTGATTTAATTAGCCTATGAACGTTTTGTATAATCCAGACAGACGATACCAATGACGGACTCGCGAATATGATGCTCATTTTACTTCCCCCGTCGTAGTAAACACGCACGCCGGGCATGCCGTGCCTCCCGTAAGCCCTTCGCGCCAACGGTATAAGGTGTATCTATTCCACCAGCGCCAGAAGAGCGTGCTAAAATATGTTCTTCACTTAAACAATAGCCGCCAGCAAAACAAAAACCTTCCTTGCAGATCTTTGACTCATACTGTGCCGTTCATATTTGCAATACGAACTAGTTTCGTAACACTGCTGCAGCTGCCGCTGGTGCGGAGCGGGCTCATGGCCTGCACGCTGGCTCCGCTGCTAAAGCGTCACCAAAATTTACATCTTTCTTTTACTGACACAATAGGATCGGCAGTAAGGTACTTCCACGAGCGACCATTTACTATAGCGCTGAGCATTACAAAGCGCCGTAGAATATGCCTTCGATGTGAAACAATTTAGGCCTAGCGACAACTAGGGAGTAGCGCTCGGTGAGAGTGCCGTCGTCCACCGCGCACGCGGTCGGCACCGCTTTCGTATGCGCTGCTGTATGTGCTGTGAATTTGTTATCTTCGTTCATGGTGCAGATGAGAGCTCACGTTTTTCGACGTTTTGCTCAACAATACGTCGTGCAAATGATGCTGCTACGACGGGACGGGGATACGATGTTGCTGCGCCGCCGGACGTACACCATGGCTGCTTAAAAACGTCGACGGGTGGTACTTTCAACGCTACTTATTTTATATGCTGTTCTTAAACTGTGGTTCATCTTGAAAGTAAACGTTCTTAAAGCAGGACAGCTCAATCGTATGCTTTTCGCACTAGGTCGCCGGCGCACCACAGACACGCATGCATTTGCCAAGCTTGATACGCGATAGTCAGCGGCGTACACCGCTGTGAACGCTGCCCATACCTTTAATGCTAAATGAAAGAAGCGCAACACTGAAAATAAATATGCACCGTCGAGAGGGAGTACACGAAATGAAATGGGTCGCACTCCACGTTAAACCAACGCTGCGATGTCTGGAGAGCATCTTTCGTAATATATGTATTCGGCTTTTGTAGCTGCCCGTACGGTTCACTCGCTGTGCATAAAGGTATAACGATTACAAAAAAAAATATTTTAAAATACATGTATCATGAAAGATACAACACATATATTCTCACTTATAACTCTGACGTGTTCGGGCTGTGGAAGCGGAGCGCAGTCCTTCGCAGTCGCCCCGGCCGCTAGGTCTGCTTCCAACTGCCACCATGCAAACGGGTGGTATACGGTTTCCTGGCGCGCTGAAACAAGGCACATAATAGCCCCAAGGTTTCGGACAGCTTTAACCAGCACCGCGAAATAGCACTTTTACACTGCCGCATTGCAGCATCAACACGCACAGCACAGCAAAAGATGGCTTCAAGGGGAGCTGAAGCAATGGCAGGGGTTTTATTTGTCTTCATTACGCAAGAGTATTGAGGTATTGTAAGCACTGTGCGTGAATATTTTCCATTTGAAAATACTCGGTACAAGACGAAGCCTGACGGGTCGCTGACGGGTCGCCCAATTTGCCTCCTATGGGGCGCTACCATCAAATTAACATGGCTGCGCCCAGGCGCCGAAACTAAAATCGTCTATACCTGACGCACAAAAAATACGCACGAGAAAAAAGAGACCGGAAGACTCAGGCTAGCATAATCATGTGTCTCATCGGCCACTATTATGTACGTGTGTTTATTCAACACGAGGTAATGCAAATATATATAAATTAACTAGTACATAGAGGAGCCTCTTCACGCGCTTCTGAGTCCACCATTGAAATTCATCCAGGATTGGTCACTTCTGTCGCCACTTTTAGCGCCCTAAATCCGACAGAGATATAGCTTTTGCTTTGCAGAAAATCTGGTGTTCACCTTTGTTGTGCATAAAATCTTGTGTTCGGCGGTGCCGGCTTCTCAAGCGAAAATCACTAGCATACTTAATTATGGCAGGTGGTAGCAGCAGGTCTCTTCGCCAGGTGCTGTTTTGATAAACGTGCTGTGGGAGGTCACAAGAATACATTTAATAGGGGAACTGAATCGGCATCACCAACATAAAGTAATGAGATAACAACTAAACTATAGACCCTAGAATTACGAGTTTGACATGCTGTACCTTGGCCATGAAGGTAAGGTCTTGCTCATGGTTGTAATGAGGGACTTCATTATGTGGTGTGGTTTGGCTATTTACTATTCTGTGTGTTTAAGATTATTCAGGCAATGATTAGGATTGAAAATTTTTTTTTAATGAGGACAGTAGCAAGTTTACGCCAGTGCATGACTAAAGTTCGAACCTCCTCTCCACCACATTCCTGCCAACCGCTCTGCACATTCCACCGACAATTTTCGATGTCGAGCACCCATTCTCGTACGGTTTCGGGGGAAACACTGCAATGTGGGGCGCCGTTCGTCAGCTGGAGCCTGCGTTCACTGTTTAGGGAAGAAAAGTAACACCCTTTGAAAAGTAACACCCGTTTCTTGATTTGCTTTTATGTGTAACCAAGGGAGTTGCGTGTCGGAGGGCGATAAGATTTTAAAGATGGGCTCGCCGACATGGAACCTAGCTTTCGCTGGCTGTGCCTTGAAAGTCCACAGCCAAGAGTATATGATTTTCTGATATGATATGATATAGAATGCGTTTCGAATTTTGTGCCATTGTCTTGTTTTTACACCATGATCTTATACCATTTTATACCAGTCTGTTTAGGCATACCTCCTATCGTGCTGCAGAGTATAGTTTTATTCGGCAGCAAGGTTTCTCTCTTTCAAAAGTCAGAGCGAGGCAAAAAAATATGTACGTGACTTAGGATCTCGCTAGTTTACCTCTGACCGCTGCAATACCCACCATGTGAACCTAGGATATTTATGGGAGTCCATTTTATGGACGCACCAAAAAGATTCAATTTCCGGTAAAAAAAAAATTGTTTCGGAAGCAGATAAGTTGCAAAAAGCAGCATCTAATGTCAATTCAGATATCTAGTTTATGCTCATCGCGTTGTGATACAAAAGTATACACTAAACACGAATCTACAAAAACAAAAGTAAGTGGCTTGTCTCTCTAACATCCTCCCTAAACGAGGTTCGAATTAGAATGCTGGATTAGAGTAAATATTTACACCAAGAAAAGGGTTGCACTTGCGGGTGGCCGCGAGAGTTCATTTGGGGTAGATTTTTACTCTCCGAAAAGGCAGCAGTTACTCTATGCAGCGGGAAGTGATATGGGGTAGAGTTTCACTCCCAAATATGCGGAGCACTTACTGTTCGTATAGGGAGCAGATGCTCACAGCGAAAAATACGTTCATTTGCGGCTACAGACGGAATTCGTAGCTCTAAAAACACACACGTGCACGAAAGAAAAGGAAGGACACGGGTAGCGGTGGTGGTGGTGGAAAGCATTTATTACAAAAGGAGAGGTTGCTTGGAGAGCCACTCCTAGTGGGCCGCTCCCCTTACAATACTAGGTGGAGTCCCTTATTCCGGGACTCCATTGGTCTGGGCCGCCACACGAGCTCGCTGGACCAGCGCTTGTTGTGCCGCTAGATCCAGGCAGCCGAGCAGGGCCACCTTCCAGTCCTCTTTGGTTAGTAGGGGAAGGGGTTATGGGTAAAAGAGAAGGGTTTAGCTGGCATGCCCAGACCATGTGAAAGGTGTCAGCCCCCTCTCCACAGAAAGGGCAGAGGCCAGAAAAGGAAGGGTAGAAATGTTTGAGTACTGCCGGGCACAGTGGAGTGTTAGTAAAAGACAGGCGCTATGAGACGTTTCAACCGCGGCATTTAACCAAATATATTAGGGTCGATTCAATTTCGCAATTATAGAGCTCTCATAGCCGTCACGTGTAACTGTTCGTCTCTGTCGAGTAAGGGATACGCTGTGCATAACGACTTCGTGCATGCGCACGGCGCCACCATTTCGCCCCTCCGACGTCCTCAAAGAGGTAAAGGCAGCAATCCGATGCGCTGGACTTTTGGCGTTCTCACTTTGCTCGTAAATTATAAGCGGAATTCTCTGCTATTTGGTAAGTCTCTGTATGCCCAAAAGTACCTAGTAGGACCGGTATGTCAACTTGATATATTCTGCCAGCATCTTTAACAAGTAGTGCTGTAAGGGACAGAGCGAAAGGATCAAAGGAAAAGCGCATCGGATAGCTGCCTTTACATTATTCTGAATGCTGGCTTTGCTACATTGTGATGTTACATACCCACGGCACCGCAGGCACGCGCAGCCTATCACTGTATTCAGTTAAAATTAAACGAGGCCAATGGTGGCAGTTTACGCTTTGTAATTACGGAATTCAGCCGAATCTAACAGCAGTGGCAATGGGTGGCGTCTAAGCATCTCATATTGTAACGTAACGTTACACAGAAGGCGCTGTGGCACTGTGACACCGAAGAACACCAACAGCCAGTCAGGGCAGCACGAAAGCGGAGCACCGTTTCGCTTCGTCGTCTTCTCCGAATCGCCGGTTCAAATCTTCGTCGTCTATGAATGGCATATGTGTCATTGCCCCCCTTCTTGGCAGCATCGCCTCGATGCTGCAAATGCTGCTTGATGCGATGAGCTGACAGATGTTATTCTAGGTTGGTGTGGGATACCACAACACAAAACGGGGCACCATCAGTCTCAAGAATAGTCAGCGGGGCGATCGTGGTAGGGTTTCATCCGGACGACGTGTACAACATCAGTGAACTTGCGTCGTCTGCGGCTTGAGGGATCTTGGGTCGCGGATTCAACTTCGTAAGTAACGTCGCTGAGGCGGCGGAGGACACGATATGGACCGAAGTACCGGCGCAGCAATTTTTCAGACAACCCACGATGACGAACGGGCGTCCAAATCCAGACATAGTCTCCAGGCTCGTAGGCAGCGAAGCGCCGTCCCTTGTTGTAACGGTTAGCGTCTAGTTGCTGTTGTAGGTATATGCGCTGCCTTGCCAGCTGCCGTGCTTCTTCCGCACGCTGGGTAAAACTAGCGATGTCCAGGTCAAGCTCACCTTCGTCGTCGGTGTATACGGGCAACATTGTATCCAGTGGAGTGGTCACTCGACGGCCGAAGACAAGCTCGAAGGGTGTGAGCCGCGTCGTCTCCTGAAGTGCCGTATTATATGCGAACGTGGCATATGGGAGGATTTGATCCCAGGTCTTATGTTCTATATCCACGTACATAGACAGCATGTCGGCCAGAGTTCTGTTTAGCCGTTCCACCAAGCCATTAGTTTGCGGGTGGTATGCCGTGGCCCGTCTATGGCTAGTATGTGTAAGGTTCAGTACAGCCTTAGTCAGGCGGGCCGTAAAAGCTGCCCCGCGGTCGGTAATGATAACAGCCGGAGCGCCATGACGCAACACGATGTCGTGGACAAAAAACTCTGCGACTTCGGTGGCAGTTCCATTTGTGAGCGACGCGGTTTCAGCATATCGGGTCAAGTAGTCTGTCGCGACAACAATCCAACGCTTTCCATTAGTTGACTTCGGGAAAGGACCGAGAAGATCCATTCCCACTTGTTGGAATGGAGTTTGCGGTGGAGCGATCGGCTGAAGAAATCCAGCTGGTTTCACGGGTGGAGTCTTTCGGCGTTGACAGTCACGGCAGGTTTTAACGTAGGATCGTACTGAAGGTAATAATTTTGGCCAATAGTATTTCTCCCGAATTCTTGCAAGCGTACGACTAACTCCCAAGTGGCCGGCGGACGGTTCGTCGTGACAAGCGCTCAAGATGTCAGGCCGTAGGTGCGTAGGTACTACGAGTAGAAATGTCTCTCTTGATCTTTCAAAATTGCGCTTGTAGAGAACTCCACTTCGTAAAGCGTATGACTGCAAGCCACGACGAAAAACAAGCGGTACTCTACCACCGCGTCCTTCCAGATAATCAATGAGCGGCGCCAGCTCCGGGTCCTTGCGTTGAAGGTCAGCCATATGGGATTGAGTAATAGCCCCAATAAAGGGGAACTCGTCGGCGTTTTCTACTGCGGTGGAGTCCAATGGCGCGCGTGACAATCAATCCGCATCTTGGTGTTTATGTCCCGACTTATAGACAACAGTAACGTCATACTCTTGAAGACGGAGGCTCCAACGAGCTAAGCGTCCAGACGGGTCTTTAAGGCTTGCCAGCCAGCACAAGGAATGATGGTCGCTGACAATACGGAAGGGTCGTCCGTACAAATATGGTCGAAACTTGCTGATGGCCCAGATTACCGCAAGGCACTCCTTCTCCGTTGTCGAATAGTTCGCCTCTGATCGTGAGAGTGTTCGACTCGCGTAGGCGATAACCCGTTCTACTCCGCCTTGCCACTGAATGAGTACCGCGCCGAGGCCAACGTTGCTGGCATCAGTATGTACGTCTGTTGCGGCGTCTTCATCGAAATGGGCGAGTATTGGGGGTTTGTGTAGGCGGCTTCTAAGCTCCTGGAAGGCTTGCTCTTGATCGTCTCCCCACAGGAAGGGTATGTCATCTCTGGTTAGTGCTGTCAGTGGTTCAGCTATCTTAGAAAAATCTTGGACGAAGCGTCGATAGTACGAACAAAGACCTAGAAATCGTCGAAGTGCCTTTTTGTCGGTAGGACGTGGAAAATTTGACACTGCGGTAGTCTTCTCGGGATCAGGGAGAACACCCTGTGCACTGACAACATGGCCGAGGAAGCGTAGTTCTTTGAAAGCAAAGTGGCATTTCTCAGGCTTGATCGTTAGTTGCGCGCCTTTGAGTGCTTGAAGCACGATGCGCAACCTGTCCAAGTGTTGCTCGAAAGTAGGCGAGAAAATAACAACATCATCTAAGTACACCAAGCACGACTGCCACTTGAGACCTGATAAAAACCGTGTCCATCATACGTTGGAACGTGGCCGGTGCAGAGCAAAGACCAAACGGAAGCACCTTAAACTCGTATAGGCCGTCGGGCGTCACAAATGCAGTCTTCTCTCTGTCTCTCTGATCCACCTCGATTTGCCAGTATCCGCTTTTGAGGTCTAATGAGGAGAAGTACCTGGCGTCGCGTAGCCGGTCGAGGGCATCATCAATCCTGGGCAGCGGATAGACGTCCTTTTTAGTCACGTTATTTAACTTTCGGTAATCGACACAGAATCTCAAGGTGCCATCTTTCTTTTTGACAAGGACCACTGGCGATGCCCATGGGCTCGTCGAAGGCTGGATCACGTCGTCCGCAAGCATTTCATCCACTTGCATTTTAATGGCATCACGTTCCTTAGGAGAAACCCGGTACGGGCGCTGGCATACCGGTAACGTGGTCTCATCGGTGATGATGCGGTGCTTGGCGACAGGAGTACGACCGACCTTAGAGCCTGTGGCGAAGCAGTCTGCGAAATCGCTCAGAAGAGCCGAGAGAAGATTCCTCTGATCGGGCCTCAAGTCGGGGTTAATTTTAACGGTCTGCAGAGCATGACAAGGTGCGGCCTCCTCTTTAGGGTTCGCTCCGGTGGTGCATAAATGAGGCAAGGCAGTAACATCGTGAAGGACGGCAACAGCCGTGTCCTTGGCGAGATGCCGCATCTCCTTAGCAAAATTTGTCAGGAGGACAGTAGCACAACTGTTCTGGAGTTGTACGAGTCCTCGAGCAACGGCTAATTCCTTCTCGAGTAGTAGCGGAAGGTGCCCATCCGCGATGCCCTCGTAATCGTGGAATAAGTCATGCTTTACAAGAACCAACACACTAGAACGTGCCGGAACCCTCACGTCATCGTCGACTATACGCAAAACGTTCAGACCCGGATCTTCGTTTTCAATGCGCGCCACGGCTCGTTTCGTCGAAAAGGAAACACGCGCTTCTTTCAGGTCAATGACAGCGCCGTTGGTCTGCAGGAAGTCTAGACCAATGATCAAGTCTTTCGAACACTCAGGAAGCACGATAAATTCTCCGACATACACAAAACCACGGATTCCGACCCGCGCTGTGCACTTGCCTGCAGGTTCGATCAAGTGGCTTCCCGCCGTGCGAATTTTCGGGCCGGACCAATGTGTCAAAACTTTCTTCAATTCTCGGGCGAGACCGCGGCTCATTACTGAATAATCCGCACCAGTGTCGAGTAACGCGGTGACATCCACTCCATCAATCGTTACACATAAATCGGAGGTAGTATGCCGGATGCTGTCGCTACCTGACACAAGCGAAATCTCGTCGGGTCGGCCTGACGATGACGGAGGATCTTCACATTTCCCGACATCAGCGACCCTGCCTCCGAAGGCCGCTGGTATTAGTTTTCCCGGCTAGGGCTGGGAGAGGAGCGGCGTCGGGAAGAGTGGGGACTTGTCGAACGGTAGCTCGTCGGGGACGTAGACCGACGCTCTTGGTAACCGGACGTGACGGGATACTGTCGCGCTGCAAGGTCGCTTGCAATCTCAGTAGGCCGTTCGTCATACCGAGGGTGGAGTTCCTCCGAGGCGAAACCCCGCATGTTGACGCGGCGGTACGGGCATGCCCGGTAAAGGTGACTGGCTTCCCCGCAATGATAGCACAGGGGGCGACGGTCCCGGGGCCGCCATACTTGACGGGGTCGCTGGTACATTGGCGGAGGGGAGTACTGAGGCCCCATGCGGCTCCATGCGAGGCCCTCCATGCGAGGACCCTGCGGCTCCATTGCTGGAGCTGCGGCGTTGATACTATGGTCCGGCGGGGGAGCCCTACGTAAGACGGATGCGTAGGTGGGCCTCGCGTCGATCGTCTGGTGGGGAACGTGCTGCTGGGGAACGCGCTGCTGGGGAACGTCAGCAACTTGCTGAGCTGCCATACGCACCTCGTCCCGGACGACTTCAGCCAGTGAAGGAAAAGCTGTTGTGTTGCAAGGCATCCGGAGCGCTTGCAGTTCCTCCCGCACGACAGAACGGATGAGATTTCGTAAGCGTCCATGTCGCTGCCGATATGCACAGGAGGTGCGTCGGACCCAATGATGTTCACGTCACGGTTGTACTGACGGGCTCGGTGTTGCAGCGTTGTCTCCATGGTCGCTGCCTCGCTGAGAAACTCCGCCACAGTGCGCGGTGGACTGCGCACCAGTCCCGCGAAAAGTTCTTGTTTAACGCCCCGCATCAGGTGACGCAGTTTCTTATCTTCAGGCATTTGTGGGTCTGCACGCTTGAAAAGGCGTGTCATGTCCTCAAAGAACATACGCACGCTCTCGTTCGGGCGCTGATTGCGCGAGTGTAGCGCAGCTTCTGCTCGCTCCCGGCGGTCGGCGCTAGGAAAGGTGGCTTTGAAATCACGACAGAAGGCTGCCCAGGATGGGAAGGCAGCCTCATGGTTTTCAAACCATGTCCGTGCAGACTCTTCAAGAGCGAAGTACACGTTGTGGAGCTTGCGCTCATCAGTCCACCCGTTGTAACGAGCAACTCGCTCGTAGTTCTCAAGCCAGTCCTCGGCGTCCTCGAACACGTCACCATGAAAGGAGGGGGGTGTTCGCGGCTGATGACACAGGATGTGGGTGGGAAGCCTGCTCTCAGATGTCATTCCCAAGCAGCACACCAGCATTGGTCCAACAATGGTTCATCACTGGAAAAGAATGGCATCAATATTGGACTGATATTGGCATTTGGGCATTTTACTACATTCTCCATTCTTGGCCCATCTTTCGTTCCAAGATTGGCCCAGTGTTCAACCAAGCTGGAGCCACCAATGTAGGCACAATATTAGACTTTCCATTCATGCACCATGATTCTTGCCAATACTGTCCAGCTTTATACCATCATTGTATTACCAATATTTGTTTAATACCAGCTATTCCATTGATGGCCCATTGTCAATGCCAATATCATACCAATGGTTAGCCATTGCAGGTGCACTGGCTACTCCATTCATGCCGCATATTGTCGATACCAATATTAATCCAATGGTTTATGGTACACCGGCTACTCCATTCATGTGCCATTGATGATGTCAAGATTACACATTTTGTGGCACTGCCTGTGCAGGCCATAAAATGCAGCCTTTTTCATTCTAGCCATATTCGTGACAGCACATCGAACTTGCTGGGACAATAATGGCCTTTCAAATAGGAGTGGCCATATAAATTCAAATTGTTGCTCATGAGCAACCAGTAGATATTCACAAAACAAGGGCATGGTTCACAAAAAGATAATATTTATTGCAATTGTTACTATAGACGGCAGTTGTTACTAGCCAGCGCTGAGGGCACACACAGCAGCAGTTAGCGGGGCAGTGGCAGGGTTGGTCAGGGCAGGGCGGGCTCTCGGGAAGTGGAAGGGGCCAGGGAGCTGGAGGGCACACTCATAAGCGTAGTGAGGGGGCTGACCATGCAATTGCATTCACAGGTGGCATGCCTGGTTCGCCAGGGGAGGTTTCAGCATAACGCCTTTTTCTTCCACCCCCCCTGTCACAGGAACCAGGCAGCCACCTGCGAATAAATGCGTGTGCCTCCAAATCGTCCACCCCAACTTTTTCGCAAATGGCACCTGCACAATAACAATGAGGAAACAAAATTTACAACACTATTACGAGGAATATAAAATCGCGCGCATTATTTTAGGAAGATGTAGAAAATTCCAGGATTCATGTACCGAAATTTATGGTCAATGAGAAACACTATACTGATGAGTTCCAGACTAGTTTCAGCTGCCTTGGGTTTATTAGGATGAAAGACGCATATACATTGCATAGCATGTGCCCTGTTGCATTTTGATCGCCTCCACAGCAATACGGCTGAGACAGCCAGTGTTTCATCCCACACTAGGAATTAGTGCTTGATTATCGGCTGTCTCCGCATATGACTGGCGCGCTAGTTTTTTGCCGCTCCTACGCTTTCTGCGATGTGCAAACAGTTTATACTAATAATCGTTACCAAGAGAATGTTCGGCGACCATTTTCATTTTTTTTTAAATGGCTAGATATAATATACACGAGCGATCTAAGCCCACGACTGCTGCACTGGCCGCTGGTTAGCTGATATACGCTTTTGACTGGTTTTGTGGGTAGTTCACTTAAACGGGAGCTCACTTAAACGGGTAGCTCACAGGTGCATCATTTTTACACATATACTGCGCTTGTCCAAGCAAATTTGATCCAAGGGATAAAAAAAAAATTTCGGAGCCAGGCAAAGGAAACCAGATATATATTGCTGGAAGCTACCTTGAGCGCCACAGAAAAGGTTTTGTTTGGAATCCTTATTGACATTATTTACCTAAATTACTGATTAATGACTTACACGATAAATGGTGTTGCTACTTTGAAGAGTACCGGCACAATCCACGTTTGATTATTTGTGATAAAGAACCCTCACATCTGCATTATGAACGCCAGATACAATAGGAAACCACGAAAATACAGAAATCTGATTCCCGGACAATACAATTGAGGACTTGGCTTGGCTCGACAGCCCTGTGTAGCGTTAGACCTACAAGTTGCCTATGGTTTCTTCGTCCGCGCCAGCACATCGTCCAACAAGACTGTATTTGTATTTTACAGCTGAAAAATACTGTTAAACTCATTTATATCCTTACCGCTTTGTAGTCATTATCCGCATTGCAAAGTTCGGCGCGCTCATTGTAACTCGAGCCTTCATGTGCGCCAAAGGGCCGACGCGAAGCAACCATCGCCAGCATATCACCCTTACTCATGCATGGGGCTAGCAATCTTAGCGGCAGGTTGTTTTGTCCGCTCAAAATCATGTTGTGAGCAGCACAGTTGAGGTGCGCGAATGGGCTGGTAACGGTTTCGGTATCTACATAACCCGGAATTTATCTACAGCTGGAAAAAAAGGTACACATGAGGTTTCTAACCGCAAATATTGAAACAGGGGTTTCCGAACGTGCTCACCGACTCTAAGTCCTATTTATTGTCTAAAGTGAATATTTAGTACTTTAAGCGAATAACCTCACTTCCCCACGTACAAAATAAAAATTTTCTGCGCTGTCCTAAGTGGCTGCCAGCAATGCACCACCGGTTTCCATCGTCTGTTTCTAATGGTTTATTTATAACCCTTGGCTCAAGCTATGGGGCGCAGCAGGTGTAATGTAGCTTGAATAAAACCTGCAAGAGATCATATATATGGGTAGGTTTGTAAGGTTTACAGATTTCACTTACAAATTCTACAGGAATCGCGTCACTGCGGCCTTTCTTTAAAATTGACACGTAATAGCGCTATATTCGTGGCTAAAATAAAGTAATCAACGCATTAATTCAGCTTAGCAAATGCAGCTGTAACAGAAAGTGAGGGCTGGCTACACCTAAGGTGTGCCTAGCTTTCTAATTTTCTTAGATGGCCCAACCGTTCGAAATATGGAATATTAAAAAAAGCCCTTGATATTGGCTTTCTCACAGCGTATTATGGGTGCCTTAGATAAGAAACATAATCGAGGTCCCATGGCCATCTTTCGTTTCCAATGAAATTCTTATATGTGGTGGGCAAGTATCTAGGCACAAAAGAATTAACCTTAGTTTTTCAAGATACGCGTAGTTTCCTCGAAAAAAAAAAAACAATTGTATGGTATATCTCTAGAGGTAGAAAACGCTGTTTTTGCCATTTCAAAATGTTGCAAGTTTGGATGCCATGATTTTGTCATCTGCTCTTTTTTACTCACTAAATATATGCAGGTTTTATATTTACAAACACTATTAGAAACCTATTTTGTTTTTGCAGTTGTGTTATTAAAAAATCACAAACTTTGCTTCAGGAGCGATATGCTGCAAAAATAATATTCATTTTTAACCTTATGTACTGGCATATGATGCATTAGGTTGGTTGCACTAAATATGTTTTCACTTCCTGACGCATGTTCTTAATTCCAGGCAGTATCTGGAGCTCCAGACCACTAGGTGTGTTCTCCACAACGCATCAAAATTGCTCAGAATTCGAAAACGGCAGTAAAGGGCAAATTTGCTGCAATTAAAAAAAGATCATCTTCGATTTTCATTCAAATCCCTCTCAAAAATCTTCAGTACCTCAAAAATATCACGGACTAAAAAGTGTTGCGTTATACTGTTTAAAAATGTAACATTAAATATTAAACCGAGTGCTTGTGTTGATAATGGCCAAACTCAGCCTGCATTCTTGCAAGATCCAATAATATCTTGGCACAGAAACTATTTTTCTACATTATCTAGGTTCCATTCTTTATTTCTGAAAAAATTTGAAGCTCTAGATTTGTGTGTGTATCTGCATATTATTTTGAAATTGGACAAAAGTAAGAAAATGGTAAAGTAAGGAAAACTGATTAGAATTGAAGAAACGGCCGCAACATCAAATTTTATCAAAATCTGTGGAAAAAATGCAAAGTACTTTCTTAATTTGAGTCAGTAAATATATTGAATTCTGCAAAATGTAATATTAGAAATATAAAAATGCTTGTTTTTGTTCTATAGATGTGCTTATATGGCTCCCCCTTATGGAATAGGCATCAAAACTTCAATTTAGTATTTGCTTAATTTAGTTACATTTTACCTTAAGTAAAATTTAAAACATTGTCAGCGCTTAACACCGTTTTTCTGCTTCTGGGACAAATACTTAATATAGCTTAAAATGGTATTAATTCACTATAGCATTCAGTATAGTATTCAATCTAGGTTATTAATATATTATTCCATTTGTCAGCTTTGACCACCACTAACAATACTATATTTTTGAAGATGATTTTGCAATGTGTAATTTTTATAATTACAATCTTAAGCAAATCGCTTTCCAGCATGATACTTTTGGTGGCGTTACAGAGAACACACATAGCAGCTTAGAGCTCCAAATTCTGCCTTAAATTAACAATATGACCTGCGTAATAAACACAGAATATTTTAGTGCAAACAACGCAATGCGTCACGCCAGTATGTAAGGTTGAACATTAACATTTTTGTAGCGCGTTGTTCTTGAAGCAAAGTTTGCGATTTTTTACTAAATCAACTGCATCAATGAAACACACTTTTAATACTTCTTTTACAAGTAAACGTTACCCAAATGCGGTGAGTAAAAAACAGTGGATGACAAAATTTTACGCAACCAGCCGGCCTCCAAACGTGCAACTTTTTGAAACGACAAAAACGGCATTTTCCAGCTTTAGTGATAGGCGTTTTTTTTTATTTTTTCGAGATTACTACGCTGCATCTGGCAAACCTAAGGGTCATTCCTTTGTGTCGAGACATTAGCCCACGACATATGAAAATTTAATTAAAAAAATGGTCATGGCACCACGATTACTGTTCCTGTCCGAAGACATCCATATTTGTTTTCATTTCGTCTCTTCAACAGGCTGGTTTAGCCAATGCGGTGAATAAAAATATCATCGCATATATTAAAGATTTTCGCGCTATATGTTATACCTAAAGCTACCTATATTGTCACAACTGTCATACATTATTTGTAGCTGAAACATCACAAAAGGGCTTCGATTGCAAATTGTTCGCTAGTTAAATAGACGTACGAGATGACACACGTATACTTTGTAGAATACAATTTAGGAAAGAGCAGATACAAACTACAGGCGAATAATGCTATGATATGGAGCATATGTATTACTCCGGTTAACAGTAAAAAAATCAACTTTAACATATTAATATATTCGACAAACTATTGCATGCTCACATAGAAACACAATTAATGAGCTCATCCACGCATCTAATGTCTATGGGCATTAGACGTGTGGATGACTTCGTTTTATTCCAATTCGTGCGTCACTCAAAATAATTGAACGAGAAAAAAGTTAATGTCTACACAATTTTCAGTGAGTATACCACAAATTATACTAAGGTGCTTCATATATGTCACATCACCTAGCAAGTGAAATGGGATAACAGAAGTAATCAGACTCTAACCCTGATCAGCATTTCGCTTTTGCGCCATCTTTGTAAGTTTTTAGGCAGGCTTTTCCACTGATTATCCTCTTCTTTATACCCCTGCCACCCACAGGACACAAATCTTCTGGGGGTACCGAACTGTTGGTTTTCGCACCAGTGATACAACTTAATCGATCCATTTATACGTAGAAAACACTCTCGATGCGCACCTAAAAAAAATGAAAGCATGTATGTGTAGGCGAAATCATTCACCGGCGATTTAATAATATGATTTGAACAATAATATCAAAGGATCACACTCGAAGTAACAAAAAAGTGGTGGAGAGATAGGAATTGAAGCAATGAAAGGCGGTTGCTTTCTGCAAAAAGCCAATAGCAAGAGGTCCACCGTCTATAAGAATAGGCAATAAAAATAAGGCATATTTAAAGGTGCATGCAACAGTTACAGTGATGCAGTGCTACCTTTTTTTAGGCAGGCTTTTCCGCTGATTTTCTTCTTCTTTATTGCCCTTCCAACCACAGGACACATATCTTCTGGGGGTTGTCGGTTTTCGCACCAGTGATACAACTCAATCGATCCACTTCTACGTAGAAAACGCTCCCGATGCGCATCTAAAAAAATGAAAGCATGTATGTGCAGGCTAAATCATTCACACATGATAAAACAATATGATTTGAACAATGAAATCAAATGATCGCACCCAGAGCAACAAGAAAGTGGTGGAGAGATAGAAATTGAAGCAATGAAAGACGGTTGCTTACTGAACAAAGCCTATAGTAAGAGGTCCTGAGTCTATAAGAATAGGCAATAAATTAAGGCACGTTTATAGGTGCATGCAGCAGTTAAAGTGATGCAGTGTTACCTTTCTGTTTCACTGCAGTGATTGGTATAAATATTACAGCAATTGCTAGGCATCTCAGGTAACCCCATTGAAAACTTCATCCAAAGTACCGAGGAGCAGTGGCGTGTTATTTGCAACTGTTAACGGAAAGACAGGCTGTCCTATGAGTGCATGCGCATTTCCTCCTTTTTGTATACTTGAATAAAAGCGACTGAACAGTGAGTGTTGTAAGAGGTGCAGCGTCCCTAGGAATGGGGAACAAAATTAAGTTTTAGTAAACAGAGGTACAAAAAGAAGCAAATATGCCTGCAATAATAGCATGATGGCCTACCTTTTGATCAACAGCTGTAAACAACCTGTCACTGCCAGTCGGTTCTTTAGATAGGCTTATCAATGCCAGAGCTTAAACCTAAGAGCAATATGAGTAATGTTTATTGCGGTCACGGCCGTAAACAATTCTAGCAGAACACTCCATTACTGTAACTATTCAACCGTCCATTTATACATATCGTTCATTAAAGAACCATGCACATCATATTAAGTTGCTCTTTTCTACTCCCAAATGATTTCCTATAGAATTAGAATACGTGGATCGCTGCTTCGGTTTCAACATTCTTGCACGATGGCTATGGCGTGCACTTCATGCGTACGGTACGGCACGTGAGGTACAAAGAGCTGTAATTGCCGAACAGGCGGACCTGACGTCCTGTCCCATTTCGCCTGAAAGTGCGCGCCGTCATCGAGCGCTTCGCGAGCAATATTTCGGACGATATGGTTGCCTCATACCGGCCGTCAATGTTTTGTACATTGTGTCCCGCGTGCACGTTGTTTACTTTGCAGTGACAGGGACGCAGTGCACACATGGCTGATGTGCCTTTTTGCTTGTATTGTTATTTTCCCCCGCCCTCGAAGCGCGTCTGCGAAATCGCTCTCCTATTGTCGCCGCTTTCTGATAACGCCCTCACCTGAAGGCACATGCTCAGAAGGGGGGCGTCGATTAAGAAAATTTTGAAAAGGGGCTCACTTGCGCTGTTCACGGCTTTCAATTCCTCAATATGATTTTAACCATTATAAAAGTGGAGGTTCATTATGACTTAATTATAGCCTAGTTATCAAGCGGCATCACGCACATGTCTGCCCCACTGTAAAATTCGCTTGCACAGACGGCACGAACAGTTTTCAAAACTTCGTCTGTACATCTGAAAACAAAAAACTGCCCTTAACTCTTAACAAAATCCAAAAACTGTGTGAACATGGCTTCCTGCGCGCAGAAGAGAGGCTGTCCAAAATATATGTACAAAGCCGGGCGCATAGTATCTGGTTACTATTTGATTGCGGCGCGCTGCACAGTAAAAAAAACTGCGCAAATGGCTGCCTGCAGTGTTCTCTCACGTGTTAGTGGCATACACACCTGTTACGCACGGCTCCTCTATTTTCGGCGCAAATGCTATTCATATCGCAGCCAGCAAATAAGTTCACGCACTTATTGCTTGCATGCAACCCGGACGAAAATTCGCTTAGTTCTTGAAGTCATGCTTCGCGCAGTTGTTTCGAGGATAATAAGGAAAGAGAACATTTCGGACTGGTAGGAGATTATATAGAACCAATTATGAAGCAATGGCATGCAGCAAAGATATATACTCACGGTCTAAGATGACGGCGTTCACTGAGTCTGATAATGCCGATGGTATCCCGCCGTTGCTGTAATCCGTACTCCGGCGACATTTCACAGCTCAGCTATTCACTGATATGTAGCAAGCACCAACCGGGGCACATGGACATGTATAGGCGCAAGAGAAAATTATGCACAGCACAATGAAAAAGAAAATTAATGAGGGAAGAAATTAAAGAAAGGTTTAAGAAGCTGTCACAAGTCTTGTAGCGTCTCCAACAAGCTCTGAAATGAACGCTTCGGGAGGAGGCCGCACAGCAGCGCAGCTGGGGATGCTGTCTGTTGTGTCTTGCACGTAGACGCGTAGGCGAGGGGGAACAACGACCCGCTCAACCAGCGCGTGATTCCCGCCGCGGTGTTGTGTTCGCAAGGGCTGCGCGTGGGAACGAAGGACCAACGACCCTCTCAACATTCCATTCGTCCTTTACCCAGCCCTCTTCTGCTTGCACCGGCCAGCCGTGACTTCGGACCGTGCCGATGAGCGGCCGCCAGCGCGCACCGCTCGAGTCGAGTTCTAATAAATAGTTTTGTTTTGTGTGTTCGCAAACGCATTGTTTCTTCAAGCCAACCACGGACAAACATTTTCTAAAAAAATAGAAAGCCTCCCCATGTACCATCCACATTCTTGAGTAAATCCATACAGCTGGTGCATCGACAAATGCGCGCGTCCCCTCCCTTTCGCCACCTATGATCGAACAAAGGATGGTCGTTCGACCTTTTATATTAACTTCAAAATATTATATACTGTTGCGTGATGACTGATTAATAATGTCAAAGAGGTGGAGTTCCGAGCTTCTCTTCTATTCTGGCCAACTTTGGTTATAGATTATACAAATTATGCTCAAGTTAGCTAGCTGAAAATTATCCGACTAAATATATACATGTTTTTATTTGTATTCAGTTAATGTTCGCTTTTCGGGTATGAGTAGATGTTTTTATAAAAATTCTAAACACCGGCCCAGGAAACGAAAATTTTCCTAATTTGCAGGCCTTTATTTCAGAAAAGGTTCATGGTAGAGCAGCAATAATTCCACAATATGTTCTCAGCATAATTATCCGCAAACAGCTAAAGCTCATATTTTTATGACATTTGGATACAGAGATACGATCGCGCTAATTTACAGAAAACAGCGAACATTGAAAATTTTTAGGAAAACAAAAACAGTTTTCACATTGTTTAAACTTTTTCCACCTATTCTACACTACCTCAGTTTTCAAAGCCATTAAAACACCTTGCATAATTTTGTTGCGCAAGTAATTATGGCCACATCGATAAAGCCTTTGTCCAATTATAGCGCACCGCGCTGTTCTGAACATTCTGCGGAATTTGTGAATTGTTCAAGGTTTTTAAATTTTGGCATATAATTTTGTAACAGGGAGAAATATATTTACAAAAGAGGATTAAAGATATATATACATTGAGGAACAGCCAAGGAGCCAGGCTACGAGGGCCGCCCATTCGACGCACTTCTTTTTCTTAATCTTCCACAAACGAGCGCGCCACTTCGTCCTCATCATTCTCCAGCTGTAACAATATTTCTTCGCTCATGTTTTGTCTCGACTTCGCAAATCGACGGTGACAGACACAGCAATGAATGATTCAGAATCAATTTTGTGCGCGTCGAGGTCCTGAAGCGCTGTGGCATCAGGCAATACACAGACGTTTTTCGCAATCACCTTCACCTTAACGCGGATTGCACAAAAAGACGATAACGTTCAATGAGCAAGCAACGTATTCCAAATCATTTTAGTAGAATGAAAGAATTGGAAAGGGCATGGAAAACTGCCTCATTAAAACAGTGTTTGTAGGCTGCATTCGTTTTTTCGAATGACTCGACAGCGCACATTATTTTCATTCCTGTACAGTTTTTTTTTATTCCTTTGCCACCACCTAGCGCGGTTGGAATGGTCAAACTCTAAACTAATAGGCGGAACAAACTATTTTTTTTTGTTTATTGGCGATATATATGTTGTGCGCCATATAAATGTACCGGGGCCTTCATGCTCGCAGTCTGCACGAAAAACTGTCATTTTTTTTTTACCACCGTGTGAATGCCCAAAACTAAAATGGTAACCTCGCGAGTCTTCCGGCTTTTCATTTTCCAGTGATTGCGTCTAAAAGTACACACATCGTATTCGGTCCTTTCTCCAGGTAAACAGACGATGCTGCGCGTAGTTCCTTATGGATAATACAAAAGCACTAGAACAAAAACATCGCTGAGAAAATGGTCATTTGTTCCTTCAACTTGAGGCAACGTTTTCCTTCTCGGCAATGAAAAAGCTACCTCCTAATCACTAATTTAATGTCACATGAACATGCTATGGCGACACGATTTCGTTTTTATGCGCGTTCTCACTGACAACTGGATTTGTACTATAGGTTACGTATAGATGCAGGGATGTAATCGGCGTCCAATACAGGCATATTGGGTCGTGAGTGCTAGCCGGTCTGGGGTATACATATGTGGTCGCACGGTCGTGCTATCATTAGATATGATTGTGCGACAAACGTATGCGCCTGCGACGAAATCTGCATGCATGCCAATAGGCTAAAACCATAAACACATATAGCTGACCCCCAAAGGTGCGCCGCATATGACGAATCCAGACAGTTGCAGCGGTACGTGCTTGAATGCGTTATAGTAATTGTCGTCCCGTACGTGGTAATTGGTGAGGTCCGAACGATCGGCTGAAATGTTGTCGGAAATAAATGCCACGGTTTGGCGTCCAGCGCACGTGTATTCAACCATAAAAATGGAGAATTTGTTTTGATTGAATGGTCAACGGAAAATATTCACTTCGGCAGCCCATTAAAGCTGCGTTGTTAGGATGGCAATGACATTTGCGAGATCAGGGGAAAAAGTGGTCCATCGTGGGCAGTTTTCATACAGGGATAGCTAATACTGGAAAAACACAAGACAAATTGCAATGGTCCATTACAGCCAGTTTAAAACAACGGAACGGTCAACGTCGGAAGAACACAGGACACCTTGGCCCATTGTAGCCAGTTTTAAAACTGAACGGGCAACGCCGGAAGAACACTGGACAACATGGTCAATTGTAGCCAGTTTTAAAAAAGGAACGGCCAACGACGGCGGAACACAGGACAACTTGGTCCATTGTAGCCATCTTTAAAAAACTGAACATCCAATACTGGAAGAACAGAGGATAACATTGACCATTGTAGCCATGTTTAAAAACCGGAACATCCAATGCCGGAAGAACACAGGACAACTTGGTCCATTGTAGCCAGTTTTAAAAACGGAAAACCCAATGACGGAGGAAGGCAGGACAGCTTGGCCCATTATAGCCAGTTTTAAAACCCGTGCGACCATTATTGGAGGAACAACGGCAATCTCGGTCCAACATAGACATTCTGTATGCACGGCAGTGCCAATATCGGGAACTCACTGTACATCCTGGCCCAAGCTAGCCAGTGTTGGCTACTGGCAGCGCCAACACTGGGAGAGCACTGGCTAGACTGGGCCATTGTTGGACATTGTGTTGACTGGCATGTCCTATGTTGGGAGCATGCTGGTTAGGCTGGCCCAATGTAGGGCCACTGCTTGCCGTTGTACTTACAGCATTGGCCCAATGCTTTGTGCTGCCTGGGTTGCAGCAGGTTCTACGGCCGTCTGAGGATGCGTCGTCCTGGTAGCGGCCGGAAGGGGTCCGAATTCAGGGGGCTCTCCGCGTAGGCGGCGGCCGACACGTTGATGTACGGGGGTAAGCTCCGTATTGACAGGCTGATTATGCAGGACTGGATCGATACCTGGCAATTCCTCCACCAGATTTGTAACGTAACGTTACACAGAAGGCGCTGTGGCACTGTGACACCGAAGAACACCAACAGCCAGTCAGGGCAGCACGAAAGCGGAGCACCGTTTCGCTTCGTCGTCTTCTCCGAATCGCCGGTTCAAATCTTCGTCGTCTATGAATGGCATATGTGTCAATATTAACCATCGATCCCGTTCTATCATGCTAATTGCCAGGCTGTAAACAAATTACACACACAATAGAACGAATAGATCAGGTAACATTAGAAACCATGTAAAAAGCGCTTTCATTTAAACATCGGTTCACAAAAAATGTAAAACAAACACTACCACAAAGAATACGTACAGGACCGGGCTCTGCATGAAGGTTCTGGACCCAGAAAGACACGTTTCTCTTCCATTAAACAGCATTAATAGCCCAGGCATAAAATAATGAGAATGCAAAAAGTGAAAAAAAAAGATACTGAAACACACGCAAGCATGACAAATTGTGGCGAAAATTTTTTGCATCACACTTTGGCTTTAGGAACTTTCTGGTGCATTCCGCACAGAAAATGCGAAGGTTGCTTAGTTTCACGGGCAAATGCAACAGCGTCATAAGGTAACAAATGTATATGAATTGCTTTCTAACTATCGTTCGCTACGGCGCAACAACAGGTTGATAGCTAAAACGCGTTTCCCAATATTATGCTCAGGACTGTGGGCTTGCATTTCAGAAAAAGCAAATTAACGCCGAGTGCCCAAAAACACAATGAGAAGGGGCAGGACCATAAAGTCTAATTTTGTTTGACAGAAAATCAAGGCATTGATAATTTTCGTTCATTACACGATGTGTAATTCACGAAAACAATTTGCCACAGTAAACAGTCAACTTCAAGCTATGGTGAATAAAAAGCTAATTGAATTTCCGACCTCCCGTGTGCTTGACAGTTTTTTATTTGAAAGCAACAAAAACACGCTTCAGAAACATCTGGCGAGAGAAGCAATTTGGCTAACGCATACAGAAGAAACCTTTTTCCCTGGGGACTGCAGCTGAAAAATAAGTGATCAGTTCAAAACAATAGGTCCTAGCATTGCGTGCACCCGGTTAGGCGATCAGGCAAGAAGGTTGCGAAAGGCTGCAGATGTTACCTGTATGCACGAAAAAAAAAATGGTAGTTACTCCTGACACTGCTTAATTGAATAAAAATGGTGAAAAATTATCTCCCCTGCGGACAGCAAACTTCAGTGCAGACATATGAGAAGACTAGCACAGAGCGCGCGAGCTACGATCGGCAAAATTTAACGCTGGTACTTCACTGAAATTACACTAACGATGCGTCGTTCGAGTGCAGGCTTATAATCATGCAAAATGACAATGGCAACGAGACCTTAAAACAGTATACCTGCTCTACTTCGCCCCTTTATTCTGTACCACTATCAAGCACTCTTGATTGTGAGCTCGATGCGACTAAGACGCAAAACAAAACAAAAATTAAAATGAGATTTGCCGCCCAAGCAGACAGATGCAAAAGACTTAAGCTGATATTTTCCGCCCAAAAAGACACAAGATTGGGTTTCAAGCGTATCTAATAAGGGCCGCCATATCAAGGCAGAAATATTACTCAGGTCAGGAGCGCGACAAAACACGCACAAGACCATCTAGCGGTGCGCACACAACGCCGCCGAGTGAGAGCCAAGCAAAAAGCCAACAGACCGCTCACTTAAGTAAACTCCTCGCGCACGAGTCTGTTTATTTTCATTCGCCCTTGGAAACCGTTCAAGACAGACGCGAAGGTGCCACCGCTTCATTGAGGAGCAGTTTGAGAACTTTAGGCCTGCCCCTACGCAGCCTCCACATCACTCGGTGCAACACGACCCTTAAGTTGGGTTCAGACGAAAGGACCGGAGCGCGGATGGTCCGCGCGCGTCAGCACGGATCTGGTGTCACGTGACTACGCGTCCGCTCGTCGATCCGGCCGTCGAGCATTCACACGAAGCCAGCGGACCATTCGCGTGTACCCTCCTCCCCATCGGTGGCGGGCCGCTGCCGAAAACCTTTCTACCGAGAGTTTCAACATGGACGCCGAGCGAAACCGTCGCCTCGCTGCTCTGGCTGTTCTACGTGAAGTGTGCGAGGACGACGAGGAAGCGAAAAAGCGTTCGTATATTGCAAGCGTTCTTTATTGCAAGCATCGTCAATATTCTATATCGGGGGGCAGCTCTCAACGAGTGCTAAAAACATGACTGTCGCTTCATCACTGAGCGCTTTTTTCGCTATTTCACCCATAATAAGCACTAGAAACCGAGTAAAGCTACAACTCTGGCACACCCAAAAGCACAAACACAAAAAACGATGCACTGCGGCGAACACAGAGCGAACGCCGCAGCGCATGCACGACAAACAATACGCCGCTCGAACTGAGTACGAGACGAAAAGCGCGGGCGTAGCAATGCGGAGGCAGCAGCGATAAAGCAAAAAGAGCAAAAACAATCTCGGTCCGCGGCGGACGCCCGGTCCGCGCGGACTGAAAAAGGCGCTTTGCATATTCAGTCCGCGCCGCCCGGACGGCCACGCCGCACGCTGCTGTCGCTCAGAGCAGTGATGGCGTCACGTGGGACGCGGGTAGAGATGACGCGCGCGGATCATCTGCGCTCCGGTCCTCCCGTCTGAACCCAACTTTTAGCGACACTCACGCAGGGGTCTTTTGCACTCCCTAGTCTCACGTCGATTTTGTTGGATGAAAACACGAATGGCCTTAGTCAGTGGCCTTAGTCAAACAGTGCAGCCGGCCGGGCTCCACTTAGCGGCGCAATTCGTGATGTTAGGCCTACGAGGCTTGCTGCTTGCACCGTCGGTATACCACTCTATACCGCGTCCGCCTCTCTCGGCCCGAAACACGATGCTTGCACCGTCTGCTGTTGAGTGCATCGCTCGCCTAAAACAAAACTTGATGCTTCAAAAGCGAAACTGATAAAACGAAAATGCTAAGAAGCGTACTTTCCACTGCCGTATGCTTAGGGAGCACAGCGTCGCTTCGACCTTTCTTGTTCTAAATTGCCATACGTTCTTTTTTATACAACTTTACAATCGTGAATTCAGAGCTAGGGTAAACATCCGCCAGAGCTCCGCGGAAGAGCAGACGGAGTGACTTCGGGGTCGACAAGGTCCTGTGCGCCGTTTGACCGGAGTTCGTCTCCATATCACGGGCATAAAAATCTGATGACATGCCGTAAGTGCTCCCGTTTCTTATATTTTGTGTTTAGTGTGTAAGTGAGTGCTGATATTTCTTTGAAGGGAAAGTGTGGGATATTATTTGTGTGCTTTTCAATCAGTATAAGATGCGCTTACTATTCTTTGACACAAAATATCTGTATTGTGCCCACCTTGATGCACCCCAGTCCACGTTGCTTTTACAATTCAGTGGGTCTGAGTGTCAGGACAATAGAAAGCTTTTAATTTCATATCTGAATTCTATTTGTATTAGGTTCGATATAGGACCTATCTTTGCAATAACAAGAAATGTCAATAGTGTTAGGCGACGCTGCAAATTTAAATAAGCACTTTTCAGCTGAAGACAACATGAGGTTTTCTACCTGCGCTGGCTGTTCAGCAGTTTCTGATTTGTCAAGCGTTTGTTTTTTAATTTTCACTTTTCTTCCCCAACATCTGCTACCTAAACCCCGCTCTGAAAAACATCTTGGTTAAGTTTTCTTGCTGCGTGTCATCACTTCTTTGCCACGCACGAGCTCGCTCCTCCAGCTGCATATGTTTTCTTAATAACACGTTAAACATAGAAAATTTCAAGTTCTGGAGCTATCATTTCAGAAGCGAAATAATGCTTTTATTTCTCAGTTCCGTCAAATTTGAGCTCATCAAAAGAGGTATAGTTCGTTTAGTGTCCAAAAAGTGAGTAGAAGACAGTGCGTGACCGAAAATGAGACGTCTTTATATCTAATGGGCTCATGATGAAGGTTATATCCGGTATATTCTAGTTTGATTTATTTATTATTCTGCACATCCTGCATTAACATGAAAAATAATTTCCAGGGACTTCTTTGCATAACCTAAAGTAGAGCATAGTCTAAATAGTTTTACTAAAAACCTGTGCTATTTGACAGCAAAAACAAAAGAGCATCAGCTGATCATTTACATGCGTCAAATGAAGTGGCATAAAGAGGGAAATATATATCTTCAAACTTAAAATCAAACTTTACTAGTTGCACAACTCAAACACAAATGTGCTGTTATTTAGACGACAGAATAAAACACGGTAAATAGCAGCCGAGCATTCACCCACGCCACAAGCCTTACATCAGTGCTCGGAAATAAGCCTTGCATTGCGCTGCAACATCAAACTGAGACAGCTTGTGCTATTCTCCGATGCGAGGACTTGTGGAGAGAGAGAGAGTGCATTAACATGTCGTTAGCATCTTCTGTATCACAGTTTTAATTTGTGACTGCATCTCCAATAGAGTTTGGAGTGCAAGCAACAAGTTTTAAATCTTATTTCATTATAATGAAATAAGCTTTACCCACTCCCCTCTGTAATGCCTTTGGCCCTGAGGGTACAATAAATAAATAAATAAATAAATATATATATATATATATATATATATATATATATATATATATATATATATATATATATATATATATTGTAACGGGTATTGCGCCAAACGTCCAGGCAACGCCCTGAGCCTAGAAGACTGCCGAAGTCTGAGAGCGGTCCGAGAAGCAGTCTGAGCGCGGTTCCAGGCAACCAACTTCTTTGTCTACGTCAACTAGCAACCACTTCATCGTCTACGTCAACTAGCCACTGATTGTCTCCGCTTCGTCGTCGAATAAAGTTTGTATCACTGCCCCCCTCCTCTGTAGCATCGACTCGATGCGACGCGGTGCTACTAGGAAGAAGTCAGCGAAAGGGTGCACTAAAGTGTCACAAGGACCCAGCGGCGTTGACGAAAAGTTCAGTCATGCACGGTCATGATAGGGCTTCAGCCGAACCACGTGCACGACTTCAGGACGCTGTGGCCTTCGGGATGGAGCTGAAGCTACGGGAACAACGGCGTAGGTGACTTCACTGATACGGCGAACAATCTCGTAAGGGCCGAAGTATCGCCGTAGTAACTTTTCAGACAGGCCGCGATGACGAACAGGTGTCCACACCCAGACGAGGTCGCCCGGCTCGTAAGTGACGATTCTTCGGCTGAGGTTATACCGAGCAGCGTCATTCGCCTGTTGTCGGTGGATTCTGAGGCGTGCTAGTTGCCGCGCTTCCTCAGCACGCTGAACAAAGATGTCGGCATCAAGTTCGGCGTCTGAGCCGCAAGAAGGACTAATTGCCATCATGGCATCCAACGACGTGCTCACTTGGCACCCGAAGACAAGTTTGAACGGGGTCAGTCGCGTCGTCTCTTGAGTGGCGGTTTTGTACGCGAAAGTTATATAGGGCAAAATCGCATCCCAGGTGCGATGTTCTGCGTCCACATACATAGAAATAATGTCGGTGAGGGTGCGATTGAGGCGCTCCACCAGCCCGTTGGTCTCAGGGTGATACGGCGTCGCACGTAGACGGCTAGTGTGAGTCAGAGTCATGACCAACAGTATTAGGCGAGCCGTAAAAGCTGTTCCATGGTCAGTGATTACCATGGCGGGGGCGCCATGACGTATGACAGTGTTATGAACGAAAAATTGAGCAACTTCGGCTGCAGTACCTTTAAGAAGGGACGCGGTCTCTGCGTACCGTGTTAGGTAGTCTATCGCGAAGACTACCCAACGGTTGCCAGACTAGGACTTCGGAAAAGGACCGAGAAGATCCGTGCCCACCTAATGGAAAGGGGTCTTCGGCGGAGCACTAGGCTAAAGAAATCCAGCGGGTTTCAAAGGCGGAGACTTCCGACGTTGGCAGTCACGACATGAGCGTACATATGCCCGCAACGATGGGAGTAACCTGGGCCAATAATACTTTTGACGAATTCGTGCAAGTGTACGGCTCACCCCCAGGTGGCCGGCTGTGGGTTCATCATGACAGGCACTCAATATATCTCGGCGCAACTCGGAGGGCACAACAAGGAGAAACGTCTCTTCACTGCTAGCGAAATTTCGCTTGTAGAGCACGTTACCACGCAGAGTGAACGTTTGAAGCCCACGATGAAAAACACGGGGAATACGGGTGTTGACGCCCTGCAGATAGTCGACGAGTGACGCTAACTCTGGGCCCATTCTCTGCAGCTGCGCCATTTGGGTTGTACTAATTGCCCCCAGAAAGGGAAAATCATCGGCCGTTTCTTCTGGACATATGGCGATGGGCGAGCGCGACAGACAGCATCCTGATGCTTCCATCCTGATTTGTATACGACTGTTGCGTCATACTCTTGTAATCTAAGGCTCCATCTACTCAATCGTCCTGAGTGGTCTCTGAGGCTCGCGAGCCAGCATAATGAATGGTGGTCACTTATAACGCGGAAAGGTTGGCCGTAGAGGTATGGTCGGAACTTGTGAGGGCCCATATTACCGCCAGACATTCTTTCTCAGTTGTTGAATAGTTGGTTTTGGAGCGGGTAAGTGTTCGGCTCCCGTAAGCGATGACCCGTTCTGCACCGTCTTGCCACTGAATTAGCACTGCACCAACCCCAACGTTGCTGGCACCAGTGTGAACGTCAGTTGCGGCGTTTTCGTCAAAATGGCCTAGTATCGGAGGATTCTGTAGGCGGCTGCGAAGCTCAAGGAAAGCGGCCTCTTGTTCACTTCCCCACAGGAACGGCGTGTCATCTCGAGTCAGTGTGGTTAGCGGTTCTGCGATGTGGTCTGTAATAGGAGCAAAAACCTAAGAACCGTCGAACCGCTTTCTTGTCAGTAGGGTGCGGAAAACCAGAAACGGCAGCTGTCTTTTCAGGGTCCGGGCGAACACCTTTTGCGCTGACAACGTGACCAAGGAAGCGAAGTTCCTCAAAGCCGAAGTGACATTTCTCTGGTTTGATTGTCAGGTTGGCGTCTCGGAGAGCTTTTAACACAAGGCGTAACTTTTCTAAGTGTTCGTCGAAGGTGGTCGAAAATACGTCCAGGTAAACCAAACACGACTGCCACTTCAAACCGGACAGAACGGTGTCCATCATGCGTTGGAACGTGGCCGGTGCCGAACATAGGCCGAACGGTAGCACCTTAAACTCATACAAGCCATCGGGTGTCACGAAAGCCATCTTCTCCCGGTCTCTCTCATCCACGTCTATTTGCCAGTACTGTTGTGACAGTGGATTCCACAGCTGCCACCAATGTTGTGACAGTGGATCCCACAGCTGTCACCAATGTTGTGCCGGTGGGGTTATCACACAGTAGCCCACCGTCAACAGGGTTGTGCCAAGGAGTTGGTAACGCAGCGCTCGTCACCCGTTTCGTGAACGAGGGCTGTCAGCTCCCTGGCGGTAGCGATGAATCCGAGTCGGCGTTGGTGAGATGAAGAAAAGGCTTTATACACTATTTACAGGTATTTAAACAAGGATTTCGGCTCTGGGGCCGAAAGCTAACATAGCCGTACGCGACTGTTCTCGCGCAGCGACGGCCGGGGAGATTCCGCCGCGTCCGCACTGTCAGGGGGCGAACTGCTCCTGATGGACGCTCGTGACGAACTCACACTCGGAGTCTCGAACGGAAGCACTTGAGACTCCGTCGCCGAGAACCGTTGACGCTCAAAATGGTCCAATCCGACGGCAGCACTTTCGCAAGGCCAATGGGAGAGCTCGCTGCGCTCTCGCTTCAAATATGCCGCGGGGCGAGAAGGGGTTCACCGTCAGGGCCACGGCGCGCCGTGCTGTCTGGACGTTCAGCTCATGTTGAAACACGTCGCTTCTCTCCCTTTGGTACGGCTCGCCTCCAGTGCACTGGTGCTTTCCAGAGAAGTATTCAGAGTTTGTGAAGGAGGCGTTCGCCGAAGAAGTTTGGCGTCCGGCTGAATTTCTGGGCGGCTTTGGCCAGGCACAACAGCACCCCCGCCATCAGACAATGCGCCGGGAAGACGAGCTGCTCGCATGTGGCTTGGATGCCGGGCGCGCTCGTTCGCCAGGTTCCTCCAAGCTCACGTCCAGTGTCCGGACGCCAGGTAGCCTCACGTGCCTCGGGTTCCACTCGCCAGGTCAGGATCTCTGCCGACAGCCTTGTTGCCGGGGCACGCCGATCAACTTCGCTCGGGTCACTGCGATGCCCTTGCCACTCGTAACTGGTAACGGTAGACTTTTCTGCGGCTTGCAAAACCGACCGACAACAGGCAACAGCCAACACAAGCAAGTACCCTCGGTCACCCGTCAAACACCAGACAGAGGCAAAATTTCAAATTCAGTTAGCTAAATTGTTGTCCAATTCTTTGCTCCCACTACAACAAGAGACAAGTGTATAGGATGCAGTGCACAAGGTTCCAAAAACAATTTTGCACATTAACGATACATTAAATAGCAAGGAAAATTATTAATCAGCAATGGAAAAGAGTCTCCTTCAAATCACTTGGGCCATAAAGCACAACTGAGGAAGTAAGGAGGTCCTTCAATTTTGCCCCGATCTGCCTAGAGCATTACCGTTAGCGACGAAACGCTCGTCGAAGGTAGCTATGTTTTGAATGCATGAATCAAAGCATCTGAGTTCGCATTGTGCTGCTCTCTTCCGCAAGCGGCAGAATGCGTTGCAGTATTCGGGCGGTTCGGCTCTCCTCCCTCCGCTACAGCTTCGGCTGTCCATTTCTCTACGAGACCTTTCTTTCCACTTTATGCGTGAAAGTACGGACGTGCACAAGTTGCTCGCTTTGCTGAACGATCTGTCTCGTTCCTTACGCTTTGCGCACCAATCGCGCATTTTCTCAGCACGGGTGCATTTGTGCCGCTGGGATCGCCGCTTCTTTTCCTTTCGCGATCGTTTGCGTTTTCTCACCTTTCGGTGACAGCATTCTTTCATGCACCTGCCTTTCCGCTCTTTTCGGCGGCTGCACTTGAGTGTTTGCTTTCTTTCTGTTGGTGCCAGCTCTTTCAAGCTGCTGGTAACCGGAGCTAGTATGGCGCCGACATCGTCGGAGTGCGGCGCCGTGCCTGCATCGCGGCCAGCAGCGCATGACTCACTGCCAGTCGCGTCCGAACAAGGACAAGGCTCGCTCACGCCAGCCCCCGAGCTAGGCATATCCTCTGCAGGCTCGCCACTCAAGTTGCACTGATCTGCCGGTGTGCCGCATCGCTCAGCGCTAACCGGCGCACGATCATGTTCGTCCGACAGCTGGGGCGTTTCGGATCGCGTGAGGTCCATGTTCGCATTAGGGTTGTTTTCGCCAACACAATTGAGCACGTCAGGACAGGAAGATTCATGGCTCCTGTCTAGTCGCTCGCGGTCGACTTCACAGGTGTGGTTCTCGACAGCGTCCGCGTCATGGGTTTGCCTTCGCTGTTCACCACTCGTGGGCTGCACAGTTTCCATGAACGGCACGTCTTTCTGTGTGTCATGATCTACGACAACGCTGATTTCGGAAATCACCCATTTGTCATCTCCTAGCCTGACTACATCTCCGCCACGCTGTACAACTGCTGCTTCTGAGTTGTCAGGCGGTTGATTTACTGCCAATTCCCCACTCTCGATTGGTGGAATCGGATTGCTTACAGCTACGTGAGGCGGCGTGCAGGACGGCGTCACTGCGGATTTCTCGCCGAGGGAGTCGGCTCCAACCGTCTCAGCTGCCAGTGGCTCGACCAAGGTAACCCTAGAAACTTCTTTTCGAGACTCTATCAGCTCGCTGCTGCGGTCGCATTGCTCGGCCGCTTCCCCAAGCTTTGTCTCATTCTCTGGTGCAAGTACAATTTGCTCCGAGACTTCCTGACTGTCTAGCCATTCGGTTACATCGGCTTTCAACTGATACGCCAAATCAAAGTACGACTTGTAAAAATGTTTCTCGCTCTCATATCTTTTTCGAAGATCCTGAGGCGTTATCTGGTATCGTATCAGCAATGACTCTTTTAGCTCATCGTAATTTTTCAAGCGGTCGCCAACCAATCGCTTGATTTCTTCCGACGCTTCAGCGGAGAGAAGAGCTACCACCTTCTGCGCCCAACTATCTCGCTCGAAACGTTTACTTCTGCAGACATTCTCGAAGTCTGCCAAATACACTGCCATATCCTCGGCGATGAGGAACGGTGGTGGACAGTCTCGCGGTATTGAACCGTTACAATGAATGGCATTAAAAGCTTTAATCTTTTCTACGCTCATTCTATGCGCTGAAATCTCCAGATGCATCAGTTGCCTTACGCGGGCGTCCTCTTTCTCGTGACGTTCCCTACGTTCACGATCCTCTTTCTCGCGACGTTCTCTACGTTCACGATCCTCTTTCTCGCGACGTTGGTCGCGGTTTTGGCGTTCTAGCTTTTCACCCTCCTCGCGCTTATGGAGTGCTAGCCTTTTGGCTTCCTCCTTCCCTTTTCTCTCTTGAATATCATCCCAGGCACCTGCGGCTTCCTCAACCGTCACTTCCTCTGCCTGCATGATCTCAAGAATATCCTTTTTTCTTTTCGCTGAGCCCAAATCGATGCCCAACTCATTACAAATTTGGAGAAGTTCTTTGACCTTGTAACTCTCCATCTTTTACCGGCCTCTTGCTGTTTGCCTTTTTAGAATAGTGTACTATACGTTCGCTATCTCGCTCCTAGCAAGAGATGCGCAAGCCTTTCTCACACTGATTCCCCTCTCAGCATCCCTTGATTTTCAAAACACTTCCTGTAGGCTTGAAACACGCAAGGTTAACACAATGCTGGCGTTTGAGGGAAACTTCAGGTACTCACCGCGCCGAGGTGCCTGACGCCGGTCGATCCCGTAGCTGCCATCCAATGTTGTGCCGGTGGGGTTATCACACAGTAGCCCACCGTGAACAGGGTTGTGCCAAGGAGTTGGTAACGCAGCGCTCGTCACCCGTTTCGTGAACGAGGGCTGTCAGCTCCCTGGGCGGTAGCGATGAATCCGAGTCGGCGTTGGTGAGATGAAGAAAAGGCTTTATACACTATTTACAGGTATTTAAACAAGGATTTCGGCTCTGGGGCCGAAAGCTAACGTAGCCGTACGCGACTGTTCTCGCGCAGCGACGGCCGGGGAGATTCCGCCGCGTCCGCACTGTCAGGGGGCGAACTGCTCCCGACGGACGCTCGTGACGAACTCGCACTCGGAGTCTCGAACGGAAGCACTTGAGACTCCGTCGCCGAGAACCGTTGACGCTCAAAATGGTCCAATCCGACGGCAGCACTTTCGCAGGGCCAATGGGAGAGCTCGCTGCGCTCTCGCTTCAAATATGCCGCGGGGCGAGAAAGGGTTCACCGTCAGGGCCACGGCGCGCCGTGCTGTCTGGACGTTCAGCTCATGTTGAAACACGTCGCTTCTCTCCCTTTGGTACGGCTCGCCTCCAGTGCATTGGTGCTTTGCAGAGAAGTATCCAGAGTTTGTGAAGGAGGCGTTCGCCGAAGAAGTTTGGCGTCCGGCTGAATTTCTGGGCGGCTTTGGCCAGGCACAACAGTACCCACTTTTTAGGTCTAGCGACGAGAAGTATCGGGCATCTCGCAGTCGATCGAGTGCGTTGTCTATGCGGGGAAGTTGGTAAACGTCCTTTTATGCCAAGCATATTAACGTAGGTTTCGGGCCTTCGCGCGACGCCCGGCGGTGGCCACCATTCACCCTGAAGTGGGGTCACGTGACACGTCACGTGATGACGTCACACCGGCTGCAGATGGGGCCTCATATCGCACCGTCGGTCGCCTCCCGGCGGTAGCCACCATTGACCTTGAAGTGAGATCACATGATGCGACATCATGTGATGACGTCACACCGGCTGCAGATGGGGCCTCATATCGCGCCGTCGGACGTCGCCCGGCGGAGGCCTCCACGCTTCGGTTCGCGCCGACGCGCGCGACGCGGCGGCGCGAACCGATCCGACGGCGCGAATCGCTGCATCACCTGATATGTGACGTCACGCCAGGGATGAAGCGGCGCGCACCCGCCGTCACGTCAGTCTCTTTGCCCGCAACCGCGCCAGCGTCTTTGCGCCGGGCGTGTATGCGGTCAAGATGCCTCCAAACGCTAAGGACGTTGATAATAGGAATGCAAAACGAAGGCTGCAGAGTGCTACGGAAACCGATGAAGAACGCGAAGAACGCCTAGCCAAGCGGCGCGCTCAATATGCGGATGCCGTGCTGCCGTCAAGAGTGTGTTTGTCGGGCTGCAAGGAATAGAGTACGACGATTAACCTAAACCCACGTCTCCATTACTTAGCCCCATCCACACTGAGGCAGCTGCTTACCATGCTTCGCATCCACTAGGCTTAACCTTGATAAGCCTCCAATTTTTTTAGTGACGTGATTAAGTTTTTTGTAATCGACACTGAACCGCAGAGTATTCTCCTTCTTTCTCACGAGAACAACCGGCGAAGCCCACGGGCTTGTAGACGGCTGAATGACATCGTCGGAAAGCACTTCGGTGACCTGTCTGAATCGCTGCTAGTTCCGTTGGAGAAACGCGGTATGGGCGTTGGCATACGGGGCGCGTGGTCTCGTCTGTTATTATACGGTGCTTGGCGACCGGAGTTCGGCCCACTTTAGAAGACGTTGCGAAGCAGTCTGCAAAATCTGCCAAGACAGCCGAAAGCACATCCTTCTGAGCCGGCGATAACTCGGTGTTTATTTCGACAGGTGGTAGAACGTGATGAGGTCCAGTGTCGTCTTGAAGGGCTTCTTCCACGGTGCACAAATGTGGACACTCCGCGACTTCTGGGAGGAAGGAGATCACCGTGCCTTTAACAAGGTGATGAAATTCGTTCGAAAAGTTGGTGAGCAGAACGGTAGTGCAGCCATCCCGTAGGTGGACGAGGCCTCGGGCAACAATGAAACCCCTCTCAAGCAGCAGCGGGATATGACCCTCCGCCATGCCTTCAAAGTCATGAAATAGGTCATTCTGCACGCCCATTACGGCACTGCACCGTGGTCGCACCGTGACATCATCCTCCACAATACGCAGAGCATGGCTACAGGGATCGTGGGTGTCTAAGCGTGCCACTGCCCGTTTGGTCGAGAATGTGACTCGTGCCTCGTGTAGGTCGATCCCAGCACCGTTTGCCTGCAAAAAGTCGAGCCCCAGAATCAAATCTCTCGAACATTCGCGCAAGACAACGAATTCCCCGACGTAGACGAAACCGCGGAAGCCAGTTCGGGCTGTGCACCTTCCGGCCGTGCTAATACTAGGGCCCCACCAAGGCGTCACAACTTTGCTCAATTCCTGGACGAGGGCGTGGCTCATTACTGAATAGTCTGCATCGGTGTCAAGTAACGCGATCGTGTCAGTTCCGTCAAGTGTCACGCACAAATCAGAAGTAGCGCGTCGGATGCTGTCGCTACCCTGCCCCTGTGAGAAATCAGCGTATTGGTGTATCGGCGGCGGAGGATCTTCAATTTTTCCGACAGCAGCGGCCCTGCCTCCGGAGACCGCTGGAATTAGTTTTCCCGGTGTGGACTGGGAGAACGCCGCTCAGTATTGCTGGGGTCTCTGCGAGGGCTTGGGGAACGGTACCGCAGCGGAGATGACGATCCTGAGGCATAGCGCCTGTATCTCTCAGGCCTCTGACTGGCCGACAGATGAGCTTCTATTTCGAGCGGCCGTTCGCCGTTCCATGGACAGGGCGCATCGGTTCCGAAGCCGCGAAGTCCCACGGGCATGCACGGTAAAGGTGGCCGGCCTCCCCGCAGTGGTAGCAGATTGGCCTGCGGTCCCGCGTACGCCACACGTCCGACTTGCGAGGGCGTGCAACAGGCGCCTCAGCTTGAGCCGATGCGTCATATGGACTGGTGCGGCTAACCACCGGTGTCGGGTCAGTAGGACCACAGGCAGCTGCTTGACGTGCAACGAACGCGTACGTTCGTTTGTCGTCGACCCGTGGAGGCATGGTAGCAACAGGATCGTAGGCAGCTGCCTGACGAACAACGGATGTGTGTGTGGGCATTTCATCGACGCGCTGCAGTACGTTGGTGACCGGGAATTCACGAGCAGCCTGGCGTACTTCATCTCTGACGACTTCGGTCAGTGATGTCACTGGCGCACTCTGAGGCAGACGGAAACGTTGGAGTTCTTCTCGAACAACCGACCGAATGAGGTCACATAAGGCATCCGCACTGCCTCAATGGCACGACAAAAAAACATCTGGGGCCAGGCTGCTGACACCTCTGTTGCACTGCCGGGCCCGTTGTTGGAGCGTCGTTTCCATGGTCGTTGCTTCCGCGAGGAATTCAGCAACGGTACGCGGTGGACTGCGAACGAGGCCCGCAAACAGCTCCTGCTTAACTCCACGCATGAGGTGGCGAAGCTTCGTCTCCTCCTTCATATTGGGGTCTGCGCGCTGGAAAAGACGGGTCATGTCTTCACAGAACATGCGTACACTTTCATTTGGCCGCTGGTTTCTGAACTGAAGTGCAGCTTCAGCTTTCTCGCGGCGATCGGCGTTGGGGAAGGTGGTCAGAAGTTCATGGCAAAATGCTTGCCAGGTGGTAAGGGCGCCCTCGTGGTTTTCGAACCACGTACGCGCAGACTCTTCTAGGGCGAAGTAAACATTATTGAGCTTTCGCTCGTCCCTCCAGCCGTTGTACCGAGCCACTCGCTCGAAGGTAGCCAGCCAATCCTCAGCGTCTTCGAAGACATCGCCGCGAAAAGATGGTGGTGTTCGCGGCAGGTGGCAAAGGATCGGAGCTCAGAGCCTGGGATCAGTGGCCATGTCGAGGTGACTCGAGAGTTACGGCTGCGTGATCCTCGTAGGGTTGGAAAGGGGCCCAACCTCAGGCGACTGTCCGCGGAGGCGGCGACTGAGTCGCTGGTGGACCGGAGTCAGCTCCGTCGTGAAGCGTGTAAATGGGGAAAAGCGCACCCACACCTCCACCAGACAGTAACGGGTATTGCGCCAAACGTCCAGGCAACGCCCTGAGCCTAGAAGACTGCCGAAGTCCAAGAGCGGTCCGAGAAGCGGTCTGAGCGCGGTTCCAGGCAACCAACTTCGTCCTCTACGTGAACTAGCAACCACTTCATAGTGCACGTCAACTAGCCACTGATTGTCTCCGCTTCGTCGTCGACTATAGTTTGTGTATATATATATATATATATATATATATGAAGGGGAAATGAGGGTACTCGTTATAATACATGAAGGAAAGACGCCAAAAGTCGGCGAGGCCGAGGAGAGCACTGGGGATTGTAATTTGTTTTTTTTTTTTTATTTTACTTCGATAATTCCATAAATTAGTAATGTAATCTGTTCAGGGGAAAGTTAGTTAAACGCAATGTAGAAGAAAAAACAACGTGCCGATGGTGGGAACCGAAGCCACGACTTCCGAATATCGCGTTCAGTGCTCAGTTAGAAGAGCACCGGACGCGATATTCGGAGGTCGTGGTTCGGTTCCCACCATCGGCACATTATTTTTTTTTCTACTTTGCTCTTATACATCTCAGTTGGAAGAGCAATGAGAAAATAAAAACGTATGCGTAAACCGCATTTTCCAAAAAAGTATTCCTAATTATTAAATATAAAGGTGGAATATAAAAAGTAAGGGTGCAACTCAAACTACACACAAGAACTATTGACATAAACAGAATATTCCTAAGATAGCGAAGAATGCTGACAAAAGACTCATTACAAAATAAAAGATTGGGGGGGGGGGGTAGAAAATCAGCGTGTATAGTTTGGAATATTGTTGATTACTTGTTGAACCATTTGGATCAGAATTGCACAACCAGTGGTAATTCTGAGAAGACAGGGGTAATTATGCTGTGTAATCTTTGATGAACATAGAAACTCTAAACGAGAAATAAGAGAAGCTGTAATGGAGCGATCTAAAAAATAGTGATGGAAGTCTGTACATAACATTCCACAAGAATAAAGAGAAGATTATTATAGGCCAATATTTTTAAAACGATAATGGAATCTACTATGCCCAGTGATTAATGTTATGCGAGCCTTTCTGGGTAGACAAATGGCAGGAACACCGAGATATTTGGGATCCAATTGAATACTTCTGTTCCTCCATTATTTTGTCGTCAATAAATGCTTTATAGAACAAGTGATGAATGATGTAAACGTGAACGCATGCAGCGTCGCGACAGAGTAGACGCGTGTACTTGGCAGTGCTGACCGCTACTTCCAACAGCCAAACCTGCCAACTCACCCCCAGAAATAATAGAGTGGCCCCAGTTATGAAGCCGAAAAAATGGAGCTAGAGAATACCATCGATAGAGATCTTTCTTAATAGTAAATATGTTTGGATTAAACGAAGTAATTGATGATGGGACAGAAAGAACAGATAGACAGTCAGTGCATTAATGAATAGGCATAGATGGAGGATGATTATTAGCATATTCAACAGCAGAATGATACGCTACAAGCTCATTGGCGTATGCACTAAAAGGTGGCTCTAAAGAAAGAGGAAGGCCGTATAAAATATATGGTGTTGAGCTAAGTACAGCAAAAGCCACACCTGCAGAGTGATGAGTGAAAGAGACATCGGTGTAAATATGCAAGGCATGTTGAATAGAATAATAGAGGGCTTCCTGATAAGTAAGATGAATAATAGAAAATTTAAATTTCAATTAGGGATGATCATTCCAGGGATTGAAAAAAATAAATTGCGGATTGATTATAAAATGTATTACCATATTCTGCAGATTCCCGTTGTGTTAAGATCCTAAACTCCGCGCATAACTGATTGAGATTAATCGGCAAAGGGAGTACAAACCATATTCTGCAGATTGCCGTTGTGTTAAGATCCTAAACTCCGCGCATAACTGATTGAGATTAATCGGCAGGGGGAGTAAATTCGCAAGAACATGGAGAGCTGTGGTATGGGTAGTAGCGTAGGCACAAGTAACAGCGAGAAGGGGAATTCTTTGATGTGCTAAGACGCGATCTTTTAGTCGTTAAAAAGAGGCAATGAAATCACCATGCTAGCGCTGCGTAGGTAATAATGGGAAGGATAGCGTTGCGATAAATTTTGTTTTCCTGAGCTTGGCCGCAGACGTCGGCCAACATCATTAGGTCAGACAGCCCGTAGCGCGGGTTGGTCATGTTCTTAAAGAGCTAGCTTTCCCACGTTGGTGCGCCAAAATGTAGGATTCTCTACGGGGCTGCGGCTCCGCTCTCAGAGCAAACAATGCTCCGCTAGCTCAGACCACAGTAGTGGCCCCAAGAACAACACGAACACCGAGGACCAAAGGGTTAACCGTTTAAAGGGCCTCCTCGGCCGCGCACGCGCGATCAAGCAACGCAGTGTTCACCTGAGCAGTCTGTCTCTCCCGGGACGCGTCCATTCACTTGGCCCGTCCGGTCCGCACTGTCGAGCTCATTGCTCACACTACACACGCACTCACCTCTCCCCGAAACCACACCGCCAACACACACCGCGCGCGCCTTTTTCTTTTTATTTTTTTTTTTTATTTTTAGGAAGGGAAAGTTGGGGGGGAGGGGGGCGGTAACTGTCTCACTTGTTTTCTGTGCACACCGCAACCGCGCTCTAAGGGAAGAGAGGAAGATGGGAGTGAAAGTGGAAAGAGAGAAGGAGGAGCCGTAGTGGAGGGCTACGGAGTAATTTCGATCACCTGGGGATCTTTAACGTGCGCTGACATTGCGCAGCACACGGACGCCTCTTCGTTTCGCCTCCATCGAACCGCGCGCGCCACCCTCGCCACAGCAGTCGAGGGCGAGAGGGTTGAAGTAGGCCGCCACGCGATCTGGAGAGGATAGGCCGTGCTTCACCCTCGCCGCCACACCGTAGCCAGGAGGGGAAGGAGCCGTGATACGTGCCTTCCCTCAATTTGATGCAAATGAAAAGGGGCTACACGGAAATGTAAGTGAAGCAAGTGTCAAAGTTTAGTGTTAATAATAATTGGTTCACAGGAAAGGAAAGGCGCAGTATCTGTCACACTTGTTTTTGTAGACACCTGAAGCGCGCCGTAAGGGAAGGGAGGAAGGTGGGAGTTAAAGTGGAAAGAGAGAAAGAGAAGCCGTAGTGGAGGCCTACGGAGTAATTTCGACCACCTAGGGATCTTTACCGTGCGCTGACATCGCACAGCACACGGACACCTCCTCGTTTCGCCTCCATCGAAACGCAGCCGTCGCGGTCGGGTGCGAACCCGGGTACTCCAGCGCAGTAGTCGGGCGTATTACAACTGCACCACCCCGGCGGGGCCAAACTTTAGTGTTAGAAGTAAGAATTTTAATGAATTTACCCCGCTGCACAAAAGTAAGCCAGCCATCTATTATTAATATTATTAATAATTAGAAATTGTTTTTGACTATTATCTAAGCTTCATCCCTCATAAGAATCACTTACTAACTAAAATTCAAGTGTAATGTTAGACGCAAGAATTTTAGTTTGTAAGTGAGTATTTTGCGGATAAAGCTTAGATGACAGTCAAAAACAATTCCTAATATTTAAATAATTTAATAATAGATGGTTGGCTTACGTTTGTGCAGCGCGTTAAGTCTGTTAAAAATAACACGTAAGAACATTTCGATGTGTTTTATGAAGCTGTATAAGCAGAGCTCCGCGAAAGACCAGACGGAGGGACTTCGGGGTCGAAAAGGTTCTGTGTGCAGTTTGACCGGAGTTCGTCTCCATACCACGGGCATAAAAATCTGATGACATGCCGTTAGTGCTCCCTTTTCGTATATTTTGTGTTTAGTGTGTAAGTGCGTGTTGATATTTCTTTGAAGGGAAAGTGTGGGATATTATTTGTGTGCTTTTCGATCAGTATAAGATGCGCTTACTATTCTTTGACACAAAATATCTGTATTGTGCCCACCTTGATGCACCCCCAGTCCACGTTGCTTTTACAATTCAGTGGGTCTGAGTGTCAGGACAATAGAAAGCTTTCAATTTCATATCTGAATTCTATTTGTATTAGGTTCGATATAGTGACCTATCTTTGCAAGAACAAGATATGTCAATTGTGTTAGGCGCCGCTGATAATTTAAAGCACTTTTCAGCTGAAGTCAACATAAGGTTTTCTATACCTGTGCTGGCTGTTCAGCAGTTTCTGATTTGTCAACCGTTTTTTTTTATATTTTCACTTTTCTTGAACCAACATCTGCTACCTGAATCCCGCTCTGAAAAACATCTTGGCTAAGGTTTCTTGCTGCTTGTCATCACTTTGCCACGCACGAGCTCGCTCAACCAGCTGCATATGTTTTCTTAATAACACGTTAAACATAGAAAATTTCAAGTTCTGGAGCTATCATTTCAGAGGCGAAATAATGCTTTTATTTCTCAGTTCCGTCAACTCTGAGCTCATCAAAAGAAGTATAGTTCGTTTAGTGTTCAAAAAGTGAGTAGAAGACAGTGCGTGACCGAAAATGAGACGTCTTTATATCTAATGGGCTTTATATCTGGTATATTCTAGTTTAATTTATTTATTGTTCTGCACATCCTGCATTAACATGAAAATTAATTGTCGGGGACTTCTTTGCATAACCTAAAGTAGAGCATAGGCTAAATAGTTTTACTAAAAGCCTGTGCTATTTGACAGCAAAAACAAAAGAGCGTCAGCTGATCATTTACATGCGTCAAATGAAGTTGCATAAAGACGGAAATATGCAACTTCAAACTTAAAATCAAACTTCACTAGTTTCACAACTCAAACACAAATGTGCTGTTTTTTAGACGACAGAAAAAAACACGGTAAGTAGCAGCCGAGCATTTGCCCACGCCACAAGCCTTACATCAGTGCTCGGAAATAAGCCTTGCATTGCGCTGCACATCAAAATGAGACAGCTTGTGCTATTCTCCGATGCGAAGACATGTGGAAAGAGAGAGTGCATTACATGTCGTTAAGATCTTCTGTATCACAGTTTTCATTTGTGACTGCATCTCCAATAGAGTTTGGAGTGCAAGCAACGAGTTTTAGAGCTTATTTCATTATAATGAAATAAGCTTTACCCACCCCCCTCTGTAATGCCTTTGGCCCCGAGGGTACAATAAATAAATAAATAAATATATATATATATATATATATATATATATATATATATTTATATATATATATATATATATTGTAGGGGTGTGTTTATTCGGTAAACCCAGATGGATCCAGCCGCTCAGGAGAAACTCGCAGCGGAGCCTCAGGCGTGGCGAAAGAACAAGGCAGCGACCAACTTCTTCGTCCTTGAGAGCGGCAGCACGCGACGCATGTCAGTGGTTATAACGATGAAGATTACCACACTACAGTTTCCCTCCGGGCAGAGAAGGAGCCATCCTAGCGACTCACGGAGCCGAAAGGACAGACGGATCGTAGTAGGGCTTGATTGCCCCGCCGGTGTGACGCAGTGGTAAGACGCCTGAGTACTGTGCCGGAGTTCCCGGGTTCGAACCCGACCTCGGCGGCTGCGTTTCGATGGAGGCGAAACGAAGAGGCGTCCGTGTGCTGTGCGATGTCAGCGCACGTTAAAGATCCCGAGGTGGTCGAAATTACTCCGCAGCCCTCCACTAAGGCTCCTCTTTCTCTCTTTCCACTTTCACTCCCACCCTCATCCCTTCCCTTGCGGCGCGGTTCAGGTGTTCACAGAGCAAGTGTCACATATACTGCGCCTTTCCCTTCCTATGAACCAACCAACCAATCGGTCCACATGAACTATTTCGCGTCCACGACGACGCAAGTCCGCAGATGGCGTAACGGGCTCAAGTACGTAGTTCACAGGAGATGTTTTTTGAAGGACTCGGTATGGAGCGTGATACTGAGCAAGAAGCTTCTTTGACAGGCCGGCGGTTGTGGCAGGGACCCAGAGCCACACCTCGGAGTTGGGCGCACATGAAGGCGCCTCGCCAGTGTCACGATGGTGCTTTTGTTGGCACTGGTTTTCCTTTGTAAGCGAACGAGCGAGCTGACGGCATTCTTCTGCGTATTGGGCGGCGTCCGAGAGTGGCGTCGATTCAGAAACATCAGGGCGGTAGGGAAAAAGCGCGTCCGTTGTGCAGGTTGGCTCGCGCTCGTAAAGAAGAAAGAAGGGAGAGAATCCAGTGGTGGTCTGTATCGCAGTGTTGTACGTGTAGGTTACGAAGGGAAGAACGTGGTCCCAGTTGGAATGAGCGTCGTTGACGTACATGGCCAGCATGTCACTCAGAGCACGGTTGAAGCGTTCTGTCAGGCCATTCGTCTGAGGGTGGTAAGAAGTAGCGGTGCGATGAATGATGCGACATTCTTTCAGTAGGGCCTCGAGAGCGTCGCACAAGAAAACGCGTCCGCGGTCACTGAGCAGTTCCTTCGGAGTCCCGTGGCGAAGGATCAAGTTGTTGAAAAGGAACAAAGCAACGTCTCTTGCGGAGGCAAAGGGTAACGGTGATGTTTCAGTGTAGCGAGTAAGATGGTCTACTGCTGCAATAATCCACCGGTTTCCAGCAGGAGTGGTAGGAAGAGGGCCACAGAGATCTATGCCAACGCGGTCAAACGGACGAGCAGGGCAGGGTAACGGCTGCAACGAAATAGGGGACTTCTGAGGATTTTTTCGGCGTTTACAAGATTTGCAAGCACGCACGAAATGTCGTACGAAGCGGTACATTCCACGCGAGTAAAATCGCAGACGTAGGCGCATGTAGGTTTTCAATACGCCACCGTGAGCACATTGTGGGTCACCATGATACGCAGCACAAATGTCGGCACGGAGAAGACGCGGGATGACTAGAAGCCACTTCCGTCCATCAAGCAAATAATTGCGGCGATAGAGAAGACCGTCACGAATGGAGAAGTGGTGGGCTTGGCGGACGAGCGCTTTGGATGAATGACCGGGAGTAGGACTTGAGAGAAAATCCAAAAGTGCATTGATCCAGGGGTTATTCCGCTCCTCGGTAGCCATGTCGATAGTAGCAAGAGTCGACAAATCGTAGGCACAGACGTGGTCAGACGAAGTATCTCTAGGCAATGGCGACGGGGAAAGAGCATCCGCGTCCGTATGCTTCAGGCCTGATCAATAAATGACATGAATGTCAAACTCCTGGAGACGAAGAGCCCAGCGAGCAAGGCGACCGGATGGGTCTTTCAGAGAGGCAAGCCAGCACAAAGCGTCGTGATCGGTTACGACATAAAACTGTCGGCTATACAAATAGGGACAAAATTTTCCGATGGCCCAAATTTTGACCAAACATTTTCTTTCTATTACTGAATGATTAGACTGCTTTCGTCAATGTTCGGCTGGCGTATGTCACAACATACTCGCTGTAACCAGGCTTACGTTGGGTAAGGACGGCACCAAGCCCGATACTGCTGGCATCAGTGTGGATCTCCGTAGGCGCAGTCGGATCAAAGTGGCGTAGAATGGGAGGTGAAACCAAAAGGTGGCGTAAAGTGTCGAAGGCTTTATCGCAGGCTGGAGTCCAGGCAGAAAGGTCGGAGCTGCCGGCAAGGAGCCGGGTCAGAGGAGCAATGATAGAGGCGAAGTTCAAGATGAAGCGTCGAAAGTAGGAGCAGAGGCCGATAAAGCTCCGAAGCTGCTTCAGGAAGGTTGGCTTCAGGAACTCTGCAACTGCGCGAAGTTTGGTGGGGTCGGGAGAATGCCGTCCTTAGACACTACGTGGCTTAAAATTGTGAGTTTTCGAGCGGCAAATTGGCACTTCTTCAAATTCAACTGAAGCCTAGCGTCGGCGAGACACGTGAGGACATGCTTTAGGTGGAGAAGGTGAGAAGAAATGTCGGTAGAGAAAACTACGATGTCATCTAGATAACAAAGACAGGTCTGCCACTTGAGTCCACGAAGAACAGTGTCCATCAGGCGCATGAAAGTAGCTGGGGCATTGCAAAGGCCAAAGGGCATAACGTTGAACTCGTATAACCCATCCGATGTTATAAAGGCAGTTTTCGAGCGGTCATCATCAGCCATCGGTACCTACCAGTAGCCGGAGCGCAAATCCAAAGAGGAGAAATACTCGACTCCCTGTAAACAGTCCAAGGCGTCGTCGATTCGCGGCAGAGGGTAGACATCTTTGCGTGTGATTTTGTTTAGCCTACGGTAATCGACGCAAAACCGGATGGAACCATCTTTTTTAGTGACCAAAACAGCCGGAGAAGCCCATGGACTGTTAGATGGCTGTATGATGCCCCAGCGAAGCATGTCGTCCACGTTATCAGCAATGACTTGGCGCTCAGAGGCCGACACGCGATAGGGACGCTGTCGTAAAGGTGCGTTTGTACCAGTGTCGATTGTGTGCGTAACTACAGACGTGCGACCGAGCGCGGTGTGAGGAAGGTCGAAGGCAGAAGTGAAGTTCTGTAGAAGAGCAGCGAGTTGATCGCGTTGTGCGGGTGGAGGATCTGCGTCAATAGCTTGTTGAAGAACATCGGGTGGTGTCGAAGCGGTCGCTATATCGCAAGAGCTGAGCACATTAACGTCTAATGAAGTAGGCGTTGCAGGAAGAGTATTTACAAGCACGGGATCAAGTTCTTCAATACGACCGAGACACTCGCCGCGTAGCAGGAAGGACGGGCACGAAAATGGATTTGAGACGTACATTGCACTCAGGCCATCTTCGAACTTGAAGACAGCAAATGGAAGCAGGAGGCAGGGATGGCGTGAAGCGGCGTCGGAAGGCGTGAAGAAGACAGTCGAACTAATAACGCTTTCACAGGAGAGTGGAACGAGGGCAGCAGAAAATGGAGGAATGTCTGTGTCACTGGCGACGAGGAGTTTTGCAGGCCGGGTAGGGACGTACCACAAGACGGTATCACAAAGAGGTAAAAAGGAAACTTCCGCGCGGGCGCAGTCAATACCGGCATGATGAGTGGAAAGGAAATCGTAGCCCAGGATGATGTCGTGTGAGCAGGGAGACAGTACAATAAACTCGATGGTGTATAAGACGTCTTCGATGAGAACACGGGCCGTGCACGCCGCTGAGGGATGTATGCGCTGTGATGAGGCGGTGCGAAGCGAAAAGTCGGAAAGCGCTGTGGTCATCTTACGAAGACGACGGCAAAGAGCTTCACTGATGACGGATACGGCAACGCCCGTGTCGACAAGAGCGAGTACTGCGACGCCGTCGACAAACACTTGAATTACGTTAGTGGGAGAACACCGAGGACTTGAAGAGTTCGAAACAAGCGTAGTTCTTGCCCCGGCAACTGCGACTGTTAGTTTCCCTCAACAGTGCCGGTAGAACGTCGAAGTGGGGATGGGGAACGGCGACGAGGGGAAGGTGATCGGCGAGTTGTATACGTTTGATTGTCACGAGATACAAAGTCGGAACCGTGCGGATTTCTCGGCGAGGGCTGCTCTGTATTGTAGGAGTAGTTCCATAGGTCAGGTCGAGAAGGTGGAAGGCGTTGGCGGCAAAGGCGTGCGACATGGCCCGACAGCCCGCAAGAGTAGCAGATTGGCCGGTTGTCCGCGGTACGCCAAGGGTGTGCAGGGCGTTGGCGTACCCTTGGAATAGGGACATGGAATGCAGACCCAGGCAAAGGCGAAGGAAGTTTGGAAGGAGCGGCCTGGTAGAAAAGAGATGCTGATGGCATATGCGGCCTGGCCGCAACTTGGGCGTAAGTCAGTGGTGCCGTTACTTGCGCCGGCACTGGGCTGGGCGGCAGCACAGGGCTGGGCGGGAGCATGGAGCTGGGCGGAAGGACATCAGCGATGTGATCTTGAACGGCACGCCGTATGGTAGGGGTCAAAGACGGAGCCATGTCAGGAGCAAGGCGGCCAGTATCCTGTAACTGAGGGACCAGTGATAGCTGGCGGGCGACCTCTTCTCGAACGAAGGCTTTGATTTGCTGACGTAAAGGGCTGTCCTCTGATGGAGTTGAACCGCCCAGCGCTGGTGAAGAGATGGCGTCGTCTCTAACACCGGACCGCCGGGTAGAAGCGCGCTTCTTACGAAGCACGTCGTAGCTCTGGCAAAGCTTAATCACGTCACTGACCGTGGCAGGATTTTTCACCCAGAGCACGCGTCGTCAGAGATGCCTTTCATGATGTTTTCGATCTTATCCGCTTCGGACATTAGCGGATCGACACGCTTGCATAGGTCCACGATGTCTTCTATATAACTAGTGAACGACTCTTCGACATGCTGAGTGCGCTCACGCAAGCGTTGTTCTGCCTGGAGTTTACGAACTGCAAGGCGGCCGAACACTTCCTCAAAATTCTTTTTAAATGCAGAGTAAGATGGCAGGTCTGCCTCATGGTTGCGAAACCAGAGGTTCACCACGTCAGTCAGATAAAAGATTACATTACTTAGCTTGATAACGTCGTCCCATCTGCTGTAGCTACTGACGCGCTCATATGCCGACAACCAATCGTCGACGTCCTGGTAGGCTGTGCCACTGAAGAGGCACGGATCACGCTACCGTAGAGCTCCAGAACACAGCACGGTGGTTGGGAGGGGCGACGATGTCGAGGCAGTGTCGTCCGGAATGCTGGAAGCAAAGGGTAATGTGCGGCTCCTTAGTTCCAGGGTGGACGGGAACGTACCCCGCAGCACCTGCACCAATTGAAGGGGTGTGTTTATTCGGTAAACCGAGATGGATACAGCCGCTCAGGAGGAACTCGCAGCGGAGCGTCAGGCGTGGCGAAAGATCAAGGCAGCGACCAACTTCTTCGTCCTTGAGAGCGGCAGCACGCGACGCATGTCAGTGGTCATAACGATGAAGATTACCACACTACAATATATATATATATATATATATATATATATATATATATATATATGAAGGGGAAATGAGGGTGCTCATTATAATATATGAAGGAAAGACGACAAAAGTCGGCGAGGCGAAGGAAAGCATTGGGGATTGTAATTTATGTTTTTTTTTATTTTACTTCGATAATCCCATAAATTAGAAATGTAATCTGTTCAGGGGAAAGATAATTAAACGCAATGTAGAAGATAAAACAACGTGCCGTTGGTGGGAACCGAAGCCACGACCTCCGAATATCGCGTTCGGTGCTCAGTTAGAAGAGCATCGGACGCGATATTCGGAGGTCGTGGGTTCGGTTCCCACCATCGGCACATTGTTTTTTCTTCTACTTTGCTTTTAATTATCTCAGTTGGAAGAGCACTGAGAAAACAAAAACGTATGCATAAACCGCATTTTCCAAAAAAGTATTCCTAGTTATTAAATATAAAGGTGGAATATAAAAAATAAGGGTGCAACTCAAACTACACACAAGAACTATTGACATAAACAGAATATTCCTAAGATAGGGAAGAATGCGGACAAACTCAGAACAAAATAAAAGGTTGGGGGGGGGGGGGGTAGAAAATCAGCGTGTATAGTTTGGAATATTGTTGATTACTTAATGAACCATTTGGATCAGAATTGCACAACCAGTGGGAATTCTGAGAAGATAGGGGTAATTATGCTGTGTAATCTTTGATGAACATATAAACTCTAAACGAGAAATAAAAGAAGCTGTAATGGAGCGATCTAAAAAATAGTGATGGAAGTCTGTACATAACATTCCACAAGAATAAAGAGAAGATTATTATAGGCCAATATTTTTAAAACGATAATGGAATCTCGCAGATTATGACTAGCAGCTTACCGGTATCGCTCAAGAGGAAAGTATACAACAGTTGCATCTTGCCTGTACTCACCTATGGGGCTGAAACGTGGAGGCTAACCAAGAGAGTTCTACTTAAGTTGAGGACAACCCAGAGGGCTATGGAACGAAAAATGGTAGGGGTAACATTAAGAGATAGAAAGCGTGCAGAGTGGGTCAGAGAAATAACTCAAGTTAACGACATTCTAGTGGAAATTAAGAAGAAGAAATGGACATGGGCAGGACATGTAGTGCGAAGAGAGGATAACCGATGGTCGCTGAGGGTAACAAACTGGATTCCAAGGGAAGGAAAGCGTAGCAGGGGGCGGCAGAAAGTTAGGTGGGCGGATGAGATTAAGAAGTTCGCAGGGGTCAAGTGGATGCAGCTAGCACAGAACCGGGTTAAGTGGAGAGATATGGGAGAGGCCTTCGCCCTGCAGTGGGTATAATCAGGCTGATGATGATGATGATGATGAATGGAATCTACTATGCCCAGTGATTAAAGTTATGAGAGCCTTTCTGGGTAGACAAATGGCAGGAACACCGAGATATTTGGGATCCAATTGAATACTTCTGTGCCTCCATTATTTTGTCGTCAATAAATGCTTTATAGAACAAGTGATGAATGATGTAAGCGTGAACGCATGCAGCGTCGCGACAGAGTAGACGCGTGTACTTGGCAGTGCTGACCGCTACTTCCAACAGCCAAACCTGAGAACTCACACCAAGAAATAATAAAGTGGCCCCAGTTATGACGCCGAAAAAATGGAGCTAGAGAATACCATCGATAGAGATCTTTCTTAATAGTAAATATGTTTGGATTAAACGAAGTAATTGAAGATGGGACAGACAAAACAGATAGACAGTCAGTGCAGAAATGAATAGGCATAGATGGAGGATGATTAATAGCATATTAAACAGTAGAATGATACGCTACAAGCTCATTGGCATATGTACTAAAAGGTGGTTCTAAAGAAAGAGGAAGGCCGCATAAAATATATGGTGTTGAGCTAAGTACAGCAAAAGCCACACCTGCAGAGTGATGAGTGAAAGAGACATCGGTGTAAATATGCAAGGCATGTTGAATAGAATAATAGAGGGCTTCCTGATAAGTAAGATGAATAATAGAAAATTTAAATTTTAATGAGGGGTGATCATTCCAGGGATTGAAAAAAATAAATTGCGAATTGATTATAAAATGTATTACCATATTCTGCAGATTCCCGTTGTGTTAAGATCCTAAACTCCGCGCATAACTGATTGAGATTAATCGGCAAAGGGAGTACAAACCATATTCTGCAGATTGCCGTTGTGTTAAGATCCTAAACTCCGCGCATAACTGATTGAGATTAATCGGCAGGGGGAGTAAATTCGCAAGAACATGGAGAGCTGTGGTATGGATAGTAGCGTAGGCACAAGTAACAGCGAGAAGGGGAATTCTTTGATGTGCTAAGACGTGATCTTTTAGTCGGTGAAAAGAGGCAATGAAATCACCATGCTAGCGCTGCGTAGGTAATAGTGGGAAGGATAGCGTTGTAATAAATTTTGTTTTCCCGAGCTCTCCCGAGCTTGGCCGCAGACGTCGGCCAACATCATTAGGTCAAACAGCCCGTAGCGCGGGTTGGTCATGTTGTTCTTAAAGAGCTAGCTTTCCCACGTTGGTGTGCCAAAATTTAGGATTCTCTACGGTGCTGCGGCTCCACTCTCAGAGCAAACAACGCTCCCCTAGCTCAGACCACAGTAGTGGCCCCAAGAACAACAGGAACACCGAGGACAAAAGGGTTAACCGTTTAAAGGGCTTCCTCGGCCGCGCGCGCGCGATCAAGCAACGCAGTGTTCACCTGAGCAGTCTGTCTCTCCCGGGACGCGTCCATTCACTTGGCTCGTCCGGTCCGCACTGTCGAGCTCATTGCTCACACTACACGCGCACTCACCTCTCCCCGAAACCACACCGCCAACACACACCGCGCGCGCCTTTTTATTTTTTTTTTTTTATTTTTAGGAAGGGAAAGTTGGGGGGGGGGCGGTAACTGTCTCACTTGTTTTCTGTGCACACCGCAACCGCGCTCTAAGGGAAGGGAGGAAGATTGGAGTGAAAGTGGACAGAAAGAAGGAGGAGCCGTAGTGGAGGGCTACGGAGTAATTTCGACCACCTGGGGATCTTTAACGTGCGCTGACATCGCACAGAACACGGACGCCTCTTCGTTTCGCCTCCATCGAGACCGCGCGCGCCTCCGTCGCCACAGCAGTCGAGGGAGAGGGGGGAAGTAGGCCGCCACATGATCTGGAGACGATAGGCCGCGCTTCAACCTCGCCGCCACGCCGTGGCCAGCAGGGGGAGGAGCCGTGATACGTGCCTTCCCTCAATTTGATGCAAATGAAAAGGGGCTACACGGAAATGTAAGTGAAGCAAGTTTCAAAGTTTAGTGTTAATAATAATTGGTTCACAGGAAAGGAAAGGCGCAGTATCTGTCACACTTGTTTTTGTAGACATCTGAAGCGCGCCGTAAGGGAAGGGAGGAAGGTGGGAGTTAAAGTGGAAAGAGAGAAAGAGAAGCCGTAGTGGAGGCCTACGGAGTAATTTCGACCACCTAGGGATCTTTATCGTGCGCTGACATCGCACAGCACACGGACACCTCCTCGTTTCGCCTCCATCGAAACGCAGCCGTCGCGGTCGGGTTCGAACACGGGTACTCCGGCACAGTAGTCGGGCGTATTACCACTGCACCACCCCGGCGGGGCCAAACTTTAGTGTTAGGAGCAAGAATTTTAATGGCTTTACCCCGCTGCACAAACGTAAGTCAGCCATCTATTATTAATATTATTAATTATTAGGAATTGTTTTTGACTGTTATCTAAGCTTCATCCCTCATAAAAGTCACTTACTGACTAAAATTCAAGTGTAATGTTAGACGCAAGAAATTTAGTTTGTAAGTGATTATTATGCGGGATGAAGTTTAGATAAGAGTCAAAAACAATTCCTAATAATTTAAATAATTTAATAATAAATGGTTGGCTTACGTTTGTGCAGCGCGGTAAGTCTATTAAAAATAACACGTAAGAACATTTCGATGTGTTTAATTAAACCCGATACGTGTTGCACCAGCTTTGGACTAAAGTCAAAACATTTGATCCTCTTTGGATAACTCTCGACTATTCTTACCTAATAAAATGATAATAGTATCATCTGCATATGCCTGAATATGGATAGGTGAGGAGAAAGAAAGATTCATAGAGGTCATAAATTGTAATGTTCCAAAGCAAAGGTGAGATGGGTGAGCCTTGCGGAGTGCCGAAGGCAGAAGAGAAAGAAAGAGTACATGTAGGAGATTGATATATTAATTCTCTGTTATGCAAAAAAGAAGCCAAAAATAGACAGAGCTTTTGTGGACTACGACGTTTCCTCAAAAATTGTAAAATCAACGGATGCCAAAAACTATTGAAAGAACCTTTAAAGTCTAAAAAAATTAAACCGACATGTATTTTTAGTTGTTTACAGATACGTAATAACTACCGTAAATGATAACGGGCTTGAAGAGAACTTCGACAGTGCCTGAATCCATACTGATTTCTACGGGTAAGCTATTTTCAAACAAGAAGTAATATAATCTGCCATAAAGTGGACGCTCAAGGACCTTTCCAAAAGACGAGTTGAAGCAAATCGGTCGATAAGTGTGTGGAAGCTGTGATGGTCTGTTTGGTTTAGGAATGATAATAATCCTGCCAATTTGCGATGTATGAGGAAAGCAACCCAAATTGAAGTTAGAATTAGATATAGAAATGAAAAAAGAAGGTGAGCGTAAAACAATGCGACAACCAAGCGAGGGAAGACCAAATCAGAGCCTGCAGAACATTTCAAATTTGTCGAGTGAATTGCAGCTTCAATTTTATCAACAGTGAACGGTGGATGTTAACTTGTGTTATTATAAGACTGCGAGTTAATATCCAGACCGTGAGAAGGTTAAGGGAGGTTAACAGGCGAATCTTCAATAGCGACGTGAGTACGAAGTAGGAGCTGTACAGTTTAAGTTAGCATTTTGGTGTATGGGCCGTCCGAAAATTGCAGAGGAGGTATTACTGAAAAGTACCTCAACTTTCCAAAAGAAGATTTGTATGGTTTATGAAAAAGAAATTTGCGCGTAGCTGAGGAGCCAATCTCCTTTACATAATTGTCGTGTGTTCTAATGTTAGCTTCATAATAAAGTGAGTGGTGGAAAGATCTCAACTCAGGTTATGAAAAGCTCTGAAAACGGCGAAGAACAGCGCGTACTCGCGACCGCTCCATGCGCATCAGCCGTCCACCAAATGGATCCCTCGTGCAATTTAGGTTTAACTAAACGCAAGTTCTGCTTATACAGCTTCACAAAACTGTCAATAAATTTTGCGATGACATGATCAAGGGCAGGCGCTGAATACAGCTTATCGCTATAAAAAGATAGAAACCGATTCAGGAAAGCTAACTGGGAAATTAAAGGAGTGGAGCTAGCTCTGGTGAGTCGCTTGAGCAGCGTCAAAGGTTTAAAAAAAAAAAAAACGAATATGAAAGTGACGAATCTGCAATAAATCTCCAGGAATAGCATTTTACTACTAATTTAGGAGAGGCCAAGCAGGAGATACATTCCACTTAACTTGGACGGTAAGGGGTTTCTTAGGTAGGTAAAGAATCCGGATCATTAAGAATAACTAAGTTGTTGGAAGCCGTAAAACCTTGAACATGATATTTTTAAAGGTCAGTAAAATCTCCGCCCCATAATATGGTTTTTGTATTAAAGCCCTCTAATATTATAATTTTATCGGTGGGTTAATTTTGTATACAAGTGGTAAGCAGAGCAATAGAAGGTTCAATATCCGCGCGTGGAGGTATATATACTCCTATAAAACGAAATTGATTCGTCAATATCAAAGCAACAACTTCAGGAGAGACAAAAGTTGGAAAAATATGAAAACTCGGATTATCAAGCAGTATCACACACCGAAGGTTATCAGCAGTAGAACAGATTTTATGAAATGCGGAGGGAATTTCTATAAATTCATTTTTGGTAGTTGTATACGGATCACTGACAGTGATGTTGTTGTCTTGAATATGTTTAACCATTGAAGAAGTCGCTCAATTGGTGTGATCTAAATTTACTTGGACAAATTTATTATTGGCCATATTAAAGAAGTAAAATCTTATAAACGAGCTTTACACGGGCGGAACACTCAGCAGAGACTTTCTGCAAACTGCAAAAAAGACTATTTTAGCAGTATCGGTGACATATCAGAATACTCGCTTCTCCCACCTGCATGAGAGGTAACATAGAAATACCAAAACAGGGAACAAAGAAAGTTAAAGAATAAAAATAGAATAAATTCAAGTAGAACAAGAGTACAAAAACCGGCAGGTCATCTGTATAAAATAATGAGGCTACACGGATGAAAATTTAGACCATTGGAAATTAGGAATAAGTGCGTAAAAAAGGAGCAAGGAAACAGCTGAGGTTAACTGTGTTCCGCTATACCACTGGTTCTCTGTAACCTCTCCCCGTAGACCGGACAAAGGAAGCCAATGAACTTGGAAACGATTCCCAGTACTCCCAAGTCCGGTCTACGGGGCAGGGTAATAAAAAAAGAATTGATCAATTTTCATAGTCAGTTCGAGCCCGCAGGCGCGCAAATCCCATCGCAAGAATGGGGCACTGCGTATGACCCACTGAATGCGCAGAATTTCGGCCAGCAAGCTTCCCCTCATGACAAGTACAACTGTCACCAAGCTGCGAAGTTCATTCCATACTGCAATGAGGCCTGTGAATTTGGTACAAACTCCCTTAGTGGGCTCGCTTCGCTTCAGACATAGTCTTTCGGAATGACCATATTTGGAACAAAATTGACACACCGGAACATAGAAATCTTCTTTAACCGTGGTAACATTCCAGCCAATAGCCAAATTTGAGACAGACATTTTTTGCTTGAAATCGGAAGGCGAAAGTTCTAACACATGGGAATACGATCCAGAGTTTTCTCTAAAAGATATTACATCCCTACTATTTGCTGCACGCTGAATAACTGGATTCTTTTGATTGGTTTCTTGTACAAGAAATTCATAGAATTAAGCGTGGATGTGAGGTTCCACACCCAAAAGCCGAATGTGAGGCTTCCAATTTTCCTGCATCCTATGGTGAACTGCGGCTTTCACAAGGGGTGCGTACTCAGTGGCTTTCTACAAAGCGCGAAAAAAGTATTTCTCTTCAGATGCAACGAGAACAAGTGTGCCTTTTTTCAAACTGACATTACCTAGCCCCGCCTTCAAGTGATTAGTGTTCATCTTAGTAATATCACAGACTGCCTGAGCAGGATCCCCTGCAGGGTTTACAGGATCAATGAATGCAACATGACCTGAGTTTATAAGCTGCGGGGAAAGGAAAAATGGCAAAGGTACATACTTCGAGAGAGGGACCACGCTGTGAGACCTGGCTACCCCAGCATAAGAAGGAGAAGGAGGTTGACTTTTAAGAACACTCAACCTTGAGCGCACTTTCTCCAACCTAGCAGATAAAATATCTATCTAGCGGTGAAGGCCTTCCGCAAGGGTTACCATCTTTTTTACCATGCTGCAAACCTGCAACATTACTCGATTCGTGCTCTTGGACTCGTCCATTAATGCTGGTGACACCTGAGACCACAAGTCAGCCACCTCTCGCATTTCAGGATCTTCATCGACAGTTACGATGGTGCGGTCTCCCGCATCAGAGGCAGCATCCGTAGACGCTAAATCACATCAGGAAGGTTCACCGCGTAATAGATCTGGAATAATCCCGAAGAAACCGTGGCCAGCCTGGCCACGCAAAGAAAAGACCTGATGGGTAAAACGTCAGAACAATTAACTTCAATCTTACGTGAGGGGAAGGAACGGAAGCCAACAAAAACAAAACACAATATAAAACCGCAAGGAATCGAAACAGAAACAGTGAAAATGGGAGGAAAAGCATCGAGCGAAAGAGAACACAGCCTACAACTTCCACACCTTTATCTTCTTTTCCTACCCAAACCCGCTGCGGAGGCATTGGCGAAAAGCAAGAATTCCGATGCAGATATCATGCAGAAATGCCATAAACACGCTTCAACAAGGTCCCTGAGCTGAAGATGCGCACACCAAGCTGTCTCTTTTTCTAGCCAGTCTAGGGAGCCATTCTGAACTGCGAAAAGGAGATTGAGGCCTACATATCTAAGGGAACTTTAAAAGTATCTATTTCGATCAGCACTAGGGCACACTTGGGGCCGATGACGTTGTGTCAGTCTTCTGGGGGCTTTTCCACACAAACGTCACATCCATGATTATAGTGTTAGGGGAGATAATCGTTAAGGCAGTTAGATATGATTAGGTTTCGATTTTATTTTTGATCTGTACGGGTGCACATTACGCCATTTTTACAGAAAACTTCAAACAATTTGCTCTTCTCTGGGTACATTTTGTTTCTAACGACATATTTCCCTTACATTCAATTTTCCCACATTTCTACCTCGTGCCCTATCTGTAGCTTACATAGCAAGACGAAAAGTAGGACCAAGAATTCAGTTCGTCATGCATTATTTGGAGCTTGACAGTGGCGTATACAGTGTATATTTAAGCCAAATACGACATAACGATATCACTGTTATCAGCAAAGCGGGTGTAGTTTTTCTCTGAAGTCATAACTTTCCACTGTGCTTTTCGAAATCAGATGTAAGAAGCTTGAAGCAAGGTTTCTCCCAAACAAAGAAAAGAAACACAGTTCTTCATTCCAGAATTTCTTCACGCCTGAAAGCCTGCATTCCAGACTAGCGTGAATGCTTCATTTTGTGAGTCTGATTTTACTGGGCGACAGGTCACGCGCTATATACGATATACTATATGCAGCAGTTAACGTGCGCTGCATAAAACTGCTTAATCTTTCAAACGCAGGAAAGTGCAGTTATTGTTCCTGTTTTGGTTCATTATTACTGTAATAAGGTTGCCGGCCGCTGGACAACAGTGCAGCCTAGGCACGGGTGTCTAGTGGAAATTCGTGTGATTGAAATTTGTGTGAGTAGAGACTGAGTGTACTGGGACGCTGCTTACTGGCACACTCCGCACTGGTGGTACTGGTCGCCTGGCGAAGAAAGGCCGCGAATAAAACTAAAACTAAAATTAGTGAAGGACCTCAATACTATTCATCATGTACCACGTGCTGCTCTTTCACTGCTGCTGTAACATTTTATTTATTCAGGTTAAGGGACCACTAATCCCCAGTTAATATAAAGCTGTGTCCAGGGCAACATCCTTCGTTCCATCTGCACTCGCCTTACTTTTTGGGAAGGAAAAACATAAACCATGCCAATGGTGACTGTACTGCGAGGCAATGAGAAGTTAACTTGGGAAAACTTTCACAAGTTGGCTGAGGCTCCCCCTGAAACTTTGTTCAGTTTCCTTTAACTGTATGTAGGCTATCTTCGTCTTATTCAGACTTATTTTACCAACAGAAGAATCATACTGATGGCGTAGTTGTACGCAGGCTCTTGGTACCAAGTGCCCCGCAATCTGTCCCGCCAAGAATGTTATACCAGCTTCATAGAGCATTTCAGTCCAGCTGCGTCTTCCTCTAATGCTGAGAAGAGTGAGGGTTGGGCTTGTTGGTTTACGGTCACGTTTGGAACAGCGCTAACACAGGAAAAGGCGAGAACACAACACAGCGCATGGGTTGTGTTCTCGCTCCGTTGTGTGTTTGCGCTATTATCAACATGGCTCTAATGTTAATGTTGCAATATGTTATCTTTTTTTTTCTTCTAACTGTCACCTCTAGCAAATTATGAATTATTACTTGCCTCAGCGTGTGATCTTCGTGAATTGCTAAAGTAAATGAATATTGAATTCTTTTTGCCATAGTACTGAGGCTCTTGCATATCTCCAAATATATCTAGCTTCAAATACAGGCCTTAAAACTTTTAGCTTTTTTTTTTAGCACGATTTCAGTACCAGTCAGTTTTGGCGACCGGCGTAGTTTTCCATTGGCAACAGTTGAGTGTGAAAGTGTTTAAGAATTTCGAATTTAATGGCACATGAATAAAAGAAGCCATGCCAAGCTCCATTTCTGTCAACTCATATCCACGTCAGACATTATTAACATCTGCACAGATTTTGCCTTTCTTTTATTTATTCTACGGTTTTAAAGAACGCAGATGTTTAACCTAATTCTCAAAAGTGTCTGAAACAAGTTTAGGCTCACGACCGACTATCAAGAAGGAATAAGGTATTTAGGGCATACTTATCATACATATTGCATTGATTGATATAGGATGGAGAAGTCAGAATCATACATAAAAAAACTACCGCCAGAACGCGCACACTTTGATTCGACACAGCTTAAGTTACTACAAGGTCAATGCTGTGAGCTCCCATGCAGTGTATCTTGCAGAAGGTCATAAAATACTGTCATAAATAAACATGAGCAAGTGGCCGAAAAAATATGGCACAAATGAGAATAATAGAACCTCCATTGTTGAGGTTAAGACGCGATAGCACTGGACACACACGGCTGATATTATTAACTGTTTTATTGCTTTTTCTATATTATTTTATTTCCTTATACATTAATACTTAGCATCACAATACTTTTACGTACCGTTCTAAGCGCTTTGATTTCACACCTTTGAACTTGTTTAAAATTTTTTCATTATTATAATTAGCTAATGAGTAAACTCGCATTATATTGGTGTTTATTCACACTATCAAGCATTGTTTTTTCATTCCGAGCATTTTTACACCATTAGACTCCTCTTTTTCAAAAGTTTTATGAGAACACTAGTCCACCATCATCTATCACTAGAAACACAAACCACTGATGCAATGTTTTATTGTAGCCCTCGATTGTCCTTGACAAACAGTGCCGACTTCTATTACTACTACGCCGACGGCTACCCGACCGAACGAACCTATTGATACGCTATCGCTTAAAACTGGAGACACCTTGAAAGAAACGCAAAGCGCAAATATGCACAAAACAGCGGTCACGACTATGCAGTAGATAAAATAGAAACTTTATCTCCAAGATTGTGGTTACACAAAATATTTAACATGGAGCCTAAGTCCCTGAAGGGGTACGACAGCGAACATTCCCGTGCGCAGAAAAAAAAAAGAAAAGAAAAACGCTGAACGAGGTGGAAGTCGACCTAACACCTGGCTTTTGAAACTTTTCAAATTTTTAACGACAGCACAAGGAGGTTCTGAAAAGTGTGTGCTATTAATCTGTAACCGTTGTTTTGTCGTAACAATATCACCTATAAATCAAATTATTTTCATTATTATTTTTTGTTAGTTGTGTAACCGCTCTAGGCGGCGAGCTCCGGCGATTGTAATTACCTGAACGCCAAACTCAGCAATATGACAGGCATGCTTTCTGTAAAACATGCGCGGTAAAATTCGCATGACCTTGTGTCAACAAATGAGATGGCTTAGCTTTAAAAGGGAGGTCGAGCATACGTCCGTCCAGAGAAAAAGAAAGTAAAACAAAATGGGAAATCTTCGAAGGCAATATCGGTTCCGAGTGTGTGTCAGGCAGCACGTTAAAAAAAAAACTGAACGAAACTACTCACATCTGCAGGTAAAATAGGCCCACAAAAACTACGGTTTATTTCAATACTCCTAAAACATAGCCGAAAAAATGCGGTTGGCTTGAAAATTATCAACCGCAAACTAGTCACCCATGCCGCGCTCTAAAAAAAAAAAAAATGGGACGACGCCACAAATCTACCAGAGTCCGCCTGACGGCTTGCACATATCGCTTTCGTTTTTGTTTTTATCGCAGAAGCAGTAGCCAGCTGGGGCAGCGCAGTTTGGTCTCTCGGCAGGCATTCAATTAAAAAAAAAAAAGCCGCATTAAAACCTGGAAACACTAATTGCAAAGCAAAGCACTTTCACACGCATTCATAGCGAGGTGATTGGGAGCTTTATGTAACGAATGGCTATTGACTCGTAGGCCTTCAGTACATGGAGCTTATCACTTCTCACCTTTTCCAGCAAGGTCCAGTTTGATTTTAGTAGCCACCTGCAGTGCTCCTGTAAATATATCAACAACAGCGGCCTCTCAGGAGCAAAGCTCACAACATTTGAGAGAGGACCAGTGCAATATAAACTGATATGAATATTAGCAAGAATGTCACATTCTTTATTAAATTTTGAAAAAAGATGCCAACAAATTCGATAAAAATATCGCGCAATACTTAAGACCTGGTATAACTGGTATTCTGTAATGTGTGGAAGGGAATGCTGAGTAGGAAAGTATACATTCTGCAAGACGAATGTTGCGAACATTTACCCAGCTATATTCTCATCAAAGATTACATTGGAGTTTCATCCGCACAACTTACGTTCATTGGCAGCACAAATTTGGGAGTAAGCGCAATACTTGATATTTAAATTAGTCCGCTTAGAACAGGTTTAGCAGTGTCACACGCACTAAATATCTGATACTTATTGTGGTGTTGTCTATTGCAAATTACAGTGCGCATTGACGGCTGCTTTCGCAAACTTTCTCTAAATATCGCACGAAATGCAATGATCGGCGCCGAAAAAACGCGCCATGGCTGCAACAGCAGCTCCGAAGTTACGGACCAATAGGTAACCATGGAGCAAACACGACTGCACCGACCTTATCACTGAATCAGCCATCCTTGCCCTTCCTTCATTTGTTTTAACTTCAAGGGTTTAAGAACTATTTATTGTAACTACGAACCACATGTGGGATGCAGCAACGATTTTATTAAGAGAAGCTAGAAAGTGAAATGAACAGAACGCGAAAGTTGAAAACCTTCATTTACAAGGACTCTATTAGCGTACCCGCAATTAAATGTTTCTGGCATGGCGGGACAATAACTACAGCAAAATAGAACCTGGAACCGCGCGGGAAAGAAAGACCCATTTCGCGACCGCGGGGAGCGACGGCTCTATATATTGGTCTTCCTCCCGCGGTTGTGTGGCTTGGCGAGTCCGATGAACGTCTGCGTCGAGCAAAAGATGCAGGGCCTGCCGTGGACGGCATTGCCGCGATGCTGAGGGTACGGCAGCTGCTCTTCGGTGGCAGGGACGTTACCATGGAGCTCCTCAGGATCCTCGATAGGACACATCCAAGTGACCTGCTGCTGCACGTTCTGGAAGTCCTGGTAGTGGGCGTGAATGGCCTCGATTCGCGGCAGGCTGCCGGCCAGCCACCTGACGATGGGCTCGGCCACGTGGATGAGGATGGCGTCCGACAGGAGGCACAAAATGCGCAGCGTCTCCGCCTTTTCAATGTCCTCCTGGAAAAAGAAAAACACTGGTGCATATAAAACCAGTTTAGATCATAGGTGCAAAGAAGATTCGGAAGCCATTTGGCACATGCATTTAAACTTCATAATGTTTCCCTTCGCTAGTCTAAAGAACGTCAGGTTTTAGGTACAAACGCATATAGCGTATCTAATCAACTAAGTTTTTCGCCAATTGCACATATCAATCCGAGATATGTTTGCAGAAGGCAAACGCTTCGTCTGGTCGACTAGGACTGACATAATCGCGACTGCCTTTTTTTCGCCACAAGGCCCACTTCCCTGATATAGAAAATGGAAGCCAAGTAGGTGTTACCACAACCTTGCCCGCGACGTTATGCGCGAGCCATTCACATTGATATGAGAGGGAGACCATTTGGGTTCCGATTATATACATTGATGCAGAAAAGCGATGCAGAATACCTTGAAGGTGTGGGTTGCGAAGTTGAGTCCTTTGTACATGAGAACGAGGACACGCAGTCTCTTGTTTTGCGATAGGATATGGCCCAGCCGCTTGTAGTCCTCGTGTGGGCTTTCGGTGTTGTCGAAAATCCGCAGCTCAGCCAGGTTACAGCAAGCGGCGAAGGTCAGAGAATGTAGCCTTGAGACGTTGATTGTCAGGCGCCCGTCCGATCTACTGACGCTCGAAGCGGCCATGCAATCAGCATTCACATCGAGTCCCAACATGCAAAAGCTGCAATACCCGCTCCACCCATTGAGCCCAGAACGAATGTCCAGGTCCTCAATTTTTGGACACGTCAGCGCCAGTGCTGGCAGCGCTTCCGGATCTCGAAGGGCGCAAGGGGTAAGCGATAGAGCATGAAGGTTATGAAGCGGCTCCAGCAGTTCAATCAGGTCGAGCGTTTGGTCGAAATGAAACGAGTTTAAGTTTAGCTCAGTCAGGTTGCTGAAAGCAAGGAACAGCTGCAACATAGGAGCAAAACAGGCAAAGCCTACAGTCGTCTCTGGAACAAACTCCGCATCAGCTGGCGGCACCACGACAAAACAGAAGTTGTGCACGTCACTCCAGAAGTTAGCAGCGACGGCCTGAAGGATCTTCTCGTGGAGATCCGGTTCGTAGACTGCGACTACGAGTAGGGGCTCCGGTAGATGCACCGGTTCGGCAGACGCCGCCAGGTCATTGAGCCGGGCTATGTTCCACGAGTGTGGCTGGCGTCGGTAGAGTACGTTGGCGCACACTGTAGCACAGTGTCGAAAGTCGAGACGGGCTGGCGGTTCGAGGGACTCCGACGGCGGGATCTCAGAAGTGAACGAGAACGTCTCGATGAGGGGCCTACGCGCCAATATCCCGTCGCAACGCGAGACAGCCATATCCAATTTACCATCCACTAGGTGCACGTGGATACCCGTCACGTTCGGGCAGCGCTCCAAAAACTCTTCGAGAATTTCGAAGTTGGCTTCACCGGCAACCTCAACGTACAAGCGACGAAGGTTTCTTGCCATGACGTGCCTTAAGTCACCCCTACCGAGCTTCCTCACCTCCTCGATCTCCTCGTCCGCTTCATCCTCTCCGGTCACCAGCGAGAACTCCAGGTGCGACAGTTGCTTCACAGGCCCCAGCATGAGAGACAGCAGATCGGGTGCCCTCACACGAGATGCGACGCCCTCAATTGTGCGCAGCCGACTGCAGCGCGTGGCCAAGCGGGACAGGTCGTCTGGATCCGCGACGAGGCAGTTCGTGAGATGGAGGGTCACGAGAGCTGTGCCTTCAGTATCTAGGTGCTTCTCCAGCACCGAAGCAGGGGCGTTGGCTGGAAGCCAGAAGGTTCCTTCCGCACTCATAGTGCAGTGTATAAAACCTTTGTGGTACCCCTCAGTAAACAACTTACGGAACCAAAACCTTTCCTGGAACGAGGTTGGGCCGCTTTTGAAGACGAATAAAGCAAGTCTGTCGTACGGAAGGAAACGGTCGAGCATTTTAGGTAGGGAATTATATCTCTTGCTGATAGTGCTGCGGCGGAATGCAGAAGTAGCGCTGGGGTGTAGTCAGATATTCATTGTTCTTACATGCAAGAACATTGCCACTGATAAATGGCCGCGACAAAGTATTAGTGATGGTGGTTCGAGAGATAAAATTTTGAGCGTCATTCGTGCTCGTAATTGTGCCGTAAACCAAACCGAACCGCTCATGGAGTGGTAATGCGAAAGGCACCTGTTATCATATCTCAATTTCTAAGAGCGTATTTGCACATGAAGGATATGAACAAAAAGATTGCGTGGCGAGTAGAGATGAAATTTAAAATCATGTTCATATTATTTCAAGCGTCAATGCCGGTAAGCGTAGCCGTGACGTAGTGTCCAGACAAACGTGTACCTATATAGTAGTTCCATGTGTCGGCTGGCATGTGTTACCTATTGGCCACCATTTCTGAAAACTACTTGTTCCAGCACGTTCATCTGCACTTAATGCGGATAACAAGTAAGCAGCTTTATTTCAGTTTAAATGAAACACTGATGTACATTGTAGAAATACCTTAGCGCAATCATTAGCACCGGCAGCTAGAAAGGTTGACTATCGGGAAGGAATATCATTCTGGGAGGCCACAGGCTGTGGAAAGAAATCGGGGTGATTCAGTATGTTTCGCACGTTTGGCTGGCCTATTTAGGGATGTGCTAAGCTTTCCACTTCAAGCCAATTCCTACGTACCTCAATACAACTTCTTTGTGAGCGAGTTGGTGCATATTGTCCATTTTTATTTTATAGCGCATAAAACAACTACACACAGAGTAACGGCATACAGCACTGCTCCTACACTGTTCCTACGTACCATCATGCAGTTAGTGCGTATCAGCCAGTCACATTTCCTCTTCGGCCTCCCGGAGTCGTCTCGAAGCTCGGCTCAGGATCCTCACACTATTCGCATTTGTTTATCTGAGCTCGCTTTTTGTGTGGTATGGTTCGAAGGCCACAACTGCACGTCAGTGTTGTTCTATATCGCGTCAGTGTCTCATGTACTAGCGTGATCAACTGAATCCAGTAGGCTACCAAAGACATAAGAGTACGTACGAACTAGTGTCATCAGACATGCTGAAAGTACCCTTAGAATATATGATGTCCTGGTACCACTACCACCCTTATTCAACAGGCGAGATTAACGCACTGTGAGGAAATCAGCACGACAACGGTAACTAACCGCGCAAGGTATTGGCATTTCTGCGCTCGCAGAAATCAACCTAACTGCGACTGACGCCATTGCTTAGATTAACTTCAAATCAGTTCGCAGTGGTCAGTCTTCCACATGTTCTCATCAGAATTTGCCTACGAAGCGCTTGCATGCTGCCCAAAGCTCACGCTTATTTGCGAGGTGGTTAATGTCGGCCATGGCAATGCATTTCCAATAGCAGACATGACATCACGGCACTGTATCTGTTCTGTGTTCGACAAGCATACCAGAACGTAGTGCAAAGGTGTAACTTATCTTCACGGGCATCTCTGCCACCTTTTTGTTTTTCCGACGTCTGTGATTGACTGTTCGAACAGATGGATTGTGGTGATGTCCCAAAAAATCTCAGCCCCCTTCTCTGCCTCACCTACAAGCACAGTGTTCCTACTCGCTCTTCGCCTTCCGTAATCGGAACCTCGGTGTCTTAACCGGCAGCGCCGGAGAGTACTTGCCACTGTGCAAAACCGGCCTAGCGCTCGACATCTTGGTGACCGACTAAGGTTCGTTGCGACGTGGGTCTTTCATTCGGTCTTCCTGCTACTCCTTCAACTTTGATCTATCCATTTGAGGCAGCGTTGATGTCTCCGCCAGAGAGAGTTGGCAGGCCCGTGCATTTTCGTTTCCTTCTTCCTTCATTCGCAACAACTCTTCCCACGCTCCATCTTTGAATTGCACTTGCTTTATCGCGCTGATTGCCTTTTTCCGTGTTTTGTTTTTATTTTTGCTAAACAACCATGGGACTAGGAGGAAAACGTTTGTTTCTTTAAAAGTCTAACCGCATACGCGCGTAGTGTTTCACGTCGTCTTCACGATAACTACGACTTTACGTGCACTTCGGCGTCAAAAACACGATCACATACAAGTTGCATGTGGGCCTGTATCACTTGCTTTTAGTCTGGAAGTGACACAAGGGTCACTGGATATGTAAAATGTCCTTCACGCGGCATTACAGAAGTGTGCATATTAAGCTCATGGGCGCTTTTGGAGGGAAAAACAACTTCATGTGTTCGCATACAAGCAATTCCAAAAATTTCAATAGCACTGAGGAACCTATGCTGCACACGTTCGGAAGACTGAGCGTTACTGGTGTGCATGGTTCACCAGGTTTGCTCTCTTTATCAATATCAACTAAATACACAATCTGTTCCATTGTGAATTACTTCATTGTCATATTACTTATTGCAGCGTCATTGTCGTCGCTACCGTCATCCTCAGACAAGGATAATTATAATGTGCGTTTCCCGATCCCAGGCGTGGCGCCGTTCGTAAGAGTGCTGGGTTTCGGTGCAAGAGGTGGAGTTCCGATTCGCAATGAAGACAGGATTTCTTTGTTTACTTTTAGCTATCATTGCCTTGATAGACGAGGATAATTATGATGCGAGTTTAACGACTTCCTTGTTCCTGTCCAAGTCCAGGTTAGGTGACGAACAGACACCTGCGCAGTCGGTGTAGAACACTTCGCTCATGTGGTCAGTGATTTAGCAGGGTAGATGTGTAGGCCAGTTGGTGAGACATAAGGAAAATAAAACCGCAGCAGACACAGGACGGAGGCTGGAGACAACACAGGGCGGTACTGGCAACTGAAAAGTTTATTGAAAAAACAGGGGCTTTTAAAGACAGATGGCACATTTGACCTTACAATCAGGTAAAGTGAACTGAAACATGAAAACCAAACAAGACCTTCGGCGAACCTTAAAAGACAACAATCAGCACGTGGAAGTTGATAAAAGGATGATAACATGATAACAAGCATAATCTGTAAAAGAGGAAATCATTACAAAATAATCTGAACAATCTACAACAGCACATGAATGAAAAGACAAAGATCTCCGCACTAGATGAGCATGAAACGAATCCAAAACAAGAGGTTCAAAAAAATTTTTAACGACCGACAACCAGGGGAACTTATTCCAAAGGATCCTTTCAAGATCGGTGGGTCCGACCGCCTAGTTGCAGCGTTGAGGTCCGGCATTGCAGGTGCCAACTCAGCGCTGTCCGTCGATGTGGAAGAGTTGTTTTACTCGATACCGCACGAAGAACTTTTCAGCGCAGTAAGAGAGTTGATTGACGTTTGTGGAGTGGTTAGGTTCCAGAACTATTGTGGTGTGTCACCAGATTCTTTTCTGGAGCTCCTTTCTTTTTATCTTTGTTCTACCATTGTGTCTTTTGACTAAAAATTGTACGTTCAGAAGAAGGGAATATGTATAGGATCTAGCGTCGCCCCTGTGCTGTGTGAAATCTTTCTTGCGCATTTAGACCGTTTGCTTGAGTGTAAGCTAACACAACCCTTTATTGCAAAGATATTTAGATACATAGATGATTTTTTGATTATTTTGAAACTTTCATCCGATGACGTAATAGCAGAAGTAGCTAACGAGATATTAGGCGACTTTTCTAGTTGCTCACGCTTTCTTAAATTCACTTTGGAACTTCCACAAAAAGCTTCCTTTCAGTTTTTAGATCTTAAACTGCTTTTTAACCACAGTGATCATGTGTGTTGGGCCTTCCAACCCAGGACGAGGAAAGCCTTGTTGCCTTTCGAGTCTTCTCATTCTAAGGTGGTGAAGCGAGGCCTAGCCTCTTCATGTTTTAGATCCGCGGTTTTAAAATCATGCGTTCACATGCTGCATTCTAGTTTTCATCTTCAAGTGGAGCGACTGGAGAAGGCAGGTTACCCGAGTTTCCTGTTAAGGGCGATTGCCGAATCGGTGGCCAAGAAGCTACGCAAGAAAGAAAAAGAAAAACAACCTGTCTCCTTACAAACTACTAGCCAGAAGAAACTTGAAGTCATTCCTTACATTCATAAGGTTTCACATAATCTTAAAAAGATTTCAGGTAAATATGGCGTTTATATTGTTCTTTCTGCACCTTGCAAACTGTCCAGATTGTGCAATTTGGTGGGAAAGAATGTTTCCAGATCAGGCACGTGTGGTATAAAAAACCTAGAAGAGAACAAGCATGTCGCATGTGCGAAAGGGATTGTTTACAAGATTCCTCTCAGTTGTGGGCGTGTTTATATTGGACAAACCGGTAGGTGCTTAAATGATCGTTTACAAGAACACGCGCGTTCCTTGGGGGAGGCAGGGAGCTCGAATTTGCCGATTCACTGCCGTAGCTGTCGGGGCTGTTGCCCACAGATCAGCCAGACTGATATTATAGGAAGAAGGAAGGGACAACTTGAAAGAGAGATTGTAGAGGCGATTGCCATCCAGCGTTCGCATCCAGATGAATGCGTTAGCTCACCCTCTGTCGCTCTCCTCCAAAAAGAACTAGATTTCCTTGTCATGTGACTTCTTGGGTGGTTGTTATACTTTTTTGTTTTTATGCATCCACTTTCTCCCCTGGTTGTCGGTCGTTAAAAATTTTTTTTTGGAACCTCTGGTTTTGGATTCGTTTCATGCTCATCTAGTGCGGAGATCTTTGTCTTTTCATTCATGTGCGATTGTAGATTGTTCACATTATTTTGTAATGATTTTCTCTTTTACAGATTATGCTTGTTATCATCCTTTTATCAACTTCCACGTGTTGATTGTTGTCTTTTAAGGTTCGCCGAAGGTCTTGTTTGGTTTTCATGTTTCAGTCCACTTTACCTGATTGTAAGGTCACATGTGCCATCTGTCTTTAAAAGCCCCTGCTTTTCAATAAACTTTTCAGTTGCCAGTACCGCCCTGTGTTGTCTCCAGCCTCCGTCCTGTGTCTGCTGCGGTTTTATTTTCCTTTGGTCAGTGATGTCTTGAGAGCCCTATAAGCTACGAGGTAGGGACCGCCCGGCCCTTATCCATCTAAGAGAGGCTCCCTCCAGTCAAGTTAAGTTATGAGTAAGGTGGTAAGAGCACGAGGACACGTGATCATTTCCGCAGTGTTGATGTTAGGATGGGGATGACGGAGTGGGCATAAAAAGTTCTTGATCAGGGGCAATTAGTGTTTGAAATTTGGTGTTGTGGTTGTGAACTTATCTCTGGTTGACGTTCTCATCATTATCCTGTGTCCAGTGCACCTGGATGCGTATCCTTCTTACCTTGTTAAGCGCGTGAACCTTTTTCGTATCACAGTGTCTTTGTCACACTCCAGTTCTTTTATGGCAACGAGTTACTATAGATGTGGGCTCCTGTTAAAGACTGTTTATTTATGGCTTTCATAGCATTGCGGATTGCATAAGTTTCATCACAAGCGGGTCCGAATGTTCTGTTTCACATTGATTATGTACGTTTAAATCTTCGTGTGACGGGCTGGTAGCTGCAGTTTGCCGCAATGTTTTACAATCAATGCGTCTGTATACGAATTACTGGTTCCTGGGAACACATCAAACACAGGGGGAGATGCCGGCTTTTCTTTACGACATAGCATAGTCGTTTTAGTCGTCGTAATAGTCGTGAACTCCCATGGAGGGGGGTCAGCCATTGTCAGTATTTGCACAGTCACGCATAGGTCATGGATGCAACGGGTATCACATATTTTCGCTTTATATTTCTTGTTGTCTTTCTCTTTTGCAATGATTTCTGTCAGTGCGTTGAGCTGTGTAAATTCCTGAAGAATAGGGGCAAATGTTTAAGTTTCGGTAAGGCCGTTATTCTTCGCAATGCGTTGCTATTTACTGCTTCTAACTAGGCCTGCCCACTGTCGTCTCGCCAGTCTTTGGAACTGAGACTAGTAGTCTACAGGACTAAAGCACCGATTGTGCAAGACGCCTTGCCATCTCCGTTCGTTCTCTCCTCCTTTAGACGAAATGTGTTTTGTGAAGTGCAAGGAAGCCGCGACTACGTTTCACAATTCAATTGAGCCACTGAGCGCCAGTGCCAGAGTTATGAGTACCTACGCCAAGGCTGCTCAACTCGTTCACATCTTGTGCGTGATAAATGGTATGTCATAAAGGAGAAGAAAGGTATTTTAAGGTATATTATTAAGATATTAAGGTAAGAGGTATATTAGGGAGAAGAAATTCTAGTCATCCGAAAACACGGGTGGTGCTTCGATTATCAAAGCCTAGAAATTCTCCTATAAGCCGACAATCGTAACGCCAAAAAGTTGCAACATTTCTGAGAAAATTATAACCACCCGGCTGCCATGATGGTTGAAAGGTCAGTAAAATACCATGCTCGGCCAATTAGACTTAGTGCAAGCTTTGGCGTAGAAACTGGGCTGGCTGTACTAGCTGAAGCGGTCATACATGTGTCGCCTCATAGCCGCCTTGTGCAAACCGTGGCTGTTGCCGACGTGTCAAAGGCATACGATAACGTTTTACATGCCAAGATACTTAACAAAGAAGGTATGAGTGTTACCCAGCAGGTCATAAAAGCGGTGCATAACTTGCCTAAGAAGAGGACGCTTCTAGTAAAGATGAACGGATAACGAATTGGCAGTTTTACCTCAAACAAAGGCATGCCCCAAGGTTCAGGTATAGCAGATTCGTTGTTCAATATCGCACTCAGTCCTTTGCTGTGGAAATTAGCTGAGATACCAGAGGTGCAGTTCATCATTTACGCAGATGATTTTACAATATGGTCTTCTCTTAAACACCATGAGACTCAAATTTTTTTGCGCAAAAGGCTCTAAATGCTCTAGATGTGCACGTCGATGATGCGGCTCTGGAGCTGTCTCCTCAAAAACCGTCAATATTCATTTTCTAAATAACAATGAAGAAAAACAATCGGCAACAAAGAAAAGTTACGCTTAAGATTGGAAATCGGGCATTCCAAGATGCGAAGACACTTCGTCTACCCAATTCAGCCTGGTAGGTAAACTAGGAAACTCGTCTCTAACAAGGTTCGAATACCGCTTGTGTGATGTGCATCACACGCGGAGAAACCCTAATTAGAAAATTACTGTAATGAATCTTAAAATGTGTCCATTAAAGTGGTGGCAATACAAAGAACAATTTTGTTTTGCATTGTCACACATAAACAGTAATAGTGTCAGCCAATTTTATTTTTTTCGAATGAATCACAAAATCCCTTTCAACAACAACACAATGCTGTCAACATTGCCTCAGTGATCGTCTTAATAGTGTCAGCTACGGGAGCTTCAGCTTCTTTATACATTTTATACTACCATTGCGAATTGCAGCTACCTTCGCTATATCCGGCACATTCCTCCTTATATTAGATATTTAACTTCGTGAACGTGGAAAACCATCACAAATATGAATACCAAACGAAAAACCGTGCGACAGACGGTCCGGCTGTTATGAACGTCTGAAGACTTTAGGATACACGGTTTTTGGTCAGACAGCTCGACGGAGCGAATCCCATATATATCTTGAGCTGCATTCCAATTAGTAATTGTAGTCCGCGGACATGCCAGGGCTTTTGGCGCCACTTCCAATGCACTGTTTTAAACGGGAAATATCATTTTCATTCACAAGCAGCATTATTCGCTATTTGCATTGGTTAATAATAATGTGTATTACGCATTCGCTTCATCCGGAACACTTATTTGTTATATCAAGTATTGTCCCATAAACCTCGGCATCTCATAGAGACAAGCATGACAAAAAGCTGCAAAAATAATAGCTATGCACATAATTAAGAATAAGAAATACTTTCCCCTTATTTTATGAAAACGGTAAGCCATTTTTTTAAACGCTTTATTTCCTTTTTGATTTTGCAACTCCTTGTTGCATATTTCCATGATGAATCGGCAATAGTCATGCTTTGGAGGACATTTTGGGTGCCTGTGATACAGGCAACGAAGCAGCTTCTTATCGCTGCCATCACGCTGCCTGCGATGGCATTCTCGAGGAATGGTACGAAGTTAGGAAATATAGAAATGATTGGGTATAGATCAGACACTTGGCAAAATCCGGACCAGGAAATGACGCGTGACTGGTAGAATTATTTTAGTGCCTTCAAATAGATAGCGCCACTAGAACTAAGCGCGCGCGGTTGACGCCAGCGCAGATCCAAGCAGACTGCGTAAAGGAACTGCCGTCTGCGCGGGAGGTGTTTGTTCCCAGTGGCAGGCCGCTTACTTTCATGGTTCTCATGGTCTTTGAAGCAGAACTGCTGCAGTTTCGTACGACGGTAAAGTGATGGACGTTAATGCACTGAACAATACGGCATTGCAAGCAGTTCAGACTGATCGCACCGGCCGATTTCTTGAATTACGCAGCTCTTGAAAAGGAGCGCACGTATTGCACGAGCCAGCTCGTGACGACCCGGCAGCTGCTAGCAAAAGCAAGGTGAGGAATGTTTGATTATTACAAACCACTGCATTTCAAGAAATTCAGCTCAGCCATATCTCACTGGCGCGGTTAAGAAGGGAGGGCATATGGGTTAAGACATGGCGCAACAAGTGGTCGCTGGTTAGGGCGCAGTTAGATGAAGGGATCTCACGCCTGACTCTGCTTTCTTTGCTTTGCGGTTAGTTTTGCGTGGTTTCGCATCGAGTTTTACCTGTTCTTTTCAGGATCATCGAAAGAAATTCCGTGCGCGAGAGTTGTGCTCTAGATCTGTGAGCGAAGTCTGTCATATTTCGGTAGATTCCACGAGATTCATTTTGCCTAGCGTTCCTGTCATCTGCAATCCAACACTTGAACAAGGCCATGCGACAGGAGTGATGGTGTATCGTCAATACACACTTGCCATAGAAAGTGTGCCAGATACTGCGTCTTTCCTTTCCTTTCCTGTAAAACCAATTATAGTTGTATGTAGCACTGCGACGAACACCGATAAGAGGCAAACGATGGGAGGCAAATGATAGGAGGGGAAGGTTAGGTTTTCACCATTCTCCGCTTAAGTGACATCCAAAATGACCTCTAATTTTTGTGGCATTTGCAATGCCAGCTTGCTTTTAGGTGATATGTTTTGGCCGGGTGAAATTTGAACATGGAAAGAATAGGCGAATGCGTTAAAGAGGAGCGTTCTGGCGTAGCACGTACCGGACCGTTATTGATAAGACGGACGAAAAAAAGGCATCGCACAAAAAGCTGGAAACCCAGAAACTTGTTCGTCGAAGACTCAGTCATCTGCTACGAAACCCCGGCATTGCGCAACGCAGCAAGAGAATGCAGTTTAAAAAATGGCCATATAGAAAAGGAACAGCAGATGTCCCTCAAAAAAATCCTAATGCCGACTTTCTGGCGCACCGATAATACCGTCCTCTCCGTTTCTGGAAACATCCGTTCCACTCGACCATTTGTTTTTAATGCTTCTAACAACCCACTATGAGCTTCCGGTTGGTAGCCCATGTGTTGTTGCTGCCCAGGAATGAAATTTTTTATCTAATGATATGCGTTGTCGGCTGTGCATGCAGCTTTTAAAACCAAAGATTAACCTTAGTACTGGTTCAATGCATGATAATTATTGGCTGGCATCTTCGCCGTGTAGTCAGAGATGTGAATTTTACTTGGGTACGTACGTGAGGTTCGGTTAATCATGCTGATCCTGCTCGTGACATCGTTTCTTCACAAGCCTTCTCACATTTCACCGGTTTAAACATTTTTTGTAAAATTTGCGGCACATTGACAAATATTCCGGCTGCAAATTTTCCAGCTGATGCCAACAACCGGCCGTCTCTGCTTTGTGCCCTGCTGAAAAAGTGCAACACACGGCAAGATGCGCAGAGCAGTCATCCGCATCCCACGAGTCAATAGGCGTGTTGAGCTTTCTCTTTTGGGCTGCCATTTCACGTGACTTAGTGCACAACATATATTTCAACAGCGAAAGGACTGCTTTAGGCTTGAAAATCAATATGCAGAAGACTAAGGTAATGTTCAACAGCCTCGGGAAGGAACAGCAGTTTATTATTACAATAAGGCCCAATTACCTTGATAATAGCCCTGGTAATGGTAACGGTGCACACAGTAATCATGATCTTATACAGCCATTCATATTACAACTTTCATAGACAAAAGCAGCCCTAGTTTTTGCCATAGCAACGCTTGATGAGGTTTGCAGTGTTCGGAAATCGTCCATGTCTATCTTGCAAAGCTAAAAATGCTTTCAAACTGAAATGTCCCTACTCTTAACCTGTTCGCCTTCTTTGACTTTTGATTAAATATTGCCGTGTAGCATATACCAAACAACGTGGCATTTCGGGAGCAACGCTGGCAATTTGCGAAGGTTATTGACAGCGATGATAGAGTGGTTGAATATTATGTTTATTCATTTAACATTCTGGCAAAGATTTATTTATACTCTTGAATTTCTTCGAAACAATAGTCATAAAGCTCGGTGCCGCATTCAGCACCATGGCTTCTTCAGATGATTAATCGCTGTTCCTAATATCAAGGTTACAAAAAGGTCAACGCTTCAATACTGGTTGTCAAGGGCATCTTATTAAAATAAAAGAAAACAAAACAAAAAATTTCAAAAACTCTAAAAGCAGTATGTGCATGTCTCATGATGCATAGATACAGATATAACTGCCAGCAATAAAATTTCCTAAGTAAGAATTTTGTGTCAGTTGTTTGCTTTTCAATAATTAGATTGACACATTAAATATTCTTCCGTCAGAAAGAGCCCTAGGCAGGCAATCTAAAATTCCTCATACGTCATCAAGTGATGCTGTTCAATATGCTTCTGTGATTGTTTATACAAACAGTGCAAAAGGCACGCTGACATTGCCTTGAGCATTTGTCATCTCAATTTATTTCTTGCTGCTCAATTTATTTCTTGCGTCCATATCGCTATTGCTTCACGCAGAACGATTTCGTGCTTTTGTTCCTGCTTAGTGTCGCGAAGATAATCTTTTATTCATTACTTCGTAGCTTAAGATCCACACAAATTATTCTCGAATGATTACAGCGAAGCAGGGTTGCTTGCACATTGCTGCAGTCCTTCCGGGTTTCCGGCAGACGGTTAATCTAGACGCTTCTTTTCCAAATTTAAGCTGAGTACTCTAGAGAGTTACGGACGTTCTCATTTCGATCATAGACAAAGAAATTGGTAAATACCGCACACTCCCATAGGGCTCAGCGTCCAATTCACTGTAGCGCACCCAGCGGCTGGGGGTCAACATGATCCGCTCTCGGTTTAGGCGCGCAGTTTTTTTTTCACTAGCAAGCGCTGCGATCTGCTGATTAGTGTGTTAGGAGCACTGACAACAAATGGGCGTGTGCCATGCATGAGTTCAGGCGCAGACTGTACCGAATTATTGGCCCACCACTTCTTTGTTTTCAAGCATTTTGGAACACTTTATTGTAAGATATATGCCTTGCTTTTTCAGCCGCTAATTTGGATAGCGCTTCTACGGTGCCACTACGGGTGTTCAATGCTTGTTTTTACTGCCATTGATGACTGATGTGTGTGGGTTTTAGCTTCTTGTTCCTCATCTTGTCAGCTTGGATTTATTAAAGTACGATCCCATATTTATTACTCGAGAACGCTTGTCTTCAACACATCTGACTTTTGTCTCCAAGTTGATAATATTTTACCCGACCACAAAATACCCCCGAAAGAAGTTGTGCGATGGGGACTGTAATGAAAAACGTCACATCCCGCAAAGCTCAAATCGAAACTACGCAAAGCGAACCTCTAGACAAGCATGCAAAGAGCGTCAGGAATGGGCGCAGTCATATCTAACTGCCCACTGAGCGGAGAGTGCGAGTTCGTGCCATGGCTGAGCCCCTGTCCCAACCGCGAAAGCCGGAATGTTTAGCTAAACGCTTTAAATGAATTGTAGTTTAGCTCAATGCATTTAAAGCGCAAGTGGATGCAGCTAGCACAGAACCGGGTTAAGTGGAGAAATATGGGAGAGGCCTTCGCCCTGCAGTGGGTATAATCAGGCTGATAATGATGATGATGATGAGTTTAGCTATACGAAAAGATTTTTCAGCACGGCTCTCCTTGAAACTACCGGAGTGCCAATATCTGCCGCCTGGCTACAAGCGTACTCGCCTGCGCCTGTTTGCGCGCTGCGCAATTCAAGGCACCTGCCGGCATTGTCAGCATATTCCCCTTGAAATGCAGTGTAGTTTGGAACAAAAATGTCCTTCACTTTGACCTCTTCATAAACTGCAGTAGTTTCATTTGTAAGTCTGAGAGATGAAAAATTATGAGATTCTTGGAAACCGAAAATCGAGCGCTCGTCGCGCGGTTCATTCGCCGTGGGTCAAAACGGTCTACACCTGAGGCCACAATTCGCGCACGTTACCAATTTTTTCCTCAGTAGGCACTTTTAGTTGGGCGTACGTATCGCTCACTGCGTTGCGCGCGCTGCCAACTTCGCGAACATAACACTTTTAGTTGGACGCGCCGCAACGTCCGCCACAAGCGATGTGCATGGTTGCGCCATCTAGTGACAATAAGTGAAAGCACGTACGCGCTAGTTCGAAAAAAAAAAACAAAAAACAAAAACAAAACAAAACACTTAACTGTAATTCCCGATGAGATAAATAGTCGCACTATCAACCTTTTTTATTACAAGGAGATAAACTACACAAAGTGAAGAAAATGAACGCCACAAGCCAAAGCGACAAGAAGGTTGAGAAGGAATGTCGTTGCTATGACGACCACATACACAGCTTCAAGATAGGCTTAGTATCTTGAAAATCGCGAAGTTATCTAGAAAACTAGGGATATTTGTAGCTAATACCTTTTCGTGTGGGCAAGAGTGAGTGTAATAAAAGATAATTCTGCCATTTAGCGCAAGTTATCACGTCGCAGAAAACAGCGGCGAGGTGTATTCGTTCTGAAGCGGGCGGCCAGCGCACCGCCATGTTGTCAACGCATCCCGCAACGCCCGCAGCAACGGGCGTACGCCGGGATTTGATGCGTGCGCGCGCCCGCAGGACACACCGCGTTAAGTACGGATCTGCGCATCCGCATTCGTTACCCGCATCGTCGCTGCGTACGCTTCGTCACTGCGTGCGCCTAACTAAAAGTGTCTAATGATTCGACCACCGCCTAGCCCGCCTGCTGCTATCTCAGCCGCGGAGTTTGTTCTTTTCTATCAAGTCAGACAAATAAAAAGTTTATTTTTGCACACTCTAACGCTGTTCACTTGTTGCTATCGGCCTTTTTCAAAAAACAAGTTAGAAATTTCTTTTCGTATGTCCGAAATTGTTCAAATAGCAACAGATTACTTGCTTGCGTTTGTCTGGAACAGCACACCTTCCACTCTACCTCTTATTGTTATCTAGTTATTTTTAGCTAGCTTTTCAAGCGTAACACAGCAAGCAAAAGTGAGTTGTAAAAATGCTCTAACGTCATTTCAGCTCTTGGCAAATAAGAAGGGTGGCGCAGAAAATAAGGAATGTCATTTTAATTGACATGAAGAGGCGGTGAGCATAGCAAAGACAGATATAATGATCTTTCGAAATTGCTTACTTCGTCAAGACAAAGGCAGTGGCAGTCTTAAAGGAAGCCCGTTTTTTATTAACACATGGCATATCCCTCGAGTGGGATCGCTCGACGTTCAGTGAGGAGAGTAAAAAGTACTGAATAAACTGGATGCATGGTAATCAGCATGCTTATTTATTAAACCGGCGATTACCTCAGGGGTCAAAAATTTGCCGACGATTACGATACTTCTTAATGCGAATATTGGGCGCAGCTCATCCGCTCTTGCAGCTTTGCTATAGATTGAGGCAAAGAATTTGAGCAAGACGTGTATCCACAAATACAGCAACCTTTTTTTTGCCACACATATTCTATACCAACTATTTCCTCTTCCGCGAGTGACAGATACTTGGCCTTTTTTTTCCAGTGAACCACTTAACTGGCTCTAATTAAGTTGAAGTTGCTCAATGCAGGCGAAGCGAAGAGGCGTCCGTCTACTATACAATGTCAGTAAACGATAAAGTTCCCCAGGTGGTCAAAATTGCTACGGAGTCTTCCACTACGGCACCCCCCTCACTCTTTCCTCTTTCATTCCAATATTCCTTCCTTTACGATGCCGTTAAAGGTGTCACAGAACAGAAGTGAGAGACATTGCTTTTCTATTTCTATGCACCAATTATCGTTGTTATTGGCTGCAGAAATGTTAACGCGTAAGGGTTGCTGGTGCATGACGTTTGCTCTCTTGTCGTTATCAACTAACGCAGCGTCGTTGTTATTGCTAAAGTCATCATTGTCATTATCACGAATTGTGGCGTATTGGCATAGCTACTATCATCTCCACGGTAGACAAGGAGAGATATGATGTGCATTTCAAGATCCCGAGCGTGTTCCTCGACTGCTGGGAAGCTACAACCTTCTACTGGAATGTTTTATAAAGGACGAAGAAAAATTATTTGCCTATTACAGCACGAGGAATTCGCTATTTAACGGTTGAAATCAGCCTATCCAGTTTGTCCTTGTTTTGTTGTTCGGTTTTCATAGTATTTGGCGCAGCAGGAGGGCATTTCTCCATTATAACCCCACCATTATCTGCCAAACGGCACGGCAACCATGTTATTTTACCTGTTTGAGCACTTTCTGTATTTATACCAAATGAGGCAATAAATAAAAGAAGAAAACAAAAGCCGGGCCTGGCGCACTTGACTAAAGCGTTCGGTTGGGGATCCATGAGATGGAGGTTCGATTCGCGATGGACGGAGCATTTACGTATTCATTTGTTTTATTAATTTATTTATGGAGCTTGGTACGAGGGACAACGCTAGTGCCGCGAAACGCAGGAACGGGTGCCAAACAGTTGCATTCTCAAATGTGTTAGCCAAGATTGTGGAATGAAATGAAACAAAAATACTGATCCCAGCTTTTCCTTCTAAAACTCTTGAATACAACTAGCAAGGGAATCTGCTTACCCTTCTTTAGTTCCGTAGGCGTTCGCAATTCTGAGGCGAAGCAAAACCTCTCGCACTCGCTTGTAAGGACCAGAAGAGATAGAGAGAAAGACTTTAATAAAGATACAGAGAATTTAGCCCGCGTTGAGATATCGCTAGCATGCTACTCTGCTTAGGAAGGGGAAATGGGGAGGGAAAGATTGAAAAAGTATGGTGAGGAAAATACAAGAAATGAAGGCGGAGATAAAATACTGCCATTAAATGCATTCAAATGTGCATCTTGGTGTAATAGTACAGAATGAAAGGATGAAATGCATAATCCAATAATTGTGCTTATAGAGTTCACAGCGTTAAAAACGGCTGAGAATTATATATGAGGTAAATTTTGAGTCTGTCAAGAAGTCCAATCTCTTTCAAATAGGTAAATAAAAAGTTTATTGGGAGTCCCTGGTGTAGGAAAGGCTTAGGGACATGAAATACTGTTCATTTTTAGAGGCACTGGGGAGAGCTTCTCCATGCTATGCTCATAGCACGCACGTTCATCAGCGTACGCAGGGCACTCAAGCAGGATATGTGCGACAGTTTCAATCGAGCCGCAGCTGTCACACAATGCGGACTGTTCATTTGACCGACACGGTATCGCAAGTCATTTGTATATGCACAGTTCAGGAAGTTGGTGGTAAACAGTTTATTGTTTGCGAGGAAGTTTCGAAGGGAGTCTTGTTTTCAGGTATGAGTCAACTGAATAAAGAAATTGGTAGTGATGTGTCCGATACCTCCAAAGTAAAAATTTTGCTTAGGAAGCAAGCGTTTTAGTTAGTTGGGATGCTTCAAATTTCGTGAAAAAAGTCCGAATCTATCTGTGATGTTGGCGGCCTTTAGGAGCCGCTTTAGCAGCTTGTTCATTGACTTTAATGCCACTGTGAGCTTGTATCTACTGAAATCTTATGCTGTGGCTTGCGACAGTAGCCAAATGATGTAGATACCCGATATCATTGGAAACAGACTCACGATTGCTTATATTTAGCAGGTTATACAGCATTCGTAGAGATGCTCTGAAATCAATGAAGATAACCCATCGCAAGGGGGTTTGGTGCAGGATATAGGAAACATCTTTAATACCATGAAGCTCAGCTGCTGTAGATGACGTCTTCCGCTATGACCGGTAAGACAGGACATGGTTTGCTGAGGGAACATAAAAGCTACAGGAAGAATTGTCTCATATGGTTGAACCGTCGGTGAATATTTGAGGGTACTATTTATATTCCTGGGCTAAGTCGGCGACAGCGGCTTGCAGAGGTATTGCCTGCGGCATGCGGCTCTTCGCATCCACGGCAGGAACAGACGTATTCACCTTTAGAGACAACAGTGTCCACACAGGAAAGGTGAGAGGTTGTAGATTTTGTGCTTAAATAGTAGGGAGGTGCAGGGACTGTACAGCTTAACAAAGCCAGGATTGCAGTGAGTTAGGTGGACACAGTGTAAGAAGTGCCTCTTCCCTTGGAGGACATGTCGAAGATGGGTACGCATAGATTGTTGGGCGACAATCACATCTAGCGGGAAATATCCTGCTACTGCAAGTGTTCCTGATGCATAGGATCCCTTTGGGACTCCTAAAATGTTACAATTTTTCCTGGATGTCTGGTGATGTCGCCACGCAATGGAAGTTGGAGAACATTGTGCCGGTCGTGATACCTTCTAAACAGCCAACAAGTTACGCATCCTTCCGACCCATCGCCCTACTAAGCTGTCTAAGTATGCATATGGAGCGAATGTATTGAAAACTCGTCACCTCCATCCTCGAGAACCGAAATAGGTATCCTGACGAAATTAATGGGTTTCGCCAAAAGAGGTCTGCGATTGATAATGTCATCGCTCTTGGTTCATCAATTGAAGAGTATCTTCACACTGGGTACATCTCGACAGCCGGTTCCTTTGACATCAAGGCCGCTTATGGCTCTATGTTTCATCTTGCAATCTTCACTGCCTTGGCCAGGGAGGAAAGTTTTATAACTAGATTGCACACTACTTACAAGACGGAGGTGGTGAATGGTGGCTCTTCCTGGCCCTACGGAGCTGGGGCTTGTAGGTCACCGCCAGCCACTTGCGGCGGGGGCTAGCCTGCCACTGAATTTTTTATTTCTTGTAGGCTGTCATTGCACCCGTCACCGCTTAGATGTAGGACGACAGCTGTTGCGGCGCGCGTACCTTTCTCTCCCTATTCTTTTTCTTTCTTCTCTACTTTCTCCCTTTCTATCCCCACGAGGCTGCGGAGGTGGCTCAGCTACAGCGCCAATAGCAGGCCCATGCATTTTCTTTTTCTTCTTCCTAAAACCACAAAAACAACTATTTACAAGACCGTAAAACTTTTATGAGCACTCCAAACGGTCCAACTCTCACGATAGAGCTGTGCTCAGCCCTCTCTTATTCAATATTTCCCTCATACATATAAGAAAAAACTTTCCGCGAGGAGTAATAATAAAAATTAGCTTGAGCAGCTTTCGTTAAGCCTGGAAATTGCAAAAGCAATGTCAGCTAGGCTACGCAAAGTGTTTCGATTGTGGTGGTGCACATTGCTACTCTTCTGTGTACCCACGAAATGACAGGCATATGTTTTTAGACGTCTCCAAACTTTATTATTCATTCTCAGATTATTTTTTCGGTAGCTCTATGAACCGCAGCAAGGCCTGCAAGCTCTTGCAACTTGTATGACGTCAATCGCTTGCCGCCGTTCACAGGTGGTCGACCGGGCGTGGAGCGTAGCGGCGGAGCAATGAAGAGCCGACTTGCTACCCCGTCTCTCGCTCAGGTATAGCAGTAGTCACGTGACCGACGACCGTGACACCCAAGTAGCACACATTACGTGGTCCACCTGGGGCCCGTATAGGCAAGTTGGACTTGGGCAACCACAATAACACCCAGAATGACACCCTTTTAGGGATCAAGCGGGCAAGTGCGAATTGCGCTTGCCCCTGCTTTCTCCATCTCAGCATCATATAGGCGTGAAAAGAGCTAACTCAGTACATATTCCCACATCTGGCCCTCAAGGGTCCCGCTTGGGGAGTAAAAGGCTGATGCAAAGACAATTCTGGCTCTATGTAGAAAACGCTTGTGCTAATCTAATTGGGGCTGCCGCCTCAAAATCCCAATAGGTCCAGCGTGGGCCGCGGCAGGGCTAAATACGGGTATACCCGCGCATTGCTTACATACGACCCTGAGGGGTACTCGGGGGAAGGTCAGACAGAAATGTGGGCTTCATTTAGAAATTTCCGGGCTGCCCCGAATGGGGCTGCCCACCAAAAATCTGGATAACTTCCGCATTGCCTGTAGCGGGGCAGGAAAGTGCCGCTTCCTTCTTCTGCCAGCATCGCTCTCTTGAGGGCACTTTAGGGCAGATTCGATGCAAATGTGTGCCTAAAGCAAATAGAAGACGGGCTAGTCCGAATGGGGCTGCCCACTAAAAAATCGAATAGGTCTCGAATGGTTTGTGGCCTTGCTGAAAAGCGGGCATGCTCCCACGCTTCCCAGATGGGTATTTAATGCGTACTTGCGGGCATATGCAACATATGTTCGTATTCCATGCGGTTGAGATCAATCCAATTGGGGCTGCCCACGAAAGGCCGCAGTGGGCCCCAAATTGGCTTTAGGCGAGCTTACCGCTCTGAAACGTCTACCCCCTATCGTTAAGGCACCATTTTATTTATGCAATTCATGTTATACCTTATACCAGCCACTAATTGCCTCTTCTGGATGTTTCACATAACTGTCCTAAGCATATCCATGCCATAAATAAAGAATATTCATTTTTACTCTAAAAACTACGTTAAGTATGCAGTGTAGGCAGAAAATATGCAGGAGCAACTGTTCCGCTTTACGAGTATGTACTGAACCACATCGCAATTTTTTATGCGCCGGTATTATTATCATATCCGCTACCGATAGGTAGTGAAGGGCGGCTGTTCCTTGCCCTACTTGGCTGGGACGGGTTGGTCAACGCCGCATGCGGCGTGGGCTAGCCTGCCACCTATTTTTTATCCGGTCAAGGCCGCCATTGCACCCCCAAAGCGGATGACGACCGTTGCGACGGCCTCTTCATCTTTCCCGCCGGGGTGGTGCAGTGGTAAGACACCTGACTACTGTGCCGGAGTACCAGGGTTCGAACCCGACCTCCGTGGCTGCTTTTCGATGGAGGCGAAACGGAGTAGCATCCGTGTGCTGTACGATGTCAGTGAACGTTAAAGAACCCGAGGTGGTCGAAATTTTCGGAGTCCTCTACTACGGCGTCTCTCATAGCCTTAGTCGTTTTGGGACGTTAAACCTCACAAACCACCACAAAACACCAACTCTTCTTTATCTTTATTCTTTATTATCTCTTCTGTCTGCACGAGGCAGCGGAGGTGGCTCAGCTACAGAGCCCAGTAGCAGGCCCGTGCATTTTTTTCATTCTTCCTACAGTCGCAACAATTCAACCAACCGTTATTATTCTACACACACCACTGAAATAAATATTCAGAACAACGTTTTAGGGGTGATGTGGGTCAGCCCACATTAATGTAGTGTTGGGACTAAATTTCTCTTATGTTACTAAGTGTCAATCTTTCACACTTGATGAATAATGGAACTTGTGCAGCCCTGAAAATGCCAGATTTGACCATTGAGGACAGCACGTGGGCCAGCCCGAAACGAACTGGCCTTCAGTCACGTGAAACAACCCCTGGGTTTACCTGCTGCACAAAAAATCACTTAAAAAAGTCACCTCTGCTTGAAAGAGCAAGAGAAGTCTTGTTGACACACTTATTGTCCGTTGAAATAAAATGATTCCATTATCTCTCTCCTCATCTTCTCTTTGTGGGGATACAAAATCCTAACCTTGTTAAACTTAGGAGTGCACTTCTTCTCCTTCTTCATTATTTCACATGAATGACAATGTGATAATAGAAACGTTTTGTCCTTTCCACTTTCCAAGTTGCTCCGGTGTTCCTGCAGTCTCTTATTAATACATCGTCCTGTTTGTCTTATATAACTGGCTCCACAAGAGAGTGGAAGCCTGTACTCAACACCTGTATTGCATCCAACATATGGGTTTCTATGTTTCACCCCACATTCTTGCTTCTTCGCTTCTCTTTCCCTTTGAATAGCCGGGCAGACCCTCTTCATCTTGAGCGGGGCGGTCAATATGCGACGTCAACACCATACCTCTTGCCTACATTTTTGAGGCCGTGCGAAATTCTGTGCACCTACGGTACCACTGCAACCATCCTCTTCCTCTCTCTCTTGTGGAGCCAGTTATATAGGACAAACAGGACGATGTATAAATAAGACTACAGGAACACCGGAACAGCTTGGAAATTGGAAAGGACAAAACGTTTCTGGTATCAACGAGAGTTGAGGCTCCTGTCCCCTCTTATAAACCTTCAGAGGGTACAAACAAAAGTGCGCAAAATGCGCTAGCCAATGCAAATTTCAATTCAGGCGAAGACTTCGATCGATCCAGGGAGCGGCAGACGTCCTCGCTGGCTCTCTGAGGAGCTTACCATCCCTCTTCTATTCTAATCTTGCATTCCCGTTCAGGTCACCGCGAGGTAGGGATGGAGAAGATGCACGCTGAGTTTCCAAAAGATCCCGAGGATTGCTTACATTTCGCTGCCTTGCCTTCACACTTTGTTACGCTAGTAGGTGTAACAATGAGAATTTTGTGCCGTGGAAGTACTCGGAGGGAGCCGACGTATTCTTAAAGCTGCAACAGGGGACTAACACCCGCTTATGCCTCTATAAGCGCCTGCCTTTCCGCCTAGCCGAGATCTCTAATAGAAGCTTTATATTAATTTGTACTGATCGCTGTCCGTGCTGTTCCTTACGATCAATGGTGTAGCCCGCACTAGATGAACAGATTTGGCTCTTTGAGCTCAGCTATATGTACCAGAGATTAAAATACTAAAATGTAGTTTTAGCTGCGCACGTTTTAAACCGGCAACGGGTATTCTTGTCAGAATATTTAGCAAAATCTGGCAGAATCATGCAGGCCTTCATATAAGGGTCGACATTAGCATATACGTCACAAGATTGCTATTTGCAGTTCGATACAGGGGTCCATCTGATACCTATGTCGTAAAGAATTAAAATTGTGTGTAAAAGATATGTATATATATATATATATATATATATATATATATATATATATATATATATATAATGTTTTAGTATATGTGTTCTATTATTTTATCATGTGCAATAAATGAAAGGAGGCTATATTTCAAACGACATCCCTTTATATGATTTGTCCGCAATAATACCCTTGACCTTCTTCCAGTCAAAATTTTCTTGAGGAGGGTGACAGTTGGTTCAGTAATGCAATTATACAAGTTGAGTCTTGCGGGCACAGTCGAAACCCTGGCACATTAGCAGGATGTACCCACAAGTGTTTTCGAAAGCAAGGCCGAAATACCATTTAGACCCTTCAGCCGTCTAAGAAAGATGTGCAGATGCATGGGATGTTCGCATGGCACCAGAGTTGGCATATATCAATGGTGCAACTGTCGAAGTCTCGGAAAAACATTTAAAAATTAGTACCAATGCTGGATGTTCCGGACAATCAGAAACTCAACCTTAATGTGTCCGCGTTTAAGTGTCAAGAACAAACCGATGCACTTCATATTTAATTTTCCCCGAAATTGTGGGCAATGCATTGCAGGCTTTAACAGTAATGTAAGTTTTTGGGCTAGCTAGGGGAAACGAAATAGGTTTTGTAGGTACGGCAGTATTTCTTTTCGTTGCGACTGTTAAGTCCCTCCTTCTGTAAACTGTTTGAGTGAATCGCTTCCCGTGCCTCATATTGCAGCTCAATTTATTTATAGGCAATTTCTACTGGCCGATCGGAGCTCAGTGCCTGAACCGACATAACGCGCTACAGAGCGAATCAGCCTTGGCCGACCAGCGGAACGTGAAGAGCGCCCGGCGGAAGTTATTCTGAGTCGGTTCCGAAAGTTCCGAAAACTTTTTCGGTTCATAAATAGGCAGGAGTGCGTCGCTCTTCAAATTGCTATCGTACAATTTTAACGCTGCAGACGTTTTTCAATATACGCACTACGACATATTCAGGCAAAAAAAGGTGATACCCAGTATCCCCTGCCTATTTGCTGAAACGGCCACAAACAGTCATAAGAATCCAGCAGCTCCGGAAGTGACCACATCAGTGACAAACTTGCGGCGTGATCCGGCTCCACTCGCTGAATCGCGTTAGAGCACCCTGATTTGCTCCAAACGAGCAGCGGAATACGCGCCGCCTATCTTGGCAGACCAGTGAAATTCAAAATCTCAATCCCGGAGCAAGAAAACGTGCTCCGGAAAGACCAGTGGCAATCACCATAATTCTGGTGGTGAGACAGAGTAGTGTGGCAACAGGGGTAGGGTAGCTTGATGCAATAAAAACATTCTGGTGGTAAAACAGAGTAGTGTGGCAACAGGGTAGCTTGATGCAATAAAAAATACCAGTTTCACAAATAAGTAACGTATAAAGATTTGACTGTGACACAAGTCAAATTTAGAACATCTAGAATGTTTTAGGGAGGTGAACATTTGCGCCACCATAATATAATACGCCCGGACACATCAATCATATCTGAAAAGGGCATGATGATCACATCTGAAAACTTGATGATGATATCTGAAGAATTAGTTGTTCATGGTGTTGTTATCACCTACATTTGCATATCTTAGTGTCTTTTCAATTCAATGCCTTACATTATTTCTGCTAGGTAATCCTTGAGAAACGCAGTAATATATATCGTCATATTAGTCCTAATCTAAGTTGTACTTTTCACGTCTGCTCAAAAATAAGCGCATTATTGCGTAGAATGGCCGCTTTCTGTACCTTGTCCGGGTTCTGATAGTTTGTTCGCAATTCCTTTTTACCGCGCCTCTTTCGTGCTGCAAAGTTACAGATTAATAGTTCCACATTATTAGGACGAAGAACAGAAGCAAGCCTTCCAGCCTTTGAAGCAAGCCTGTGAAGTGTGTCATTTGTTGCATGTACTTCTTGTGTTGCGTGGTTGCCATAAAGGGTAGGGATCTTTAAGTGTGCATTCCTAACACTCGGTGAAAGCTTGAGGAATGTTTCGCAATTGCGGATCACCTTAAGCAGTCTTTACCTCCGTGAAGTGCGGCTGCAAAAGCGATGATCGCCCAGGCGCCAGCTGCAAAAGCCGCTGTTCAACCTTTGAGAAAGCTTGCAGAAGACAATTACTCATTTTCTGGCTGCAAGTATTTTTCGACATGTGAAATATGAGTTCATCGGTCGCCATAAACATGCGATTCAGCATAGAAATGCTTATGTTTCCTTGGCTGAATTCTGCCTGTATCCTGTCTGAATTCATTTGTGTTCTCATCACATATCAAGCGAGATCTGTCGCTCAGCGGCTGCCTGTATTTCGCTAATTGCAAACTCCTTGAAGGGAGTCTCAGGCATATATAATTGATAGAAATCTATTCTCAAAATGGTCGCAACAGCTATATGGACATGGGCCTAACGCTGCCACATGGACGCTGCTGATCATGCGATAACCCGTTTTTTCAGAGTGCTCACGTTGGCTTTTATATCTGTCCACTTGGCCTGATGTACCAATTGGGGCGGGAACCTACTAGAGGCCTGCGTATAATAGCTTTTCCTGCAGAAGGACATCGTCTCGCTTTCTATTGTATCATTCAAACCAGCATTTCGCCTAAAAGCAGCGTTTCAGATTATGGCGCGATGCTTTCAGAATATGCGTCTTCAAATTTCGTTATTTTATTCTCCGGTGCAAATGTCCTGTGAAAGCTTTGAAACGGGGTAAATATTTTGGTGAATCAAATAACAAATTGGAACAAACTATTTAACAGAATGAAGGGTGAAAGCAAAAAAAAATTTTTTGCCTCAGTTCTTTCAGCTCGACGTGATTGCTGTTTTTATCTGATGGAAAGGCATGTAGCCAATTACGTTTTAGTCGATATAGGCCTGTGCGCTGTAGTACCAGGTGTACATGTAGCGCCATCTCAAAATCTGTCGGAGCAAATAGGAGATGTTTCGCCGCGGCCTCGTTCACGAACTCTGGAGCAACGATATGCAACGATATTACGAAGAGAGCAATGGTTAGCCTTGACCGCCTAGTAAAGAGCAGAGACATTAGTCTGCCAACCAAGATCCGTATAACTCGTGCTATGGTCTTTCCAGTTGTGATGTATGGATGCGAGAGTTGGAGTGTGAAAAAGGCTGACCACCGAAGAATTGACGCGTTTGAATTGTGGTGCTGGCGAAGACTCTTGAGAGTTCCTTGGACTGCCAGAAGATCAAATCAGTCGATATTGTCGACCATAAACCCTGACTGCTCACATTAGAGGGTCAAATTCTAAAGTTAAAGCTCAGCTATTTTGGTCATCTGGTGAGAACAGAGGAGTCGCTGGAGAAAGATTTGAAGTTGGGAAAGGTTGAGGGTCGCCGGAGAAGGGGTAGGCAGCGAACGCGATGGTTAGATGGCATCCTCGAAGCACTGCAGATGAAGTTATGTGATGTTAGGAAGATAGTGAGAGACCGGAAAGCGTGGCGTGACATGGTCTATTGGTTCACGAAGAGTCTGACACGACTGAACGACTGAACTAATATATATATATATATATATATATATATATATATATATATATATATATATATATATATATATATATACAAGCAGATAAATGACGCTTGCGGTAACGTGGCGGTAATCTGACGCTGGCGGCAACACAGGAAGTTCCACGTCCCCCGCTATAGTTGAGGGTGGCGGTGGTTAACACTCTCAAGGTTCGTATACAAAAAATAGTAATACCCAAGAAAGTAGCAGGGGGGACAGCGTCCGATGTTGCTCAGTTGGAAGAGCACCGGGCGAGATATTCGGAGGTTGTTGGTTCTGTTCCCACCATCGGCACGTTGTTTTTCCTTCTACTTTGTGTTTAATTATCTTTCCCCTAAACAGATTACATTACCAATTTGTGATTATCGAAGTAAAAATAAAAAATAAAATAAAAAGGCAAATATACAATCTCCGATGCTTTCCTTGGCCTCACTGACTGTTGGCTTCTTTCCTTTATATATATATATATATATATATATATATATATATATATATATATATATATATATATTCACGTAACCGTTTAGGCCCGTAACGAGAAGGTTGGTTTTATAGGGGGTTGACCTAGAAGGTACAGAAGAGCAGGTCCAGAGAGCACTGAGTGACAGCAGCCGACCTCAGCTTCTCGAATGCCATGGGGGCCACTTCTTCGAGTCCGCGCACGAGACTCTCGATGAGCAGCCGCCTAGCGGCTGCTGTTGCACACGCTACATTACCCCCTCTCTAAAAAAAATAAACGCGAGTTCGATGAATGCGAAAGCAGAGAGACAAAAAAAAAAAATAAAGCAAGAAACACGGTAGGCGGTGCGCTAATTTTCTTGCGAAAAGTACGATTTCATGTGCACGACATGAACAACCTCGGATTTCTGCTAGTAGAAGAAAAGCCGCCGGGAAGCACTTCGTAAGTCACGTCGCTCAGCTGACGTAGCACTTTGTATGGCGCACTTCTGAAAAGTACTGTTTCAGAAGTTTTTTTGATAGTCGCCGACGTCGAATCGGAGTTCAGAGCCACACTCTGTCACCCGTTTCGAATGTCACTACACGGTGGCGGTGATCGTAACGCTGGGCGTCTCGACCTTGCTGGTTCCGGATGCGTGCCCTCGCCAGCTGTCGCGCTTGTTCTGCGCGTTGAGTGAACTCCTCGGCGCCAACTTCGAGGTCACGGCCGTCGTGGGGCAACATGGCTTCGAGCATTGTCGAACCTTCGCGGCCATACAATAAGGAGAATGGCGTCATTTGCGTTGTTTCCTGCTGCGCCGTGTTGTACGCGAACGTGACGTACGGGAGGACGTCATCCAAAGACCGATGTTCAACATCCACGTACATGGACATCATGTCGGCGAGAGTTTTGTTCAGGCGTTCTGTCAAGCCATTAGTTTGTGGATGGTAGGCCGTTGACCTTCGATGGGTAGTGCCGCTTAGCTGCATGACAGATTCCAGTAGCTTGGCAGTGAAAGCAGTGCCTCGGTCCGTTATTATAACTGTCGGGACACCGTGTCTCAGGACTATGCGTTTGATGAAAAATTTTGCTGCCTCGAGTGCCGTACCACGCTGGAGGGCCTTCGTTTCAGCGTAACGCGTGAGGTAATCTGTAGCGACAATTATCCACCTGTTGCCGGAATCAGAAATTGGAAAAGGACCCAACAAATCCATGCCAACTTGTTCGAATGGGTATCTTGGCACTTGAAGAGGATGTAGTAAACCGGCCGGTTTCACAGGCGGTGTTTTCCGTCGCTGGCAATCATGGCATGTTCTCACGTAATGTCGTACTGCGGCCGCAAGGTTTGGCCAGTAAAAACTCTCCTTAATTCGGGCCAGAGTTCGAGCATACCCCAGGTGACCCGCGGTGGGCTCGTCATGACATGCCTGTAAGATTTCTTCGCGAAGAGACTCTGGTACGACGAGGAGATAATCTACCCATCGGAGCGAAGTTGATCTTATTTAAAACATTGTTTCGCATGCAAAACGACGAATGCGTTCTGGCGAAGAGAAGGGGAACTTCTATAGTGCGCTCTTCCATAAAATCGATAAGTGGTGCGAGAGCCGGATCGTTACGTTGCTGCTGCGAAACAGTGAGCGCGTCGACGGCTGCGATATGGAAAAAGACTGGTTCTTCGTCTTCCCGCGTAGCCTCGACAGGTGAACGGGACAGGCAGTCAGTGTCGTTGTGCTGACGTCCAGACTTATACGCGATGGTCATATCGAACTCCTGTAGCCGTAAGCCCCATCGTGCAAGGCGTCCGGAGGGGTCTCGCAAGTTCGTTAACCAGCACAGAGAGTGGTGGTCACTCACAACCCGAAAGTGCCGGCCATAAAGATAGGTTCGAAATTCCATCACCGCCCATACAACAGCCAGACATTCTTTTTCGGTGGTTGAATAGTTCGATTCGGCACGGGACGAAGTCTGGCTGGCGTATGCGACAACTCGCTCGGCACCGTCTTGCCACTGGACGAGTACAGCGCCTAGACCCACGTTGCTGGCATCTGTGTGGACCAGAGTCTCGGCATTCGCATCGAAATGGGCAAGCACAGGTGTTGTCTACAAGCGGTGCCGTAACTCGTCGAATGCCTTTTGCTGTTCGTCCGTCCAGGTGAAGGTGACTTCATCTCGGGTGAGACGTGTCAACGGAGTGGCAATGTGTGAAAAGTTTTCAATAAATCTGCGGTAATAAGCGCAGAGGCCCAAGAAACGGCGAACTGTCTTGTTACATGGAGTAGGGAATTTGGTGACGGCAGCTGTTTTAGCGGGATCGGGACAAACTCCTCGATGGCTGACGACGTTGCCCAAGAACAGGAAATCTTCATAGCCTAAGTGACACTTTTGTAGTTTTAACGTGAGGCCGGGAGATCTGATAGCCCGTAGCACAGCGGAGAGACGTTGGAGGTGTTCCTCGAACGTTGGTGAAAACGCAACAACGTCGTCCAGGTAGACTAGACACATCTGCCATTTTAGACGAGATAGAACTGCGTCCATCATTCGCTGAAATGTCGCTGGAGCGGAGCACAATCCGAAAGGTAGGACTTTGAATTCATAAAGTCCATCGGGCGTGACAAACGCTCTCTTCTCGCGATCACGTTCATCTACTTCGATCTGCCAGTAACCTCTTTTAAGATCAAGCGATGAAAAGTAGCGCGCGTGGCGCAGCCGGTCTAATGAGTCATCAATGCGTGGCAGCGGGTTGACGTATTTTTTTGTGACCTGATGAAGCTTACGGTAGTCCACACAGAACCTTAAACTTCCGTCTTTCTTCTTAACGAGAACAATAGGCGAAGCCCAGAGGCTCCTCGATGGATGTATGACACCGTCATTTAACATCTCATCTACAGGTTGAGCAATGACTTTGCGTTCCCGCGGTGACGCTCGGTAGGGGTTCTGCCTGACTGGTCGGGTGTCGTCGGTTATTAAGCGGTGCTTGGTCAAGGGCGTCTGTTTAACCGCGGAGGCGGATGAGAAGCAGTCTTGAAACTGAAAGAGTAGCCCGACGAGTCTGTCCTTCTCTGCGGGTGATAGAGCAGGATTCACATCAGGGTCGAAGTTTGGCGTTTGGCTGGCAAACGTGTTGGTCTCAAGAACAAAGCAGTAGTAGGCTGCTTCTGCGACACCTTCAATGTTAGCTATCGTGGTGCCTTTAGCGATGCGTTGCCGTTCGTTCCCGAAGTTCGTAATCAGCACGTGAGCTAGACCATTAGTCAGATGAACTATACCGCGTGCAAGACAGACTCCATGATGTAACAGAAGCTCCGTGTTCTGTTCAGCAACACCGGCAGCACAGGACTGGTCGTCGCACCTGACTGGGACGAGAGCAGACGAACGCGGCGGCATGTATGCATCCGCGTCAACGGTGCGTAAAAGTGCGTGGCGTCGTTCTGAGTCAGCAGTCATCGTTGCAGGCGTCGAAAACGTTACAGTATGGCGAGGAAGATTAATAATGGCCCCATGCTCACGTAAAAAATCCATGCCGAGTATGAGATTCTTGCAGCAGTGTGGCAGGATAACAAAAACTGCTACAAAGGCTGAATCGGCGATGGTTACTCGGGCAGTGCATCGTCCGATCGGCGTCATAAGGTGACCGCCAGCAGTACGAATTTGCGGCCCCAGCCATTCAGTTTTCACCTTAGAGAGCCGATCTGCGAAATTCTTGCTTATTATTGAGAAGTCTGCTCCGGTGTCTAACAAAGCGGTTATTGGGTGTCCGTCGACGAAAACGGAAAGGTCGGAGCTAAAAACGTGATCGGCTTGAGGTTGATTGGGAGTTTCGGATTCATGTGGCGACGGCGGCATCCTAGTCACAGCATCGGACTGAGTCGTCATGGGGGGGTCTTCGGGACATCGGTTCCGTTCGTCAGCAGCCTGCCCCCCTCAGGTCGCCACCTTCAGTTTCCCCGGTGTGGGCTTGGCGACCGGCGGCGCCTCGGCGCATCATTAAAATCACGGCGGCTAGGGGACGAGTAGCGCGCGGGAGAAGACTGTGTACGGTCGCTCGAAGAGGTTGCACGGGTTTTGAGGTATGCCTCGATTTCTGGAGGGCGTTCGCCGACCCGGGGACGCAGGGAATTCCGAGAAAAACCCCGAAGACCGAGCTCACGGTATGGACAACGACGGTACAAGTGGCCGGGTTCTCCACAGTGGTAGCACAGCGGCCGTTGGCGAGGAGTGCGCCAGATGTCTGCCTTCCGAACCGGTGGCTGCATGACGGGGCTCTGCTGGGATGGCGGCTGGTAGTATAATGGTTCAGGAGCGGACTGCATGACGACGCTCTGGTGGGATGGTGGTTGGTAGGAACGTTGGTGGAATGGTGGCTGTAGAGGAGGCGGCGGCTGTGATTCGAAACGAAGCTCTTGCGCTGGAGGCACGGCAGGCCGACGAAGAGCCGCTACGTAATTCATAGAACGTGGCTTCGACAGCTACTCAGGCGGTGAAAATATTTGACGGATTTCTTCACGTATGGCTACGATGACAGCAGCGGCAGTCGGGTTAGGCGATCCAAGATTAAGCTTAAGGAGCTATTCGCGAACTACCTCGCGGATCAGGTCACGCAGAGAGTGATTTTCAGCGGACCCGTACAATGTGGCTACACTGCTGAAGGGCTAACCACAGATAGACTCAGTGCGCCGGCATCGTTGCTGCAGAGCTCGCTCAATGAAGGTAGCTTCATTGATGAAGTCCGCGACGTTTTGAGGTGGAGTGCGAACGAGACCAGCGAAGAGGGGTTCTTTTACGCCCTGCATCAGGTGAAACAACTTCGCTGATTCCGTCATGGCGGGACCAGCCCGTCGGCAGAGACGGGTCACGTCCTCAGCGAACATGGCCACGCTCTCGTTAGGTAGTTGCACACGAGCTTCCAGGAGGCAGTGTGCGCGATCACGGCGGTCATGGCTGGCAAAAGTGTCCCGCAGCTACTGGCGAAAGGAATCCCAGCTTTGAAGACTGGCTTCCCTATTCTCATACCACGCTTTTGCGCAGTCCTCAAGGGCGAAATATACACTACGCAGCTTTTGAGCAGGGCTCCACTGATTGAATTGCGCCACTCGCTCGAACTGGTCGATCCAGTCGTCGACATCTTCCCCAGTAGCGCCATGAAAACTGGGGGGCGTACGAAGCTGCTGAAGCAGCAACTGGTGCTGACTTGCCTGTGCCATTACAGAAGTTTCGAACTGCTGGACAGCTGGCGTCGGTTCAGGTAGAGGAGCGAATTCCGGCGCCAGACCTCGGAGGCGACGGCTGCAGCGATGAACGGGAGTCGACACGAGCGGAAGCCGGTTGGGACTCGATGAGCGGCTGCGAGAGGCCCGAGACATGTAATTCAAGGCCTCAAATCCACCAGTGTCACGTAGCCGTTTAGGCCCGTAACCAGAAGGTTGGTTTTAATAGGGGGTTGACCTAGAAGGCACGAGCAGGTCCAGCGAGCACTGAGTGACAGCAGCCGACTTCAGCTTCTTCTCGAACGCCACGGGGGCCACTTCGAGTGCGCGCACGAGACTCTCGATGAGCAGCCGCTTAGCGGCTGCTTTTCCACACTCTACAATATATATATATATCTATATATATATATATATATATATATATATATATACTGTGAGCCTTCTGTGGACCTTCTTTCATTTGTACATACCATCATCATCGTCCCGCGGCGCCGGCTCCGGCGCGCGCCTGGCTTCGTGATCGGATTAAAACGCTAGACAAGGCTTCGCTGTCCTTGCCGTCACGACCTCGCCGTCTCGACCTAGCCTTCTTTTAAAAGATTATATATATATATATATATATATATATATATATATATATATATATAAGTTTGACGCACGTGTCAAAACATAGAGAAGTCTCCATCAGATCACATGTCCACTGTGGAGACGCAAATGTAAACCTGCCATTTTTGAAGCGCGGAATGTATCCGTGTGTGTATATATATGGGTTTGTGTGTGTGTGTCTGTGCGTGTGTGTGTGCCTGTGTATGGCATCACGAATTGCATGCGGCAGCTCACGATATTATACTGCTGCGAAACCTTCAAAACAGTATTTGTTGTTTTTTAACACCCGCCGGCCTACAGGCTTATCACTCTGATTCTGGACCGCGTATCAGTTCCGTAACCTTTGTTTGTTAATGCTCGATGTCGCGAGTCACACCTTTATCAGTTTTGTTGTCGCGCAAGATGCACCGAGATCCGTCTCGAAGGTTCCGGCCACTCGGGTGTCTTTCCGCAATGTTCCAGCACGTGGTGGTAGCTGTTTGCGACGTTATCTAGGTTGTTCTGTGCAGCCTTTAAATTGAGCGTTGACGAGTGTGAAGAGCATTCTTTGTTCGACGACTGACGAGCGCGTTTGTTGCTATCGCCGCCGCCGATTTGCTTAGTTCTTTTGCGGGCGCAAGTCAGCCCAAATAAAGGTTTCTTTAGTGCAATCATCGACCCCTTCATTTGTGTCGTCGACCTCGTCACCACTATGTGACATTTGGTGGAGGTGCGGCCTTTGATCCTTCAAGCGAAGACCCAAGCCATGTTCCTGACGCCCTGGAAGACCAGCCTACAGGTCACCGAGCCAGCTGCCGACTTCAAGGCCTACAACCCGAACACGGTCTGCTGCCTGACTCCATTCGATCTCGGAAGGCATCGACGCTGACAATGGCCCAGCCTACAGCACCGGTTGTTTCCGTCCAACCCCGTTAGCCCCCCTGCTTCCATGGACGGCCGGATGAAGATGCGGGAGATTGGATGGACCTTTTCGACCGTGTGGCAGATTTCAACGGCTGGAACGACGCTGCGAAACTCAGGCAGGTCTACTTTGTTCTTCAAAGACATGCCCGAATTTGGTTTGAAAATCACGAGACTTCTTTCAAGGATTGGGAGATATTCAAAGCACAGTTCTTGATGGCCTTTACAAGTTCTGTCAGAAAAAAAAAGAGCTCAGGCCCTCCTCCAATCAAGAATTCAACTACCAAACGAGCCCGTCCTCGCCTGCGTAGAGGAGATGAAACGCCTGTTTCGCCGCGCCGACCCTAACATGACCGAAGATGACAAAGTGAAATTCTTAATGCGAGGCGTTAAAGAGTCGCTTTTTTGCGGGGCTTGTCCGGAACCCGCCGAAAACTGTGGAAGAATTTGAGAGTGAACCATCGACCATCGAGAAGGCGTTGGATACCCGGATGCGCCACTACGAGCGACCACTTCAACCAAACTACTCATGCCACTACCCCAGCACATCTGCAAGCGGAGAGAACCTTCGCGACCTAATCCGGGAGATCGTGCGAGAGGAGCTCCGCCGAATGTTACCATCATCGCAACAACCCCAGGTGGCGACGCTCGCGGACGTCGTCCGTGAAGAAGTTCAGCAGGCGCTGGGCGTTCCTGAAGCGAAGGCTGCGACTGTTCAAGCACAAGAAGCAACAGCGATGAACTACGCTGGTGCATTACGTCGCCCTCTGCCCCGACGTGATGACTTTCCCAGCCCTCGCCGCTACCGTCCTGCTCCTGAAAACCGCCCCTTGGCCCCCGCCCGCCAAGCCTACCAACGACCCCCAAACCCCAGGAAGTGCGACGCCTGGAGGACTGCAAACAACCGGCCATTATGCTTCCACTGCGGTGAGGCCGGCCACACTCTGCGCCACTGCCCGTACCGACGAATCGGTCTCCGCGGATTTGCAGTCGACGCTCCACGACCACGCCCAGGTGAACGACCACAAGAAATTGACAACTACCTGCGTAGCGGTGAGATGGCGCCACCAAGCCGTCGGTTCAGATCTCCATCGCCGTACAGGGCCCGCTTTGCGTCGCCAGGCCGTAACTATGATGAGAGTATGCGCGGAAGGTCCCCAAGCCCGCGCAGGGGAAACTAAAGGCAGCAACCTTTGGAGGTGAGGTTGCTCAACGGCGAAAAGACGAAGATCCTCCGCCGCCGACGACCACTAACGACGACGCAGTCATTTCATCGCCGCTCCACACGGCGACATCGACGACAACACGACCAGAGTTCACGCAGACACCGCCGCCCAGCGAAGTAACAACGGTATGCCCCGGCCATGACCTGAAGAAACGACGGAGCCGAGATCGGACACTAAGGCCCACGTGCAATGCGAGGACGCGAACAAGTGACCTTGAAGTTGATATCGACGGTCGCAGAGTCACTGCCCTAGTAGACACCGGAGCTGACTATTCAGTCATTAGTGGACCGTTAGCCTCTCAGCTAAGAAAAGTTACCACCGCTTGGGATGGCCCGCTGATTCGCACAGCAGGTGGCAACCTGATTACTCCATCGGGACGATGCACTGCAAGAATAACCGTAAATGGGCGTACTTACCCCACCAGCTTTGTGGTCTTGCAGCAGTGCTCCCGCGACGTGATTTTAGGCATGTACTTCCTAAATGAACATAGGGCTATCATCGACCTGCGATCCAAGCTCATCAAGCTCTCTGCAGACAAAGCCATTCCTGCTACGACGACGTCGATGCAACACATCCCTGTAAACTTCCTCGACGAAGAATTGAACGTCCCGCCCCGATCAAGTATCGCAGTCTGCGTAGGTAGCGCCAACATCGAAACCGCTGAAGGCATCGTCGAAGAAAATATCCAATTGCTCTTCGAACGAGGTGTCGGCATCGCTAGAGGCATCACAAAATTCCGGAGAGCTCAAGCTCAGGTTCTGGTAACAAACTTCACCGAAGAATACCGGCACCTCAACAAGGGCACGACAATCGCCTTTCTCGACAAATTAGCGGACCTCAAAGATGTATTCCCCCTCCACGACCAAACGCTGGAAGACGCATCGGACCTATTCCGTCAGCCCACATTTGACATCAACTCGGCATTGTCCCACAACCGGAAAGACCAGATTCTCAGTCTGCTTCGAAGCTACGGGGAGTGCTTCTCATCGTCATCGAAGGTACGACAAACACCACTGGCCAAGCATCGCATAATAACGGACGAACACGCCCGACCTCTGTGCCAAAGCCCTTATCGTGTATCGCCGCGAGAACGCCAGGCCATTCGCGATCAAGTTGAGGAAATGCTGCGTGATGACATAATCCAGCCATCGAACAGCCCCTGGGCAGCACCAGTCGTTTTGGTCAAGAAGAAAGACAGCACACTTCGCTTCTGCGTTGATTACCGCCGCTTGAATAGCATAACGAAGAAGGATGTCTACCCGCTTCCCCGCATCGACGACACTCTCGACCGGCTCTGAAATGCAAGGTACTTCTCATCGATAGACCTGAAGAGCGGATATTGGCAAATTGAGGTCGACGAAAGAGATCGCGAGAAGACCGCATTCATCACACTGGACGGACTTTATGAATTTAAGGTGATGCCATTTGGTTTCTGCTCCGCACCAGCCACGTTTCAACGAGTAATGGACACAGTCCTGGCAGGCTTGAAGTGGCAGATTTGTTTGGTATATTTGGACGACGTTGTTTTCTTCTCGTCAAACTTTGAAGACCACCTAAAACGACTACAGACAGTGCTGGAAGCCATCAAGTGATCGGGGCTAACGCTAAAAGCAGAGAAGTGACACTTCGCCTACGAAGAACTCCGATTTTTAGGTCACATCGTTAGCAAGGACGGTATTCGCCCAGACCCGGAGGAAACAGCTGCAATCGCACAATTCCCACCGCCTACCGACAAGAAAGCTGTGCGCCGATTCCTTGGGCTGTGCGCTTATTATCGATGATTTGTCAGAAACTTTTCGCGGATCGCCGAACCGTTGACGCAGCTTACAAAGGCTGACGTACCTTTTAAATGGGAAGCGCCGCAAGGAGAAGCCTTTGACGAACTTAAGCGCCGCCTGCAATGCCCTCCTGTACTTGGCCACTTTGATGAAAACGCTGAGACCGAAATTCACACCGACGCGAGCAGTGTAGGCCTCGGAGCCATTCTCGTCCAGAAGACTGCCAGTCAGAAAAAAGTAATCGCCTACGCTAGCAGGTCTCTAACAAAAGCCGAAGTCAATTACTCGACGACCGAGAAGGAGTGCCTTGCGATCATCTGGGCTACTTCGTCCATACCTATACGGCCGACCATTCAAGGTGAGCGACCATCACGCGCTCTGCTGGCTGGCTAATTTGAAAGATCCTTCCGGCCGCCTTGCCAGATGGAGCCTACGACTTAAAGAATTTGACATGACTGTAGTCTATAAGTCGGGCCGGAAGCATTCCGACGCAGACTGCTTATCCCGCGCACCCGTCGATTCTCCCCCGAAGGACGATGACGATGACGCCTTTTTGGGACCGGTAAGCGCCAGCAGTTTCGCAGAACAGCGATCAGACCCTGAGCTGAAAGCGCTTGCCGATTACTTGGAAGGAAAGACCGCTTCCCCTCCTGGTGGGTTCAGGCGACATTCATCATCCTTCACGTTAAACAATGGCCTCCTCGTGGAGAAGAACTTCGCACCCAACAAGACCGCGCAGCTTCTCGTAGTGCCTAAAACCCTTCGGCAAGAAATTCTGCAGGCGTTGCACGATGAGCCCACAGCAGGCCACCTCGGATTTGCGCGCACGTTGCGTCGAATCCAGGAGAAGTAATACTGGCCGCGACTGCCTGCCGAAGTTGCCCACCACGTGAAGACGTGTCGTGAGTGCCAACGACGCAAGACGCCGCCGATCAAACCAGCAGGACTACTAAACCCGATTCCGCCCCCAATCCTGCCCTTTCAACAAATTGGGATGGATCTCCTCGGCCCCTTTCCATCTTCGTCTATGGGTAACAAGTGGATCATCGTGGCCACTGACTACCTTACCCGTTACGCCGAAGCAAGAACACTACCAAATGGTACCGCGGCAGAAGTCGCCAAATTTTTTGTCGAACAAATTCTCTTGCGACACGGCGCCCCAGAAGTGCTCATCACGGACAGGGGAACGGCGTTTACGGCAGAGTTGACGCAAGCCATCCTAGAATTCGGTCACACAAGCCATCGACGAACAACTGCGTGCCATCCCCAGACCAATGGCCTTACGGGGCGCCTGAACAAAACGATCGCTGATATGATCGCTATGTACGTCGACGCTGAACACAAGACCTGGGACGCCGTCTTGCCGTACGTGATCTTTGCGTATAACACGGCAGTCCAGGAGACGACCAGAGCGACCCCGTTTAAGCTTGTGTACGGCAGGGAGCCCACGACGACGCTCGACGCAATGCTGCCGCACGTAACCAACGAGGACAACCTTGACGTCGCCGCCTACCTGCAGCGTGCAGAGGAAGCCCGACGACTCGCACGGCTGCGTATTAAGGACCAACAGCGCACCGACAGCAGACGATACAATTTACGACGACGCCACGCAGAGTACAATCCAGGAGACCAAGTGTGAGTTTGGACACCTGTTCGCCGTCGCGGATTAATTGAAAAGTTGTTGCGTCGATACTTTGGCCCGTACAAAATCATTCGCCGCGTCGGCCCACTGGACTATGAAGTCATTCCCGACGGGATGTCAGCATCACAACGGCGACGCGCATGCCCAGAAATTGTACATGTTGTACGACTGAAGCCATGTTACGCGCGTTAAAGAATGTGTGGTGTTTAAAATTTGCAGTGCTTATGTTTAGTTGCTTTGTTTTGGAACATCGAGGCGATGTTTTTTTTTTAAAGGGGGAGTGATGCCGCGAAACCTTCAAAACAGTATTTTTTGTTTTTTAACAGCCGCCGGCATACAGGCTTATCACTATGATTCTGGACCGCGTATCAGTTCCGTAACCTTTGTTTGTTAATGCTCGATGTCGCGAGTCACCCCTTTATCAGTTTTGTCGTAGCGCAAGATGCACCGAGATCCGTCTCGAAGGTTCCGGCCACTCGGGTGTCTTTCCGCAATTTTCCAGCCCGTGGTGGTAGCAGTTTGCGACGTTATCTAGATTGTTCTGTGCGGCCTTTAAATTGAGCGTTGACGAGTGTGAAGAGCATTCTTTGTTCGACGACCGACGAGCGCGTTTGTTGCTATCGCCGCCGCCGATTTGCTTAGTTCTTTTGCGGGCGCAAGTCAGCCCAAATAAAGGTTTCTTTAGTGCAATCATCGACCCCTTCATTTGTGTCGTCGACCTCGTCACCACTATGTGACAATACAGACATATGTGTGCCTTGGAAGTGAAGTTTTAACATTTGTGCTTATAAATATAGTAATTATTTAAGAACGATACAGCATGACGCGAAAGCGTCAAGGTACAATTGGACTTGTAAGCTTCACCCATCAGCAGCAACTTCCTTTCCTTCCTTTATTCTCTGTTGTATGAGTACAAAAACACAGAGCTAAGTGCAAAGTTTTCGACGTTTTGCAATACCATCGCGTAATGCACTGCGAAACTATTTCAAGAATTTGCCAACAATTACATTACTTCCTAAGGAGAAATTTGAGCGAAGCTCATTTGCTGTTTCACCATTTTCGATAGATTGCGGAAAAGATTTCGTTTAAGAAATGTTATTACAATTACAGACTTATTTTTCACACATATTCCTTCAGAAACACTCCACTAACAGTTTTCGACTTTCATGAAGGAAGCTTTTTGGTCGGAGAAATGAAGAGAGCAATTAACTTATCGGTAGTTTTGGGAGACAGCGCGTGGGCACATAGAAACGTTGCGCGGCGAAGAGGTTGCGGCGACTTACTGATGCCGCTGACGCCGCTAGAGAGTCAAGACAACGTGGCTTTGCGATTCGGCTTAGATACACCCACCGTGATCCGCTGATAGCGAGCCGTCGCATAGGCAACTGAACACCGCAGCCGCCACGCAGTAAGAGGGGGATACACGCATGGCGAATAGTGTGGCAGGATCGCGTAGCAATCGGAGAACGCGCACGGTCGCCGCCACGGAGGTAGAAGGAGGGGAATGGGAAGCAGCGAGTGCTGTTCCAGCTGCGGGGTTGGTAACGAGGGACAACAGTGACTCTGACGGCGACGAAGTCACACAACCCAGGAACGGGCGCCAAAGAGCTGCCCTCTAAAACTTCATAGGAGGTGACTGAATGTTTGTGGGAGATAGTGTGATGTGATATGTATTCAACAAATGTTTTCGCACTTAAAGGAACAATATATATCTAGCTATTTCTCGCATAGCAAGTGTTTTAATAGTAGACAATTTGATATCACGGTTCAAAAAATATCACATCAATATTCGAGTGAACTGAATGTCGAATGAAGCAATGCTTGGGTAAGGAATGCTCTTTGTGATCCGTTGTGTATGAATTATTCCCCTTCATGGATCACTGCCTTGTCGTGGCGGAGGGGCTTGCGCAACTCGATGAAGTCGTGAGCTCTGCTGTGTAGGGCCACCCAAGATAGACAGGTCACGGCAGAGAGTTCTGACAAAATGTGATTCACTGGAGAAGGTAATGGCAACCCACTCCAGTATTTCCTGCCAAGAAAACCCTATGGCCAGTCACAATACCATTAATGATATGGCGCCGGAAGATGAGCTCCCCAGGTTGGAAGGCGTCCCACATGTTACTGGGGATGAACAAAGGGCGATTCCTAGTAGCTCCAGGACGAATGAAGCGGCTGGGCTAAGCCAAAAGGACGCTCAGTTGTGGATGTGTCGGGAAGCGACCGGAAAGTCCGATGTTGGAAGGAGATGTATCACATAGCAACATGGAATGCAAGATCTATGGCGCAAGGTAAACTGGATATCGTCAAGCGAGAAATGGACAGATTGAACATTGATATCTTGGCTATCAGCGAGCTCAAGTGGACCGGAATGGGAGAATTTAACTCCAGCGACCATTATGTCTTTTATTGTGGGCACGAATCCAAGAGAAGGAATGGGGTCGCTCTCACAGTAAACAGAAGAATGGGCAAAGCAGTGCTAGGGTACAACCCCAAAAACGACCGAATGATTTCACTTCGGATCCAAGGTCACCCTTTCAAAATAACAGTTATCCAACTCTATGCACCGACCAGTACTGCTGAAGAAGCTGACGTTGAGAGATTTTATGCGGACCTACAATGCCTTTTAGACCGCACCCCATCATCAGACGTCGTTTTTCTCATAGGAGATTGGAATGCTAAGGTAGGGAGAGAAGAAATATCCGGAATTACAGGCAAGTTCGGTCTTGGTGAGCCAAATGAAGCTGGGCAGAGGCTAGTAGAGTTTTGTCAAGAAAACAACCTGACCATAGCGAATACTCATTTTCAACAGCACAAGAGGCGCCTGTACACATGGACTTCACCGGACGGTCTGTACAGGAGTCGGATCGATTATATTATTTGCCGGCAGAGATGGAGAAGCGCTATACAAGCAGTAAAAACAAGGCCTGGGGCCGATTGTGGCACCGATCATCAGCTTCTTGTTTCCAAGATTAAGCTTCGATTGAGGAAAACTCAGAAAACTAGAAGGCCTTTCAGGTATAATCTGGATCAAGTTCCATTAGAACATGCTGTAGAAGTGAGAAATCGATTTCAAGAAATAGATCTAGAAGACAAAGAGCCCGAAGAGATGTGGTTTGATGTTCGTGATATAATACGAGAAGTTGTTACTAAAGTAGTTCCAAAGCAAAAGTAATGCAAGAAAGCAAACTGGTTATCTGAAGAGGCTTTGCAAATAGCTGAGGAAAGGAGGATGGCAAAAGTTATGGGGGAAAGAGAAAGATACAAGGTTCTCAATGCGGATTTTCAGAAAATAGCAAGGAGACATAAGAATGCCTTCCTGAACATACAGTGCCAAGCAGTTGAGGACAACAGCCAATTAAGGAACACAAGAGCTCTGTATAAGACAATCAAATATATCAAAGGAAGCTTCTGTGCTAAGATGGGCGTGATAAAGGACAAACGAGGCAAGGTCCTCTGTGATGCCGCAGAGATAAAGAAGAGGTGGCAGGAATACACAGAAGAACTGTACAAGAAGGACCCGAATGTGCAAACCCAACATAAGACGGTTGTGATCACTGATCTCGAGCCGGGCATCCTGAAGAGTGAAGTTGAATGGGCCTTAGCCAGCCTTGCTAAGAACAAAGCTAGCGGAATTGATAGCATTCCAGCTGAGTCGCTTCAAAACCTCAACCATGACGCTGTTAACATTCTGCATACATTATGTCAGAAGATTTGGACAACCCTGCAGTGGCCACAGGATTGGAGGAGGTCAGTTTACATACCCATTCCAAAGAAAGGCAGTGCCAAAGATTGTTCCAACTACCGCACGATCGCGCTTATTTCACATGCTAGCAAGGTGATGTTGAAAGTACTCCAAGGTAGGCTGCAGCAGTATGTGGATCGGGAGCTTCCGGACGTGCAAGCTGGGTTTCGCAAGGGCAGAGGAACTAGAGACCAAGTTGCTAACCTTCGCTGTATCATGGAAAAAGCAAGAGTGTTCCAGAAACCCATCTACTTCTGCTTTATTGATTATGCGAAAGCGTTTGACTGCGTAGATCACAGCAGATTGTGGCAAGTTCTCCAAGAGATGGGAGTTCCGATTCACCTCATCTGTCTCCTCAGGAACCGGTATGAAGGGCAAGAGGCCACAGTCAGAACTGGGCATGGTCTTACTGATTGGTTTCCGATTGAGAAAGGAGTGAGGCAAGGGTGCATACTGTCGCCCTGCCTATTTAATCTATATGCAGAGTGCATCATGAGGAAGGCCGGTCTGGACGAGTATTCAGCTGGAGTGAAGATTGCTGGAAAACGTATCAACAACCTTAGATATGCGGATGATACCACTTTAATGGCAGAAAGTGAAGCGGAACTCAAGAGACTTCTGATGCGCGTACAAGAAGAGAGTGAGAAGTTTGGGCTTAAACTGAACATTAAAAAGATAAAGATCATGGCGTCTTGCCCTATCAAGTCCTGGAGCATCAAGGGACAAGAAGTGGAAGCTATGACAGATTTTCTCTTCTTGGGCTCCAAGATTAAATCAGAAGGAGACTGCAGCCCTGAATTAGGAGACGCCTGCTTCTGGGAAAGAGAGCAATGGTTAGCCTTGACCACCTAGTAAAGAGCAGAGACATTAGTCTGCCAACCAAGATCCGTATAACTCGTGCTATGGTCTTTCCAGTTGTGATGTATGGATGCGAGAGTTGGACTGTGAAAAAGGCTGACCACCGAAGAATTGCCGCGTTTGAATTGTGGTGCTGGCGAAGACTCTTGAGAGTTCCTTGGACTGCCAAAAGATCAAATCAGTCAATATTGTCGACCATAAACCCTGACTGCTCATTGGAGGGTCAAATTCTAAAGTTAAAGCTCAGGTACTTTGGCCATCTGATGAGAAGAGAGGAGTCGCTGGAGAAAGATCTGATGTTGGGAAAGGTTGAGGGTCGCCGGAGAAGGGGTAGGCAGCGAACGCGATGGTTAGATGGCGTCCTCGAGGCACTGCAGATGAAGTTATGTGATGTTAGGAAGATAGTGAGAGACCGGAAAGCGTGGCGTGACATGGTCAATAGGGTCACGAAGAGTCGGACACGACTGAACTGAACTGAACTGTATGAATTATCAAACATATAATTCCATGCTCTTCGCAGATGGTTTATCCTGTTTTTTCGTTTAGCGGAACAGTAAAGAAGCAGCTCATCCGACGTTTAAGCACGCCTTATCTAGGATACTCGGCTGTTACACACCTTATTGCAACAATCAGGTAAACCTTCAGAGGACAATGTTGCCTGTGACCCCTCTAAGCTTCTTGCTGAGGTAGGCCATGAGTTTCTACCAGGATGATAATTTACTGTCTTGGAGTTCACCAACATATTTTACTTGTAGAACACAGGCAATGTAGTGACAGGAACACGAAATGCATCTGGATCTGTGAAAGGATCCGCTATTTTGAGCCAGCTTGTCAGTGTTTTTACCATAGACTGTATGAATTTTATTGGGGGTTGGCATCCCAATTAGCTTACAATAAAGCAAATCACAGAGGTTAGTGGCAGCCAGTTGCAGCTCCTGAGGCATACAGAAAAAGTCGGCATTAGTTAAAATAGATGAAATAGGCAGGTTGTCGTCATCTTATTGATGTCTCAGGTGAAGATACTGTTAGCGTAAAGGTTAAATAATATATATGACAAGATGGGGGAAGCCTGGAGAATGCAGCTATGCGCGTTTATATTTCTGGCTTGCACAAGGTAGAGTTCCGTTGTTTGGGATCAGGCGGATAGATAATTTCTTAACAAGCTAGCCACGAAACACATACCTTCTCTGTTTCTGAGCGAACATCATGATGTATATTATTGAACACCTTTACATATCAATAAAAAACTAAATGACACTCCGTTTGTGTAAAACGTGTTGTAGGGAATCAGTTAATTGTATATAAATAGGTCGGTGTCAGAACCGGCCACGAATCCACTTTGATGCTGGCTGAGCAAACTGTTCTTGTCAGACATTCTGACATTAGCAATAACGTATATTTTTTCTAATATTTGTGAAGTGCATGATACAATCGATATTGGATGATAATTTGAAGTATCATAGAACGTATAACACGAACTTGTTTGTTAAAATATATAATTCAAATTTAACCTAAAGGTGCTAAGTCGGCAGTCAGTTTCTTGCATGATGAGAAAATATTTTTACGCGGGAGAACTTTTTTTGCGCAAAATAAAAGCATTGCATATTTTGAAACACTGATCGTAGTAACAGATAAGGGGTTACAATTTTAATGCATATTGTATAGCCAAGATAAATATCTGGTTGCACCGACAATGCGTTAGCGTTTTGCAAATCGTTTCATAGGTTTGGCGCGATTTTGTTTGGCAAGGAATGTACAAGAGGTGACTTTCTGTCAAATTATGTATCGAGCAGAGACAAAGGAGACAGGTGGAGCGAGGGCGCAAGACCTTGGTTTAGGTTTAGGGCGGTTTAGACCTTGACAGCGGGATGCTGTTTTGCAAAGTTCAGGGCCAGGCCAGGATGGGTAAAATAGTTCGCTAGCACGATCTGTTGCTTTGTTAGCACTTAAACAATTTGATGTTCCATTGACGTCAACCTGCAAGGGATAATATTTCCATCGCCACTCCATTAATGGCTCTAATTTGCATCTGAGCTCTATGTAGCATCTTTACCAATGCGTGCTGCTTAACTATACCTGATAAAAGCGACCTTTCGAAACAGACTGCTTTCTGGACATTATTTTTTGGCAAGCATACATTCCTCCTGCTTTCTTATATTCCAAAACAAGAAAGAGAACATGTATCCTATAGGGGACAAAGGACAGATGACCCTTACCCGTGCGCGCCACTCAATTGTAAAAGCTGTGTGGGTATTAACTGTTCAGAACTTCGTTTGGTGCCATACCGACTGCGTTTTATTGATGCCTTTCTAACATACGTAATACTACTTCATTCACCGTGTTGTGAACACATAAGTGGGTATTTATTTTTTCGGGGTTGCGTATGACTGTCTGTGTTTGCAAAATGATAGCGTCATTACTTGTTTCAATAACGAAGCAGTAGCTTTCGAATATGAGCGAGTCGCAGGCTTGGCGAAGATTAATGCACATTTCCCTTGGAACGAATTTATATTTAGCGGCATCAGGAATATGTGAACATGTATTTGCCACTCTCAGGAGGAAGTCTTGTAAAAATTCAAATCTCGTGACATTTCTTATTTATATAGCTATCGAATTTCCTGATTGACACAACCCATGTAGGGTATAGATTTTTGCATTCACAGCAAATAATGAGTTTAAAAAGTTTAAAAGGAAACTGTCATAGAAAACTCCTACCATTGTGAAAATATTTGTAGGGAGACAGTGGAACTGGATGTCATAATGATGAAGCTTTTTTGGGTATTTCTTCTCTCTGGAATGGGCTTGCTAAGAGTCGCAGAGTTAGTACAAGTTTCTTAGAAGGCCCCCATAGAGAAATATTCTAGCGATCGATGTTAAAGCCTAACCGGAAGTCAACGAGCCAGAAATGGCAGTTTAGTTCGAGAGTGATATGTCTGTTGTTTGAAAAAATCTAGACACTACATATATCAGTCGACAAAAGTATGTGCTTATTCATAGTGCGATCGAAAACTTTCTTTTAGTTAAAATATTACCTTTTTTCAGTTTTATGAACAGGCCTATGATCAAAATTATAGAATTCTCAATTTAACCTAACGGTTGCTCGTTCCCTCATGCTGAACATATAGGAGAATGACAACAGCATTTTGTAAAAATGACAACAGTATACCTTAGTGTGGGAGAGAAATTTTAATGCAAACAAAGGCATCGGTCCGTAGATAGAGCAGCCCCGCTTTAGCTTCGGGATGGGATTGGTTCGGTATTCTCCAAAGGTCTATTACCCCCTGATATCTGTCACTGTACGCCATGAATCGACCTATTGGCAGGATGTCCTGCGTGGAAGTGCTTTTTCACCTCACATTGATTTTGAAGAGGTGAACCGTGGAAGCAAATAATGCATTTCACCGCACAAGAATTTTTTTTCCCACAAAGAGCAATCAATAACGATGTGGATGCTGCTAAACATTTCAAACCATAGGAACCTATTTTAAGAGCGGGAAACATCTTGCGCAACCTAGAAAATACGCATCTAACTAAATAATAATTACAGTCAGGAAATCTACTGAGCAGTTCAGTTGTTAGCAAACTCCGCTAGCAGGATTAGGGCGTACCAATAAACCAGTTATTTGCTTCCATCAACAAAAATGTAGTCATGCTAATTCATTTATTATTCATTATGTCTTGTCTTCTGGAGCCGGAGCATTCAATCCAACTTCTTGTTTGAATTCTTTAAAGCGTAGCCTGAAATCAAATGGCAGTCTAGAGGAACAGTTGCATGGTACTATTATAACATAGCCACAGGAGACTTCAAACATTGCACTAGTACGCTTAGTAGCTGACCTTAGTTGCGTGTAAAATACTGTCATGTAAAGCTTGTACAAAGGTTGGATGATTCACTTTGGGAATATATAAAGTTAGATGTTCTTGACGGTAGCACTCATTCGCCACACCTGCTGCGTCACTGGAGAGACGGAATAGGTAGGTCTCCCCACATTATCATGTAACATCAAGCAAAAACGTTTTGTGTTTTTGTATTAGCATGCATGTATTAGCAGGACAAGAGGCCACAGTCAGAACTGGGCATGGTCTTACCGATTGGTTTCCGATTGAGAAAGGAGTGAGGCAAGGCTGCATACTGTCGCCCTGCCTATTTAACCTATATGCAGAGTGCATCATGAGGAAGGCCGGTCTGGACGAGTCTTCATATGGAGTGAAGATTGCTGGAAAACGTATCAACAACCTTAGATATGCGGATGATACCACTTTAATGGCAGAAAGTGAAGTGGAACTCAGGAGACTTCTGATGCGCGTACAAGAAGAGAGTGAGAAGTTTGCGCTTAAACTGAACATCAAAAAGACAAAGATCATGGCGTCTTGCCCTATCAAGTCCTGGAGCATCAATGGACAAGAAGTGGAAGCTGTGACAGGTTTTCTCTTCTTGGGCTCCAAGATTACCTCGGAAGGAGACTGCAGCCATGAAATTAGGAGACGCCTGCTTCTGGGAAAGAGAGCAATGGTTAGCCTTGACCGCCTAGTAAAGAGCAGAGACATTAGTCTGCCAACCAAGATCCGTATAACTCGTGCTATGGTCTTTCCAGTTGTGATGTATGGATGCGAGAGTTGGACTGTGAAAAAGGCTGACCGCCGAAGAATTGACGCGTTTGAATTGTGGTGCTGGCGAAGACTCTTGAGAGTTCCTTGGACTGCCAGAAGATCAAATCAGTCGATATTGTCGACCATAAACCCTGACTGCTCATTGGAGGGTCAAATTCTAAAGTTAAAACTCAGCTACTTTGGTCATCTGATGAGAAGAGAGGAGTCGCTGGAGAAAGATTTGATGTTGGGAAAGGTTGACGATCACCGGAGAAGGGGTAGGCAGCGAACGCGATGGTTAGATGGCATCCTCGAGGCACTGCAGATGAAGTTATGTGATGTTAGGAAGATAGTGAGCGACCGGAAAGCGTGGCGTGACATGGTCAATAGGGTCACGAAGAGTCGGACACGACTGAACGACTGAACTGAATTAGCATAGCACAGCTTAACTAATTACTGCTACCTGCAATACAATAGCAGTGCCCTCAACTTATCGCAATTTTGGTATTGCACCATTCCCTGTTAGAATATACTTCCTTCACTATTTCTTGACAGATCTTCCACTTCTGAAGATCCTACTTGTCGCCATACCTTTGTGAGTAGCCATTGTTACGCTTTTTCATATCAGACGAATAAGGTTTCATGGCACAAAAAGTTGCACAACACGAGTATTGTAACGTAGCTTCTAGGTGACCTGCGCTGACAGTGGGCCCGGTTTCGCTATGCGACGCAACAGTTACGGCAGGTGAGCACCTGATGTCGTTGATATCGGGCTGCGTTATGTATGCCTGTACATGGCTTTCGGAGCGGCAGTTCGAACGTGTGCCTCAGCGACTATGGGCGGCCGCCGCTTTGTGGAGATGTTGCATTAGTTCGTGTTTTAGAAGGCCCCATACCTCTGTAATGACCGTTGCCCATGAAATTGAAGCCATTCGCTGTCAAACTATCACAACAAACACGGACCAGCGGGCCTGCGATGCCCCTGATGAAGCCAGTGCCCTCCTACGTCGGTTTTTTTTTTGTTGCCGCTGCACTCTTGCACATGTTTCTGATGCCGGATAAATTCCAGGAGTCCTTGTTTAAAAAACGGAATGACGACATGAAACCAGCATATACGGCATTCCGATGTGCTTATTCGTCAGTGCTAGGAGGGTTTGCTGCGCTGCTGCAGCGTATTCCGTCCCTCAACAAGAGCCTAAGCGGCGGCACCCCCCTACGCCTGCAGCTGCCCTCTCTATTCTACTTCTTACCGACCTAGCCGCGGGGTTGGACGCCGTCAACCCCACTGTGAAGGTTTTCAAAAGCCGCCTGAGAGTGACCATGATGCTCGGTGTGCCCACTGTATAGCTTAAGTCCAAAGTTATTGAATGTTTTCTACAGGACCTGATCAACAACATGAGTCCCGAAACACGGATGACATTTCTCATAGTCGTATTGTTCTTTGCCGAGACCAACTTGGGGGGGGGGGGGGGGGGAGATATGTCATGATGCAAGCAAATAAAAAATAAAACACTAATCGAGCGAGAACATTCAGATCATGGACGAGCTTCTGGAGACACTGGGAGACCCATTGACGTCCACCAAGTGGCGGATAAATCAAATGCTGGATTTTGAATAACTCATGATGTACCATCAGAGCAGAGAAGGGAACGTTATAAGTACAGGTAGAGGATGACACTGTCAGCCAACCTGGCTATATCACCAATACGAGGGAGGCCGCATATCAACAAGTAGCCGAGAAGTGGGGAGTTATTCTCGACTTCCGCCAGTTGGGATTCATCTTAAGGTTGAACTGTGTGAACCGGTGCAAGTTGTTGGTCTTTTTTCTGATATTCTGCAAAGAGAATCCTACTGATAAGCTTTGTACCGGGTGTCCAAGCTAATCTTAGCCAAACGTTCAAATATAAACATTATAGATACACCCGAAAAACCACTTATATACAGCTGCAAGCAATCTGGTGCACCACAGGCAATTTTGTATTTTGCAATTAACAATTAGTAACTAAGATAGCTTTTCTAATTACCTAAGTATTGCTTTCCAATAATAAATATAATTTTTTGAAAGTTGGGCCTTGCCTCGACTGCCCATTACCAGTGGTAGATTGATATGTAGGCGATGGTTGAAGCCAGCGCGGTAAGTCGCTGCGACTTTCACCGTCACGTGAGCCGACTGCCTGAAGTGGACGTAGAATTAGCCGCAGACATATATTGCCCTGTCGCTGAAGCTGGGTCGTGGAGCCAAGGCCGCAGCTGATTTCGGTCGCTGGAACTCAGGTTGTGAGCAGTATAACGGTGGCGCACGAATGCGCACGTCACGTGTTATGTTTTGTTTTTTGAGGGCTATCTATAGAGCTTGGAAAATTGATACATGGTGGCTTCCATTGTAGGAAATAAATAGAATTGGGGGGGGGGGGGCTTAGATGATGCTCTCTAACTTCGAAAATCCATTTATTATCTAAAGGCAATATTTAGTAAATTAGAAAAATATTTGATTACTAAATACCTCATGCAAAAATTAAAAGCAAATATCTGTGCTTCGCCAGATGGTTTGCAGCTGTATATTAGTGCTTTCTCTGACCTATCCAAATTGTTTCATTTTTAATCTTTTACTGAAGTTAGCTTGGACACCCTGCATAATATGGTTGCCACTATGATATGCAGGACTGACCGTGATCATGAACATTTCAGGAAGAAGGCAGATAGTCTCTAGATTCACTACAAACCTCACTATTCCAGCATGAAGGAATGCACTTGTGTTTGAAAGGAAAAGTGCAGGCATTGAAGGACAGTGCATTCGGAAAGCTCCCCACTTTGAGTATACCAATCGGACGGCCGTATAGTTACCATCTCACTCAAGGTCTGCAAGAACTACAACATTGCCGAAAGCTATCAGAGAACTACATTCTTCTTGTTCTCGCTGGCCCAGGAAGGGAACAACATCACATTCTGTTTCCCAACCCCTGTCCGAATAGAATGAAATCTGTTTCGCAGTGGAAACCAAGAACACCCGGATGACAACTTCTACAACATCACAGGCATCGTGAGGCTTGGCTGTGAGTAGGCTCTGTTGTGATTTCCAATACCACCGAATGGATTGTATGTTATTGATAAACTTAAAGACACAACTAGAGTCGCTAAAGAGGTTTTCCACCTAATATAAGCCGTATTCTGGTCCTACAATTGATCATTCTGTATAACTACACTCACTCTGCGATTGTTACAAAAATCTGGAACGAAACACCAAATTCTACTTCTGAAGCGGATAAGACTTCGTAGAAAATTATTTGAGGGTGATGCCTCCGACTTTGGTGTGCAAATCCTATCTGCAAAGGCCAATTTTCAAACTTAATAAGCAAACTTCTGCGACGCCTAGTAATTGACGCAATTATTCTGCCCCAAAGCTCTTCGTTTTAAAACCTCATCCGTGGTGATATCAAGATACATTGTTTGGAAGCAATATTTTCTATCTTGGATGTTTGCTAATCACTATCAACATTTTGTCTTCTCTCACTTTTTCTCTAACAAAGCAGACACTCCCACCGCATGCCCAAATGGCGCTGCACACTGTGCCAGCTTAAAGCACGGTTACTTCTGCCCGGCTGCACGCCTCGTAATTTTCAGCACCATTTTCCCAAGCATATGTTCTGTCTGGTTAGCAGCAGATTAGCTAAGGGACCAGTTGGAATTGTTCACCCTTCCTCAGGACCTTCTCAACCCTTAAGACAGTTTTCTTAACGTTTTTCTCCTGTTCTCCCTTCTGCCTCACAATGAAAAGTTCGTCTTTCAGGCCGATAACATACAAAGAATACTGCCTCAGGCATACACTTCAAGTTGCTATTACAAATGTAAATGCAGTAAAAAGTTTTCAACTAATTATTTTCCATCATGCATGAGGTCGCCATTTGTGCAAGGCTCCGGAGTAAAGGTTGTGATTGAGTATTACCCTAAATTTGTTGGACCTCTAACAGTCTTGTATTCAGCGAGAGCAGAGCGTATCGGCGGAAAGCGCGCATGCATATAGTATACATAATAATCCAGATAAATGTACGTAAAAGAGCGACAATAAAAAAAGAGTTCATTTTATTTTACACCCTCTCCTGTAATAGCTTCAAGGTTGCCTGCAGTATTTACTAATAAATATAGCAATTAACGAACACTTGCGAGGTTGGTTAAGTAGTGACATGAGCTCAGCGTGCTCAAGACAAATCCTAATCAATTCCTGCAGTAGCCAATGCGAATACCGTTCGATAGCACTGAAATTAGAATTTTACATAATAATATAGCTTACAAATGTATTTCAACCGCAGTGTTAACGAACTCAAGCGAGAGAAATTTTATATACGCTTTAAAAAATTTTAAGAAACATGAGATCGATTCGTTGTGCACCCGCTGCCACATTGAATTTTCAGACTGCAAAAAGCAGGAGCACATTTTTTATCATATTACTTACGAGCTAACTTTGCGAAAAGCGCCGAACAGCAAAACTTTCTCAAAGCAATATAGGAGACAATATCATGGCCACCAGTTTACTATAATCAATAATAGAAAAGTACTTCAGCGACCCCCTTCGTGGATCACTGCCTTGTCGTGGCGGAGGGGCGTGCGAAACTCGACGTTGTGAGCTCTGCTGTGTAGGGCTACCCAAGATAGACAGGTCACAGCAGAGAGTTCTGACAAAATGTGATTCACTGGGAAAGGTAATGGCAACCCACTCCAGTATTTCCTGCCAAGAAAACCTTATGGCCACTCACAATACCATTAATGATATGGCGCCGGAAGATGAGCCCCCCAGGTTGGAAGACGTCCCACATGTTACTGGGGATGAACAAAGGGCGATTCCTAGTAGCTCCAGGACGAATGAAGCGGCTGGGCTAAAGCGAAAAGGACGCTCAGTTGTGGATGTGTCGAGAAGCGACCGGAAAGTCCGATGTTGCAAGGAGATATATCACATGGCAACATGGAATGTACGATCTATGATGCAAGGTAAACTGGATGTCGTCACGCGAGAAATTGACAGATTGAACATTGATATCTTGGGTATCAGCGAGCTCAAGTGGACCGGAATGGGAGCATTTAACTCCGGCGACCATTAAGTCTTTTATTGTGGGCACGAATCCAAGAGAAGGAATGAAGTCGCTCTCATAGTAAACAGAAGAATGGGCAAAGCAGTGCAAGGGTACAACCCCAAAAACGACCGAATGATTTCACTTCGGATCCAAGGTCACTCTTTCAACATAACAGGTATCCAAGGCTATGCACCGACCACTACTGCTGAAGAAGCTGACGTTGAGAGATTTTAAGCGGACCTACAATGCCTTTTAGACCACACCCCATCATCAGACGTCGTTTTTCTCATAGGAGACTGGAATGCTGAGGCCGGGAGTGAAGAAATATCCGGAATTATGGCAAGTTCGATCTTGGCGAGCCAAATGAAGCTTTGCAGAGGCTAGTAGAGTTTTGTCAAGAAAACAACCTGACCATAGCGAATACTCATTTTCAACAGCACAAGAGGCGCCTGTACACATGGACTTCACCGGACGGTCTGTACAGGAATCAGATCGATTATATTCTTTGCAGGCAGAGATGGAGAAGCGCTATACAAGCATTAAAAACAAGGCCTGGGGCCGATTGTGGCACCGATCATCAGCTTCTTGTTGCCAAAATTAAGCTTCGATTGAGGAAAATGCAGAAAACTACAAGGCCTTTCAGGTATGATCTGGATCAAATTCCATTAGAATATGCTGTGGAAGTGAGGAATCGATTTCAAGAAATACATCTAGAAGAAAGAGAGCCCGAAGAGATGTGGACTGATGTTCGTGATATAATATAAGAAGTTGCTAAGGTAGTTCCAAAGCAAAAGAAATGCAAGAAAGCGAACTGGTTATCTGAAGAGGCTTTGCAAATTGTTGAGGAAAGGAGGATGGCAAACGTTATGGGGGAAAGAGAAAGATACATGGTTCTCAATGCGGATTTTCAGAAAATAGCAAGGAGAGATAAGAAGGCCTTCCTGAACATACAGTGCCAAGCAGTTGAGGAAAACAGCCAATTAAGGAACACAAGAGCTCTGCATAAGACAATCAAAGATATCAAAGGAAGCTTCTGTGCTAAGCTGGGCGTGATAAAGGACAAACGAGAGGAAAGGACCTCACTGAAGCCTCAAAGATAAAGAAGAGGTGGCGGGAATACACAGAAGAACTGTACAAGAAGGACCCGAATGTGCAAATCCAACATAGGACGGTTGTGATTACTGACCTCGACCCGGGCATCCTGAAGAGTGAAGTTGAATGGGCCTTAGCCAGCCTTGCTAAGAACAAAGCTAGCGGAATTGATGACATTCCAGCTGAGTTGCTTCAAAACCTCAACCATGACGCTGTTAACGTTCTGCGTACATTATGTCAGAAGATTTGGACAACCCTGCAGTGGCCACAGGATTGGAGGAGGTCAGTTTACATCCCCATTCCAAAGAAAGGCAGTGCCAAAGATTGTTCCAACTACCGCACGATCGCGCTTATTTCGCATGCTAGCAAGGTGATGTTTAAATTCCTCCAAGGTAGGCTGCAGCAGCATGTGGATCGGCAGCTTCCGAATGTGCAAGCTGGGTTTTGCAAGTGCAGAGGAACTAGAGACCAAATTGCCAGCCTTCGCTGGGTCATGGAAAAAGCAAGAGTTCCATAAACCAATCTACTTCTGCTTTATTGATTATGCGAAAGCGATTGACTGGGTAGATCACAGCAGGTTGTGGTAAGCTCTCCAAGAGATGGGAGTTCCAATTCACCTCATATGCCTCCTCAGGAACCTGTATGAAGGGCAAGAGGCCACAGTCAGAACTGGGCATGGTCTTAGTGATTGGTTTCCGATTGAGAAAGGAGTGAGGCAAGGCTGCATACTGTCGCCGTGCCTATTTCACCTATATGCAGAGTGCATCATGAGGAAGGCCGGTCTGGACGAGTCTTAAGCTGGAGTAAAGATTGCTGGAAAACGTATCAACAACCTTAGATATGGGGATGATACCACTTTAATGGCAGAAAGTGAAGTGGAACTCAAGAGACTTCTGATGCGCGTACAAGAAGAGTGAGAAGTTTGGGCTTAAACTGAATATTAAAAAGACAAAGATCATGGCGTCTTGCCCTATCAAGCCCTGGAGCATCAATGGACAAGAAGTGGAAGCTGTGACAGATTTTCTCTTCTTGGGCTCCAAGATTGCTTCGGAAGGGGACTGCAGCCATGAAATTAGGAGACGCCTGCTACTGGGAAAGAAAGCAATGGTTAGCCTTGACCGCCCAGTAAAGAGCAGAGACATTAGTCTGCCAACCAAGATCCGTATAACTCGGGCTATGGTCTTTCCAGTTGTGATGTATGGATGCGAGAGTTGGAGTGTGAAAAAGGCTGACCACCGAAGAACTGACGCGTTTGAATTGTGGTGCTGGCGAAGACTCTTGAGAGTTCCTTGTACTGTCAGAAGATCAAATCAGTCGATATCGTCGACCATAAACCCTGACTGCTCATTGGAGGGTCAAATTCTAAAGTTAAAACTCAGCTACTTTGGTCATCTGATGAGAAGAGAGGAGTCGCTGGAGAACGATTTGATGTTGGGAAAGGTTGAGGGTCGCCGAAGAAGGGGTAGGCAGCGAACGCGATGGTTAGATGGCATCCTCGAGGCACTGCAGATGAAGTTATGTGATGTTAGCAAGATAGTGAGAGACCGGAAAGCGTGGCGTGACATGGTCCATAGGGTCACGAAGAGTCGGGCACGACTGAACGACTGGACTGAACTGAACTGACTTCAGCGACAGCCCGCTTATTTACCCTGTCCTGCCTCAGCTGAACTGCAGCACTGCGCCCTTCTTTCCCCTTTATTTTTCATCTTCTCATATGCTCTCTCTCGCAGCGAAGGATTTGCCCACGTTACGTTGAGCATGAGCGGCCGACTCGGGCCTCTCCTTTCTTATGGGAAGACGATATTAGAATGAACCTTCCAGATATTTGTATTCTGTTCAGAAACGTTAATTCTAATCCAAGCCGGCACATTCAGACAGCTTGTTAAACTGGACTTTATATGTCAGGTGTTAGCCTAAGGTATCTCGTCGTACATTAAAGTCGGAGCTTAAGTTTGCCCCATTCCTTGATTCCATTACTTCCCGTAAAGCCTCATTTCTGCGAAATTGTGGTACCATAAGGGTCTGAAGGTGATTAAGGTGCTTACAGAAAGAAGGGCGCTTTACTCTCGAGAAACATTTTTACGTAAACCAAAAAGTGATATGGTGACAATACGCAGATGGCGCTGTATTAGGCGCATTGCAGATTCTAATAACTGTGCATCGGTTTTCACTTCTAGGCGCTTTCCGAAAGCTCGTCTGTATACCTAACACTGGTCTCCCACTCAGACCCGGTGGAACCTGACTAGGCGCAGCCTTTGGGTGCGAAGGGAGTTCGCTCAACACTTATTCCATTTTCTGCAGCCCCTTCCCCTTCCTTGTTTCTCACTCTGCACACAAGGTTCCTATCTCGTGCCTGTATTGTCGTCATTGTCATGTCCAATGATTCTTTGCAGTTTAACCAGCAGCGCCTCCTTTTAGTGTGCAAGGTGGTATAAGGTACAGCGTATATATGGTACAATATTTGGACGTGTGTTTTTGTGCACGCGCAAAATATTCACATAATCTTAAAGTCACAGGACGAAATTGGGTCGACAAGCGACACGAGAGTAAGGGCGGGACCGTGTACCATTCTATACCTTAAGAGCAGCCACAGTGGCTAAAACAAGAACTCTGCTGAAAAACGAAGGCAGAGATTAGATAAGGCAAAGGAGGAAAATTAGGAACGAGAAAGGCATGAAGGAGGAAAGTCGCAAAAACTATAAAGGTCTAACTGTCCTTGAACTACATTTCACCAGCGTTAGTCATCGGCCGTATTCACCGCCGCAGCTTCGACTTTGACTCCCTTCCCTGTTTAGTAAACTTCCTGTTATTCGATAATATCGGCAGCCTTTCTGCCTTATCTAAATAATGGAGCGGCGCCGATGGCACTTTATTGATAGGACGATATTTACTGAACAGTGCGTGAGTGGTTTGCAGTTGTAACCTATTGAAGACGACAGTATTTACAGCACAGTGTGAGAGTTTATTGCAGCTGTACACCAGGGGTGAAGGGCTGCGGTTATACATAATGCAGTCGTACTTGGGCACGACGATGAAGACGTCGGTGTTTGCTACTTTCAAAAGAATAATTGCACGATCCATTGACCTTGAGCTGTCCACTTCTCCGCCGTAGACCAATGCCAGGCATGCGGGAAGCACGTAGGAGCGACAACCAAGACAAATTTGTATATAATCCGCAACAACCGCTATAAGCAGAGCCATCGGCGTGTAGTCATTACATTAGTTTTTAAGGCGGTTCACATAAGCATCCTCCTTGGTAGTGAGGTGCCCTTACTTAAATAAAACAGTTTAGATGATTTTCATATCGTTACATCTTCATTTGAGTAGAAAAGCCAACCCCGGAAAAATTATGAAACAAAAATAATACAAATAACTACTGAAGCAAGGCAAGGAAGGCAGAGCATTTATGGGGTGTATTTGTGAGTGTTTGCGTACGTGAGTGTGCTTGTGTGTGCGCGCGTGTGTTTGCGCGTGTGTGCGTGAAGTTTAGACATCAGAATATTGTGATATAAACATTTGAAAAACATATTTATTTCCTCATTAGTCGAAAAGAAATAATGGCTCATGGCCTTCGGCTTCCGTTCCGGAACCTTGCTCGAGTACATGCACAATCTTAGTCGCCATCGCACTGACTTCGTATGTTTCTGATTCTGTTTATTATTCGACACACTCTCATCAATAAAGTCCTGGTTACCACATAAAAGGAAAGGCCACGAAAAATAAATAATAATGCCCACATCTTTAAATTTGCACAAGCAGCTCTGATTGAACTTCAAGTTGCAGGTGTTATTAGCACTGAAAAGCTCACGATAAGGTCGACACACATCTCACGAGAATAACCCGATTTGGCTACGTGGTGTGCTTATGCCTCATAATCGTCGATCACTCAGTGCCTGCCTGCTCACCTGTCGACCTGAACCTTCCAGGTGTAGGGTCTTGATAGCGCTGACCACACCAACGCCATATTTTCAGAATAACAAGGCCAGTACCGCTTCTACTTTGTTTACTAAGAAATGCGTTAAGGTTTCAGACACACGAGAACATAAACGTGTCACCTTCTCAGAATTTCTCTAGGATATCCCATACACTTGAGCATTGACCAATGAGTCACTGTTAAAACATAGGGCAGCAATAATTTAAGACGGCGGCCATTTCAATGGCATAGTTGGGAGTTGTTTATTACCATAATTTGTCTATATATTCAGATATACTCTATTATTAGACATAGAAAACAATCAACCTTAAAGCAGCTAGGATATTTTAGCGCGATACTCTTCAAGGCTCCTCTTTCATAAAATCTTCTAGGGGCTGTTGACGTCGTCACTGTGCGCGATACATGCATCTGCCAGTCGGTGTCTGATAGGAGACATAACCATGTTTTAGTTCTTGGTCAATGTTGTGATGCCATGACATCACAGGGCCTAGCGTATTGGTTGTTCCGGATAAGTGTTGTGATGCCAGGAGTTCAGACTGGCTCAGCCGATTTGGCAGACACTGCCAAGTAGAGCATTTCTTTTTTAAGAAGGGGAATCGTACTCTAGACGAGCCTTGGATGCCGTGTCGCCCACGCTGTCCCTAGGCTACACAGGTATGTTCATTTAGATTCCGTACATCGAGGCTTTATAACCACATCAGATGGCCAAGTTATCTCAAGACCCTACGTTAATACTACTCATGAGACAAGAAGGGCGCAAATACTTATTAGGCGAATGTCAAGTGCATGTACTCGAATGAAATTTCCCAAGCGAATCTAAAGCTGATGTATGCCGGAAATATTTAAGGCGAAAACATTTAACAGCTCATGCCGTAACTAGCAGAAGGCGCCACACTTTGCGCTCACTCTAGGTCCCCTGATGTTACTCAATAGATCAAAGGTGGACCACCCTGTGCCCACGTCGCTCAAAGTGGAACGTATTAAGCCTTATTACGCTTTCATTACGTGCGAGATGGTTGGTGGCAGCTGACATGGCCTAACACTAACTGACGTACGGCTTTCTCAGATTACGTTTGGCAGGCGATGCCAACGCGGGCCTCTCATTTCTTATGGAAGGATGATATCAGAATCAGCCTGCCAATACAATTGAATTCATGTCATCTCTAGGCTACGCAGGCGCGTTCATACGGCTAGGTTAAAGCGGGGCTTTATATGTTGGCTCGCAGATTACGATATCGCGTCATACCGATCCAGGCGTCAATGCGGCGCCTTTCATTTGGCGGTCCCTCGAACGCCGCACCATGCGGTCTACAGAAGCAGACACCATAAAATCAAGAATCAGCGAAATTTCAAACAAAGGCGCATTATCGCACTTTAGTGGTACAAAGTTCCACATAAATTTTTCACCTATAATTCCCTTTTAGAAGTGACAAAACATAATTGCGCTGCGTGAAGCTAACGTGAGCTCTTTCTGAATAATGCTAGCTATGTGCACTATGTGCGTTTTTTGCATTGATAGGTGAAGATGAAGATTCAACATGCCCAGCGCTGCAACGATCTTAATAGAAGTGAAAGCTAGGTGGCTTCGGGTAGGGTAAGAAAGTGCTTAGAGTTTGCTGCCGTCCTTCAATGCAGATCAGTAAAAGTTCGGTCACTGATTTATCTTACGGCAGCATAAGCATAGTGTGTCGCAGAAAAGCCAGTGCACATCGCTGTCAGAGATATTGGGCATGAGTACCTAATGCTGGCCCCAGGATCCCGGGCAGAGGCGTGCTGTGGAATCACGCGGATGCAGTTCATTTAAGTTGTGGTTGCGGAAGGCAAGAAGTATCATTAATTCGGCCGGCAATAGTGTGGGGCGGGAAGCGCTAAATATGTGATATTGTCGCGGTGTGAAGTCTCTGATCAGAAGTCACCGCGGAACACAGGAGTAACAGAAGTCACAGTGCGGCAGGAAACTAGCAGGCCCGCTTCGACAGAAGAACTTCAGTTTCTTCGCCTCGAGGAGGCACATGCTCGCGATCAGCACAGAGGGAAGATAACGAATGCAGCGTGTCATTGCCCCCCCCCCCCCCCCCCCCGGGTACAAGAAGCATCGCCCCGATGCTGGGAGTGGGTAGAGATAAAAAAAAAAACATTGCACGAAGGGCAGTTGCTCACGCACAGAAAGAGTCAACACTATCGGTCGTAATACGGTTTCAGGCGGACCACGTAGACCACGTCCGGGAGCGTGGAGCGTCGGGACTTTTTAAATCCATCAGGAGCAACCTCATAGTTTAGGTCCCCAACTTGGCTTACCACTTTGTGCGGGCCAAAGTAACGACACAGCAGTTTCTCGCTGAGGCCTCGTCGACGTACAGGAAACCAAACCCAGACACGGTCTCCAGCTGTGTACCGGACGTCACGGTGTCGGAGGTTGTATCGTTGGGCATCGCGGCGTTGCTGATTATGAATTCGCAGCCTGGCCAGCTGACGGGCCTCTTTGGCGAGGTGCAGAAAGGTGTGAACATCTGGTTGTTGGTTGCCGTCGTCTAGATGTGGTAACATGGCATCAAGCATTGTGGTCACTTCACGGCCATGGACCAGACGGAAAGGTGTCATGTTCGTTGTTTCTTGGACCGCTGTATTGTATGCAAAGGTAACGTACGGGAGCACTTCATCCCACGTTTTGTGCTCTACGTCGACGTACATTGAGAGCATGTCAGCGAGTGTTTTGTTCAAGCGTTCGGTCAAGTCGTTCGTTTGAGGATGGTAAGGTGTTGCCTTCCTGTGTTCAGTATGACTGTGAATTAAAATCTGCTGCAGCAATTCGGCTGTAAATGCGGCTCCTCTGTCAGTAATCAAAATCTCCGGTGCGCCATGGCGCAGGACAACGCAATTGATGAAAAACTTTTCAGCCTCTAAGGCAGTACCGTTGGGTAGAGCGGAGGTTTCCGCGTATCGTGTAAGGTAATCCGTAGCAATACAGTCGTGCCTCGTTAATATGGACACTTTGGTTTCCGACCAAAACTGTCCATAAAGCGAGTCATCCATAATAACGAGTCATGAATAAAAACAAAAAGGATTTTATTGAGAAAAGAGAATTGTAATTACCGACTGCTTTTGTACATAACGGAGTGCACTGGACTCAAAATTCCATATAACACCGGCAATTTTGAGTGCATTATCCTTGTCATTGTTGTCTTAAAAATTTTTTAGTGCAGTCTGAAGCGACTCGCTTACCATGACACCCGTGATGTTGGGCTTTGTGTTGGTTGAACTTTCGAGCACGAACTCCTCACTGGCCTATGAATCAGCGTCTGATTCTCTACTCACCGCCACTTCCAAAATGGCCTCTTCACTGAGCAAAGTAGCCGCTAAGTAGCTGCTTGAGATTCTCCTGAGGCGAGGAAACAGCTGAGCTGTCGATACTAGTCCCTCGCAGCTTGGATTGACTGAGATGACTTTTGCCGCTTGTATTCACAGATTTCTTCGCGTCTACGTTCAGCTCTGTTCTTTTGCGTTTAACTCCCGCCTTGCCAAAAGCCAGACTCAAGTTGGGGGCTGCAGGCTCCTGATGCTGTGCACTTTTTTGCCTAGTTAACCTTACTGCCTTTCTGTTCTGATTCTTTCCTTTTTGCCTTGTATTCTTTCTGTAAGGAAGCAAGGGAGTCAAGTTGGCAAGCTGCTATGCAGAGGGCTATCGAACATCCCATCTTCTTTGCCCCGTTTTTACGTATTCCCATAAAACAAACACTGCAAGCTGAAGTACAGTTTAGAGCGACGGCTAGCCGACTACGACGGGCTCAGACCTTGTCAAGGCCGCATCGTTGACTCAAAGCGAAGCGGACATACGGACTGCCTAGTGTGCAAAGTTTGTCAGTTCGGCAGCGCTACACGGACGAAAACCAGGAGCATGAGAGGGAAGCGCGTTCAGGACGGGACGCCCGGTCCCAGTTGCGTGTTCGTACGTCGCCTTTCTTTTGTCGCTGTGAGTGTGTCTTAACTCTCACTGAAAAGCGTTAACTGCTTCATGGAACACACATTCCGCTTTGGGAAAGAAAACTTCAGTTCCCACAACCACTGTAGGCACTTGTCTTTCTTCCTGTCATTTCTTTCTTACGCTTTTACCGGCCTCTCTGTTCACGTTCAGCAGAATTTATTGCAACCACATGTTGCAGTTTTCCCGACTGCGGCGGCACTTCCGCTGCACCCAGAAATCTCCTGGTTCCCCCCTTTCGGGGTCTTTCTTACGCTGACCCTCGGTTTTCTGTGTACGTTCCGCTCCGCTCTTGCGCTCCCCCTCCCCCTTCCCCTCCCTCCTTCCCCTCCCTTAGAACGGCGACACGTTTGCTTTGGCTCTTTCCAACCCCACAAGACTTGTTCAGGCATCCCGCCGTATCGGCTGTCGCGTAGGTTCGCGGGCGGCGCGCCCTTCTTTAACTTGCGTTCGGACTACTCTGCTTTTTTTCAAGCACTGTACATATTAACGAGACAAAAATACATGGGCCCAAGTGGGGCGCGTGCATTCTTCCCCTGTCCATTGTCCAGACAGCGAGTTTCCATATTAACGAGGCATAAATACATTGAAAAGGTTTCGTCCCCAGAAAAACTGTCCATAATTCGGGTCATCCATATTAACGGGGCACGACTGTAATGACCCACCGGTTACCGGAGTGTGAAAGGGGAAATGGTCCCAGCATGTCCATGCCAATCTGCAGGAAAGGCCTCGATGGTGGGTCTATTGGCTTCAAGAGTCCGGTGGGCTTAGTCGGCGGCACCTTACGACGCTGACAGTTGCGACAAGTTTTCACATAGTGTGAAACGTCTGAGTGAAGTCGAGGCCAGTAATACTTTTCCTTGAGCCTTACAAGCGTGCGGGTGACTCCCAAATGTCCAGAGGTTGGTTCATCGTGGCAAGCTAGTAAGATTTCATCACGTAGACACATAGGTACAACAATCAGGTACGGCGTTTGGCTGGCGGAAAAGTTTTTCTTCATGAGGACACCATTGCGCACACATAACGATGACAGAGCACGCTTGAAAGCTCTCGGAGCGGTTGTACATGCACCCTTTAGATAGTCCATGATGTGACGAAGTTCGGGATCTGCAGATTGTCTTTCAGCGAGGCACTCTGTGCTGATGGCATTTAGCAGTATGGCCTCATCAGGAATTTCATCTGCGGGGGGATCTACAGGGGCCCGTGAGAGGCAGTCTGCGTCCGAATGCTGACGGCCAGATTTGTACGTGACAGTTATGTCGAATTCCTGTAATCGTAGACTCCATCTTACAAGACGGGTTGAAGGGTCCTTTAGGGTTGCAAGCCAGCATAGGGCATGGTGGTCAGTTACTAACTTGAATGGTTTCCCGTAAAGGTACGGCCGGAACTTCGACGTCGCCCACACAATGGCTAGACATTCTTTCTCTGTTGCGGAATAGTTCGATTCCGCTTTAGATAGACAGCGACTGGCGTAAGCGTTTACACGTTCTTGGCCGCCCTGAATTTGAACTAGAACGGCGCCCAAGCCTATGTTGCTTGCATCGGTGTGAAGCTCCGTGTCGGCGTTTTCGTCGAAGTGAGCCAATATGGGAGGTGTTTGTAGGCGGCGTTGAAGCTCTTTGAATGCTTGTTCCTGTGGTGCGTCCCAAGCGAAAGGCGTGTCTGTCTTTGTCAGACGTGTTAGGGGCTCGGCGAGTCAAGTGAAATCTTTGACGTAGCGCCGGTGGTAGGCACATAAGCCAAGAAATCGTCGAACAGCTTTCTGGTCTTTGGGCGGAGGGAAGTTGGCAATAGCTGTCGTTTTCTCTGGATCCGGCAGGACACCAGCGTGGCTTACGACGTGCCCCAAGAACTTGAGCTCCGTATAAGCAAAATGACATTTCTCGTTCTTTAACGTAAGGCCAGAGGATGTTATGGCTTGCAAAACAGTTTCAAGGCGCCGAAGGTGCTCCTCAAACGTTGGAGCGAAGACCACAACGTCGTCAAGGTAAACGAGACATGTCTGCCACTTGAGATCTGCAAGTACGGTGTCCATAAGCCGTTGGAAAGTAGCCGGAGCAGAGCAGCGACCGAAGGGCATAGCCTTGAACTCGTAGAGCCCATCCGCAGTAATAAACGCCGTTTCCTCGCGGTCCCTTTCATGTACCTCTATTTCCCAGTATCCGGATTTCAAGTCCATTGAAGAGAAATATTTCACGGAGCAGAGACGATCCAGAGCATCGTCGATGCGTGGCAGGGATTAGACGTCTTTCTTTGTAACTTTGTTTAGCCGGCGGTAATCCACACAAAACCTCAGCGTACCATCCTTTTTCTTCACAAGAAAGACAGGTGCAGCCCATGGACTCCGCGAGGGCTGGATGACATCGTCGCGAAGCATCTCTTTCACTTGGCGGGTGATAGCGGCGCATTCAGTCGGAGACACTCGGTAAGGTGACTGTCTGAGAGGTGGCACGGTATCATCCGTGATAATGCGATGCTTGGCGAGATCAGTTCTGCCAACACGTGAAGAGTTGGAGAAGGTCACCCGATAGCGCTGGAGGAGATGGTTCACTTGGCGATGCTGCAGTTGAGAAAGCGCAGGGTTATAGTCGAAGTGTAAATCGGTGGTAGGCCTCTCCATTTCGGTCAATGACAGCGTCGCAAGTCCAGAGGCTTTTCGAACATGCGTGATATCGCAAATATGGGCCACTACAGTCCCAGTGCTTAAATGCTGGTGCTCACCGCCAAAATTTGTGAGTAGGCCGTCTGCTTTGCCGTCTTCGAGGCGAACGACTCCTCTGGCTACAGCAAGACTGCGTTCGAAAAGTAAGATCTGTTTGCTCTCCACGACACCTTCAAAGTTTTGCAGTGTATTCGCTGCCACAGACGTCATCACGCTGCAACGGGGCGGAATAGTGACGTGATCATCAAGGATGTGCAGTGCTTTCGGTCGCTCTGAAGCACTGTGTATTGCGTTCTCAGTCGATAAGGTCACTGACTTAGTCTGCAGGTCAATAACGGCTCCATTCTCTGCTATGAAATCCATGCCAAGGATGACGTCGCGGGAACACTGGACAAGTACGACGAAGGTTGCTATGTACGTTTCTTCTTGCTCAGTTACCCTAGAAGTGCAGGTACCGGTCGGCGTTATCAAGTGGCCTCCGGCGGTACGAATTTGTGGGCCTGTCCAGGGTGTAGTCACCTTTTTCAGAGTGGCGGCGAAAGGCCCACTCATCACAGAATAATCGGCGCCGGTATTCACAAGCGCTGTCACGTCGGTTCCGTTCACTGAAATGTTCAGGTCGGCGGTTACGGCTGTGGTGTTGCCGGAACGTCGCGGGGTCCGCTCACGGCTGCGGTGTGGTACTAGCTGATTTCGTGTCGTCGGAGAACTGGAGCGCCGAGGCAGCGGATCATTGTGGGGCGCGTCGTGTCGTCGTGCAACGGAGTGGCCATCCGGTTGCAGCGGTGGAGGAGCTTGAGAATTTCGTCGATGAGCAACCTTCCCTCCAAAGGTTGCCGCGTCTAGTTTTCCCGATGGGGACTAGGGGAGCGGACCCGCGTCAGGCCGGCACTATCACGTGTCTGCGAGGAGTATTGGCGCGGTGAAGGCGACCGCGAGTAGTCATAGGGCGTTCCGGATGATTCAGCCAAGTACGCGTCAATGGCAGGGGGTCATTCACCACGCTGCGGCTTTCGCGCGTCGGCGCTAAATCCGGCAGACCCATTCGTCGGTAACAGCAATCGCGGAACAGGTGACCAGCTTCGCCACAGTGGAAGCACAGCGGGTGATTATCGCGAGTGCGCCAGACGTCGCTTTTGCGTGGACGCACCTGAGAAATTCGAGCGGGAGGTGCTTGACGAGTGTATGCAGGGGCTGCTTGGTGCTGACTGGAAGGTGGATGCTGACTGGGAGGTGGACAGGCACGACGAGTGACTGCGGCGTAGGTCATGGCCTGCTGTGGTGGCATTGTCGGGAGTGGCTCGGGTGGGTTGAGTGCCTGGTTGACCTCTTCCCGAGCCATCTGAGAAAGGCTGGATACTTGAGGGGGTGCTGCCGTCGAAAATAGTTTTTGCAGCTCCTCGCGTACGATGGCCCGTATGGTCTCACGGAGCACGTCAGTGCTACCAGTGTCCGCGATGGCGGCAGCAATAGGGATGGACGGCCGCTCGTAGTGCTTAGATCGCATCTCTAGAGCCCTCTCAATGGTAGTGGCCTCGGATACAAATTCCCCGATGGTCTTGGGGGGACATCGCACTAATCCAACGAAGGTCTCTTCCTTAATTTCCTTCATGAGATAGCGAAGTTTTTTTTCTTCGGACATGTTTGGATCAGCGCGACGGAATACCCTCGTCATGTCCTCGAAGTAAACGAGGACGCTCTCGTTAGGGAGCTGAACTCTCGTCTGTAGGAGCAGCTCGGCGCGTTCTTTCCGAAAAACGGTGGTGAAAGCTTGCAGGAACTGGTCCTTGAAGGAACTCTACGTTGTGATAGTAGTCTCATGATTTTCAAACCATGTACGAGCTGAACCGTCGAGCGAAAAAAATACATGCTGCAGTTTCTGGTCGTCGCCCCAGCGATTGTACTGGGCTACTCGCTCAAATTTATCTAGCCGGTCTTCCGGGTCGTCGCCGGGAAAGGCTTGGAAGAGGGGTATCTCCCGCGGCTGCTGCAACACGAAGGAGGGGGCAGTGGTGTCTACCTGCGTCATTACGGGTGGTTGCGTTGTCTCCGAAGGTGGTGCTGGAGAAGATGGTGGCGGCCTCGCAGTACGAGAAAATTGTAGAGGCGCGAATTCAGGATCAAGCCCTCGAAGCCGCCGGCTACTCTGATGGGTAGGCGTAATCTCGATGGTGGGAGATCCTTGAGGGCTGGAGTCTCGGCTGGTTGGAGGTGTTCGGAGCATGGGTTGCGTTACCCAGCAGCTCCACCAGATGTCGCGGTGTGAAGTCTCTGATCAGAAGTCACAGCGGGACAAAGGAGTAACAGAAGTCACAGTGCGGCAGGAAACTAGCAGGCCCGCTTCGACAGAAGAACTTCAGTTTCTTCGCCTCGAGGAGACGTACGTCGGTTTCTTCGCCTCGAGGAGGCACACGCTCGCGATCAGCAGAGAGGGAAGATAAAGAATGCAGCGTGTCAATATTACATGTAAGCCATCGCTCGTTTATTTAGGGCTCTCTTTTAAACTTCACTGTGCACAGGCACATTTGCAGAAACAACTCCGTTATAATGGTTGTAAGTACGCCAAAGTACTTACGACCATCTGATCGTCGCGACCAATAGAGTTGTCCGAAAGTAAGCTGTGCAGGCTGCAAGCTTCCTGCGTTTCCACGAGATAGGTGGTCCACTGTAACGGTTGCTACACGTTCCCAGGACTTACCTTGGCCAGAATGCGGCAACATACAAGGTGAAAAGTAGCCATGGTTGATGAGGTTTTCGAAATCAAATTTTGGAATGTGTAGTGTTTTCAGCAGTAAATGTACAAAGCCGCCGAAATGAAACGGAGCTAAGGGATGTGCAACAATTATTGTCATTCATCGTGCTGTTGATGAAGTGAACATTAAGTGCCGAGCTGAACATCCTGTTTACTCACACCCAACCAAGCTATACAAATGTACATCTGCTTGCAAGACGCCCGCTAAACTGAATTTTGTTTGTTCTGTTGTCCTCAGTTTCATTTTTATACCACTTATACATTTAGTTGGCAAATGTCATTTGCTCACATAAACATCAAAAAACCTTTTACTTCAAAACTGAAAGGACCTCTGACTATTTTTGAGGTCCTCATCGAACCGTTCGGTAGCTTTCACGAGAATTAGAGACGCATTACCTGAAGTTGTGAATAACAAATAGAAAATAACAATACTTTGGGCAATAAGTGACAAACACCATTTAAAGTTTTGCCTTCCGGCATGAAACCGCAATAAGCGACAAGTCCCTAAATATTGCATATTTCGCTCAAGATAGTATTAAAAATTACGGCGTATACATAGCGCATTGAAAGCAAAATATTTGAATTGGAAATGTTTGTACACGTCTGCGTGTCAACGCGAAACAAGTATGTTAAGGTGCGTTTTATAACGTGTTAAGCATATTTGATGATGATGATGCATACTACTGCTATCGGAAACCACGCTTGTGAGAGCTGGGCTCGCGATATGCTGTTCTATGTTATAGTCTTGAAGGAAAACACGCACTTAATTTCTACCATATATATACTTCGCTTGAACACGTGATGTTTCTTTCTTCCGAACCTTCCGCCGGTTTTCCAGCAAAGTCAGGAATATATTGTTGCCTGTTATACTATAAATATAATTTCCATGACGCTCTGAACTGTGTCATTATGAACTGCAACAGAAATAGGATGATCGCCATGTCCAGCTAGGCATCATTTCTTTACAAGGCATTGAGAAAGGAGAGCTGCTAGCAGCAGTGCTTCGCAGTGATTATGCGCACGTTACAACTCAAAAAGAAGATAATTATCAAAGCGGGGCAGGAAGATAAACTTTATTATTGTTCACAAAAAGGTAGGATACCGATGCGGGAGAAACAGCTGGATGAAGTGGCCATGAACTCGTGACGATCAGCGAATTGAAAGGCTGTTGTCATGGCGCGGATCTGTGTCCGTTTTGGAGCTGAACAATTCCGCCTCGCACTGTTCTCAATTCTAGGACTGCAAACCGGTGGGAAGTTACGAGTGAGGGCAAGCCGAGAGTGTTCATAGTAGAATGGCATGCAGGCCACAGACGTTTTTTATTGTAAGGGCTTCAGACCACAGGGTATATGCGAGCAGATAACGCGGGGTTGGGGAATATGTTTGAAGTTGCCTCCGCACAGCCTCTTTGGGTTAGGTGTTAAAATATGTTCAAATGAACAGAGACGTCTACCTAAGCGATAGCCCATCGTGTGCTCATGAAATGATCTCTCGCTGTCCGCGCAAGGGTACATAATCTTCGAGAATGAAGAAACGCGAGCTGCTCAGCGGCCACTGTTCCTACCAACCCTTAAGAAAATATGCACTGTGTGTCTTTAGAAACTCCGGTGACTTTATACATTAGACTCATTTGTATGTCTCATGACTGTCTTGTGAGCTTTCCTCATGCATTCCTAATGGCATTCAAAACCATATTGGCCACCGTGAGTCTAGTGTGTTCCTAATGCATGCTTTTCTGATGGCAGGCTAATGTGTGCTTTGTGTCATGACGGAGCTTATGCATTTGAATCCTTGATGCTTCCCTGTTGCCATCATGATGTCTTGTACGGCTATTTTGCTCCCTGTAAACACTGCCAGTGCAGCAGGACGTTTAACTGTTTCGATTGTATAAAGTGGCTACTGATGTTTTGGTCGCTGCAAACAAACATGCAAATATAAATACCCATATGTTGTTTGGAAATGTATAATAAATCCTTCAAAACAAAGGCTGCCTGGCTGGCAGAGATAGACCCACACATAGTACGTGCCCTCTATTTAATTTCACGACTTAGCATCGACGACAGGCTGTTCTTCAGCTGTATCATTGTTGCTGTAGGAAATCGGCTGCAGGTGTAGCCTGCAAGAAAGAAAAAAAGTTTGCCACTTGGGCTGTAGTTAAAAAAAAAATCATGCCGCATCGATTCAATTCACAAACCTCATCATATTATCATAGATCTCTGCACAAAGCAGTGAACACTATGAAAGGGGTGAGAGGTTTGTAAAACTGATTCAATAATCAAAATTGCACCCATGCAAAGATGACTTCAACAGTACCAAACTTCACAGGTACTATATACCAGCAACACACTGCTAAAGAGAGGTAATACACACGAATACACAGTCGCTACACAATACCTAAAAAAGAAGTAAATGCACTAAATAATGGACACTAAAAAATTCATTTAATGCAAGAACACGTACATTCAATGCATCCATTTATTTTTTGCACTGCAGACCTAGCTTTGAGAACAAGGACGACTCAACTTGTGAAGTTATATATGCCTGCAGGAGTCGCAACCCTATTGCAAAAACCAGCGCTACTGGTTCCCAGTGCCCCAGCGCCATACCTGATTATGGGCCCAGTATGACGCTGAAGACTGGGCGCACTGGGACGCGGCATAATGGCATGCTCCGCATTGGTGGCACTGGTCGCCCGGAGAAAAAGAAGGCCTAGGATAAAAATTAAAAGCTAAAAAGTAACGAAGCACCTCAAGTACATTAAAAAGAAAGCTTAAAAAGCAAAAAAAAAAAAAGAGCAGCACCTAGCGCGTTTATAACTTGGCAGCTCTTAATCTAGCTCACTATGCTAACAACTCGGCCATGCCAAGAACTGAAAACCTTTGAAAGATTTTTGCATTTGATGTCATGATAGCATTTATAAGGTTGGGACTTCCTGTTTTGCAGTCTACAGGCCCCCCCATTGCTGCCACTCTAACAATTACAACTTCTTGATCATTGGAGTTTGCTGCCTACTCTCAAGACTAGCAACTATTGTTCTGGACGCCTATGCGCATTATTTTGTGCACTGGAATCATTTTAAAATGTGGAGTTTGATATCACTGGCAAATTTACCAGCGCCGACTCTTCAGCGCTGCTCTGCTACCGTGGGCGTAATTTTCAGTGAACACGGAGCTGTAGCACAAACCTTCAAGGAAAAAAGTGCGACCAAGCTTCAATACCGGCAAGTGCAGCAGCGACGACACTATTTTGCATGTAACTAAAATTACTTGTATGTAAACATTTCGGGAAGCATTGCGATGACCGAGGGCTCGGCTGCTTTATACGCAGAGCAAGAAGGAGCGGAAAAGCTTGAGAAACATGCAAAATATTATGCATTACAAGCGCTGTATGTTTTTTTCTCCCATGGGCCCATCGCTTGGTAAACTACTCTCTTCCTTGTTTTATTTTTTTTTATTTCTGCTGTTTATACTGGGCCGCGGTGCAGGCTACGCTTGCCTGCGATTGAGCCCCCATTGAACATTTTGGCAGTAATCATTGTGTTAGAGTGCCTTTAAGGTCAGCTGTGAAGTTTGTTATGCATGGTAGCCTACATTATTCAATTCCAGTTTTAGCTGTATGTTAACCGTCAGTGTGTCATGAGATATCAGAGGAGCGACGATCGTAGTCTCTCTCGAAACGACCTATTGAAACATGGAAACTCTAGAAAAAAAATACTGCCTTTGTTTTCTTACAGGTGCGCAACGACTTCGCAGCAAAAAGTGCTTACTTGAAGCATATTTTTCATATGCGCCCCGATGGTTGATTGCGAGTACGCTGTTCCCATGTTGGCCCCTGAGGGATGCTAACTGGTCGATGCCGCGGGACGCACCGATTATACTGGGTAGGACCAGTGCGGCCCCAGCACACATAAAGAGCTTCTCTCAGTGCATCGCGGATGTCAGCGACACACCCAGCTTCAAAAAGCTAATCCCAGCGCTTTTCTCCCATCGTACCAGTGCAACCAGTGTCTTCCCGTCACTGCTCCATTGATTATTGCAGACCCCCCCCCCCCCCCCCCCCCAAGATCCAGTGCAAAACCAAGGCGAAAATCTTACTGGTTTCGTACTGGAAGACGCTGGTTCTTGCAATAGGGAACTAATACATTAACCAATGCATTAAATGTTCTGTGCAGAACTCCGGAAGAAAAAGTAAAAGTCAGGAATGACTAAGGCCCCCCAAATGCATACCTAGCACAGCGTTGAGCCGCAGAGGGTCCAAAGGGTCCTTATGAGTGCCATCTTTATGGGCGTTGCTGCCCTTCCCAAACAAGGATTTTCCTTTCATTTCTTCCTCTGTAAACACCTGCCTCAGAAGGCTTCTTGCAAACTTTGTCGGAAGTCCTTGACTGTGCACAACAAAGCGGTCGATCGTCGACTTTTCAACTTTCACTCCATTCCCAATGTCAACCTGCATAAAAAAGAAACAAGCACAAAAAATGACATAGTTACACATCTGCTATTAATAGGCGAGAAATCACTCAGTACCCTTAGGATTTAATCTGGCTCGTAGTTCGTTGAACATCAATAAGTTTTCATCTGAAGGACTCCACCTGTGGCACACAGTGACAGCACAGGGGCTTGTGAAATGCGGTCATAGGCTAGAAATGATAACACTGCAAAGGTATGAGTAGAACCACTTCCACTCTTAGAGGCGACGCTTAAAGCAAGGAAACACATCAAGGTGACATTGACCAGCCACAATTTTTTATAGGTGTGAAAGCAAAGCACTGACAAGAAAGTAAAAATTTGGCGTATCTAAACAGCATACACACAGGAGGCAATTTACCTTTGGCTGTCAAATATGTGTCTGGACTCAGGCTCAATAAAAAAACTCAAGTGCCAGACACATTTTCATTCACAATTACTGGCCTGCTTCTAGAATCTGTCATAAATATAGCTCTTGCCACTTTTTTTTTTGCAACTTGGTGTGCAGCTACCAGTAAAGAGAGGTCGACACTGAGTGCTTCCTAAGCTATGTCTTGTTGTCTATATGTAACTTAATTAATACTTAATTTACTTCTTTTTCACCCATTTTAGTCTTTGATACTTTCAAATTGCACGACAATTTCTTCATATGCCCTTTTTCGGCTCTACTTCCGGTTGCGTGACGTCACATCCTCTACCTCACATTAATTCAATTCTTGTTCCGCCATTTTAGTCTTTGGTAATTTCAAATTGCATGCCAATCCCTTCCTATGCTCTTTTTGGGCTCTGGCTAGCAGCTTAGCACTCCTAGCTATCACGATGCCAAAATACCCTCTAACAGACACATTTTGCAAGGATATGTGCATTTCCTATTAAAACTGGTATTCCAACAGTTACAGAAGACTATCTGCATTAATATTTACTAACAGCAATCGTTAAATATAAAACTTCAATGGGTAATCGATTAGCATCCCCACAGAGTACCTGAGAGATAGGCAAAACAATTTTAGTACCGTGGAAACAGGTGCAATCCTGCAGGCATTGATTCAAGCTAGAGCAGCCACCATTTTGGCACACATGGGGCACACACAGAAACACCAAGTGTAGCTCGCCACTCTACGGTCCTAATTATACTGTTACAGCCTACTACAGCTGACTGTAACTGGCTGAGACACCTGTTTAGTCCTGAAATCAGAATGGCTGGCACATTGGATTACCATGGCTTGGTGACATCTGAAGCAGCTCAACCGAACTGTAGTGAACCAAGGTCTTTAAAGGCTGTCACAATACTGTGCAGTGTTCTTTCTCTCTTTTTACTTTTTCTGCGCCTCTGACGAGCATGTGCCCTGAGTCAAAAGGGATCCGGACCTCTCACTTCGTTAACTAAAAATCATTAACTAAAGTTACATTTTTAGCATTTGTTTTTCCAAGACAGTCTTTCTTAAATGCACCCTGAATATGCAGTACATTGCTGGCTTGCTAACAATGACCTAACAACCATTTTACACGCCAATTTTCAAGCCTCCCAAGTTGCTTATGAACACACTGCACTATCTATCCTGTAATTACCAATGTCAAAAATAGTAATGACCTGCATGAAAATGTTGCAACTCTCGGGACTGGCACCGCATGCTAACCTAAATCAATCCAGAACTCTCCCTAACAATCCGCAATTCATTTTACTCAGGTCAAATGAGAAGGGGGCTTACCATATGACCATCACACTGAGCTGTTCCATGACAAACCTTTACAGAACAAAACTGTATTCCCATTACAAGCAACATATGCTCCTTAAAGCATTTTACAACCTTGGTTAGTTCCCATTCGCTCAAGCTCTATTATGATCTTGCTCCAAACAAACGAGCAATTTCTTTTGTCTAGCAGATGTTTTCAAAGGAAGCTTATCGGTCGATTCAGAAAGGTAGCGAGAAGGCTCTGAGGGGCAAGTTCTCTGTTACAGCCTCAAGTTTTACCAACTACAGTTAGCACTAATATGCACTGAACGTAGTAAACCATTTCTGACTGCATAACTTGTGCATGGAACTATCACCATGAAAGGTCTCTCATACGTTGTTTTGTTTGCACCCAAACATATATCCACACAAATCGCATTTCTTTTCTGTGACCGCTTCCTGCTCTAGCATTGACATCACTGAGGATCCACACTGAGCGGTTTGCAGAACGACAAAAGGTAAGGGCAATTTGGGCCAATCAGGTTGGCTTGAACTGCGTGACTGTGCTCCTATCGCCGTTGATGGCACAGGCGAGCACGAACACAATGAAGAAGTGTACGCTATCCTGATTGGCTCGGATCAGCCTAACCTTTGTAGTGCTGCAAACAGCTTGTGAAACAGAATATAGTGGCAGTGTTCTTACTTTTTTCTTAACTATAAGAGATATTTTTCAAAGAGCAAATGCTTACTGTTTCTGCCGTTGCCACATCTTCAGGTCTTGGAGCCTCCAGGAGAGCTTCCAATTTCTTTACTAGCTTCTGCGATCGCTTCAGCATAGTGTAGGAATCTGGAGACAAACATAACAAGTTCAAGTTGAAAGATATTTATAAACATTGCATCATTGCTTACAGTCTGCAAATCTCTGCTTGTAGCAATTATAACAGGTCTGAATGCCCTTTATAAACATGTTACAAGAGTGACCACTATATTCGTACCCAATCCTAGACTCGAGCTTCTACTCCAAGTAGCCTCCGAGGATTGTTTTTCATTTCAGTAGCAAAACTTCATTCAAACTGATCCTGGATTAGAGGAAAAAAACTAAAAATTCCCTTGAAAATCTCGTAATAATAGCACTGCTACCTTTGGAAGGGATACTCGCGGTCGGCATGGAGCATGATTACAACTACTGCTCCCAGATTTTTTGAAAACTGCAAGTGCCGGGAGAGTCAAATTCGTGGTTAAGATGCATCTGCTGCAATGTGCTATGAAAAAGCATGCAAGCCCTCTGAGTGTAAAGAGAAGGATTACAAATTTCAGACCAATTGTCAATGCCTGTGTCAGACTCAATCTTTGCTCATCAGACGCAGAGGGTCACGTGACAACAAGCGCGACATAGAACCTACGTCATGACTAGTTTTTGTTTTGCAATTTTTTCCCTATTTCTGATGACCAGCAATCCTGTGCTGTGGTTCCTCACTGCACTTTAGGCTTTTCTTTACTTTTAGCCCTCCTTTCTTAGCTGCAACAGATGGGCCACTGTGGTATGGGCAGCTTTGACAGGCTGCAAAGATCTTAAGTGGCTGGTGACACAGAATGAAGCACTGAACAAGGGTAAATGGGATACGCCTCAGTTTGCAGGTCGAGCCAACGTTTCGACTAGTGGACTTTTCTTCTGGTCAGAAGTATTACCCCCCTCCACCTTCAATAATAATTTGCTCGGCACTGCTTCATTTCAGAACCTCGACTTGGTAACCTGAACAATGGCATTGTAAATGAAAAGTGGAAAATCTTGCAAAAAGCAAGAAACATGTGGGTATGACACCTACTCGAGCTGCGCTCGCTGATCAATTGCTTCGCACGCACTGCTCTCCGTATATAGTACTTTGTACATCGTCCCTCAGCATAAAAAGGAATGATGGATTAGTTTGTGCAAAACACTCTCCCATATAATCTCTTCAACTAGCTTCCCATCTTGAGCATGCGGAATAAACTTTTCTCTAGTGAAGGCACTCATCTGTCTCCAGCTTGTCTACCTCTCTGCACAGTTTTAACAAGTGGTATGGACCAGTTTAGTTCAATGTGTACCTACTGAGTCAAGTGCAAAGATCATCAGGAACAAGCGAGTGTAGCTTGCCTATTCTGTGCATATAAATCAGTGAAGTAAAGATGTGCTATCAACAATGGGAAGTGAGATTTTAAGCTTATGCACACCCCTCTGAACTCTTTCCACCGGCAAGTCCATACACACATACACAAATGTAGAAATACATATGAGCATGAGCGCACAGCACCACATTATGCTACCTGCATGTATCCCAGGTGCCGCTCCTACTACACTCCCTCATCCACATCATCCGGTTGTCAGAAAGACTGACAAAAAATTCAAAAAATCCAAAACCACTCACACACACAAGAAGAAAAACAGGACAGTACGCCACTCACAACTGATTTACTGTGCAGAAAACACATACATATATACCACTGGCCGGCGCATGTGCAAGGAACACATTCAGCATCATGTAGTGTAAGATAGCAATGCTCAAGAAGCGTTTTCTCTGCCTTATACAGACTTATCGACGTGTCGCTGCTGCAAAAATTGCCTTTTTTCCTATATAAAACGCTTCAATTAGTTCTCTGGCTATCGTATTACAACTCCTAGCAAGAATCCGTACATCAGAAAAACACTGTTCATAAGTGCCTGGAGGGCAGGATCTGACATGCTTCGGTAAATTGGGGCCCTGTTTATTTAGCTCTACATTTCGTTCAAGTTCCCGGATTCACTCCTTAACACATCGTCCTGTTTGTCCCACGTAGAAACAACCGCAAAAGAGGGGAACTTCATAAACAACCCCTTCAGCACATTTCATGAATGGTTGCCCATGCCCGATACCACGGCCTCTTTCCTTTTCTTTTTCCTTTCTTTTTGCTATTCGAGGGCAAAGGCTTCAGACTTTCTGGGGGTCGAAAAGACAAGTACCAACCATCCCATGCCTACTTGCAACTTTCTTCAGGTTGTGGGCCAACTTGTGCACATACGGCACGGCCAAAAAGAAAAGAAAAGAGGTTGTGGCACCAGGCATGGGCGACCATTCATGAAATGTGCTAATGTGGTTGTTTATGAAGTTCCCCTCTCTTGTTGTTCCTACATGGGAAACACAGGGCGATATGTGAATGAGCGAATCAGGGAACATGAACGAAATGTAGAGCAAAATAAAGAGGGCCCCAATTTACCGAAGTATATCAAATCCTGCCCTTCAGCACTTGTGAACCGTGTTTTTCTGATGCGCGGATTCTTGCAAGGAGTGGTAATAAGATAGCCAGAGAACTAATTGAGTTTTACATCAGCGACATGTCAATACATCTGCATTAGACAGAAAAAACATTTCTTGAGCATTGCTCATCTTATACTACATGATGCTGAATGTGTTTCTTGCGCATGCGCCGGCAGTGGTATAAATGCACATGTTTTCTGCACAATAAGTGAGTGGCACTCTGTCCAGTTTTTTCTTCTCTTGTGCATGTGCGTGTGGTTTTGGTGCCTTTAAATTTAAAATGATCAGTTAGCAACTAGCCCACAAAAAAGTTCTCTTTGTAAAAATTGTTCAAAGATTCAACAAGACAAAATGCACTTGTTACATGCAGCGGCAAGCAGTTTTAGAGCCAAATTTCAGCCTTAATCTTGTCCTAATATGCCATTTACAGTTCCTTGAGTGGGGGGGGATTTCTTGAGCAAACCTTATGGGGACAAGTGACTGCATTCTCCACTCAAGAAAGTGAAGGGTCAAGTCGAAGTAAGTTGGTGAATTCGGGCATAAGTATAGCTCAATAATTATGTACATAAGAATTCCAGCAATAAGCGAGACATGGAGACCTCAAAGGGAGAATACAAGAGGCACACAGGAGAAAACATCGGTAGGAGAATTAGGGGCTTATTGTAACACATAAAGGAAGCCAAACATCACTCAAAACAAGAACACTGAATTCTTTTTTTTTCTTCCATTTCTGGTGGTGATCATTTTAAGGCCTCTACCATCAGGGTATGTGTTAGGAATGAACTTATGATGTGTATACATGGTGCGACAATTCAGACTGTAGAGACAAAGTTACGATACCTTTATTTGCCCTATGCACCCTAATACCCTTCTCTAATTCAGAGGCAATCAACTTGATTATTGCAAGCCTTTCGGCTAAAGGATTAATCATGTCATGACACCACCACAGTGCTCAGTGGTTAGGGCGCTTCGTTACTGAGCCAGAAGTCCCAGATTCAGTCCTGACCATAACATACGTGTCTTGATAAGGCAAAGCACAAGGTGCCTGTGTGCTGTGCAATGTCAATGTTTGTTAAAGACCCTCAGGTGGCCAACGTTATCCTTCATGGCCCAAGTCGCTTTGGGACGCTAAACCCCACAAAAACAAACCCAACAATGTCACGACAATTATGCCGAGGGCTGGAGGGTCTCCTCCAAGAGTCACTGCTGCATTCTTAGATTGTATGCAACTACACTGAGGCATTTGTATAACATGTAACAGCCTCGAGAGTACACATGTTCTCCAGTGCCACAGGAGGATGTTAATTCACTTAAAACAAGTTGCAGTAACATGATGATCCTTGGTGTCCTTAATATGCATGCCAAAGTTTGCACGTATAGCTTCTAGAATCTACTCTCTTTTTCTGTCTGCGCCATCCACAGTATCAAGGCGCACATGACACTATGCCACATAATGCACCATACATTCCTGGGAATCCACGCTTTTGTCAGCGGTGAATATCAGCTTTAAATAGCAAAGCGGCAATTGTTGCACTCATGTATTACGTATAGCTGACTGCAGACGATGTACCTAACTACTATGACATACTTTATGATTAGCAACAGGCAAGCACCCTACACAACATATGAGACATGAAACTCACCATAGTTGTTTTCTGCTGCTTGCAGTCGCTCTTCGAGTTCTTGAACTCTTTCTTCAAGTGCTGCCACCTTAGCTGTGGCCCCGCAGTGGCAGATGCTGTGGCCCTAGACCCATGATTACAGAAAGGGTTCAGGCAAAAATATGCTTCATATAAGAATTCAAAGTATTTTTTGTGCAGCTGTTGGTATGCCTGTCCACAGTGCATGCACCCGATTCCACACAGACATACCATTTCTCCCAGCAACTGCAGTGTATCAGCGAGAGATTTCACATTTCTCATTCCAGAGCACAATGCTCTAGACAGGCATGCTGACAATTGTAGAGATGATTGGAAATTGATAATCTGGTTTGTTACATGAATATCACATGAATTTCTCACCTGACAAAGCATAGAAAAAAATTATTTTTGCTGGCGTCAAGGACTGCAGCTGGTAATTTGGCAAAATTTCTTAACAAAGAAATTCTCATGCTTTCATTGTGCACTTGATGCTTGGTGCAGTTTAAAATTTCATGCACGTCGCACCCGGAGGTGAAATCTGTGTGCACTGAAAAATATAGTGCATTAAAAATGCCATTTTGCAAACTAGTGCTTCGCGTTAAGTCTGCAAATGAGTAGAAACAAAACGGCTCAAGGCAAAAGCTATAAATTAAATGTGTGAAAACGATTCAGCTTATAGAATGCCTTTTCAGCAACTTCTATTTTGCTCATGACACATTTGATCTGCGTAGTGTACACCCAAACACAAAAACATACAAAAGACATCAATATGACTCCAAACAACCTGCAAGTGCTCTAAAATCTGCCAAGTTTACAAAGTTGACATGCTGGATTCACTGAAAGCAAACAAGCAGCAAGTCTAGTCTTCCTGGAATTAGGGTACTCATGTCACAGAGCACCTTGTGTACAAAAATAAATGTCTTTATGTACAGTCTTTGTCAAAAGTGAGAGCCCAGGCAGTCTGCCTCTGAGCCATTTCGTGATGCTTTTAAGGCATTTTCTGTGTTCCAAATCTCTTGATGGCAAGATTTTTTTTTGTCCTACCCTCTCTAATGGGAAGCACCATAGGCGTGCGCACAGGGGGACACCAAGTCTGCCCCATACCTTTACTCCGCTGGACCGTCAGATGTAAACGTGCAAGTTTATTTCCATGCAATTTTTTTTTCCTATAATGACGGCTGGCGGCCCATGATGTTGCATTACAAGAACTGCTCACATGCTATCTTTACCTGAGGAAAGCCAATCCAGGACTCAAGGAACTATTGTGAGGATCACTGCATACTTTTCGATTGTGCCCAAGGCAAAGGTTTTTTTTTTTTTATTTTAAGTGCACACTATTCTTTTTATGTTTCAATTACATCACGTCGAAATAAATGTTTGATAACAAAGTAACAAATCCTCATCTTTGTGCTGCGTTTTAGCAGCAGGGACTTTGGTGGAAGAAAGAAGGGGGGGGGGGGGGGGCTATGGTGAAATGTCGCTCCCCCTAATGCAGAACCCTGCGCATGTTTATGGGAAGAACTTCCGCTAATGCAAAATTAGCGTCACTACACGGCTCAGAAGCAGACCCCTGTCCTCTACACTTTTGGTCAAAACACACAAAACAAAGGAGCAATGGGAGACCTCTCTGCTCAGCTGGGAGCTTAAAGTGCAGTGCGCACTCGTTGCACACGCTAGAGCGGCAGCCAAGGTCAGTGGAGTTTTGAAATGAAAACACTAACCACTGTAATTTTTTTCTCGAGTCTTATTTTCCTGGCTATTAAACATTTTCTACTACTACTACTACTACTACTACTACTACTACTACTGCTACTACTACTACTGCTATACACTTTTGAGAACGGCTGTACATCACCAAATACCTAAGTAGGTGTCACGCAGCGCGGTCTGCTAATTGCAACAGCGGCATGTCTTCGACACTCAGCAATACACGTTTCTATTCGTCCCGTCCGTCAGCAGCACTGTAAACGAACGCTGCTCTAGAAATTGTCAGGAATGGTAAGCACATGCGCGAGAGTGAGGGCGAAGCTTTGCGTCACTTTGGTCACACTCGCACCAAGCCCGCGGCGCGAGATATCAGCGATGCGATGCGACCCTGCAGGGATCTGGTAAAAATGTCCCCGGAGTAAATATCCCAGGAAGAAACGTCTCCGGAAAAATCGCCCTTACAATGGCCCTTACCCTTAAAATGCTTTCGCCGAAAATTTACCACAACGAATTTATTGAAGCTCTTGCCATAACGCATGCCGATAAATATAGATGAAAAAACACAGCAGCGCGCGCGCTACAAAGAATAGGAATACAACAGTTCACCTCGGCAGGCGCTTGGGCTTTGTCCGTGGCCTTTGGAACAGCAGCCCGGACAAGCTGCGCCCTCCTCTTCTCCAAGGCTTTTTCAGTGCCTGCAAAGTTTCAACACCATAAAGCAAATACTACTTCGCGCAATGACTTCCTTAACGTTTCTCATCACTTACCAAAATCCAGAAGCTCCGCTTCTGCTGGCGGCTCACCATCCCTCCACCGCACGGCGACTACCGAGCCACGTACTTGCCTTACGGCGTTCTCCTCCGTAAGGAGCCGTACACCTAGTTCGGTGTCCACAAGTGCGCGGACACTATATACGTCCCATTTATCTTCGGTGCACCACTTAACTAACACGTGGGACATTTTGACAGGTATAGCAAGCACAAAAAAAGCAAAATGTCGCACAATCATGCAGGAAGAAGCAAAAAATGTGGCACGTGATGACGATGATGATAGTGCCAGCATTTTTAACTTTCCGCTATGTATGTAACCATCATAATAAATGCATTTTTAATTCATTTTTGAAACACCGTATAATTAAACCTACCTACAATGCTCGCTATTCAGAACCATGAACAGTTAGTCAAATCAAAAAACGTTTAAGATTAGTAATGAGATTTTAGATCACTCGTACATGACTCGTAGAAAGAGACAGAACAAGACAGAACCATAGCCTTCGCTCTGATCGGATGATCTCGCATATTTTCATACCTTGTATTTTCTATTGCCGCCCTTTTTCTGTGCATGCAGTGTGCTGTGCGCGCCACCGCAAAAGCATTGCGCTATTTTCTCTTTGAGCTGTCGAGCGTCAAACTGTGACATGGGGCCAAAAAGAAAATACAACCAGTATCTCTGGGATTCCAAAGTAGAAGTGCCGATTCGCACAAAACACCGTTTGAAGGCAGCAGCAGCTGCAGCCACTTCTGACAGCCAGTCAGTAGATCCGAACCAACCGCGCGCCGCCGAGCAACTGCCGGAGACAAGCCCTGGCGCGGAGAAGGCTGTCCCTTCAGGTTCCCATTCAAGCTGTCCCGAAGAAAAGGCGACGGCTCAATCCGGAGGCTCCCTTGTGGACGATCCCGTTGCAGACGACCCCATTGCAGGAGTCTACGATTCACAAGCGGACTCCGAGTTGTACGGGTCGCACGACTCGGAAGGCTCGAGCATGGACAGCTCGGAGAGCTCCAGCGACAGTGAGGCAGAGATTATCACTACAGATGGGCCGGACAGAAGTACACGTTCGGATGAAGACAGCCAGCTGGTAAGCATTATTTATGGAAGGAAATTAAAAAAAAAAATAATCCGAGAGCACTGTGGGATCTACACAGCAGAAATGCGAAAGCCGCAGCGTTGCTGCACACGGTGCCACACGCTTGCTCTCATTATCAACTAATTGCGCCGTCATTATCACTAATTGCAGCATCATTGTCGTCGCTACTATCTTCCTAACGGTAGACAAGGATAATTATGATGTGCGTTTCTTGATCCCGGGCGTGGCGCAGCAGGTGGTTAAAGCACACTATTCTAGGCTGTGGATCCGAGGAATTGTGTTTCAATTCGCGGTGGAGACAGGATTTTTGTTTTTCTGGTGACGTCATCAGGACGATTGACAATTAAGTGACACATCAGCGCATAGATCTGATGCACAGATCTCGCGCACGGTTTTTCGGTCCACGAGCCTAGAAAAAATTTCGACTTTAAAAAACACTCAAATTATGAAGGCGAGAGATAGGTACTCCTACCCAGCCGCAAAAATTTTTGAGCTGGGGGGAGGGGGGGGGGAAGATATCGGGGATTAAACATAACCTTCTCCGCCTTCGACTCCCACACGCCGAGACACCCCCCCCCCTCCCCCCCCCCCCCCCAAAAAAAAAAATAAGGTGGCATTTATTATTATGGGATGTCTTTCGTTTAAAAATAAGTATTTGCCTTGCCTTTTATTATTTTGCCAAGTCATTTTTTATCGGTTCTTTTTGTTTTGCCTAGTCATTATTAGTAATTTTCTTTTTTCCATAGTCATTATTCGTCATTTTCTTTTTTGTGAATTATTCCTGCTTATTTAGATTCTTTTTATTATTAGATCCATGGAAAACGCCTCCTTGGGCCATAATATGCAACTATCTAATTGTAAACGAGTCACAAATCTCGCAAAACAGTTGATCTGTCCCACTCCTATTTGTCAATTCTCACTGGCGAAAGCATAGACCAATCGGAGTGGGGCTAATTGACAGGTTTGTAAATGTTTTTTGTGATGTGATCATTGCATAATTTGGCCCCTAGATTTGCCTTCCTCTCCTCTACAAGTGGAGGGATCCCACCCCTTATTTAAAAACCGTAAACCATTGGTATATGGTGACCAATATTTGGACCCATGAATTTAAAAAAATATTGGTTTTAAAAAGAAGAGAGTGCCATTCCAAGGACTCACACTTGGTGCGAATGCTCATTCATTCTGCTCACTAATGAAATTTAGCAGCAATCCACTTCCTAGTCCCTTTAAGCAAATGCATGGTTCATGCCAGAGACCGCTTGATCTGTGCTTATGGCCAGATGTCTCATATTTTAATGGTGTACACAAGCAATAGTGTTTTATTATGCTACTTTTGGTGTGTTGATGTGCATTAATGGTTGCAATGGACAGCTTTTCCGTATCACCTTCTCGGTGTCTCATTGTCCCAGCACTGCCACTTTGGTTACACTGAGGTGTGACTCATCCATGGTAACCTTTACATTTACTGTCAACCTGCCGCTATAAATAAGTGGCTATAACATTTGGCTGCTAAGTGCAAATTTGTTTTATATTTGTTTCCTGTCTCTGTCACAGGATCAGCCCCTATATCCTGGGTCAAGAGTGACAGTTGCTGAAAGCCTTCTTCTCATCATGGGGCACAGCCTTCGGCATGACATCTCAAAAGCAGCTACTGAGAGCCTGCTGACTTTGGTCGAATCACATCTGCCAGAAGGCACTTCTTTGCCTACAACGAAGTATAAATTCTTCAAGTGTTTCAGTGGCACTGATGCAAGTCGAACAAAGCATTTCTACTGCAGCAGATGCTCCAGTTATATCGGGGTCTTGGAAGCGGCAGAGGCTGCATGTACAAAATGTGATACGTTGCATGAATTAGCTGACCTGTTGAAATCATCATCATATTTTTTCACTCTAGATTTGGAGTCTCAAATATCTGACATTCTGAGAACAAGTCAGATGACCAGTGGAAAAAAGTGCACTTCCTATGATGTCACTGACATAACAAACAGCATAGCATATAGAAAACTCCCTATTGGACCAGATGACATTAGTCTAACATTTAGTACAGATGGTGTCCCCCTTTTTGAAAGCAGTAGCATTGGAATTTGGCCCCTGCTTGCCGAAATTAATGAGCTGCCTTTTAAAGACAGGGTTCAAAAACTCGTTCTTGCAGGGTTGTGGTTTGGCCCAGGCAAGCCTGCCATTAATACATTCCTGTCACCATTTGTGAAAAAAATAAATGAACTGTCCTCAACTGGAATTCGTTGGCAGAACAGTGAGGGTGTAGAAAAGGTCACAAAAGTGTTTCCTGGACCATGCACAGCTGACAGTGTCGCCCGGTCAGAATTGATGGGAATGACCCAATTCAATGGGAAACATGGGTGCAGCTGGTGTGAGCTCCCTGGAGAGGTGGTCGCTCGAGGCAATGGTCATTGTCGCGTCTATCCTGCACCATCATCCATGCCAAAGCTGCGCACGCATGATTCATTTGCTGTGAATGCCTACAAAGCCAGAACAAAGCAAAAGGCAGTAAGCTGTGGCATAAAGTCGACAAGTGTCCTGACTCTCCTAACATATTTTAGTTTTTGTTCTGGCTTTGTAGTCGACTACATGCATGCAGTGTGCTCTGGCGTGGTTAAAGCGACAACACTGATTTGGCTGAAGTCGGGAGTGAGCCAAGGCTTTCGCCTCCGTAGTTGCCTCGAAGAGGCTGATAACATTTTGCTTGGTTTAACTCCTGTGTGGGAGTTGTCAAGGCTTCCAAGATCCTTGAAAGAAGTGAAATACTGGAAAGCAGCTGACTGGCGCAACTGGCTACTCTTTTATTCTGCAATTGTCCTCCCTGGTAACATACCAGCAAGAAACTTAAAGCATTGGATGAACTTGGTTGACATGATGCATTACATGTTAGGGGAATGTATCTCGCTCGAAGCTCTAAGGGACTTGAAGCTTCGTATGCTGAGTTTCCTTCAAGAATATCAGGAACTCTATGGCATTAGTAATATGACATATAATTCCCATCTATTATTGCATATTGTTGACAGTGTGAAAGAATGGGGTCCATTGTGGGGCTATTCCATGTTCCCATTCGAATCAATGAACGGGAGGCTTCTCAGAATGGTCAGGGGCACCAGGTACCCTGAAAGACAAATTATTCAGAAGTTTTCTTTGATACAGGCTCTGCCAATTTTGTGGCAACATGTCACAACACAAAAGGCTGATGGTGAAAAATTATTCCGAATGTTAATGAAAGGCTATAGAATGAAAAAGCACTTTGTGGCAACTGGCGGTGTAATTTTTTATGGCAAGGCTGTGCACAGAGCGGACGGCACACACTACAGGAAAATGGCAATAGGCTCCTTGATGTTGTGCACAGCTGAGCTTGACAAATCTCGACGAGTGAACTCATTTATCCACATCCAAGGTTCCTTTGGCCGCCTCATTGAGATTATTGCAGTTTGTCCGGAGGCACATCGAAATTGCAAATGTGAGAGGGCCATATTCCTCCAAATTGAAATATTCAGAGTCAGCAGCAAGGTGATAAGTGCTTCATGCAGGGGCAGTGCTGTTCAGTTCGTTCAAGCCGAAGGCACTGGTCACTACAACACATTGCCTTTGTCCTCGTTGAGCAAATGTGTTGCCATGATACATGAAGGCAGTGCGTACTTATGCACCCTGAACAACAACCTGTGTCTTGAAGCTAGCTAAATATTAGTTTCAAAACAAAATATTCAACAAAAAATAGTAATGGTTGCTGGAGACACAAGATATAATGGTTTGTTTTATAGGGCTTAACATCCCAAAGTGACTTGGGCTACAAGAGACCCTGTAGCAGAGGCCTCTGGATAATTTCATCTGGTGTTTTTTAACCGTGCAGTGACATTGCATAGTACATGGTTGCCTTGCTTTTCACCTTAATTGAAAAATTGCCATCGTAGCTGAGATTGATCCCACATCCTTGGGTTCAGCACTAGGGCACCATAACCAGATATCATAATAAATCGTTATCATTAACAGCTGTATCCATTAAAAACAAAAGTGACTTTACTGGCCGCCATTTAACCTTGCTCTGTGCCAGCTATAGCCGGCCAGCTTATTTCGGCAAGGGTCCTAACCTCATGTGATCTTCTAATTACTTGCCACAACCTGCCATACTCTCCCCATTTAACATTATCCGCTGTGTGACTGTAATCAGTCAAGTTTTGACAAAATAATTTATGTACTGTTGCTTAGGCATATTGTGACTTTTTGCATAGTTTCTAATGACCTGAAAAACCTGCAAATGCTAGGAAAATTGTCTGCCCTTTGCAAAATCTGGAAATTGTCACTGCTGCTTTTGATGAACTCCGAAACTTCTCGGAATACTAGTTTGGTGTTCTGTACTCCATTCAGTTAAAGGGAGATCAAAATATAAATTTACATTCAAGGAGTAATAGTGCCAAAGACACTGCAACTATTTAAATGAATCCATTCAAACATGTCCACTTCCTTGCTCATGTCTAGTGCATATATTTAATGTATGTTTAGAAGGCAGGTTGCTCGAGCAAATGTACTGCATAAAAAAGGTGACGAAAATAATATGGGAAAGTATAGCCCCATATCCAAAGCTTTTGCAAAAAAAAATGCTGCTTTAAAATGAATGACAACTTTTGGAGAAAAAACATACCTTTCTAGCCAACTCCCAGTTAAGTTTCCATAAGCGGTTTAGCACAGAACTTCTAACACAAAAAGAACATTTCTTAAGCAGACAGAAAAAGGAAAGCTAGGTTTTGGTTCTTTACATCAACTTCTCGAAAGCTTTCGCCACTGTCAGTATCATGCAGTATTGATAAAGAAGCTGGAACATTATTGTTTTTGTGAAAAAGCCATCGCCCATATTGAGCCCTGTCGAAAACATCATATCCAAATTATAGCTATAAGTGATTACTTATCTGACCCACTTCATGTTTCCCTCAGCATGCCTCAGAGTGGCATCCTGGATTCCTTTCTTTTTGCTTTGTATGTGTATGATGTCTACTGCATTGCTCTATTCTCTATATTCAGAAATTATGCAGATGACACAAATTATTTTTTTTTACTGGAGAATCAAATGATCAGATAATAGCTACGGCTAATATTAAGCTTGATGAATGGATGCAGAAAAATAGCCTGAAGATAAATGCTTAGAAAATGAATGCACCTCAGTTTCTTACTAAAAACAAAAATATAAGTGCACAAAATTAAATTTTACTACTGTCAACTATATAACAAAGTGTGCCTAACTTTAAGATTCTGGGAATTTTGGAATGCTTCTATTCCAAAAAAGTTGTCATAAATAATAGACATAGTTTCTAGAAATTGCTATGTATATCCTTTTCGATATTGTCGACCATAAACCCTGACTGCTCATTGGAGGGTCAAATTCTAATAAAGCTCAGCTACTTTGGTCATCTGATGAGAAGAGAGGAGTCGCTGGAGAAAGATTTGATGTTGGGAAAGGTTGAGGGTTGCCGGAGAAGGGGTAGGCAGCGAACGCGATGGTTAGATGGCATCCTCGAGGCACTGCAGATGAAGTTATGTGATGTTAGGAAGATAGTGAGAGACCGGAAAGCGTGGCGTGACATGGTCCATAGGGTCACGAAGAGTCGGACACGACTGAACTGACTGATATCCTTGCTACATTTTTATGTTGATGTCCAATAGCTTTTTCTTATCTGGGCTTAACTATTGTTACCTAGCATTGGCGTGAACTACTAAATTCAGTATTGGGAGGCAGCTCATTCTAGAATGAAAGCTTTTGAGAGCTGTTGAAAATGTTCCAATGCACTCACACACTCGTGAATTGATCACCGAATACATTGTTCCAGCCACAATATGCTACCGGTATTGCATACTGGTTCTGCAAACAATTCAAACAAGAAGCCAAATAAAACACCTTCAGTCAGAAAACCGCTAAACTAGAAAGAAATGTGAAGTCATCATCAGCTTGACTATCCCCACTGCAGGGCGAAGGCCTCTCCCATATTTCTCCATTTGGCCCGGTTCTGTGCTAGCTGCATCCACTTGACCCCTGCAAACTTCTTAATCTCATCCGCCCACCTAACTTTCTGCCGCCCCCTGCTACGCTTTCCTTCCCTTGGAATCCAGTTTGTTACCCTAAGCGACCATCGGTTATCCTCTCTTCTGTGAAATGTGAAGTATTACAACACGACCCATTGTGTGCTATGGAAGGGGAAACAAGTGGAAGAAAATGCGATCTACAAATGCTGCAGAACAAATTACCATGCATACTGAGCAATTTAGGCACTCGAAATATCTAGTTTGAAAATACCACTTGCAGGACATTGTGCAATCTTTACAAAATATATTGTACACATTATGGCTTCTTACTTCTTTTGCTTGTGTGTACCAAGATTCAGCTTGTTCCTTTGTGCAATTCAGATGTGTATATGTGGTTGCTAAGGTATATAATGTCTTTCTTGTCATGTATGCACCTTGTATTATTCCATGTACTGTATTTCTGTTTTCTTTTGCCATGAGAAAGAGGCTGCTCATATCATTTTTCAATGAGAACTGCCAATGAAGACAGCCTGCAGCCATAGCTTGCGAGCTGGCTTTTGGCAGCCTTTCTGTAGGCTTCCTGCTTCATGTAAAATGACAAATAATCCTATTGTATTGTATATGATGCCAAAACATTTACCGAATGTGAGAAAATAGTCAAATTGAATTAAGAAGTTGGTCTGCCATTCATTGTAACAGAACTGTGAGTGCACAGTAATGCTAGATTATATTGACGTGACTTTTTTTTTTTTATCTCAATTAGGATTGCTCGAAGAAAAACATTGGCTTTCTTAAACAGAAAAACTGAAACCGTTTTTGTTGCGACATTAATTTGCAACTTCCTGAATAGTTTTTTTTTTTTTTCTGTAGATAGATTATGTATACTGTGGACATTGTGCAATCTTTACAAAATATATTGTACACATTATGGCTTCTTACTTCTTTTGCTTGTGTGTATCAAGATTCAGCTTGTTCCTTTGTGCAATTCAGATGTGTATATGTGGTTGCTATGGTATATAGATATGCTCACATATCTATGATTTTCTGCCTTTTCACTGGTCAGAGAATGCTGACTGAAATGATCAGGGAAATGAATAACATAGTTTTCGTGTTCTGGATTCTCTGCCGCAATTAGATTTCAGGGTGTGCTGCTATTCTTTATGTGAGAGGTACAGCAGCTCTACCTTGAAATGTGCAGCAGCTCTACGTTGTGTTTCATCTTTTGAGCCTCTCACAGTGCTTCATTTGAAGGCATAAATTATGGAGTGTCAATATGTATATTTTTATTTCAACGTGTACTATAATGCCTGATTGCAAGTTAATGTTTTAGTGCTTCATGGATCACTGCCTTGTCGTGGCGGAGGGGCTTGCGAAACTCGATGAAGTCGTGAGCTCTGCTGTGTAGGGCCACCCAAGATAGACAGGTCACGGCAGAGAGTTCTGACAAAATGTGATTCACTGGAGAAGGCAATGGCAACCCACTCCAGTATTTCCTGCCAAGAAAACCCTATGGCCAGTCACAATACCATTAAAGATATGGCGCCGGAAGATGAGCCCCCCAGGTTGGAAGGCGTCCCACATGTTACTGGGGATGAACAAAGGGCGATTCCTAGTAGCTCCAGGACGAATGAAGCGGCTGGGCTAAAGCCAAAAGGACGCTCAGTTGTGGATGTGTCGGGAAGCGACCGGAAAGTCCGATGTTGCAAGGAGATATATCACATAGCAACATGGAATGTAAGATCTATGACGCAAGGTAAACTGGATGTCGTCAAGCGAGAAATGGACAGATTGAACATTGATATCTTGGGTATCAGCGAGCTCAAGTGGACCGGAATGGGAGAATTTAACTCCGGCGACTATTATGTCTTTTATTGTGGGCACGAATCCAAGAGAAGGAATGGGGTCGCTCTCATAGTAAACAGAAGAATGGGCAAAGCAGTGCTAGGGTACAACCCCAAAAACGACCGAATGATTTCACTTCGGATCCAAGGTCACCCTTTCAACATAACAGTTATCAAAGTCTATGCACCGACCACTACTGCTGAAGAAGCTGACGTTGAGAGATTTTATGCGGACCTACAATGCCTTTTAGACCGCACCCCATCATCAGACGTCGTTTTTCTCATAGGAGACTGGAATGCCAAGGTCGGGAGTGAAGAAATATCCGGAATTATAGGAAAGTTCGGTCTTGGCGAGCCAAATGAAGCTGTGCCGAGGCTAGTAGAGTTTTGTCAAGAAAACAATCTGACCATAGCGAATACTCATTTTCAACAGCACAAGAGGCGCCTGTACACATGCACTTCACCGGACGGTCTATACAGGAATCAGATCGATTATGTTCTTTGCCGGCAGAGATGAAGAAGCGCTATACAAGCAGTAAAAACAAGGCCTGGGGCCGATCGTGGCACTGATCATCAGCTTCTTGTTGCCAAAATTAAGCTTCGATTGAGGAAAACGCAGAAAACTAGAAGGCCTTTCAGGTATGATCTGGATCAAATTCCATTAGAATATGCTGTGGAAGTGAGGAATCGATTTCAAGAATTAGATCTAGAAGACAGAGAGCCCGAAGAGATGTGGACTGATGTTCGTGATATAATACAAGAAGTTGCTACTAAGGTAGTTCCAAAGCAAAAGAAATGCAAGAAAGCAAACTGGTTATCTGAAGAGGCTTTGCAAATAGCTGAGGAAAGGAGGATGGCAAAAGTTATGGGGGAAAGAGAAAGATACAAGGTTCTCAATGCGGATTTTCAGAAAATAGCAAGGAGAGATAAGAATGCCTTCCTGAACATACAGTGTCAAGCAGTTGAGGACAACAGCCAATTGAGGAACACAAGAGCTCTGTATAAGACAATCAAAGATATCAAAGGAAGCTTCTGTGCTAAGATGGGCGTGATAAAGGACAAACGACGCAAGGACCTCACTGAAGCCTCAGAGATGAAGAGGTGGCAGGAATACACAGAAGAACTGTACAAGAAGGACCCGAATGTGCAAACCCAACATAAGACGGTTGTGATTACTGATCTCGAGCCGGGCATCCTGAAGAGTGAAGTTGAATGGGCCTTAGCCATCCTTGCTAAGAACAAAGCTAGCGGAATTGATGGCATTCCAGCTGAGTTGCTTCAAAACCTCAACCATGACGCTGTTAACATTCTGCATACATTATGTCAGAAGATTTGGACAACCCTGCAGTGGCCACAGGATTGGAGGAGGTCAGTTTACATCCCCATTCCAAAGAAAGGCAGTGCCAAAGATTGTTCCAACTACCGCACGATCGCGCTTATTTCGCATGCTAGCAAGGTGATGTTGAAAATCCTCCTAGGTAGGCTGTAGCAGTATGTGGATTGGGAGCTTCCGGACGTGCAAGCTGGGTTTCGCAAGGGCAGAGGAACTAGAGACCAAATTTCCAACCTTCGCTGGATCATGGAAAAAGCAAGAGAGTTCCAGAAACCCATCTACTTCTGCTTTATTGATTATGCGAAAGCGTTTGCATAGATCACAGCAGATTGTGGCAAGCTCTCCAAGAGATGGGAGTTCCAATTCACCTCATCTGTCTCCTTAGAAACCTGTATGAAGGACAAGAGGCTACAGTCAGAACTGGGCATGGCCTTACTGACTGGTTTCCGATTGAGAAAGGAGTGAGGCAAGGCTGCATACTGTCGCCCTGCCTATTTAACCTATATGCAGAGTGCATCATGAGGAAGGCCGGTCTGGACGAGTCTTCAGCTGGAGTGAAGATTGCTGGAAAACGTATCAACAACCTTAGATATGCGGATGATACCACTTTAATGGCAGAAAGTGAAGTGGAACTCAAGAGACTTCTGATGCGCGTACAAGAAGAGAGTGAGAAGTTTGGGCTCAAACTGAACATTAAAAAGACAAAGATTATGGCGTCTTGCCCTATCAAGTCCTGGAGCATCAATGGACAAGAAGTGGAAGCTGTGACAGATTTTCTCTTCTTGGGCTCCAAGATTACCTCGGAAGGAGACTGTAGCCATGAAATTAGGAGACGCCTGCTTCTGGGAAAGAGAGCAATGGTTAGCCTTGACCGCCTAGTGAAGAGCAGAGACATTAGTCTGCCGACCAAGATCCGTATAACTTGTGCTATGGTCTTTCCAGCTGTGATGTATGGATGCGAGAGTTGGACTGTGAAGAAGGCTGACCGCCGAAGAATTGACGCGTTTGAATTGTTGTGCTGGCGAAGATTCTTGAGAGTTCCTTGGACTGCCAGAAGATCAAATCAGTCGATATTGTTGACCATAAACCCTGACTGCTCATTGGAGGGTCAAATTCTAAAGTTAAAGCTCAGCTACTTTGGTCATCTGATGAGAAGAAAGGAGTCGCTGGAGAAAGATTTGATGTTGGGGAAGGTTTAGGGTCGCCGGAGAAGGGGTAGGCAGCGAACGCGATGGTTAGATGGCATCCTCGGGGCACTGCAGATGAAGTTATGTGATGTTAGAAAGATAGTGAGAGACCGGAAAGCGTGGCGTGACATGGTCAATAGGGTCACGAAGAGTCGGACACGACTGAACTGAACTGCTTCCTGATAGTAGATACTTGACACCTAAAAAATCTCTTCTTAGTCGCCTTGATGACCACTGTGGTCTGGCTGACATTTTTATTTTCTCTATTTCTTGTTTTTTTCATTCTTTTCTTTTATTCCATGCTGAATTCCGCTTCAGTTCCTACCCAATTAAATTGCATTTTTATTGTTGTTTCACCTGCATCACTTCTGTTGTACAGGTCCAGGCTACCTTTAGGCCTGTGATAATAAAAATTGGTTTCATTTGAGCCCTTTCTGCACATAACTGCAAAGAATGTGTAATTTCATACGGTTTTTAATATCATTTGTCTCATCTTTGTGCTTACTCTTCACTTGCTTCAAAATTACGGCTACATGCATGGAAGGTTTCTTGTATGTCTACACTGATTCTGCTATTTAGCTTTTCAGTAATACTTTCAGTAAATACAAATGAGCACTTACTTAAGAAGGCAAAAATAGTTGAGTGAGCATTTATTAGGAAAATATATAGTTCCATTTATCACTGGTATCTCTTCCCATCTACTTTTTGGGGACATATGTGTATGTGTATTCAGTGTCGTTTATCCCTCCCTTGGATGATTAATCATATTTTAGCTGGCAATGGATCTATGCATTTCTTTTGCAAGAAGCTTGAAAAATAAAGCTGCTTACTCATTTCTGAAAATCATGGATGAAAGATAAAAATTCACTTGTTTTTCTGAATGTTACACCATGATATATTTGCACTGCATGCACAAGTCAGCTGCAACATGACTGCAAGCCATGGGGTTTCATGCAAGCATGCATTTCTTCTAGAATAACTATTGAAGCCTTTTACATTACTTAGAACTTTGAAAACTAAAATGTACCAATCCATCCAGGCCTTGCAGTCGTGCATCTGATGGCAGATATAGGAAAAAAGGGTGCGCTCATTATAGCTTTGTCCGCAAGGGGTGCATTCTTCACTACGCTTAATGGAAGTGCAGTCCCTAACAATGTGCATGCGTGTGTGAGAGCGGGTAATAAGCATGGGTAAAGATTATATGATGAACTATTCTGTGCTAATGCATAATTATTGAAATATGTCACTGGAGTATCTGATGGCTACTGACATAAGAGAGATCGATGTACTATCTCAACTGACTCTCTGATGTGGCCCTAATGCAAAAACTCATGGATAACCTGCTCGGAGGTGACTTTTTAATGTGTCATGAGGAGTACATTAACCTGACACTAGACATGCAAAGCGCATTTTTATAAGGGAAGGTTTAATACGAAAATGTCCGCAAGAACTGACGCTAGAGAACAAATCTTTCTCCATTAAAAATACAGCCTTTATACTTCCGACCCTCAACCGAGCACACTAAGCACTGCTCCCCACCTGGCTTGGATTTGATTCCACGTGAGAGAGATTTTTCTTTTCCTGCGATCATTTCCTACGGACATTTCTTCGAACATATGCTAATAGCATTTCAAGAGCCTGTGAGTCTAAAACGCCTTCGCCTTAATACTTGCAAGAACCAATTCTAGGTCAATGCTCACTCAATTCATTAAAACACAATTGTTCAGTTCAATAAAACACATACTTTTGATAATTGTTGTAGCTGGGAAGCTAAACTGAAAATAATTATTTTTGTTTTGTTCGCGCGACTATTTTGTTTGTACTTCGAAATTCTTTCGGGAATTTATAAACATATTCGCTGGAACAACCGCTGTACAGGAGCACTAGATTATAGTGAATAATGTCACGGGCATTAAGCGACCACTGGTACCGCAAGCGATTTGATGCACATATTCGGACAAAAGGAAACGAAGCGCGTTATAATCTCAAAATTTTCGCTAGCTGTCAATTTCAATCTCACAGCCGGGGTTTGGGCACGGTGCTTGTGGAGCCCAGTGCACTTTTACTTGGATAAATAAGGTTTTGTTACGTCCAATAAAGTCGTCGTGACTATAAGTAGAAATGCAAAGTGTATTCCGCTCAGTCACTCGCGTTTTACACGAGCATATTCACAGAAAAAGTATCAACTGACTGACTAGTAAGGTTGTGCAAACAAATTATTTTTATGCAACGGCACTTGAAAATCATTGAAAAAGCCGCAGTCTCATCCTACAATAGCCTAACTAACACACGTTTTTGTAGCATCTAGAACCCCTGAACTGATATTTTTGTATGCTGTATGAGATGCAGAAAAATTAGGAACAGAAAGAGCAATTCACACTTACAATACGTTTTCGGCCACACAAATTACGCACAGCGAAATAATGCGCAGCTTTCTTCTTGCTGGTTTAAGTAGCTCAAAAAGTACAAAAGTCTATTGCAAACAATGCGCCATTTGCAGTACTACATAAAACAACACATTAATTATTAAACACAAAGCCGAGACCGAGGTGCATGAACCCCATTTGCAGAAGAATAACGAAGAATGAGCCAAGAATAACAAAGGCTTCACATGAAATGCTGGAGACGGCACAGAAGGATGGGTGTCGAACGGTGACATTCTGCTGTGCAAAAACACTCAAGTCCCGTACTTTGCAATGGCGCTATACACAAGTGTAGCTGACTTACTCGGAAATAATGCTGCGGAAAAACGGGTAAATTTGCCACGCCGGTTTAAGCTGCCAGAACAGCAGTTTGGTTTTGTTTGTTTGCCATCCTGAGGTAACAGTGGATGATATCGCCATCTATGAACCGGCAATGGCACCAATCGATGCTATCGCCATCTATGAACCGGCAACGGCACCAACCTTTCATTCTTTCTTTCCTTCTTTCCCCTCCCCCTTCTCTGACTATATAATACCCCTTTATCGGCCGGGCTCCGCTGTCAGATGCATCACTAGGGAGCGGCGTTCCCATTGACTACGCCTTTCCAACAGTGGCGTTCCCATTGACTGCGCCTTTCCAACAGTGGCGACGAGGCTGAAGCAAGGATATCGGGCCCACGACAGCGCCAGACATGGGTCACAAGCTACCGGACTTCGATGAGGAAAAAGATAAGTGCAAGCTTACCTGGTGAAAGTAGAAGCGTACTTTGAGACCAATGAAATCCCAGCTGATGCAAAGAAGAGGGCATTACTAGTAGCCGCCCTTGGGACGAAGACCGTTCAAGTTTTATGCAGTAAAGTAGCGCCAGCAAAAACAAGTTCGTTGAGCTACGACAAGGTAGTCGAGTCCTTGAACAGCTACTATGATTCTACACCAAACGAAATAGCAGAAAGTTTTAAGTTCTTCAACCGCTATCAGAAAGAAGAAGAATCCGTGCAGGAATTTATTGTCGCTATACGACAAATAGCACAGAACTGCAATTTTTCGTCTATGCTAGACAGAATGATAAGAGACCGCATCGTGTGTGGCGTCCGATCAAAGAGTTTACAAAAGCAGCTTCTGGCAATAAAAGACCTGTCGCTAAAGGAAGCAGAGGCTCTAGAACTAGCTGCAGAAAGCACCGAACTAGATTCGCGAGGCATAACCGGCGAGGCTCGGGATCCAAACGTGTTCAAGATAACTCATCGGCGCCAATCAGAGATACGAACGCAACCGCGAACGCAATGCCAGTGCTGCGGTAACTACGGCCACAAGACTGCAGTATGTCGCTTTAACAGACGGCAATGTTTCAAATGCAGACGATACGGGCATCTAGCGAGGATGTGCTCAGCGGCTGACAGCGTTAACAGAACTGGTACCATGGAAGCACAGAAGCGGCAGGAATCGGAAGACAGTGATAGCAGTACATCGCAGATATGGTCCCTCCGTACGGCGGCGCAGACGCTGCTACCGCCCATTCAGGAAACATTGACATGGAACGGCGTTGACCTAAAAATGGACATTGATGCTGGATCCCCAGTCTGCGTCATTTCAAAAAGCTATTTATGACAAACATCGCAATGAATGGCCTCCACTCGCGAAATCGCCGATAAGGTTATCGTGCTATCTTGGAAAGCTACCAGTGCTGGGCGTCATGAACATGGACGTGCGTTATCAAGCAACTACAGTGGAATGCAATCTGGTGGTGTTAAACTGCAGAGGCCCCAGTCTTTGTGGCCGGGATTTATTGCAGAAACTGAAGGACACAGGAATGACTCTCCTGCACGTAAAGGCGCAGACTAACGTGGCCAGCACGGTTCCGCCAGGTACCCATCAACCTGCCGGGGAAATTCTGAACAGCTATGCTGATCTTTTCGGCGAGGGCACCGGACTCTTGAAAGGCCCACCAGCATGGATTCATCTCAAGAGCGGAGCAACCCCCAAGTTTTTCAGGGCAAGGAAGGTTCCTTTTGCGTACAAAGGAAAAGTTTCACAGGAGTTGGATAGGCTTACAGAAGCAGGGATAATATCGCCTGTACCATATTCGGAATGGGCCACACCCATTGTTCCCGTCTTGAAGAAGGACGGCTCAGTGCGCCTTTGCGGAGATTTTAAAGCCACACTAAATCCTGTGTGTGAGATTGAGCAGTACCTGCTACCAGTTATTGACGACATGTTTGCCAATTTAGCGGGAGGAGAACGGTTCAGTGTGCTAGACCTGCGAGACGCCTATAGCCAGGTAGCGTTGGACGAGGAGTCGCGGAAACTGCCAGTCATGAACACTCAAAAAGGGCTATACGGCTACAATCGGCTACCATTTGGAATCTCTTCTGCGCCAGCAATCTTTCAGCGGAAAATTGAATCCGTGCTCCAAGGGTTAACCAGCGTGCAGGTCTATCTTGACGACGTGCTGATAGCTGACAAGAGCCAAGATGACTCAAACCTGAAAGCAGTACTGCAACGCTTCAGGGAAAATGGCATTAAGCTGCGCGCTGACAAATGTAGCTTCGCCGAGCAAGCAGTAAAATATCTCGGTCACCGCATTGATAAAAACGGGTTGCACCCGGTTGAAAAGAACATCGACGCTATCAGACTAGCCCCTTCCCCGCGTAATGTTAGAGTTGCGTGCCTTTCTTGGGTTCATCACCTTCTACCATAAGTTTCTCCCTAACCTGTCCACCTTACTTGCGCCTTTGTATAAGCTACTGACGAAAGGAGCCAGGTGGATGTGGAGCGATAAAGAACAAGCAGCATTCGAACTGTCGAAAAAGGCTCTTTGCGCAGCCCCTGTGTTGACATATTTCAATCCGAAGCTCGAACTACTTTTGGAATGCGATGCCTCACCTCACGGTGTGGGAGCGGCACTTTTCCATCGCATTAATGGGGAAATGAGGCCCATCGGATTTCGGTCCCGGACCTTAACTTCGGCCGAAAAGAAGTATTCTCAGATCGAACGTGAAGTGTTGGCTCTCGTTTTTGGTGTTTCACGTTTCCGGGACTACCTCCTTGGCCGGGAGTTCACCCTGGTGACGGATCATCGGCCACTGCTCGGCCTTCTACGAATGGATCGTCAGACCCCCATCATGGCCGCCGCGAGAATACAAAGATGGGCTCTTCTGCTGGGAGCGTACAAATACAAGCTGCTTTGCAAATACGGAAAAACGATGGTTAACGCGGACACCCTAAGCCGTTTGCCTCAAACCTTGCAGGAAACGGAGACCGCACCGGAAGGAGACGCAGAGTTTGTCCTCGCCATCGACGAGTGGGACCAGTCGGCTATCACTATAGAAGAATTGCGGTCACTCACAGAAACGGACGTGGTACTAGCACTCGTCCGCAGGTACGTCCAGGAGGGTTGGCCCAAAGCATGTTGCTCCGGTAACACGGAGATGTTGCATTACTACAAAAAGCGACATGAATTATCTGTTCAGGATGGCCTCCTACTGTGGGGACATCGTGTAGTAGTTCCCAAACAGGCGCGCGGTAGACTGCTGATGATATGGCACGAAGCCCATCAGGGCGTCTGCACCATGAAGAAGGTAGCACGGTCCAAATTTTGGTGGCCGGAGATTGACCGGTACATTAGCCGAATAGCCGATGAATGCAGAAACTGTGTCCAGGCTTTACCAATGCCTCCAGCACGTGAACCAGTAAACTGGCCAGCTACAGAAGAAAAATGGTCCCGATTGCGCCTCGATTCCGCTGGACCTATCAGGGACAAAATGTTGCTGATCGTGGTTGATTCCCACAGCAAATGGATCGAGGCCATTCCACTCTCGAGTGCAACGTCAAGCAGCACGGTAAACGCGCTGCGTACGCTCTTCAGCCAGTTTGGACTACCACGCACTGTAGTAACTGATAACGGCACGCCCTTTACCGGGTCGAATTTCGCCGAATTCATGAACAGGAATGGCATTGCCCACATTCGAACACCGCCCTACCACCCACAAAGCAGAACGCGCGGTCAGAACGGTTAAGGATGGGTTAAAGAAGATGCCTGGCGTGGATCTCTCAACCGCACTCGCACGAGTTTTGTGTCGATACCGGAATTCCCCAAGGCAGTCGAGCCTATCACCTTCAGAGTTACTGTTAGGTTATCGACTACGCACAAGACTTGACATGTGTTTTCCTCTCAGGACCAAACCTTTCCAGAGCAGAGCAGCTACACCAGAGTCGGACAACGCCAGCGGGAGTTTAGCTCCGGGGGACCCTGTACTAGTCCGTAACTACGATGTTGGTGACAAGTGGACACCCGGAAAGGTGAAGTCAACAACAGGAGCTCGACTAGTCACCGTCAAGACTGAGGATAATGTGGTGGTCCGTCGTCATGCTGATCAAATCCGCAAGCGCAACGTCGAGGGATCCACACTCACGGGTACAGACAGTCCAGCAGCAGAACCAGTGGACCACCCGCTGGCTATTCAGAACAACGCATCCACGTCAGAGCCCGCAGACCCTACTCCCCAAGAGACACAGCTGCGCAGGTCTACCCGGGTCAAGAAACCTGTGGATCGCTATTTTATGAGGAAGGGATGCTATCGCCATCTATGAACCGGCAACGGCACCAATCGATGCTATCGCCATTTATGAACCGGCAACGGCACCAACCTTTCATTCTTTCTTTCCTTCTTTCCCCTCACCCCTCTGACTATATAATACCCCTTGATCTGGAAATAAACCGTCGTACTTTTGTCCGGGCTACGCTGTCAGATGCATCACTCGGGAGCGGCGTTCCCATTGACTACGCCTTTCCAACAGGGGCGTTCCCATTGACTGCGCCTTTCCAACAGTGGAAAACGTGGACGAGAGCACAAGATAAGAAGACAACACAACAAGAGTTCGTTGTGTCGTCTTTTCGTCTTGTGCTCCCGTCCACGTTTTGCGCTATTACCTGAGGAGGTTTAAGCTGGCAGATTCAGTTTTCCACACATATACCACGCCTGAGGAAACTGCAGCTCAGCTAGCATTCTAAGTTCACGTATTTTGCGAGGCACCGATTACGGCGTGCCGGGTTTTCAAATATACTGTCGTATACTACCAGGGCAGAGGTAAAAAAAGTTACACCGAATGAATGAAATCATGTATATATATATGATTAGTAGGCGAGAGGACGAGTTCCCTTTTTCGAATGAGTGAGCGCAAGATTCAGTGCAATATACAGCTGCTTGCTCGAGCATACAAGGGCATACATGTCAAAGGGTGAGATGTAGGACAGCTAAGCAATATAATTTAAACAGTGTCAGTTATATGTGCAGTGTCGCAGCGAGCTTCTGCCGAGAGATGTCTGCATATTCGACAAGGCTGAGCGAGCACGAGTCTTTCCTGTACCATGCGCGCCGCCTTTTCAAGTTATATTGGCTGTTGTTTTTTCCTTTAAAAAAAGTTTCCCCATGACCTATCTAAGGTAATGTATGGGGAGCAATATTATGGCAAACGATACCCCTTCGGTGGAATCGCAAAGTAAAAAAAATTGTGACATGACGTTTCAGTCCTGTCAATTCTGCGTAAATGTGCATGTAAGGTTCAACAAAGGCGGAACTCTCAATAGGAAGTTGCAGATTGAGAAAACTTGCACCTGCCTGTGAGCACAATGAGCGCAGGATTAGTTTTATTTCTTAGCGTCTGTGTTCTTTACTTACTGGGCAAGTAATGCTTCTCAGTAAGCATGGCCGGGTTTACAATATCTCTTTTCTTTTCCAAAACAGTGGAAACCAGAGGAGGAGGACTCAAATCGGTGTGCCAAAGGTTGTGTGTGCATTCCCTACAGGGTTCCGAATTACTCCGATAAAATACACGGCTACTGCGATGACCCAGGTTCAGTTATGGAGTACGAAGGATACTACGACTACTATTCTTACGAAGACTATTATGACGACAATTACGGCTATTCTGACACCACATTAAGCACCGACTATGACACCAGAGTAAGCACTAACCATGACAACGGAGCAAGCACCGGCCATGAAACTGGAGTAAGCGCCGTCTTTACCACCGGAGCAAGAACTCGGATGGCAGTGGAAACCGCAATCGATCTTGCTCAAGGCGTATGTCATGCAATTTCTAGTGTGCGCGGTACAATGTCCGGATACAGTAGACCTAGAATAAGGGCCGCGCAGTCGAAAGCAGCGAGCAAGAATATGCTAAAGGGCAAAATGCCGAAGAGCAATATGAGGAACATCAAGCTTCAAACTCCGAAGATCCAGATGCCCAAGATCAGGGCACCAAAACTGGGAAGGCTGGGCTGAACTTCACCCTTTCATTTATTATTAAAGGCCCGGTGTATTTTAAATGTAATGGTTTGTGATCACCATCAGCCCGGTTATACCCATTGCATGGCGAGGTCTGTCCCTATTACTACAGTGAACTAGAATATTGGCTAGTGTGCTCACAGGCGCCGCTCGAGGTGTCCCCGCCGGTGTCGACGGGGAGCGGCGGTGCGCGGCGGTACGCGGTGGCGCTGCATGCGTCTCCACGGTATGCAGGTGCCTCGAAGCGCGCGCGCACCACGGGTAAAAGCTAGTGCCGCGCACGGCCAGCGTCGCAGTAGCCGCGCCAAAAAATTGAAATATTACCGCGACATTTGCGTGGGTTTTGCTGAAATGGCTAAGCGGACCTTGAATTGAACTTTACATCAGCGCTGTGCACATGTTCAAACAACGTTAATCAATGCGCGTGGCTCGTTGGGACGTTCACGTAGTATATGTCACTCGTGCCTGCATTGTTTCGCAGGAAAGAAGTTAAAATGCACTGCATATTGGGGGTTATACAGCTCTTTCCATTAATTTCCGTTAACGTCAATAGTAATACAACGGGACTCATGCCAGGGATAAACGAGGAATGAAGGAGTGTCGGCCGCAACAACTGTTTATTCACAAACACCCAAGCTGCAGCACACAAAAACAAAATGGACATAGAGATGACAGGTAGAATGAATGCATGTAATTCTGACAAAGTAAAAGGGAAGATGCATTATTTACAATTAGCGTTTTTTCGCAGAACAGGAGGCGCACCACAAGGTTTTCAAACAGCATTAACGGCTACTGCATACTTATTTGGAGAGACATAAAGTCACTGCTTTGTGAAACATATGACCAGATTTGTCACCGCTGCATATAATTATGCTCACGCATTTTGTCGATTATTGCCTTCACTTGCTCCAGCACTTCACAGCTGCGTTAGCAATGGCTTAGTTTGAGGTGTTTCGCCCGTTCTCGCTTTTCTGCCTTTTTTTTTAATTAACCCCTTTCACATATAAGTGCAGTCTGGTGACTAAATAGAACCTTATTACTTCTTCAGATCGGCCTTCTGCGTGAACGGGGCAACCAACTTCTTTATGCACTTCCAAAATATCAAGAACACTTTCAGAATCTGTTCGTTTGGGGTCGACTGCTGTTACGGGTAATCGGACAGACTATTTTGTTTTCGAGGGCCCATGAGTTACACCAGTGGGTTTCCTCCTTCTTTGTTGTCTTTTTTTCGGTATCTTTTTTGAAAGATAGGCTTGCAGATTCGGCAATAGCGTCGGTACGGCATCGGAGTATAATGCGGGCCTCCCACGATGGATGCGGACTTTTTCCCCGTTCACAATATGAACATAGTCCCGTAGAACGAAACGAGGTTCGAAAGGAAGCTCACAAACAACACAGCTACACAGCTCTTATTCAGCCGCTTGTCCGAGTGGCAGAGGTTGATCTCCCTCTGCTTCCTTAAAGCGTCATCTTTGGGAACGCCGAACAGGGCTATTTTTGGGCCACGTTTGGTATGCACATAGCCAGTCTTGCATCCAGGCGCGTAGCAATGGTCTTGACGACGGGCCGGCATATTTTGGTTTGGGCCAATCTGCAGTGACGCGGTAAGTTAGTTGTGCGGTTATATGTGAATGATATATGTGACCACGTGAAAGCATCCACTATATTCCTTTACACCGATGACACTTTACTAGTATCAGGCAATCCTGAGTTTTCATGTGCCCTGGGGCCGAATTACGGTTCTCGCTCTAAAGTTATAGAGCGTGACGTCAAAATGACGACGCCGTGACGTCTCGGCGAGACGTCAACGCGTGACGAAAATCGGAATCAACCAATGATCGCCAGGGTGCCGCCCCGGGCCGCTTATTTTCACGGCAACAGGTTTATTCGCACGTCAAGGAGCCGTTTGCTAACTTTTTTATAGATATAGCGTGTGAATAAATTAACTAAAGTTTTATATTTTCAAGAAGCCGCATTTAAAGTTCAATGTTATAAAAAAATCAAGAAGCAGCTACAGTTTTGCAATTAAACGCTCTCGTGGGTAGCTTCTTTTGCCGCGAGGGCGCGCTGGCAGAGGTAAACAAACCGTAAAAATGGCGATTTTCAGTAAAACAGCTGATTCCACGGCTATAGTGCCGGCTTTTGCGCATCGTCTGATGTCAAGGTACTGTGTGATGGTCCTAAATGCGCGGAGAAATCATATAGAAAGCAGTGTAATCGGGGCTTTGTTTATTTTTCTTTAGGAAACAGAAACAAAAGAAAGATCGATCGCGGACCACAGGCAAAATAAACTTTTATGTCCACACGAACGTCTCACACAAAAATGCTTCATTTAGAACGAGCACGGGGAAAAGCAACGCGGTTGAGCGTACACTACCAACCTCGCTCGTTTTCATTCGTTTTGCACTGTATGTCGCCTTCGTCTCCGCCTTTTGCTTTGGGCGCACTGCGGAGCCCAACCACCCTTCAGCGCCAACTTTGCAGTAGTTGAGTTCAGCCATTTGACGCACGCACTTGCTCACCGTCAGTTATGAGAGGCCGACTACCTGTGGAGACGAAATCCTCCGGAGGCAAAAAAAAAAAAAAGATCGAAGCACGCATGACACCTGCACCGTCAAGAGCGGTCGACTGCGAGCTTCATCACAGTTCATCGGCGCATTCATCGCGCCACCATTCCGCTTTCGCATTTTCAAGTCGAAATAGGCGTTGAAACAAGTCGCCGAACAAGTAGAACGCATTCTCACACACCGCCCTTCGTCGTTGCTCGCGCCGGCGTTGCCGCTTCAGCGCCGCAGCCACCACTCATACCACTCCACCGCGGACGCCGCCGCCATTTTCGCTCTATAACTCGCTCAAAAACGTTTTAGACCGTCTCATCGCGCTCTACAAAAATAGTCTAAAACCACGGGCATAATTAGGTGCGCGACGTCATCTGTTTTTTCGCCTCCGCGACGCAATCGGAGCATCCCGTGACGCAACTTTTCAAGATGGCGACGGCGACCAATAGGAGCGGGCGTTTTAGAGCGCTCTCAATTATAGAGCGGTCCGTAATACGGCCCCTGGCTAACCTTCAGAAGGCGCTATTAAATTTAGTGATTGGTTTGTCTCAAACGTAATACAAATAAATAGCACCAAATCCCGACTTGTCTGTTGTCGTAACCCGCACAAAGGTGTACCAAATGTAGGTTCTATATATTTACACTCCTCATATTGCTCTCTGTGTTCTTGTCAACCTATAGCTAGCGTGCCGTCGGTCACGTATCTTGGTGTACCCATATAGACCGTTTACAGAGAGTAGTTCCACTCATCCCTAGCAGGTGGCACCACTAGGACGGCCGTCATTGCTGGCCTTCGGAACGCATCGACGCGCAGTGCGGACTGCTGCGCTGTGCGTCTTGTGTAAGAATGCTGGCAGACTTTTAAACACTGCTGCTTTGATGCAGATGTCATCTTTATTGTATAAGTATTGTGCGCGGAAGTAGAGCTAATGAATCTGTTGTTTACTGCGGAAGAACAGACTGTGTTTTCTACACAAGGTGCACATCATGGCCTAGCTAGGCCGCCGTTTTTCTCGGATGTGTATTATGAGTTCATGTTCCGTTCTGGAAAAATAAAGCGCTTGTGCATTGCGAAGAAAGGCTATACCTCACGCACCAGCTCATTTTAGTACCGGCAGTAGCCGTGGGAATGCGAGAACGACCCTGACGTTTTCTGAGGAGTTGTATTTTGCGCCATTGATGCCGCGTTATTTTCGCATGGCGTTAAGGAGTACCTTGACGTGGCTATTAATGTATATGCATTTATAAGAATTGATTGTGCAGAGAAGGAAAGTCAGTGTGGACATGTCAGTGAATTTGCTTACTTTAATTAGGTACTGTTCCCAAGATATATGCGGTATCGAATCCCGGCCTCGGCGGCTTCTTTTCAATGGAGCCGAAAAGCCACGCGCCCGTGTGCTGTGCGATATCAGTACACGTTAAAGAACCTCAGGGGGTCGGAATTTCCGCATCCTCCACTCATAGCTTCAGTCGCTTTGGGATGTTAAACCCCACAAACCAAACCAAACTTTAATTAGACAAGCACTGCTGCAATTGTAGTAACTGCTGTTTTTATGAAACTAATGCACGGACCAATGATAAAATTTACCATAATAAGAGTTTTTATATCCCCACTTGCTTGGGCTGCCTATACAGTGGGTTCTGAATTCCGATGCAGTTTTCAGTCACTTTCGCCCGAGCGCAGGTGACTGCCGCTGAGCGCCTGATGCGGCCATCAAGCAGCGTAATAGTCTTTTGAAGCCAGGACGTTTACAGGAGGTAAAATTATACCTTATCAATTGTCGGGGATTACACGCGCGTCCATATTGAACAGTAAATATTGTGCACACTGTTAAATAGTGAACATTAATAATGCGTCTCAGCCAGCACGGTCTGAACCAAAAGTAACCTTGGTCTGAACATGCGTTCGCCGTCTGGGCAAGAGAATAAGAAAAAAGTTTGAGGGGACAATCAGTTTGTAGTCTATTTAGTTTTACAGAAAATGTTTTCCACTGAGAGCTCAAGAGAGGGAATTGGTAAAAAAAATCTAAAAAAAATGAGTCGACGGCTGACGGTTTGTCGAAACGTTCTAGCCAATGCAGATAGTTAGGAGGCTGCAATAAATGAAATACGTGGTTAAATTAAACATTTTTTTAGTGCCTACACACACACTATGAGCATTCACAGGAAGTTTTTCGGCTGTCTACAAGCTCGTTGTCCCCAGCGATAGCGGGTACTCCGCCCCGTGCAGCCGACACTGTAAAAACAAAAACACCTTTTTGGGCATTTGTCTGAATCAAAACACACTTACACCCTGAGTCTAGGGTCTTCGTGCCATTGGAAATCACCTCTTGCATGCCAAAGGGGTGCTTTGGTTGGAGAATATGCCTTAGGGTGTTACGGGCAAGCAATATCACCTAACATGCTGGGGGTATATGGCTGCGTAACTTCGTAGCCTTTTATACACAAGCGGCGCTGGTAATATAACCCAACACCTAAATAAAGGACCAAAAGTAACGCTAAAATTAAAATTACACACGAGTGCTTTCTAAAAATGAAACAGAAACTGAAAGAAAATTTCACCGCCAGGAGGCCGCCGGTAGCTACGAACGCTCATTTCAAATTTCACAATATGGCCGTTAGCATTGTGGGGTGCGTTTCGACCACGTTTCGGCGAATGCTGAATGTGCTTCTTCGATTGTGTACCCTCGTGAAATGTGTTGCATTTCCCATGCATATGTGTTCAGAAGTGTGTACGCTTGTGAAGTGCCTTCTACATGTGGTGTTTAACGCAAACGGGCATTTATCGTGTCGGCAAGTGTCCGGGCTTCTTTTTGCTTTGCTCAGGCCGAAGGACTGCTGCACCGCTTTATGTTTGAGATGTTCGAAAGAAGAAGGCATGGACGATTTTTTTTTCTGCGTGACTAAGAGGTATATGCGCCGACTACATTGCACTCGCGCTGAAATCGCACTGGTTGGTTCGGTGTCGGTGATACGAAGGCGGACAGCGTACTTTGCGGCTGACGCAATCGTCTGTAAAGGTAAGCCTATTCTCACGCATATTGCGCTTTGTGGGAACAGTGTCCTACCGGATTGCTGCATTCTGTGTCTTTTTGTGCCGGAACGCTCCAGAATTGGAATGAAAACGTGAGACACGCGCTTGTTTTCACCTGGCTGCCAAAATGACATCGCACATGTGGTAGATGTCGCGGCGAGTTGCGCAGATTTCGCGCAAGAACATTAGTCTCAACTTTCTTGAACAGAAATAATGTATGTGCCACGTTTCCTTGCATTTTGTACGCGCAGGAGGTTCACGAAACGATTTTCGTTTCTTGACAGTTTGATACTTGCGCTCAGTTCGCAACGACTCAGTTTTGTTCTACCGTTTCCGTTCGTGCGGCAAGGTCATGTTGGCGTACTACCTTAATTCTCCTAGCACTCTCGACTCCCCCCTCCTCCCTTATCTCTTACACTTCGCGCTCCCTCTCCTGAAACCTCTTTCATGCTTCGTCGTCATCTTTCACTCAGAGTGCTGCGACCCCGCCCCCCCCCCCCCCCCCCTTTTTTTTATTTACTTTGAGCATAGGCGCGCACCGTCCTGCTGCTCGGGGAGCGTCCTCCCGCAGCCCTTCTGTTTAAACTTTTTGTTCGAGGAGGCTATGCTCGTTCTCGGCGGCCGTTCAGCGCGGCACGCCTCTGCGCTGGTGCTCTCGGCATCGAAGTACGCTGGTCGGCCGGCCTGGTTCCATAATAGTTTATTCCAAACTGCGTAAACTATATGCCGCTATCATCAGCCTATGTTAACTTCCCCGCGTGTGGATTTCCCTTTTTTAATCACAATGGGAGCATTTTTCATTTTACGGGGACCATATTTTGCGGTTGCATGGAGTGTGAAGTTGCATTTTTATTATGCTGCTTTTGTTATGGCGTTTACTTTCGCTCTCGAAGAATCATTTAGCTACGTATTTTATTTTCAGCAAGACTTCAATTAAGGCACTTGTACACGTGCTAAGTCAGCTGATGTGGTTCAAACCATCCAGTTTTCATTATTTTTGTGGTCACATTTCAACATAACTGTTTGACGGCATTACTTGATTTTTGTAGTGTCTTTAGACTAGAATAAATGTATATTCGATGCTGATGCCTCAGCATTTAAGTAGAGGTCGACAGCTTGAATTATGTGGCCAAATATTGTACCGGATGTTGCTATTACAGAGTTTGATTCTGACCAGATGTTTACTTTTTTTTGTCTTTTGCTTAAATGTACATATGAAGCGGTTATCATAGCCTTAGTGACATATGTTTACCTTCTTTGCTCATCACAGTGCGCATATTGCAGGTAAATTTGGAACTTACTGTTATTAAAAAATTTGTAATGTATGTGTTGAAAGCAGTTTACTGATTTAAAGGGCCCAGAAAACAAATTGTCTTTCATATGCTAACACTGCATGTCTGTAGATTGCCTCTAAGAATTGAAGCCTACTTTTTAAAGCTGAGCGGGGACCCTTAGTTTAGAGATATATTACATATTCTATTGCCATTCAGCCGTGTGCCAAGTTGAGGGAAGGAGGATCATAATTTTTGCTTTGTTATTTTTTATATTAGACTTTCCTTAATATTGCTTGCAGTTTGGCGATGAGTGGCAAAATACTGATGGTTTTTTCAGTTTTCTAACCTTAGTAAATATTTGTATTTGCTGTTTGCTAATGCCAGTTTTTTTTTTTTCAGATATGTACAAAGGCATCAATTGCCTTAGCTTGTGTACAATGATTTTTAATATTCAGTTACTTGAAACATTGAGTAAAATGAATTCTTTATGGCTACCATTCACACAAACTTGCAGTTCTTACATGACGTCAACATGCTGATCAAGAAGGACGGCAAAGAGGCAGTTGAAATTGGCCTTAACAAGACACTTGTCTTGGTTTTGAAGGACACCATTCGTGCAAGAAAAAAGGACATTGCCCGGGTGCTCGAAGTATGTTCTGAGGGAATGCGTGAAAGGAGAAAGAAGCGTAAGTATTAGGCTGTTTCCTTCTGTTTGCTGCATGTGCTATCTAATTGGCAGTTTTTCGCTAAATGCCTACATTTTTGCATTTTGCATTGCCTTATAGATATACTAAAAACATGGCTGAGCATCAGAAAGAATAATAAAACCATAACTAGCCTGTGCATTTCTTCATATGTAACAATTTTCGCATTAGCTAAATTTAAATTACCTATTGTTCTTCTCCATTGTAATGGTGCAGCCTTTTCGAATCTGTTCAACTAGTAGCAGAGAATTATGTGATACCTGATTCAAATCTTCACAAGCTTTGCTAATTTTTGCTGACAGATGTTTGGCTTTCAATTTGCGTGCCTCTACATGTTTTCAATTTTGTTTATTTGCCTTCCTAAATTAGACAATAAATTATCGCCTCAAAACTCGGCTGTCTTTTTTTACCTGCAAGGAGGTACACCATTGTTGTGTTGCTTATTTCTATTATAGATGTACAGACAGTATGCATTCTGCAACTTTTGGCAAACATTGGGAACCAGCCGGGAGCTCTGGATGTTCTTTGTATCATTTGTAATTTTTCTCTTTCTCATTTGAATATTCAGGAAGCCTACTTGAAACCGACATTAGCGAATTTTCTTTGTTTCTAAAATGGTTTACAGTCTAACTTGTAATATGTATTAGTGATTCATAATTCAAATAGAAATACTACACAAGTTTTCATCACAACTGTGAATTCTTTGCTGTGAAAGGATTATTTGCACTGTAAGTACAATCAAAAGCCCTTTTAAGAGACTCCTGCCATCACATGCTTACCACGTCGTATTGCATACAAGAGTCACCTGATGAAGCACTGGTAATGTCAAGATTGGTGCAGTGTGCCATTCGACTAAGCACTCTGCTGCAGTGGACCAGCAGTGCTTTATCAGATGGCTCTTGCAGGCAGCTTGGTGGGGTTTAGCATTTGTTGGAAAGGGGTCTCTCAACCTGCTCATGCATGCTAGTACCTAACATGTTCCTAATGTCTGGAATATATAATCTGAGACTGCTTCAAAAGAAATATTTCCACATTGTCTTATCCTACAGGCTTCTGAAGGTGGGTAATGTAGTTTAATAGCTGTTTTAAAAAAATGCTGTAATTTGCTAGCCAAGTTTGAAATGATGTAATAATTTTAATTCTTCTGAGATTAGGTTTACCACGTTGGTTGGGAGAAAATACTGCTGTGTTTCAAGGTTCATGCTGTATAAATATAATGCCTTCAACTACAGATGCTAACATTTCATGCATAACCATGTGGCACTGTCATAGACATTCTCATTTATAGTAAACATTCTCAATAAATCCAAATTGTTATTTTCGCATTTCAAGTTAGTCAACATATTTTTAGTATTCGAACCTTTAGTATTTCAAAGTGCTCAGACTGCCTGCCGCTATAACGATTACAACTTCTTGAACACTTGAGCTTCCTGCCGCCTCTTGAGGCTCACCACTGATGTTCTAGATGTCTATGCATACAGTGTGCTATGCGTGGAAAATGTTAACATACCATGCTTCAGTGTTGACATTTTTTAGAGCTTCTGCTAATTGGTTGTTTGGTAATGCTCTGCTGTAGCACATGTAATTGTCGCTTAACTCAAAGCTCCAGTGTACAGTTTCAATAAATAATGTGTGATGGAGTTTCAGAACTGCCACAAAGAGCAGCGAGAACACTTTTTCCTTGTTACTAAACCTTAAATGTAAACACTTCAGGAAGCATTGCGATGCCCTAGGGCTTGGCTGGTTCATACTTAGCACAAGAAGGCGTGCAAAAGTTCAGAAATGCATTATGTGTTATGTATACATTTACTTTGATTTTTTTTGTAGTGCCCAATCACTAAGTATGCTCTTTCCACGTTTTTTTGTTTGGTTCTGCAGTATCTACTTGGCCAGTGCAGGGTATCTTGTAGGCCTTGTGTGAAGCCTTCAATTGAGCCAGCTGTTAATATTTTAGTAGTAAACACCGTGCTCCAGTGCTGTTTATTCTTTATTTACATTTTTAAATATCATAATAAGCATTCCAGTTCATGTGAAATGAAAAGTTCGTGGGGCAGCATAGAAGTTCTCTAATCCAGGTGCTTTTGATGAGTGTAGCCATTTTTGTTTGATAAAATAGCTTACATAATCTAAAATTATCATGCAACAGCATGCTGCATGAATAAAAATGGGTTGACCTTATGTGCTCTCATTTATGACTTGATCAGACTGCTGGCTTTGTGCCTCCTGAACCAACCATAACAGTATACTCTGCATTGTTAATTGTGAGATAACCACCAGTGGTTTCCGATAGGACCCTTTTCCAGCACACTGCTGTACACTAAAGGGGCATTGGCGTATTCTAAATATAGAGTAGAAAATATGTTGAATTTGCTTTTTGCCAGGTGCAGTGCATATTTATACAGCTGCTCTGTTATGCACTTCTTTCACAATTTTATCAAGGAACAGGAAGAAAAGCCTGCCACGCCGTGCGTCGGATATACTGGGAGCAGCATCAAAGAAGCTGAAGAGCATTTCTCCTTCATTCAGCAGTGGAAGCTTCTTCGAGTCATCGACTCTACTTAAGGTATTGTTCCAATAATGGGTCGATTTTGGCTGTTCAATCTGACATATGACAAGGGGTCCAACAATTTGTGCTGCTTTATACAGCACCCCTTTTTGGGCGTCTGCGTGTCGAAGCCAAGATGCGCTGCACGACGCTTTATTTCATCGCTTAAGGCCGAATTTTATGCAAGCGCACGCGTTGACACTGACAAAGCATAGGATTAATATTGTGTACTGCGATTATTGTTGCATACGGCAAAAAGTTTTGTTGGTGTTTTTTCAGAAATGCCACCATGCTGTTGTGTTCATTGTTCGGTTCTGTTTTTGAAAAAAATTGTATACTTTGTTGTCTGCATTTGTTGGAACTGTTTTGCTTCTTTCATTTTTTAGGTATTTACGTACATACCATGTATGTTTTTGCCCGTCTGCTAGGCTCTCGGTGGAGAGTGGCAGTATTGTTAAATAAATGAGGTTCCATAGCGGGCATCAATGAAGAAACAGAACACAAGTGCCCCCCTGCCCCCCCCCCTCCCTCCACCAGCACCCGAGCACCCACTAGCCCAAACCCTGACCCTTCTATGCCGAATAAAAGACTTCCAGTTTCCTTCTGTGTGACATTTTTTTTGTAACATGCTCTGTGAATGTGAAAAAAACAATCATACTGGCATGGGCCATTCGAGATGTCAAAATATTGGCATGCAGCATCTCTTTACATGCTCATTTGGCATTACAGGTGGTTAAAAGGAATACCATTAAGCTTGATTGCAAATGTGCACATAGCAAAAGCATTAAGGAACGTGTAGTGGCAAAAGTAATTCCTAATTAGGGAATGCAATATATGGACGTTATCAGCACTGATTTTTATCAAGGGGTGGAAGGGTGCAATGCCACTGCTTCCACCCTGCAATAGGGTGTAAAGGTGATGAAAACACCCCAGTGCATTGGCGCCATAGAAGGGTGTTATGACCAACCGAAGCACCATCTTTGAGGGTGTACTGGCACTCTGAAGCCACTTTTTTTCAAGGGTGCATAGGTGTTAGTTATAGACATGCGAAAACACCTAATAAGGTGTTTTTGTTTTTACAGTGGAGTACTAGCGCGCCGAAAGCCTTCAAACCAGAAGGCCCGAAGGCCAGCGATGGCGGAAGGGTCACATGATCAAATATGGCAGCGCCCATGCGCTCACGCTGTAAAGGGTCTATACAGTGATCTCACATGGAATACTCAGTTGACCCACATTTGTAAGAAACTTAGATGTGTTGAATATTTGTTGTTTAATTTGAAAACCATGACGCCTTTCTCTATGAGAAAACTAATCGCCCATGCTCTGGGAGTGTTTAATAATACGGTGTGTGTTGTTTTTTTAACTGCTCTTTCACATGGGGTAGGATTTTGAAAAACATCGCTACAAGTGTCCTCTACATGCCACAGGAGAATTTGCCCAGCAATGTCTTTAGAACAGCCGGTTTGTCTTCTTATGACACTCTTTTTAAACAAATTGTAGTACTAAAATATTTTTGGAGCAGTGCATACAGGCACATAAACACGAAACCGGTACCGTTGAGACAGGTTCCTCGTTATCTTAAACCGAGAGTCCGCATTCATTATGGTAAAGCAACAAGACGCTATTATGTCCCAGCCATCTTCAACTAACTACCGGATGACGTATTTTCTTTGACCACCCGCAAAACATTCAGAGTTGCTGTTCAAACGTTAGAGAACATATAATTTGTACTAATGTTATCAGTGCATTTTTGATAGTGTGTTGTGCCAACTGTTTTTTTTTTTTTTTTTGCCTCTGATGAGTTCTGATGTGGCGCGAAGATTGCAGCGGCTGCTGGTTGTCGCCGCGCAAGCCCGCTTGTGGCTTCGGCGGTTCCCTATGTGTATGTTGCTCTGACTATACTAAATAAAGATTGCTATTAATATTATTATTAGCAGTCTGTCCCAGTGAAGTAACCGGTTAGTACAGGCCACATGTCCGCTTACCCCATCATGTGCGAAAGAAAAGCACGAAGAGTTCTGATCTCCAGGCAGAACACGCATACACCGACGCACATGGTGTAGCCAACACTCACTTCCGACGGGAGCTTAAACAAGAGCCTGAACTAGCCTTTACTGAACAAACGCTTGAAGTGACCTCCGATAGGCGCTAAAAAACATGCGTACAGTAGAGCAACAACGAAGCCACAAATGCACACAACGCAGTAACAAATTGAACCGGCTGACAGCGACGGGCTGAGCAAAACCCTACCGTGAAGTCTACCGCGACGCCACCGGGTGCCGGCGCCGCGATGCAGACGCCTGTCGACGTACGCGGGGCCTCCGCTCCCCGTAGAGCCGCCGAGGAGTGAGCACACTACCCAATATGCTTGTTCCCTGTATACTATTACTCAAAATAACCCGGTCCGGTGCTATCATCAACGTGACCCCTGCGAACTGTTTAACCTCATCCACCCACTTAACTTTCTGCCTACCCTGTTACGCTTGCCATACCTTAGAATCTAATTTGTTACCCGTCGCGAATATTATTCAGCTTGTCTTCTACCTACATGCCCTACCCGTGCCCTTTTCTTCCTCTTTATTTCCACTCTAATGTCGTTAACTTGAGTTTTTTCTCTGAATCAATCTGAACGCTTCCGCTCTCTTAATCTTACAGCTACTATTTTGCATTCTATAACTGTCTTCTTTGTCCTCACCATAAGTGGTTCTTTGTGTTAGCCTCCACGTTTTAGCCCCGTAGATGAGAACAGTGTCTGTGGTTACTACCTCTCCTAAGTATACATATTCGTCTACCACTTCCAGTGTTTCTCAACCTAAATTGCTGTTCCTTCCCAGGGCTGTTAAATGTTATCGTAGTTTTCTGCCTATAAGTTTTAGGGCTACCTTTCCACTTTTCCTGTGTAGGCCATTTATTATTCTTTGCAATTCACCACTGTGTTACTTAGCAAGGCAATGCCATCAGAGAATTGCAGCTTACTGAAGTATTCTCCATGAACCCTTATCCCAAACTGCTCTAAGTCCCTGAGTACTTCCTCTAAGCAAGTGGTGAATTATACTATGGAGATTGTGTCTCTTTGCCTAACGCCTTTCTTTATAGGGATTCTATTGCTTTCTTTATGCAGAACTATGGTTGCTGTGCAGCCATTATAGATATCTTCCAGTACTTAGACACATGGCTCATCTGCACGCTGATTTTGTAGTGCCTCTTTGACTTCTGAGGTTTCGACTAAGTGAAATAAATTTTCGTAATCAATGAATGCTATGTAAAGGGTTTGGTTCTATTCCGAGGATTTTTCCAACACCTCACTTATAGTATGAATATTATCGGTAATAGAGTATTCTTCCCGAAAACCGGCTTGATCATTTTTTTATAATTCGGCCTAGAGGTTGCCCTGATGCTTTTAGAAATTAGCTCAGCAAGTACCTTGTAGTGGTTCGCATCTGACGGTAAAGAAACAAAATCTTTAGAGTACGGTGGCTTTTTAAAAGATCCGCAGGTCACCGAAATGCCGAATTCATGATCAGTGACTTTTTATTATTATCTACATGAATGGACACGACGTATATCGATCAGATCTTCTTTCATTTGGAATGTTACAAATTATAGTACTGCCAATCTGAATCACCACTGCCCCTTTAGCGAGGCCTTAAATATTTGGTGTCGCAAACATTTGTATAGGCACATACTTCAGTTCAAGGCCAAACTACCAAATCTGGCGCCTTCGAGAATCCGCGTGTCCTCAGCTCTGCAGACGATTCAGAGATACTAAATAACTAATTCTAAATATACGTTGCTCTATCCGCCCTTTCTCCTAGTCCCATCATGCCGGCGGCTGCAGCCACTGAGGAACAACCAGCAGCATGTCAGCAGTACGAGGATTCTCACCATTTTTTTCTCTACATTTCTCTCTGAACTGTGTTGAGATTCGACTACGATGCGAAACATAATATTTTAGTGAAATTGAAGGTTTATTAATTTGAACATAATTGTAAAATACATAAATGTACGGACGATGATTCGATATTATGAAGACTGTCTTATGACCAATATTTTCTTGACGCTTCTGATTCATCAAGCATAGGTTAAAGCATAATTAGCGTGGCGTTTACTGTTTGACCACTAATTTCTTGGTCAAACAGTAAACGCCACGCTAATTATGCTTTAACCTATGCTTGATGAATCAGAAGCGTCAAGAAAATATTGGTCATAAGACAGTCTTCATAATATCGAATCATCGTCCGTACATTTATGTATTTTACAATTATGTTCAAATTAATAAACCTTCAATTTCACTAAAATATTATGTTTCGCATCGTAGTCGAATCTCAACACAGTTCAGAGAGAAATGTAGAGAAAAAAATGGTGAGAATCCTCGTACTGCTGACATGCTGCTGGTTGTTCCTCAGTGGCTGCAGCCGCCGGCATGATGGGACTAGGAGAAAGGGCGGATAGAGCAACGTATATTTAGAATTAGTTATTTAGTATCTCTGAATCGTCGACCACTAATTTCTTGACCCCGCCGGGGTGGCGCAGTGGTTACGGCACTCGACTACTGTTCCCAAGGACGCGGGATCGAATCCCGGCCTCGGCGGCAGCTTTTCGATGGAGGCGAAAAGCAAGGCGCCCGTGTGCTGTGCGTTGTCAGTGCACGTTAAAGAACCCCAGGTGGTCGAAATTTCCGGAGTCCTCCACTACGGCGTCTCTCATAGCCTGAGTTGCTTTGGGACGTTAAACCTCACAAACCAACCAACCAACCAACTAATTTCTTGGATGAACCTATTTCCCAAGGGAAATGGGATACCTCTCTCAAGGTATCAGTCACAGGGTTGCATATATTGAAACTTTCTAAATGGTGCACCTCACCGAGTTAGCTTCAGGTGTGCACTTGCACTCCATTATTTCAGATTTTTCGATTCTCCTTGTTGAAAACTTCGAAAAAAACGTCTACGTGGTTTTGCGACACGTATCAGTGCACTTTGAAAATGTATAGGAACGCAGTATTATTTCTTTCATTTTTCTATTGAGTTCTTTTCACAAAGATTGTCATAAGTTCCGCAGCTGCCAAAATGTCGCTGGCAGTGGTTGTAATAGTGCGTAAAAAATATGAACTGAAAAATTTTAGTAGTCTAGATGAATATAACAAATTAAAATTGCTGTAGATTCATAAAGATGGCGGTAAGAGCTTCATATTTATTGGACACATTAGTTCTCATTATAAAATATTTACCGTTCTATCGGACAAGGCTGTACGATCACCCAGATATCTAGCGTCAGTTCGGTTACCAGTAGTGTTAAGAAATGAGCAGCATTCGCTATTCCAGAACACTCTTTCCATGAAAGAAATATCCGTCTCTCTCAGTTATGAGGAAGTCATGGCTAGTTGGTTGCTCACGATTATTGAGCAGCACACTAGAAAGACACCGACAGGAAGAAGAAACAAGCATCTATATCAGCGTGAAAAAACAACTTTAAAGCAGTGCGTAAACATGATGCAGGGAAGATAATTTTTTTACCACAAATTGAGCCACCAGACTGGCTCCTACACCACGATCTCAAAGCTGGCCAGGGTGTATGAATCACACGCACACACACAAAAAAAACGAGAGCCTACTAAATGCTGCTCCTTCCTTATATTCCAGCGTTCTCCGCGCTACAAGTGAGATAATGTGATAGTCTTTGACATGATGTATTAATAAGTCCCATTCTCTTATAAATGTTATCGATCTTTTCCGGGGCTTGTTGTGAATGCTAATTGTACATAGTTCGAAACTGCGCCTAAACCTAAATCACACAAAAAAACTAGAATGTTTTTTTTTCTGTGTGGTGCAAAAAAAAAAAAACAATTTTCTGCAAATGTAACCCAGCTCTGGATGCAGCGTATACTGCTCTTTAATCTGCCTACTATTTTACACCTATGTAGCTGGCTATATTTATATAATTAAACCCGCATATTTTACCTGAAGAACACGAAATATGTGATGCCCTGCTGAACCACTATACAGCTGGCAACACGGAGCCGTTCTCAAGCTATAACGAGATTGTACAATTGGCCTATATATATTTATAAGGTGCAGCTTCAAAACGCCACAGGATCTCACACCTGTAGCCACTATGCTGAGATGAACAGTAAGTAGTGGAAAGCTACTGTGAAGATGTGCAATCAATAACTACCATTAAACGCACTTAAAGTATTGAGGGGAGACTTCAACGCTAGGGTGCCAATAGGCAGGCGGGCGACCAGCGAGGTGGCGAAGGTCGCGCTGACTTTAGAAGCTCCAATGGGTCATACATGGGCTTCCGCTGGCACACCACTCCGTGTGGGCAATGAGTAAAAATGATATACGCTGAATGTCTTACGGTCAGACTGGCATTGGCCAGGACGTGGAGGCGACCGGCAAGGTGACATTAGTGACAATAACGCAGCAATGCCTGAAATCAGTCTAGATTTGAAGACAAGAAGCAGAACGCTTGCTACAGGAGTGACACTAAGCGCCTGAGGCAGAAGGCAAAAAGAGTTGGTGATATCTCAGATGGTTAAATGAGGTTTTCGTTCATAAACTGTTTACCATGTTCACATGGTTAATTAGGCATTGAAATGAATACAATATTCACATCCATAGCTTTGCAACTATTTAGTCCACTGTGAGAAATATTACACCAGATGTAAGAGCTAATTAACTAGATATCAGATTACACTTGTCTTCAGTAGTCATTCAAAGGTATTTCATATTTCTGACTATATTATTTTATCGGTTTAATTATTAATTAACCTTTACTTCTTTGCCCTGTAACAAACTAGCCCTGTAAAACACACACAAGCCCCGTAAAAAAAAAATCAAATTATTCTATCTTCGCTCTCGCCATCACAGCACTGATGTATGGATGCAACCTACTTGACACAGCCGACTGCTTGCGAAGTCACCTACCGGTCTTGAAAGTCAAAGAAGCACAGGTAGCTAAACTCAGAGTTAGTAGCCCAGAAGGGTTAGACCTCACGTCTTAAATGTCAGGTCAAAAGGGGGCTGCAAGTTATTGGTGCAGAAGATATATTTAGTTTTAACCCAGGATGAGGCTAGGGTAGAAGAAATGAACGATGATTTCAAATACAGTTATAAGATGAGTAAAATAAATGTGATCTCCAGGATAATAGAGATAACTGAAACCAAACTATGAGATGCAAGCTCACATTAAGAAGAAGCAAATCATTAAAAACGCCTACATGAGACTGAATACCAGTGCCGCTCGTATGAAACATGTCTAAGGGATGCAGAAAATTGGTCTTTCAGTATTTGCGATTTTTTTTTTCAGTCTAAGAACCCTCTTTACTGGGAAAGCAAAAAGCCTTTGGCTATATTTACACCTTAGTGTAAAATTATTTCAAATGATTAGTAATATTTGAAAGTGCTTCTATTGGGGGTTCTTCCCTTACCAATCTTCAAGATGCCCCTAACCCACCGCTTAGCCGATATCTTAGTATGGCAGCTTGCGAAGCTTGTGAAAAGGCATATCGGTCAGCAAAGCCCTCAACGATGATCTATTTCCACACATTCAAAAGCAGCCCTGCAAACCTTAAAAGCGGCTTTTCGCCGCAGCGTCCATGAACAACTGGTCGCGGAAATACGACAACTTCATCCCAATGCTATAAATGGAGGACATGACATCCTCTACCAATGGCTCCCAGGACACAGCGGCATACCGGGCAGTCTCCGGGCGGAGAAGGTCGCACGAGTAGCCCACCAAGACAGCGATTATGTGTTGATTCCCTTTTCCAGGGCAGACGCAGCGGGCAGGCTTCGCGAGCTTGCGCGGGAACACACGCTCTCCTTGTGGAATTATGGCCAGTTTGCGAACTGCCGCTTAAAACCCCTTGGCCCTGACCTGAAGCTCCGGCGTCCACCTGGCCTACCTCGATGTGAAGGAACTTTGCTGTGCCGCCTGTGGGTTGGTGAAGCATTTACAAACTCTTATTCTTTTGTGATAGGTATGACAAATAGCCCTGCATGTACAAACTGCGGGTTCGACTAGACTATGGACACATTCATTGTGAGTGCCCCATATACAGCGAGGAAAGACAGTGTCTATGCCTTGCCATGGAGTGTCTAGATGAACGCCCACTGAATGAGATTAAGATCCTAGGTCCCTGACCACGGCGATCGTCTGCGGTGAAGGCCTCCAAGGCACTGCTCCGCTTTATGAAAGCACAGGACTGATCAAAAGGCTATGCTTTTTAATGTTACGTGATATGACTGTAACGTGAAGTGATGTGACTTTACTGTCTTCACCCATCCCTCACTCACCCACAACTTTTATACCCACCTACCCCTCCCCCCAGTGCAGGGTAGCAAACCAGTTCCTTTACCGGTAAAAGCCTTTCCTCCTCATCTTCCTCCTCCTCCTTGTGAAAAGTGTTAGCCCATAGAGCATTAAAACTGCAGAAAGTAAAGGGTTGATATAAAGCCACATGTATCTATAGAACAACCTCCTATATACATCCTCATTTCTATCATAACGAACTGAAGAAAAGCGCGTCAGAGCCACTTATTGTTGTCAACGAAACAAGACAAATCACCGTCTCATGACTTGTTAAGTGCGCAGTCGCCCGACGCCGCTTGCCATGCGGCCTACGGACACGCCAGTGGCGTGTTCGTAGGTCGCATGGCGAGCGGCTCGGACGATTGCGCACTTAACAAGTCATGACACGGTGATTTGTCTTCTTTCGTTGGCCACTGGTGTGTCTCCTAGTTTGGATATTATATTTGTATCCACAGCCCATGCGAGTAGCGCTACAAGCACTAAATTCTTGAGGCAGCCTTTCCCTTGCATCGAACATGTTAGAGGATGAATGATATTGCCACCTGGTGTCCCCATGTTCTTGCTGCGCCTGGAAGAAGAGGACACCGAAGTTGACTCGCGTGCTGTGCGCCGACCTTTGCCTGCTGGTACAGCTTCGTCCCGTTGTTTTAGTCAAGTCTAGCCCTGTTGTCCGTGACATATCTTGGTGTCGGCGCAGGGTATCGATCCCAGTATATGTCCCGCACTCCTCCGCATACCCAGGATTCAGGTCCTGTGCCTATCGACACTTCTGTTCACCGCGCTAGCCGGAGGAACCTAGGCCTACCACCTGAGCACGGGCCGTGGTAGGCACAGCAGCCACCCCTCGACCTGTCATGCAAACTCCAACGTATTACACTCTACAAAACCCACGACTGCCTAAGGCTTTCCACTGCTGTCAGGCGGAAGACGTCGAAGACTGGCTCGCCCAGTTAGAGCGGGTCGCCGCATTTAATCAGTGGGATGACGCCACAAAGCTCAGGAACGTCTTTTTTTAGCCTAGAAGATGGCGCTCGTACTTGGTACGAGATTCGCGAAGGCGCCCTAACATCGTGGCGCGAGTTCTGCCGCTGCATCCTGGACACCTACACCAGCCCGGATCGCCGAGAACGAGCGGAAAGGGCTTTACGCTGTCGCATACAGATGCCGAACGGGACCATAACCATGTACGTGGTGGACATGACTAGGCTGATCCGACGATCTGACCCGGCCATGCCCGAAGAGAAAAAGGTGCGCCATCTCATGCATGGCGTTAAGGAACAACTTTTCGCTGGGCTCGTGCGCAATGCGCCGAGCACGGTTGCCAAGTTTCTTTCGGAAGCAATCACGATGGAAAGTATGCTCCAGCAGCGGTCTACGACCTACGACAGGCCGGTACTCGCCGCTTCACTCACGGAGCCGCATTCGGCCTTCGGGGCTAGTCCGGACCTTCTTCGCGACATCATCCGCTCCATTTTGCGTGAACAGCTCTAGAAGCTTTTCGGTGCTCCCCAGCCTACGGTAGGCTCTGTCGCTAGTATTGTCCGAGAAGAACTCCAGCAAGCACTTCGGCCTTCGGTACCATCTGCTAACCCGCCATCCTTTTTCACCGAGTCCTGTCGGCCAACGTATGCGGACATCTTGCGACGTCCCCCAACTGATTCCACACAATTACTGCCACCCGACCAAGGCTCGCTGTATTCAGCCTATCCCGAGCCGTACATCGACAACCGTCGACCACCCCAGCGAAAGGCAGACCTGTGGCGTGCCTTAAATCGACAGCGCCTGTGCTTCCACTGCGGAGAACCTGGTCACCTGTATCGACAGTGCCCATATCGACAACTGGGACTGAAGGGTTTCCGCATCAACATGCGTAGCCCTCCTTTATGCCAACGACCCCGGGATATTGAGGACTGCGTAGCCCAGCAGCGCATGGCGCCAACTTTTAGACGACAGTCACGATCTCCGTCTCCACGCCGACTACCCTCGCATCCCAGCTCCTCCGGGATGGCGCAGCGACGGTCGCCTAGTCCGAGCCGGGAAAACTAAAAACAGCGACCTCAGGGAGCGAGGCCGCTTCATATCGACGCGACGAAGACCCCCCGACCACGCGGCCTGTGAGCGACTGCGACTTGACGGCCCCGACGACAGTTCGTACATGTGAAGATAGACTCGCTGCATATACCCGTGCTCCTCAACGGCTATAAGGTTAGCGCATTGGCAGACACTGGTGCTGATTTTTCGATTTTAAGCAGGAAGCGAGCGGCGCTTCTAAATAAAGTGATGACGCCATGTCTGGCACGCAGATTCGAACCGCTGGCGGACATGTCGTAACTCCGAGCGGTCAGTGCACGGCGAGAGTCCAAATTCACAACTCCACGTTTGTTGTCAGCTGCCTTGTGATACCTGACTGCTCCCGCAACTGTATCCTTGATGTCGATTTTCTCCGGGAGTATGGGGCCATTTTCGATCACCGGAAGCGTACCGTGACCTTTTCGACCGAGAAAGCTGATGATACTGACACCGCAGACCGCCAACGCCGTGCCCCTCTTCGAATTTCTGCCGAGAGCGTTGCTATTGCGCCACGTTTCAGTGTTTTTGTGACTGTTAACTGCGATGAACTACGGTGATGGAACCGTGGTCGCTGAGGGCAACCAGTCCCTTTTGCTCACCCACGGCATCACCTCAGCGCGGAGTCTCATCCATCTGTGTAACGGCTGATCTGAGCTCCTGGTGACTAACTTCACGAACAAACCCCGCCATCTTTTCCGCGCTACCGCAATCACATTCGCTGACGCCTTAGCGGACGTTTCTGAATGTGTTACGTTCGGAGAAGTTGTAAATGTGCGCCCATCCCTTGATCGTCTGGATATTAGTACAGATCTCTCGGAAACACAGCAGCACGACCTGCGTTCTCTCCTTCTAAAATACAGTGCTTGTTTCGCGACGTCATCGCAAATTCGGCAAACGCCTCTTGTGAAGCACCGTATAATTACTCTCGACGATGCCCGCCCTATACGCCAGCAGCCGTAACGCATCTCAACGACGGAACGTGAAGCGATTCAGACACAGGTTCAGGAGATGTTTAGTGATGGTGACATCCAACCCTGCAACAGACCGTGGTCGTCCCCTGTCGTGCTGGTGAAAAAAAAGGATGGCACCCTTCGAATCTGTGTTGATTATCGAAAGTTGAACGACAAAACTTAAAAAGACGTCTACCCGCTGCCCCGTATCGACGATTCGCTCGACAAGCTTCATCGCGCCCAGTTCTTCTCCTCCATTGACTTGAAGAGCGGGTACTCGCAGATTGAGGTCGATGAGCGGGACCGCGAAAAAACAGCTTTTGTCACCCCAGATGGACTGTATGAGTTTAAAGTTCTGCCATTCGGGCAATGTTCAGCGCCGGCTACTTTTCAGCGCATGATGGACACCTTTCTCGCCGGCCTCAAATGGCAAATCTGTTTAGTTTATTTCGACGACGTTGTCGTGTTCTCTGAAACCTTTGGAGAACACCTCGAACGCCTTCGCGCCGTATTAGATGCCCTCCGGTCAGCTGACTTGACGATCAAGCCCGAGAAGTGCCACTTTGGCTACAAACAGTTGAAGTTTCTTGGTCATCTTGTGAGTGCCGCAGGCATTAGGCCAGACCCCGACAAAACTGCCGCTGTCGCCACATTTCCCGTTCCTGCCACGAAGAGGAGTTTAAAACGTTTCCTGGGTTTGTGTGCGTACTACCGCCGCTTCATCGCTGACTTTTCCAAGATAGCCGCACCCTGACACGCCTCACACGGGATGATACATAGTTCGCGTGGGACGCCGAGCAACAGGAGGCTTTTGCGGAGCTGCGCAGACGACTGCAAACTACCCCTGTTCTTGCGCACTGTGATGAAGATGCTGCCACCGAAGTCCACACCGACGCCAGCAACATCGGCCTTGGCGCTGTACTCGTTCAACACCAAGCTGGCGTGGAAAGGGTCATTGCGTATGCCAGCCGCATGCTCTCTCGCGCTGAAACAAATTATTCCACTACAGAAAAGGAATTTCTCGCGGTTGTGTGGGCAACTATGAAATTTAGGCCTTACCTCTATGGCCGTGCGTTTAAAGTCGTTACTGACCACCATTCTTTGTGCTGGCTGGCCAATCTCCGGGACCCATCGGGGCGCCTAGCACGATGGAGCCTTCGCCTCCAAGAATTTCATTACGCCATTGTGTACAAATCTGGTCAGAAGCACGAAGATGCTGACGCGCTCTCCCGGGCAACTGTCGGATTTGTCGATATCGTCAAGGATGACAGAGGTTTTCTTGGATTAGAGAATGCCTCAGACATAATGACCCGACAGCGAGCTGACCAGACCTTCGACCTGTCATTGACCACCTGGAGGGTCGCGCTGCTGACGTCCCCCGCCAGTTTGGAAGGCACCTGCCTGCATTCTGTCTTCGGAATGGCGTTTTATTCAAGAAAAACTCCAGCACTGTTGATCGAGCGCACCTCCTTGTCGTGCCGGCCGACCTTCGCGACGATATCCTTTTTTGCTTGCCACGATGAGCCCACCTCCGGCCACTTGGGCTTTAACGCACACTTGCTCGAGTTCGTCAAGCCTATTATTGGCCTAAACTTCTGACGCCGTCCATCGCTATGTCACAGGCTGCCCCTAGTGTCAACGTCGAAAGGTGCCTCCTTTCAAGCCCGCGGGTTTGCTCCAACCTATTATTCCACCTCGGACGCCGTTTGACCAAGTCGGCATCTACCTACTGGGCCCATTTCCGCGGTCATCGATGGGTAACAAATGGATTATAGTCGCGACCGACAATCTCAGACATTACGCGGAAACCAAGGCAGTGCAGCGGGGCACATCATTTGAGATCGGTCAATTCTTTATGCAGCAAATCGTGTTGCGTCATGGCGCACCGTCCCCAGTCGTAACCGATCGAGGCACTGCGTTTACGGCACAGCTCATGCACGACGTGCTCGAGCTTAATCATACCAGCCACCGAAAAACTACTGCATATCACCCGCAGACGAATGGCCTCACGGAGAGACTCAACAAAGCCATCGCCTACTTGATCGCAATGTACATAGACTCGTAGCACAAAAACTGGGATGAAATTCTCCCCTAAATCACATATGCCATTTCGCCAAGTCTACGGACGTGACGTTCAGACGATGTTGCATGCCATGCTTCCGAGCTGCACAGATGATCATCCACTCACGCCAGACGCCGAGCAGTTTGCTCAGCGCGCTGAGGAAGCACTTCAACTTGCCCGCATTCACATTCAACAGCAGGGCACGGATGCACGCCGCTACAACCTCCGTCATCGACACGTCGCATCCCATCCTGGAGAGAATGTTTGGGTGTGGACCCCGGCCCATTGACCCGGCTTGTGTGATAAACTGATTTCCCGTTACTTCGGACCTTACGAAGTTCTGCGCGAGCCACGGAAATGACTTACGAAGTTTTTCAAGTGGGTACTGTGCAGCCCTCGCGTCGGCCACCACGCTCCGAGATCGTGCACGTTGTCCACATGAAGCCCTATTTCACGCGGTAGTGCGCTATGCGCTTGTTTCGTCCCGTAGGACACCTTACCCCGCCTCCGTTATCTATGCTGTCCATGTGCTGATCTTTCTTTTCGCTTGCATTGGCCATCTCTCGCGCTCCGTCCCTTATTTCTTTTTTTAAGAGGGGGGAGTAATGCCACCTGGTGTCCCCATGTTCTTGCTGCACCGGGAGAAGAGGACACTGAAGTTGACTCGCGTGCTGTGCGCCGAACTTTGCTAGCTGGTATTGCTTCGCCCCGTCGTTTTAGTCAAGTCTAGCCCTGTTGTCCGTGACAATATTAACACGAATGTGCGCTTGGATGTTTTTAGCATTCAGTGCAACAGAGCTTTGCTAAAGAGCGAAACATGTGATAAGTAACACAAATCTGGTACTTTATTCAGCCTATAGCGACAGCGAGTGCCAGCCTCCTGGCGAAGAGGAATACTAGATGGAACCTACTGAAGAGGAATTGAATTGGTCCCAACACACGAGGTACCTTGTATGGTTAGGCGCCGGTACAAGCTGTTAGGAAAGTCTCATTCACTGAATTTCGTTTGAAAGTCTCGGTGAGAGCCACACGCTGACTGTGTTCACTTCCTTTTTTTAAGGTGTCAAATTTAATTAGGTTCCGACTCTTGAAAGCTATAATGGCATTCTAATGCTAGCGAAAAAAAAACTGAAGTCAACTGTGATGCCACATATGTTCGATTGGCAAAAAGACAGTCGGAAAAACTATAAAAAATGTTCTGTTATTTTCAAAGAATTCCAGTGCGGTTTTTGACAGGAAACCTGTTGTGACAACAGAACTTTCTGCAGTAACATCAAAATGTTTTGCAGTTATAACATAAATCTGCTGCAGAACTACAGACAACAACCCACTACAGGAAAATTACAGAAAGCAAAAAATCATAATACAGAACTACAGGAAAATCTGACATTTACGACAAAACTACAGGGTATTTTGCAGTGTCTTTGACGTGGTTCTGTAGTTTTTTTACTGAAATGCTTAGAAAATCACGCGAAATGGAGAGCTGATTTGGAAACATTGCGAAGAGCTATTTATAACGAAGAGTTGCAGTAGTGCGTATTTGAAAAGGTTCGCACTACAGTGCCGAATCGCGCATTCAATGGCCACACTGAAGGTAACGCGTCAATGCTATTGTGATGGGTGGATGGAATATAGGCGCGCCTTCTTTGAAACTGGGTGGTGCAGTTGCTATCATGCTCATTTTCCCCCTATATCTCAAATATTGTTTTAGATTGGTTAACTATACCATCCCCCTTCATGGATCCCTGCCTTCGTGGCGGAGGGGCTTGCGAAACTAGATTAAGCTCTGCTGTGTAGGGCCACCCAAGATAGACAGGTCACGGCGGAGAGTTCTGACAAAATGTGATTCACTGGAGAAGGTAATGGCAACCCACTCCAGTATTTCCTGCCAAGAAAACCCTATGGCCAGTCACAATACCATTATAATATGGCACCGGAAAATGATCCCCCAGGTTTGAAGGCGTCCCACTTGTTACCGGGGATGACCAAAGGGCAATTTCTAGTAGCTCCAGCACGAATGAAGCGGCTAAAACCTAAAGGACGCTCAGTTGTGGATGTGTCGGGAAGCGACCGGAAAGTCCGAGGTTGCAAGGAGATATATCACATAGCAACATGGAATGTAAGATCTATGACGGAAGGTAAACTGGATGTCGTCAAGCGAGAAAGGGACAGATTGAACATTGATATCTTAGGTATCACCGAGCTCAAGTGGACCGGAATGGGAGAATTTAACTCCGGCGACCATTATGTTTTTTATTCTGGGCACGAATCCAAGAGAAGGAATGGCGTCGCTCTCATAGTAAACAGAAGAATGGGCAAAGCAGTGCTAGGGTACAACCCCAAAAACGACCGAATGATTTCACTTCGGATCCAAGGTCACCCTTTCAACATAACAGTTATCCAAGCCTATGCACCGACCACTACTGCTTAAGAAGCTGACGTTGAGAGATTTTATGCGGACCTACAATGCCTTTTAGACCGCACCCCATCATCAGACGTCGTTTTTTTTTTCATCGGAGACTGGAATGCTAAGGTCGGGAGCAAAAAAATATCCGGAATTATTGGCAATTTCGGTCTTGGCGAGCCAATTTAAGCTGGGCAGAGGCTAGTAGTGTTTTGTCAAGAAAACAACCTCACCATAGCGAATATTCATTTTCAACAGCACAAGAGGCGCCTGTACACATGGACTTCACCGGATGGTCTGTACAGGAATCAGATCGATTATATTCTTTGCCGGCAGAGATGAGATGGAGAAGCGCTATACAAGCAGTAAAAACAAGGCTTGGGGCCGATTGTGGCACCGATCATCACCTTCTTGTTGCCAAAATTAAGCTTCGATTGAGAAAAATGCAGGAAACTAGAAGGCCTTTCAGGTATGATCTGGATCAAATTCTATTAGAATATGCTGTGGAAGTGAGGAATCGATTTCAAGAAATAGATCTAGAAGACAAAGAGCCCGAAGAGATGTGGACTGATGTTCGTGATATAATACAAGAAGTTGCTACTAAGGTAATTCCAAAGCAAAAGAAATGCAAGAAAGCAAACTGGTTATCTGAAGAGGCTTTGCAAATAGCTGAGGAAAGGAGGATGGCAAAAGTTATGGGGGAAAGAGAAAGATACAAGGTTCTCAATGCGGATTTTCAGAAAATAGCAAGGAGAGATAAGAATGCCTTCCTGAACATACACTGCCAAGCAGTTGAGGACAACAGCCAATAAAGGAACACAAGAGCTCTGTATACGACAATCAAAGATATCAAAGGCAGCTTCTGTGCTAAGCTAGGCATGAAAAAAGACAAACGAGGCAAGGACCTCACTGAAGCCTCAGAGATAAAGAGGTGGCAGGAATACACAGAAGAACTGTACAAGAATGACCCGAATGGGCAAACCCAACATAAGACGGTTGTGATTACTTATCTCGAGCCGGGCATCCTGAAGAGTGAAGTTGAATGGGACTTAGCCAGCCTTGCTAAGAACTAAGCTAGCGGAATTGATGGCATTCCAGCTGAGTTGCTTCAAAACCTCAACCATGACGCTGTTAACGTTCTGCGTACATTATGTCAGAAGATTTGGACAACCCTTCAGTGGCCACAGGATTGGAGGAGGTCAGTTTACATCCCCATTCCAAAGAAAGGCAGTGTCAAAGATTGTTACAACTACCGCACGATCGCGCTTATTTCCCATGCTAGCAAGGTGATGTTGAAAATCCTCCAAGATTGGCTGCAGCAGTATGTGGATCGGGAGCTTCCGGACGTCCAAACTGGGTTTCGCAAGAGCAGAAGAACTAGAGACCAAATTGCCAACCTTCGCTGGATCATGGAAGAAGCAAGAGAGTTCCAGAAACCCATCTACTTCTGCTTTATTGATTATGCAAAAACGTTTGACTGCGTAGATCACAGCAGAATGTGGCCAGCTCTCCAAGAGATGGGAGTTCCAATTCACCTCATCTGTCTCCTCAGGAACCTCTATGAAGGCCAAGAGACCCCGGTCAGAACTGGGCATGGTCTTACTGATTGGTTTCCGATTGAGAAAGGAGTGAGGCAAGGCTGCATTCTGCTGCCCTGCCTATTTAACCTATATGCAGAGTGCATCATGAGGAAGGCCGGTCGGGACGAGTCTTCAGCTGGAGTGAAGACTGCTGGAAAACGTATCTACAACCTTAGATATGCGGATGATACCACTTTAATGACAGAAAGTGAAGTGGAACTCAAGAGACTTTTGATGCGCGTACAAGAAGAGAGTGAGAAGTTTGGGCTTAAACAGAACATTAAAAAGACAAAGATCATGGCATCTTGCCCTATCAAGTCCTGGAGCATCAATGGACAAGAAGTGGAAGCTGTGACAAATTTTCTATTCTTGGGCTCCAAGATTACCTCGAAAGGAGACTGCAGCCATGAAATTAGGAGACGCCTGCTTCTGGGAAAGAGAGCAATGGTTAGCCTTGGCCGCCTAGTAAAGAGCAGAGACATTAGTCTGCCAACCAAGATCCATATAACTCGTGCTATGGTCTTTCCAGTTGTGATGTATGGATGCGAGAGTTGGACTGTGAAAAAGGCTGACCGCCGAAGAATTGACGCGTTTGAATTGTGGTGCTGGCGAAGACTCTTGAGAGTTCCTTGGACTGCCAGAAGATCAAATCAGTCGATATTGTCGACCATAAACCCTGACTGCTCATTGGAGGGTCAAATTCTAAAGTTAAAGCTCAGCTACTTTGGTCATCTGATGAGAAGACAGGAGTCGCTGGAGAAAGATTTGATGCTGGGAAAGGTTGAGGGTAGCCGCAGAAGGGGTAGGCAGCGAACGCGATGGTTATTTGGCCTCCTCGAGGCACTGCAGATGAAGTTTATTTATTTAGAACATACTGCAGGCCTACAGTAGGCCCAAGCAGGAGGGGCGAATACATAATATATGCAAAAAGAACAGGATTAGCAAAATTGAAAAATGGGTAATACAAGTTGTAACACAAAATACAACAATAAATACGAGGCTTATATGCAAAATACAAAAAGTAAACGTAGAAATAAATGGCTCTCAAATTAAATGCTGTGACGAAAACATTGAGTCAAAGGGATCAGCTCTGGTTAAAAGATCTGGCGGACACCTGTTCCACTCCTCAATGGTGCGTGGAAAAATGAGTATTTAAAGGCGTTAATCCTAGCACTGTAAGGGGTTAATGATTGTGCATGATGATTTCGTGTTTGGCGCGTAGTGTTAGGTTTAAGGAAGGGGTCTGCATTCATAGACAGTTTATGGTTTTTTAGTAATAAAAGTAGTTTCAGTCTGAATTTTCCGGCGCAGCTGTAATGTTTCAATGCCGTGAGTTCTCATGAGTGTCGTTGGTGAGTCAGTTACACGATACTTTGAAAAAATAAAACGGACGGCTTTGCGTTGAATCATTTCAAGGGCCTCAATGTTACGTTTAGTGAAGGGATCCCAGACGGTGCATGCATATTCTAGTGATGGCCTTATTATTGAAAAGTAGGTTAACTTTTTAAGTTCAGGTGGGGCAAGTTTTAGTTTATGTCTAAGAAAGCAGAGTTTACGAAAGGCTGAGGAGCATACGTTTGATACATGTTTATTCCAGCTAAGGTTTTTCGTTATTGTAACTCCTAGATACTTGTACTCGCTGACTTCGGTCAGAAGGTGAGATGAAATATTGTAAGGAAATGAGAAGGAAGCCTTTTTGGTAGTTATCTTCATGTACACAGTTTTCTCTAAATTAAGCTTCATGTCCCATTTATTACACCATGTATGTATGTTCTGAAATTATGTGATGTTAGAAAGATAGTGAGAGTCCGGAAAGCGTGGCGTGACATGGTCCCTAGGGTCACGAAAAGTCGGACACGACTGAACTGAACTGAACTGAACTATACCATCATTCTATTTATTGAATTTTTGTTTCTACATTAATAACATTGTCACTTTTCTGCTTTTAAGCCACCAATCTTCCAATCGTTTTTTGCTAGTTTCCACCGCAGGTTCATTCACCCGGCCACTGGTATCTCTAAACCCCAGAGCTTCAAGAAGAGTGGGTGCGCCTGCATCGACTTCCGGATGGATGCCATTATTCGAGTATAATATGGTCAATTGTCTCAATGGAGTAAGCACATACTGCAAATTCGTCATCTTCAGCACCACGCATCCAAATTTATCTAACAAACATACACACACACACACACACACACACATATATATATATACCAATCGGTAAAATTGGGTACAAGCGTTCCACGGCCTGGCGCTCGGCTCTTTCAGGGGTGTGCGTTTGGAAGAGGCTCTGCTAACCCTGCTATGCTCCTTCGAGGGCTTAGTTTCGAACAACAATGGTCTGCAAAGGCCGTGCTGAAGAAAAAACAACTCAGCTGTGACAAAAAGGGCCACAAAATGGACTTTTGCCCATTATATATATATATATATATATATATATATATATATATATATATATATATATATTTAACGTACTTGGCCGCTTAAAAAATAATAGAGCGAAGGGTACGCTTCATTTAAAGAAACATTTTATTAGACTCGACGTTTCGATCGGAGACCGATCTTTCTCAAGAGTGAATCTTCTTGGATAGTGTTGCGGCTTTTTAAGCATTTGGACATAGACCACACCTGGGTAAAAAAACAAAACGTGGGAGACAGAGGAAAGAGACAGATACAGTAGGGAAGGATGATGTCCAGGTGTGCCATCGCAGGTGCATCGCAGGTGCTGGACAGGCCTGTCGAACTGCGCTGACACAGGTGCCTGGATGCATAGTCTCTGCTGCGAAAGAATGCGGGCTATTTTCACTCTTCCTGGACAGGACGGCCGAAGAGTGGGAGAAGGAAAAAAAAAGAATAAATAATAAAAAGAAAAAAAGAAAAAAGGGGGGGATGGAGGTGGATAAGGAAAGGTGTTAGCTTAGAAAAAAAAAAAAAAAAAGGTGTCGGAAGCAAGTTAAAGAAAAGGGGGGAGGGCGGTAGGAGGTAAGTGGCTCTGACAAGACCAGAACACACCAACACTTTGGTATTCAAAAAAGGTGATGACCTCAGAGGACTTGGCCAGGTGTGCACATTTCCTGTGTTCGTGACATCGGAAGAGAGGACAGGACCCCGTGGTTTTCGTTTAAGCCCTGTTGTAGAGTATTAAATTTAAAAATGAAATATGATTCTCGTTGTTCGCGCTCACGAGTGTTTTTGAAGCCACTCTGTAATATTGTGACTTTAAGATTATCGAACTCATGTCCCTCCTTGCGAAGGTGCTTCGAAAGGGGGAGGTTGCGAAGGGTTTGAGCGTGCGAGCGGTGGTTATTAAATCTCAATCGGAAGGAATTATCTGTTTGGCCAATGTACTGCATACCACAGTCACCACACTCGAGCATGTAAACAACATTGCTAGAATCGCAATTTAAATCTTCTCGTATAAAATGTTTGAAATTTGAGTGGGTGCTTTTAGCTAGTGCTGTGGATTGCATGTGTTTACAGATTTGACATCGGCTTTTTCCGCATGACGTGCAACCCAAAGGTCTCGGTTTATTGACAGTTGAGTGGACAACGTGGTTTTGTAAATTCTTTGGTCTTCTGTATGTTACCTGAGGAGCAGTCGAGAGTATTTTGGAAAGTCGTTGACTTTGTTCTATGATATTGAAATGTTTTTTAAGGATTTTGTTAATATTTGGGATATTGTCTGCGAAGGTTAGAGTGAGATTACAGTGTTGTGGTGGTGTTGGCTGTGATTCCGCAAGGGTGTGATGACGATTACTTATTTCAGCCTTTTTTATGGCATCTTCGATGATAGAAGGCGGGTAGTGTTGTTTCTCTAGTGTTACTCGCATGCGATTAGCATTTTCTTGAAAATCTATGGATTTTGAGCAAATACGTTTGAATCTGATAGCTTGCGAGTATGGGATTGAAGTCTTGCAGTGGCGTGGATGGCAGCTTTTGAAGTGAAGGTATTGTTGTCTGTCTGTGGGTTTTTTGTAAACGCTAGTGATTAATGCGCCCCCTTCAACTCGAACCAGAACATCTAAGAAGTTGATTTTACTAGTTGAGTAGGTGTGTGTGAAGGAGATGCTAGGGTGTATGTTGTTGAATGAGGCGATAAACTTTACGAGTTCGTCCTCTGTTTCGGTCCAAATCATGAATATGTCATCCAGAAAGCGTTTGTAAAAAATTGGTTTGATTGCACATGAGGACAGAAAGTCGGACTCAATTTTGCTCATAAATATCTTTGCGTAATTTGGAGCCATTTTGGTGCCCATAGCTGTACCACTAGTTTGAAGATAGTATGAGTTGTTGAATTCAAAAGTGTTAAGTTTAAGGACCAGATTGGCTAGTGTCTCGATGGTACTTGGACTAGGAGAGTCTAAAATTTTATATTTCTCGTATGCTCCGATCATGGCCTGGATTCCGTCGTCATGTGGGATGTTAGTGTAAAGTGACACCACGTCAAGGGTGACTAGAAAAGCGCCATGAGGGAAGGTAATATTGGATAATTCTCTCAGGAAATGATTGGTGTCGCGTATGTAAGATGGATGTTTGGTGTCGCGTATGTGTCGCGTATGTAAGATGGATGGAAAGGCCTGAAGAATATCAGGCCTTCTTCTTCAGGCCTTTGGGACACGCAGATCTGGCCCACCTAACCTCACAAGGAAAGAACGTAATGCATTAGGCTCACTCGGCAAACGAACTGACATTGTTATTAAACCCGCCGACAAAGGTGGAGGTATAGTCATTTTAGACAAAGACGATTACATTCAGGAGGGCAACCGTCAACTCAATAACCCAAAATTCTATAAGAAACTCTCATCGAACCCCACCGCTGAACACCGGAGCATCATAGGAAAAACTCTGACTAAACTAACCGATGAAGGTGAATTACCCCTACGTGTAAGTAAGGCACTGACGCCAAAAAATGCCTCAGCGGGGCGCTTCTATATGCTCCCGAAAATACACAAAGAGAATTATCCAGGGCGACCTATTGTTTCCGGTATCGGCACACTCACAGAGCCAATTTCAGATTATATCGATTCCCTAATCAAACACATACCTCCGAAACATCCATCTTACATACGCGACACCAATCATTTCCTGAGAGAATTATCCAATATTACCTTCCCTCATGGCGCTTTTCTAGTCACCCTTGACGTGGTGTCACTTTACACTAACATCCCACATGACGACGGAATCCAGGCCATGATCGGAGCATACGAGAAATATAAAATTTTAGACTCTCCTAGTCCAAGTACCATCGAGACACTAGCCAATCTGGTCCTTAAACTTAACACTTTTGAATTCAACAACTCATACTATCTTCAAACTAGTGGTACAGCTATGGGCACCAAAATGGCTCCAAATTACGCAAAGATATTTATGAGCAAAATTGAGTCCGACTTTCTGTCCTCATGTGCAATCAAACCAATTTTTTACAAACGCTTTCTGGATGACATATTCATGATTTGGACCGAAACAGAGGACGAACTCGTAAAGTTTATCGCCTCATTCAACAACATACACCCTAGCATCTCCTTCACACACACCTACTCAACTAGTAAAATCAACTTCTTAGATGTTCTGGTTCGAGTTGAAGGGGGCGCATTAATCACTAGCGTTTACAAAAAACCCACAGACAGACAACAATACCTTCACTTCAAAAGCTGCCATCCACGCCACTGCAAGACTTCAATCCCATACTCGCAAGCTATCAGATTCAAACGTATTTGCTCAAAATCCATAGATTTTCAAGAAAATGCTAATCGCATGCGAGTAACACTAGAGAAACAACACTACCCACCTTCTATCATCGAAGATGCCATAAAAAAGGCTGAAATAAGTAATCGTCATCACACCCTTGCGGAATCACAGCCAACACCACCACAACACTGTAATCTCACTCTAACCTTCGCAGACAATATCCCAAATATTAACAAAATCCTTAAAAAACATTTCAATATCATAGAACAAAGTCAACGACTTTCCAAAATATTCTCGACTGCTCCTCAGGTAACATACAGAAGACCAAAGAATTTACAAAACCACGTTGTCCACTCAACTGTCAATAAACCGAGACCTTTGGGTTGCACGTCATGCGGAAAAAGCCGATGTCAAATCTGTAAACACATGCAATCCACAGCACTAGCTAAAAGCACCCACTCAAATTTCAAACATTTTATACGAGAAGATTTAAATTGCGATTCTAGCAATGTTGTTTACATGCTCGAGTGTGGTGACTGTGGTATGCAGTACATTGGCCAAACAGATAATTCCTTCCGATTGAGATTTAATAACCACCGCTCGCACGCTCAAACCCTTCCCAACCTCCCCCTTTCGAAGCACCTTCGCAAGGAGGGACATGAGTTCGATAATCTTAAAGTCACAATATTACAGAGTGGCTTCAAAAACACTCGTGAGCGCGAACAACGAGAATCATATTTCATTTTTAAATTTAATACTCTACAACAGGGCTTAAACGAAAACCACGGGGTCCTGTCCTCTCTTCCGATGTCACGAACACAGAAAATGTGCACACCTGGCCAAGTCGTCTGAGGTCATCACCTTTTTTGAATACCAAAGTGTTGGTGTGTTCTGGTCTTGTCAGAGCCACTTACCTCCTACCGCCCTCCCCCCTTTTCTTTAGCTTGCTTCCGACATCTTTTTTTTTTTTTTTTTTTTTCTAAGCTAACACCTTTCCTTATCCACCTCCATCCCCCCCCTTTTTTCTTTTTTTCTTTCTTTTTATTATTTATTCTTTTTTTTTCCCTTCTGCCACTCTTCGGCCGTCCTGTCCAGGAAGAGTGAAAATAGCCCGCATTCTTTCGCAGCAGAGACTATGCATCCAGGCACCTGTGTCAGCGCAGTTCGACAGGCCTGTCCAGCACCTGCGATGCACCTGCGATGGCACACCTGGACATCATCCTTCCCTACTGTATCTGTCTCTTTCCTCTGTCTCCCACGTTTTGTTTTTTACCCAGGCGTGGTCTATGTCCAAATGCTTAAAAAGCCGCAACACTATCCAAGAAGATTCACTCTTGAGAAAGATCGGTCTCCGATCGAAACGTCGAGTCTAATAAAATGTTTCTTTAAATGAAGCGTACCCTTCGCTCTATTATATATATATATATATATATATATATATATATATATATATATATATATATATATATATATATATTGCAAAGATGATCGATAAAAATGAAAGTTGAACAAGAAGATTTTGTGGGCTGTCTGTATTGACATCGCTGGAGAACGCCCACATGGTCATCGCCTGTGCGCTGATGTCCCTGCTGCACTTCTTGATTGAGTTCCAGTACCTTTTATAAACCCCCTTCCTACATTTGGTGGAGCTGCTGGGTGGAAGCTTCTCTTCTGAATCTCCGCAGTCACACTCTTCCTACACCTGCAATGCCAGACGACGTCCAACATCAAGGCATGCAGACTGGTCCAACTGTCATCTGCGCCGGCTCCCTTCGGCAGCGGTACGCGGCTATCTTTAGCGGTACCGATGAGAACAATGTCGAAGATTGGCCTACTTTTTAGGAACAGGAGAGCGTCTAAAGTTAATGGACGACGAAACTAATTTTATTAACAAAATATTTTTTCTCCTCGGCATTGCAAACGTGTGGTAGCGTAACCAAGAAAGCGACATCGATACCAAGCTGCATTTATAACGACGCTCACAGACGTCTTTAACAGACACTCATCGGCATCCAAAGTTCGCAGACGTCTTCAACAGACACCCAAAGTTCAACAGACACTCATCGGATCGACACTGGAGCCCAGCCAGAACTTCGTCAGCGGCCCTACCGCGTCTCAGAAACTGAACGCCAGGATATTGAAGAGCAAGTAGACCAGATTCTCCCAAACGGCGTCATTTAGCCCTGAAACAGCCCTCGGACTTCGCCTGGCGTGCACAATAAATATAAGGGTGGCTACATTCGCTTCTGTGAAGGTTTCCGCCAATTTATTAAGATTACGAAGGAAGACGCCTAGCCCCTTCCGCGCATAGATGACGCACTAGACTGCTTACGATAGCTGAATTCCGCTCCTCTTTAGATTTACGTTCTGAGTACTGGCAAGTCCCGATGGAAGCGGCTGAGAGCTCTAAAACTGCCTTTGCTAGCTCCGACGGTCTGTACGAATTTAGTGCTATGCCTTTCGGCCTTTGAAATATTTTGCTACCTTCGTGAAAATGACGGGCACCATTTGACGTTGACTGAATTGGAAGACCTGCCTTTGATCTCTCGACCACGTCGTCTTCTTTTTCTCCTCACTTGAAAAGCCATCTCTACCACAAGAAAAACATCTTGACCCAGCCTTTCTGATTCCGGCTTGCAGTGCACTTTAAAGAATTGGTGTTTCGCCACCCCTCAACGCACCAATTAAGGGCACGTTGTCTCCAAGGAAAGGGTTGCTCCAGACCCAGCCAAGCTTTATGCTGTCGCTGCCTTTCCCAAGCAGAGATCCACCCAAAACTTGCGCAGCTTTCTGGGCTTCTGTTCCTATTTTCATTGGTTTATTCGAAACTTAGCCTTCATTGCTGCCCATTTGACACAGCTTCTGTCGGGCTGACGTCACCAGCCTTTCCCCTTCCACTCCTCGCTCACTTCACTGCCCACTGGTGACATGCCTTCTGCGCAGCGGACAGACCCCTTGGTGGCTTCTTTTATCGATATTCTCTCCGGTCCATCAGCTGCTTCTCCATCGCTTGTGCTTAGCCGCCAAGCATCCCACTTCGCCATTCGTAACAACTTCCTTTATCGCCGCAACTACAGAGGTGTTGGCCGCTAATAGTTACTAGAATTCGCCGCCACCTACGCTCGCAAGTCTGCGACTGCTTCCACGATGACACACAAGGCGGCCATGCGGGAGTGTTGAAGACATACCATCTGCTGCGCTTATGATACTACTGGAGGGGCATGCACAACTTCATCCTCAAATGCGTTCGCTTATGCCTCGCCTGTTACTTCGCAAGTCCCCTCCTCATCGTTCTGCAGCGATTACATTGCCCATCACGCCCCTTTGATCGCGTGGGCATTAATTTGTACGACCCGCTCCCGTACACTGCTGCTGTAAACAGTTGGGCCATCGTCGCAGTTAACCACCTGACCAGATAGGCACAAACCGCTACCCTTCTATCTTATACAGCATCAGACGTAGCCTCATTCATTTTGCAGCGATTCTTCATTCGCCACGGCGCACCTGGTGAACCCCTCATTGACATAGGATGTGACTTTTTATCTGACGTTGTTAACGCTCTACTGAACAAGTGGCACATAATTCATCGAACCTCTGGCGCCTATCATCAACAGACTAACGGACTCACTGGAAGGTTTAAGCATACTCTTGGCGGCATGATTTTTAAGTACGTCTCTTCCGACCACTCTGACCAGGATCACCTTCGTCCATATTTGACGTACGTGTAGAATACTGCTACGCAGTCCACTACCCGTGTCTCTCCATTCTGTCTTCTTTACGGCCGTCACCCTTCTGCTCCACCAGATAACGTTCTCCCATACAAACCAGACACATCTGAGTGCACCACTGCTTCTGAAGCTGCTCGCCACGTAGAGGAGTGTCGACGAAATGCCCGTTCTCTCACGACTGGAACCCAGGCCCACCAGACATCCCGCCACTACAACCATCAGAAGACACTGCAATTCTCTTCTGGCTGTCTTGTGAGGCTCTGAATTCCACGAGGTACTCCCGGACTATCTTCTAAATTTATTTACAAATGACATTATCGTGTCCTAGAGCGCATGTCTTCTGTCAATTACATTGTGGAGCCCCTGACGCCCTCACCTGATCTCCGTCGACGCGGCCGCGAAATTGTCGATGTTTAGCGCCTTAAGGAATACTACGACCAAAGCACTCCTTTGATTATGGACGCTGAGCTGCAGTTTCATTACCGCCTCGAATACGTGGTTTCGATAGGTGTGCGACGAGCTAAAAAAAACAAGCCGGATACCTTACTCGTTCAGTCGAAAAACCAATCCGCTACTTTCTCGCACTCTGCGAGACTGATAAACAGGGGGAAGTGTTGACAAAGCGATGAGCTCGAAAAACCACTAATTGGCTGTTATTCGTCACATAAGTGATACCTCAGGCACGCTTACATAGGAGGCATGCGAATGGCGGAGCCTCTGCAGTTGCCTCCCAGCAAGTCGGATACGTTCATTTCAAGAACAATATACTTTCTTATCGGCAGTTGAAAAAGGTTCATAGGGTATGTCGACCACAAGTGCACTAAAGGCGAGTTCCTTAAAACCAAACATAGCCACCACCAATGATTTCGAGAGATGACATTTAGTAGAAAGCAAAAACGAGAACAGGAGGAACAATCACAGGCTCTATCTACCTTGTAACGTTTGTTGCTTTGAAAAAAGGTTTTCGAAATAAAAAAATTAGCAATCTTTACCGAATTGCTAAGTATAAGGTAATTGATCGTTGAATAAAAATAATCGGGCAATGAAACCTGAAGCTTACTATAGGCAGCAGTAAACCCTACGTTTCCCAAGCGCCTGTGTGTTTTGCTTTACTCAGGACTCCCTTCATGTCATGAATGAGGCGCATGGTAAGACTTGAGCGCAGTCGATTTATAGAATCAATTTATGGTAAAAAAAGGCTCAATCAAGGCAGCTGGCTGAAAACAGCATAGACCTAAGTTTGCAATTATTCTGCTTCATGTTTTTGACTGAATTTTATAGTCCTTTTTGGTGATTTTCCTTTGCGTACGTTGGACAGATATGTCTACATAGGAGCTGATATGCTATAAATATGGTCAAACGTAAACTACTCCTCATGTGTTACTACCGCTAGTGCCAATTTATGAAAAGGTGTCAAGTAATTTAAGCACTAATCAGTGTTCTTGATTACGCTGACTCAGGCAAGTAAGTACTAAAATTCTGTAAAGGTATGTTTCCAGTCTTGCACTTGAATTTACAAAAGGGCGTAAAACGTTAAGTGAATAACCTGAATCTAACGACTGTAGTGTCACTTGTTAGAATGTGGTCGCTTGAAGTAGTAAAATTACCTGGTGCATGTATAATTCACTATGATAAATTATCTGTACTTAGTGCTAAATTGCCCAAAATATTCAATTTTTCACACCATGATGTCAAAAAGCAATGCCCCGTTTTATGCTTCAAATGCTGTTAAGATCCAAATTAATGTAGACCTCTTGTGCGCTAAAGCTATAGACGAGGGTGTGCATTTACGCGCACTTTCACGGCTCTAACCTAGCCTATTGAGTGACGCTCTGTTGAATTCTGGCCTGTGATATAGTGGGCTGTTTCGAAAACGGAATTTTTTTTTATAAACCATCTTACAGCGGTGAAGATAACTCTTACAAATACCATGCGATATTTTGCTCTGCGAATAGATAATTGAGATTGTGATCACGTTTCCCGTATTGTCTCGACTGTCTACAAATTGCCGCAAGAATGCCCAGGATAGTAACACAAGTCATGAAGCTGCAAGGCGTGCGGACAGTTGAGGTTCGTGTTTGGAATAATTATTCCATTCATATGAAGCTACTTCGAAACTTCAGTAAGACTTCGAGTTTTATCTATCTCAGGACATTGTTTTTACAGATTTGACAAAATAAACCCAGTTGAATTCCCCACCACATGAATAACCGTTGTTCTGCAGTTGAAGTAACGTTTCGGGTGGCAGGGACTGCCGTGGATCACATACCTCATGTGTTGGTAGCAGATGGATTCTTTTACCTACGTGTAATTGTGCATTCCAGGACCACATTTTATTATATACTCTAAAGTCACAAAGATCATCTCTCGGCTAAATCTCTTACCGATATTGCAAGATCTAGTCCTTTATTTTTCTTATATGTGTAAGCGTATCTCTACTTCACGGCGCTCAACATTTAAAGAAGAAAGCACGAACTAGTTCGCTTTCAGCTGTCCACTTCAAGACAACAGAATTTTGAATCGTTCACAACCAGCGGAAATCATTTTCAAACCAAAGAATATTCAGTGGTAGAGCCCATATTTTCCTACCGAAGATCATTAGTACAGCTCAGAATGTATTTTGACTATGATTGGCTGCTATGAGTACTGAAGCGAAAGCAGGGAGCGCATGAAGTTCAACTGCTGCAAAAAAAATTATTTCTCAAGGTTGTGTACATGAAGTGGATTCTCGCCCTACATATAAATGTGGAATAATACAAATGCCTTATAAGTATAAATTGCTCATGTGGAGCAGCTCTTTATGAATGCCATCCGCGATATATGGTTTGTTCGTCAATGACCGCAGACAGAAATGTGAAAACTTAACTCTGCCCTTCCTACCTGCCTCATCAAACACATCATTTCAAAGTAAAAGGATTCGACTTCACTGAACGTTTTTACTCGGAGCAGTGTGACCATTGGGGTATGTATAGCATGCTATTTACTTTTTTGGTGACAAGTCTGGTACATACTGAAGCGAGGTGACAACAGGCAATTTTCGGTGGGGCGTATTAGGATTTCTTTTTTTCCCTAGAGCTCTCAGAAAACCTAAAGCTGTTACGTGCTAACATTTCTGAGATCTGCTCCTAATATCTAAAAAAAGATGTCAAGCATCATTTAGCAACCCGACGCTTATGCCTTATTCAGTGCATATAATATTGTCACGTAGAGGTCACAAGGCTGTACACCAAACGAAGACACAGGCTTGATAGTAGTGAAATTATCCCTTTACTGGGCTGACTTGCGCCCGCAAAAGAAATAAGCAACTCGGCGGCGGCGCTACAACAAACGTGCTCGTCGATCGTCAAACAAAGAATGCCCGTCACACTCATCAACGCTCAATTTAAAGGCTGATCATAACAATCTAGATGACGTCGCAAATTCCTACTAGCACAACCTGGAACATTGTAGAAAGTGATCGGAATCTTTGAGACAGATCTCGGCGCATCATTCGCGACAAATAAAATGATAACCCGTCGTATCGCGACAACGAGTATCAGAATCACATTGATAAGCCCGCATGCTAGCGGCTGCCGAACAGGAACAAATAAAGATTTAAACAGTTCGCGGCAATATTAAGCGGGTAAGGGCACTCATCACTCACCCCATTAAGTCATTTTACCCAGTTGTAGCTAGACTGCGTCATTGTGGCCTCTGGTGAAACCAACACTTCTTTATTGACAGATAAAGGTGACACGCTCATCATTTAGTTTTGGTCATAAGCATCTGCTCTCTTGCGTTCAGTTCACGGACGCTGCAGTCTAGGAGCCTGTTGTCCCTGGTCCTGTATTCATCCTCGAACACCTGTGAGTAGGTGAACCTGCTGGTCGGATATGGACCCGAAGGTGTGTGCGTGCTTGTAACAGGGCCTATATGTTGTGAATATCAGTCAACTGTCACTTACGTTTGCTGTCATCGCGAGCTACCTTATGAAGACTTTGAACACTCTAAGTCGTGATTATAGGAACCAAGCAGTCATGACCTTATTTATCTGTTTTACTGCTGGAAGCATATGTTACCTATCATCGCTGTTCAGCTCAAAATGTGCAAATGGTCTTCGTGGCTATGTCAGCGCAGGTAATGCCAGAACGGGAAGGACAAAGAAATCAAAGGAGACACCTAATACTCCATTAGCGTGATGACGCAGTAGCGGCCTGAAGTACTAAATAATTCAACACGAGGTTATTCTTAAAAACAGTCTAAATACCACTCCCTTCGAAAAACCACATCACAAGCAAGAAGTACCGACGCTTACACGAAGGCCGAAAAAGCCTGCCTTGAATGCTGCTAAACAGCATAAATTTAATTGAATTCACCTTCAGGCGAAATAAAACCTCCACGAAAACAAAACAGATGAGAGATGCGGTGACCTATGTTTTATATGTCCTGTGTATAACAATTTTATTCCACGCAAGACGTCGTGTTTAAATGTGAGCATTGTGTTGGAATTGAAAATTTCAATCGAATTTGAATTTCGCTTTAATTCCCAAGGCTAGCACTACGACGCTGATGTTTTGGCTCACGATACACAATAGTTTCGCATAAAGTAACAAATGTTGGCCGCGCGCAAATGTAGAACCGGACAACCAGCAAGGCTTAAAAAATAAGAAAGTCACACACGAATGAAGGCGGGAGAAGGCACTCTTAAGGAAAAGAAATAAAAGATGAGGACAAAACCGACCGTGATGACCGCTCAAGCGAATATTTCTAAGTTTAGGCTTGCGTCTCAAATAAAAATATTTTGATTCACGAGAGCTTTTGCATTTTCTCCCAACTATCGCTTTTCAAAAAACGACAAACTGCTTATTTTATTTAGTCTTTCTGCATTCAGCCACATCATGAAATACTCTAAATTAACAATCGCATGTTGGACTATGTTCCTTACCTATATGTATTATTTATATTGAATGTCCTCCGCAAAGAGCTCATTGGCCTGGCGTCCGAGTTTCGCCAGTCACCGACGGATGTGAGAGTGCGAGGCACAATTATTACAATCCACCAACCTGGTACGAAGGTAGCCTGCATTGTGCAGTCTGTATCAGCCGGCTTCTATGAACTTGTACTGGTTCTGAAACACACTTATCATTTCCCAGATGAGCGTTCGACGCCAAGCCCGTTTATTTGCTTTTTACAGGACCAGTTCATGCTTAAAATAGCAGCATATTTCAATTACCATTCTGCATGCGTATTATCATCGCTCTGGAATGACTTGCGAAGGCGATGTAACCTATCGCAATAGACTCTCAAGCATGAAACGCTTAAATTGACAACTCAAGCCGTATATCTGTTAGGCGTGCGGTGTAGAGGGGGAATATTATGGCTTGAGGCGGGCCACATGCAATATTTTGGAAGTAGGTGTAGCGGACGGTGACTTTGTGCGGAGCGGCGTAATCTCATATGTTACGTCAGTCACTAGGCGTAATACAGGATACGCACCTGTGTAGTGGGGCAGACGTTTTTCGCACAACCCCACTCGGCAGGACGGGAGCCAGAGCAATAATAGAGATCCTGGAGGATAATGAAAAGCACGGTGGTGGGCGTCGTAGAGGCGTTTTTATGCTTCTTGTGAGGCAGAGAGCTTGTGATGAGCAATCTTCTGAGCGGCATCGGCTCTGGCGATGATATCGCGGGCATAAGTATGGACGGCTACAGTGGCCTGAAGCAAAGTATCGAATGGCAGTGAAGGGTCCCTTCCAAAGAGCAGGTAAATTGGAAAGTACATAGCAGTATTATGGCGCGAAGAGTTGTATACGAAGGTTACAAATGGCAAGCTAATATCCCAGTCACGGTGCCTCTAGGAGACATACATGGCGAGCATGTCGGTGAATGTGCGGTTAAGACGTTCCGTAAGGCCGTTCGTCTGAGGGTGTCATGCGGTCGTGAATGTTTGACGAACGGAGCACGAGCGAAATATTTTGTCAACAACTCGGAAAAGGAAGCAGCGGCCACAGTCGGTGTAATAGTTGACGGGGAGCGCCATGGTGAAGTATGACGCCATGCAGAAGGGAGTCAGCAACGTCAGTGGCGCAGCTGGTTGGAATAGCGCGAGTAATAACGTACGCATGGCATAATCGGTGGCCACAGCGATCCATTTGTTTCCAGACGAGGACTCCGGGAGGGGACCTAGGAGGTCAAGGCCAACACGAGAAAACGGCTTAGTCGTCATGGAAATCGGCTGCAGGTGTCCAGGATGCAGAACAGTGGGTTCTCCCGGCGTTGACAGATATTGCAAGCGGCTACATAACGTTGGACGGATCGATAGAGGCCAGGTCAGAAGAAACGCCGGCGCACGCGGTCGTATGTGCATGAGAGGCTAAGATGACCAGCTGTAGGAACATCATGCATTTGTTTGAGAACAGCATAGCGTAGATGTTGGGGAGCGGCCAGCAAGTGCAGAGCGCCATCAGGTCGCATGTTGCAGAGGTACAGCGTGTTCTCATGCAGCAAGAACATGGCGACCGCCTCAGTACGGCTGTCTGTGCTGAGGCGGTCGATGATAAAGCGGAGGTTTGGATCGAAGTGCTGTTCGTCGGCGATGTGGAAGAAGTCGGATATACAGGAGACACAGTTGTCCGACTATTGGTCCGCAGGGGAAGGGGGATCGACGGGATAATATGAGAGGCAGTCTGCATCCTGGTATAGAAGACCGATTTGTGCACAATGGAAAAGGTATACTCCTGCAAGCATAGTGCCCAGCGGCCGAGGCGGCCAGCAGGTTCTTTGAGGGAAGATAGTCAACATAAAGCGTGGTGGTCTGTATTAACAGTGAAGGGTCAGCCAAACAAGTAGGTGTGGAATTTAACAATCGCCCAAACGAGCACCAGGCACTCTTGTTCCGTAATAGAATAGTTGCGCTCCACTGAAGAAAGGAGGCGGTTGGCGTACGCAATCACGCAGGGTTGGCCGCGTTGACACTATGCAAGAATGGCGCCAATCTCGTGGCCGCTGTTGTCGGTCCGTAGTTCCGTCGGGGCAGACGGGTTGAATTGGGCCAACACAGAAGGATTGGTGAGATCAGTAATGAGACTGGAGAATGCGTTAGCCTGCTCTGGTCCACAAGAAAAAGTAACGCCCTTCTTCAGCAGGTTTGTGAGAGTGCGAGTGACAGCTGCAAAGTTCTGGACGAGCCGGTGAAATTATGAACACAGTCCTAAAAAAAGTGCGGACATCACGAGATAAACGAGGAGAAGGAAAAGCTCGAACAACGCGAACTTTGTCGCGATCGAGGTGCACGACAGTTGCACAATATGTATTTACCAACCTTTATTTCTCTGTGTCCCAGGTATTTTAACGATGTTATCGTTATCTCTGTCGGTAGGGAGAGGACCGTGGGATAGTTGTACCATCGGAGATATATTATAGCCAAAAATTGCATGTTGCTCACATGTAGTGACTATTTTCACATATTCAAATAATAGCTAGGCATTAGCCAACTGACATGATATAGGTTGTTAAGCTTACACCATTTTTGTTTGCTATTTTATTTCAGCAGAGCAGGCACACTGTCTGCTGGATGGGCAGAGCCTAAAGGCTGTACTATATATAAAAAAAAACATCCTTCTGTCGCAGTCGACTGTTGTGCAGTAATATTACCGTATATTCAGAGCACAGTGTGCATAAAACATGGGTACACGTCATACTAACATGACCTCAACGTCAAGTTTGAGAGAAATTGTAGAAATATGTAAAACGAATTGAAAGGATAATATACAGAGGTTCCGTTCAGTGTAGTTCTACTGTTCATTATTAGATGCTTATAAAGAAACAAAAATATATAAAAAAGAACAATTCAAGACAATAAAAAAGTATAACAGGACAGAATAAAAAGGATATCCTCTTTATATTTATTTATATTTGTACATATACCTCACAGGTTCCAAACATGGAACATTGTGTGAGGGGGAGGGATTACAGTGTATCAAAAGAAACAATGGTACATAGTTTAAAATACAAAAGTTAACAGTAATACAGGACTGGAAAAGCAAATAAGTATTAGAGCATGCATGGGAAGTAATAAACCGAGGATTATGACATTATACAATAGTTAGCAGCATTGGACGAAATCAACCTGCACACAGCGAACGCAATATAATAAAAGGTATTCTTACTGCAAAAAAGGTGCTCAATTCGTTTTTGAATTTTAGTGGGTCAGATATGTTAGCGATGCGTTCGGGAAGATCATTCCAACCCTTTATAGCCCGTGGCAAGGCAGAGAAGGTAAATGCATGTGTTCGGCCGAATAGACGTTGAAAACTTAGTTATTCAGGCGGTGGGAGGGTGCGAGTCGGTCTAGTAAGTGGCACTGTTGATGCATGGTGACTGTAGATTAGTTTATGTAGCAAGCAGATAAGCGCGATATCTCTGTAAACTTGTGAGTGATAAGGACAACTTGATGTTAGTCACGCTGGTATGGCGGCTGTAATCATGGGAAATAAAACGTACTGCACGGTTTTGAATAGCTTCTAGGGATTTGATTAGATACTCTTTATGTGGTGACCAGATGGCTGATGCATATTCTAGTTGGGGACGAACGAAAGTTAGAAATGCGAGCTTACGAGAAGAAATAGGTGCGCTATGTAGATTTCGCTGTAGATAGCCGAGCGTGTGCGATGCTTTGGCGGTTATATTTTCAATATGCGTCGCCTATGAAAGATTTTCGGTAAGATGAACGCCGAGATATTTATAAGAAGATGTGCGGGTTAGTAAAATCCTGTTGAGTGAATAATCGTTGGTTGAGAGGGAATGCTTCCGACTGACTGCATTATTTTGCTCTTCAGACACATGACCAAAGTACAACACCAATATACGCACCGAATACCATATATTCTTAGGACATTTTAACATGCTTTTGAAAATGTTTTTGATGGTTTCTACATGTATTTCACTTCCCAGATTATTAAGAGTAGCAACAATACGTTGTTCGATCGCTTTGTGTGAGAGTAGTTTTTGTTTTCAGTGTGCGTCTTCTATTATGTCGGGATGGAAAAGCAGAATTTTCTTTCCTGTTGCAGGTTTACAGTTTTTGGTGGTGTATGAGCTGTCCTAGCTTGTAGCACTAAAGCCGGTCGGCCCTCACTGTACCATTTTTAAAGCGTATCAAGGCGATGGACCCGCGTACCAAGCGTTACGCGACAGACCTATTTTGGCCCGCGTACTAAGCGTCACGCGACATCCCACTATCGGTTGATGAGGTCCGCGCCGGTTCCGTGGACTGGAGCGGGCAAAAAGGGCTCGGCATTTTTTCCGGACCGCGACCATGAGCCTGGGCGCGTCTGTGAACGGAGGAGGCGCGTTCGCGCCCAATTAAAGGGCGGGCTAGCACCCATCAACAAAATGCGCTTTCAGCACGTTTGGAAGAGCAAAAATTAACATCGGCAGTCTGTAGATGGGCGTACGACGGCGTTTTTATAGACTTCGAGCACCAGCTGAAGGTACGACCGCGCAAAACTGCTGTCGCATCGCGTACCGCACTAGTCTTTTCAGCGACGTGTTTACGAACAAATTTATAAAAAGATCAACCACAGCTGCATTGTGAATGTAGAGAAGTTCGCAAACAAACGCGTATGTACCCAACAAAATGCCGCGAACATGCTGGAACCTGGCCGCCACGAGCGCGCTGGAGGACGGATGCCCGGGTGCTAATCTGTAGTTATCACTAGACCTAGATTGTTGCTCATCAAAGTCAGAGCGAATGGTTCTTGTATTTCTTCAGGGCTGCACTAAATGGTCTGCCTATTAAAAAAAAAGGTCTACCCACTGTCTCATAAAAAAAGGAAGATATGGTCAGTTCGTCGAAGCCTTAGCGGTGAAGCTAGCGTACACTGGGCAATCAATATGAAAATGATTGCTCGAGCGGCGACCGGGGCAAGGAGCAGCGCCACGTTACGTCATCACTCTCAGGGGCAAGGGGAACATCAGAGTAGCTCACCTCTCTCTTTTCGCTGTTCCTTGAGCTGTTGTCACTCCCTTCTAGCAAGTCCTAAATTTCGTTCTTTTTTTTACGCGTCAGCAGACAGATACTCACGTGTCGTAATCTTGCGAGGATGCCCGGTGACGTTTTTGTTTTCTATGTATTACCAGTCTGGCGAATGTGGGCCGCAGAAACAGTGACAGAGTTATCAAAACCTGTGACGGCAGAAAAACCCGCCCTTGCTATATCGGCAAAATTAAAAAAAAAAGTGATATACAACGCAGATAAACCGAAGCCCAGAGAACAAACACAGGAAAAGGGTGGAAAAGTTGTCGCAAGGGTGACGGGTGTAGCCCGGAAGAGCCTACGAAGGAAAGAAGACAACGCTATCTTTTTCTTCGCAGTTTAGATATCATCCGCTATGCAGTTCGAAGGAACCGCTGGTCGACTCTCGCGCGATCACCTTCATATTGATCGCAACTGTACCAACAAGAACATTGGCCGGTGAGCCGGCACTTCACAGGCGGCAGCTCCTAGCTGCAAGCTGAAACTTAATTGTTTTCACACTATTGCGGCCCCTGTGTATGAGTGAACAATCCTCATGCAGCGGTATGTTCGGATACGACTTTATGCAAGGCTAAATTATGCTCGAGAAAAACTACTCACTGCGCATGCTGGAGAAGGGATATTCGTCGCTGCCGTACAGTTGGTGAAAACTTGTGGAAGGCGCCGCGTAGGAACAACGCATCGGACTATGGTTGGGCGTGCTATGAACATCCAAGCCAGAAGCCATTCCACACACTGTGTTATAAGCACCTCAGATACTTGTAAATGAAACTTCGTTATGCGCCGATCGTCCAAAGGGCAACGGTTGTAAGTGTAACGGCGAACTGCTATTCACGCGTAACTGCGCTTAATTTGCAGAGCCTTTCTCGGGCTTATCCACGTTTAAGCCGGCCGCTTGTGTTGATGTGGTCCTTATCAGGAGCGCTGCCAAACGTAGGTACGTTGTTAGTGATCTAGGTGCGCCCATCTGACGAAGCCATGCTATATCTGAATACTGCCAAAATGCACAGCTAGCTCGCCATTGTCAAATATTTCATTAGAAATCGGAGGCAGTCTGCCGTGAGCCTCTTACGAAACTACGAAGTCAAACGTACTCTTCGGCCCGCCTCGTAGTCCGGCTTGTTGGCTGCTATTTTGGCCCGCCATGTGGATGCGGTCGTGGGCGGGGCCATGCGCGGTCGACATCACGTGGCCGGTCCACGGCCCAGTCCGCTGGTCCGTCGTCTGGATACACCTTTAAGAAAAAGAAGTTCTTGGAGGCTGGTAAAGTTCATCGTAATTTTCACAACACAATATTTTTCTGTAGTATTATAAGTTGACTGTATTTTTATCTGAAGTGCTTACCCACACAGTAGTCCCCTAAGGTGTTATTGTATAGTGTGATGGCTTGTTAATAGGGTGAAATACAATATAAGTGGTCGTTTATAAATTTAGTTCTAGCATATTTCCCTTGAGACACATGGAGGGATTCATCACTTCGTTGGTCGCATTGCATTTAAGGTGAAACCCTTTTATAACCGAGACTCATCAGTGTATCTGTCCGTGCGTCCGCAAGAAGTGTCTCGCTCGGTGAAATTCCGCTGTATACCGCGTGATTCCACTTTCAATAATCCAGATGACATCAGAAGAATAAAACTGCCGAGAGTACTGTGGATTTTAATTTGCACAAATATGAAAGATTGAGCTTTGCTGCTGCACACAGGGCATCACGTCAGCTCTCATTTCCATTATCAACTAAATGCACCTCATCATCGCTACCGTAATCATTGTCATTAAAAATCTAAACGTCATTGTCGTCGCTACTATCATCTTCAGGGTCGAAAAGAGAATTCTGATGCGCTTCTCACGATCCCACGCGCTTTAACGTGTGGGATCCTGAGTTAAAGCGCTAGGTTAAAGCGCTGTGTTGGGGACCCGAGGAATGGAGGTTAGATTCCAGGTGGATACAGGCGCAGGAGCCTTGCTGCTGAACACAATGCATCACGTTTTCTTTATTATTATTTTCAACTAAATACGCTGTCATTATAATCGATACTGTCATCCTTGTCATTATCACTAACTGCAGCGTCATGTTCATCACTACTATCATCCTCACGTAGAAAAGGACAATTGTGATGCGCTTGTCACGATTCTGACCGTGATGCAGTTGGTTAAAGCGCTGGACTAGGGATTCGAGGGATTGCGGTTCGATTCTCTATGGAGACAGGATTTTTTATTCCTCTGATGTCGTCTCGAATTTGACTGGCATGACTCCTGCTGACTAATTTTCCAAATTGCCTAACCAGTTGTGATGTCACTTCAGCCATAGTGTAACAAAATCGCGGCCGACAGTGTGAGCCGTTAAAGGCTTTTTCCTTAAAATCCTCTCTCCAACGGGAATCAAACCTCCATCTCTCGGATCCCCAGCCGAATGCGTTAACCAACTGCGCCACTCCCGGGATCTTAAAACGTACATCATATTTATCCTCCTCTACCGTTGAGATGACAGCTACGGAATTTTGCGTGCGACTGATACTGCACATTTCCTTTTCTGCAAACCAATTAATGAACGATGGTGTACTTTTATACGTTCAACGGAACACTGCTTGTGTTCGGCAAGGGGCACGACATGTACTTTGTGCAGGAGCAACGTCCAGGCTTTCGCATTTCTCCAATGCGAAATTTTTTAGAACTACGGTATCATGCGAAGTGCAGAAAAATAACACGTACGTAACTACCTCTGGTAATGAAGTTCCTTTACGATATCGTTTTAAATATGAGAGGAAGAGCAACGGTTGCAATGCAGATCTCTAAGCGTCAACCTAAGCTAGGGTTAGCTGTAATGAACTTGAGCCCTAAATATGTACAATTGATTAGCCATCATAAGATAAGAAAAAGATTATGGGATCATGTCACACCATACACGAATAAGGTATTTTAGTTAGATGCTATATACGATGAAACTGATTGCACATAAGATCTCTAGAAAACGTTCTACACTATCCACGATGTTAAAAACAATTTTTTAAGGAAAAATGAAAGTTTAATACTTTGAACATACTTACACAAGGAAATAAAATACAGACGAGAGTGCCATATTCAGAAAACTGTATCGTGACCCATGATAGATTACTAGAACTAAAGAAATAATAACAGCATAGTTAGCGAATGGTTAAGAAATTCAAAACATGTCAAATCACAACTTTTACACAAAACAGAGGTAACAACAGTTGTATTATACATATAAAATGTATAACAATTCAGCAATTGAACAAATACATCTTCTCTTCTTCTTACTGTTTGAACAGGCATATATGTTTTCATAGGTAAAGGCAACGAGTTCCAGAATAAAATGCCTAAAAAGATGACGTCATAACTCTATATTTAGTACAAAATTCCAGGGGTGGAAAATTGTTATTTGCTGCAAATCGTGTAGAGTTGTTCGAAAGTAATATAGTTGAAGGATATGATTTAATAGCGTAAGGAACATCATTACAAGTTTACACTGAAAGAGCTGGTGAACTGATAAGTTATCATGTTCATATAGTAAGGAAGCGCGTTAGTAGAAAAACAGCTGCGGTTGATACTGCGGATGACCTGAATTTGTATATATGCTGTGCAGGCATTAAATGGCAGTGGTATTTCCTCCGGTGACAATCCCGTAAGTGTGCCGACCGTGGACGAAAGCCTATTACAATCTACAATTCTATTTTATAAATTATCTATGAACATAATTTTGATAGAAGGTAGAAATGTCTATCATACCTGGAAAGAAGCTTCATTGATGGAGTGTTTAGCTTGGTTGCAATTTTTGTGTTGCGAATGAAGTTGGACAAGCCTATTATACTGCTGTCACACGGGCACGGCTCAACTCCTTTTCACTCCCTTCAACCAAGGTAGTCTTCATCTCAATGAAGATAGGCACCGTGTCACACGGCAGTCCTTTAGGAAAGGAAGTTTAAGGTAGTTCCTAGCTTAAGGAGTTCCGATCATCTCCCTCGAGCAGGTAAAGGGAGTACTCTGGTTCTCCGTGAGCTTTAGTGCAGGTTTTAAAAGAAGCACTTAAGCATTATATTGGCGTTCTTAACTAATTTTAATACTGTAGCACAACGTAGAGCATGGAAAAAAGGAAATGCGCTAATATCCAAGCATACACGTAAGAATTTTGTAAACACATTGTGGCCAGCAGAAAGGACCAACCCGCTATGCTAGTAGAAGTAACAGCGCATTCCTTTCATATGAATGAAGGCCCATTTATATTTTAAATTCAATTCAAACTGTTGAAAATAAAGAAGATAAAAATTAATTTACATGTTTCTAACTTGATTATTTTATATGCATACACAAAACGAACCGCGCCTAATGGGACCCTGACGGCCTCTTTGAGGAGCTCTTTCTTAGCCTTGTGACACGGCGACAACTCCTTTGGGGCTGAGCTCCCTGCGTGGTCCATTATGGAAAAGACGTTCGAGGGAGTTGGGACTTGCCCGTGTGACAGAAGTATTACAGCCATCGACCAGGAAGATCTTACACTTATCAGCATTTTTTCCTCCTAGCAGGGAGTCATCATTTTGTATTGCGACCCTTGATGCAGCATTGTTTCGAGTGAACATGGACCATGGATGTCTTTTATCTAAAAGGTGCCTCCATAAGGAGGTGATTTTATTTTGTAGAAAAGCAAACTACATCATATTTTGGAGTATTTTGGCTTTCATGGAGGCGTTGATGCTCGAATGCCTTATGTTAACGTAAAAAGAATATAAAAATCTCCTTGTCCTGCACTTTGTGTTAACCGCTATATAGTATTTTACCTTCCCCCTCTATTTATAAACTGGAACTGGACATTTCATCGATAATAAGTCTGATTCTAGCCAGAAAACGCGCTTGTGTTTCCCATGAATAATTTTGAATTTGTGAACAGTTCGACGGACGACATTAGTTTCATAGCTGCCTTCGCTACACTCGCTTTGACCATCATTGCAGAAAATATCTAATACGAATGGAGGCACAAGCAAAAAGGGAGTAACGACGTTTTAATTTTGCCAGCACTGTACAGTTAGAACTGCTCGTGCAACTGAAGTGCTCAGTGGCTCTATATAATGCCATAAGGTGCATCTCCTGAAACTAGTTGCTGTAAACAGTCGAAACATTCCAGCATTTCGTGTTTGCCTTCCTGCTTAACTATTGAACGTGAGGTTTCATTTTCCTGGTCATGAAAACGCACGATAGTTATATGGGAATTAGAAGCGTGTAACGTACTATAAGGCTGCTGCCGTTTTAGTCTTCATGTTCTTCTCGACATGTTATAAGCACCAAATATTTATGCTTTCGATCTTTTTTTTATTTTTTATCACAATTAGGATTACATTTTGTTCAGAGTTCCATGCATGAAATTCCATGATAAACAAATCCACATATGAGTAGCTTAAATTGGGATTGGATATCGCACATTTTGAGGATGCTGATGAACCTGACCCCCCTCGTGAAACAGTAATATTTTCGGTTTTGTAAGACGCCAGTTTTTTTTTCTTCTCAAATGTTGTGCGCGGTCTTTCCTCCTGGGCATGCATGGTAACATAACAAAGATACATTGAAATTCAAAGCAGCTCTTATTTTTATTCCGACACTAGGTCAATGAAGAATAATTTTGGAATATTATGCGCAGCAATGCAAATGATTGATGAACACGTGCACATGATAGAAAAAAAATGTTTTATCATAGTTTTGGAAGCAAATTTCTAAAGCGGAATCATTATTAATTCTTGAATTTTGAGAATATGCTACAACTTGTTTCGAGACAACTGAGAATGATCATGTTTCTCAAGGAAAACATTGCAGGTTGAGGCTGCCTGATCCGCATAAAGATCAGGTCATCAGAGCACGCAACATCGTGATTTCGGTATAATGCCAAAGAAGACGTAGATGCATCAGCTCGAATGGCAGTGATGAAACATTGTCGACATTCATTACAGTTAATCGTGGCGCAGGAGCGAGATACTACTTGGCGGCAATGAAGGCAGCACGCACATATATAAATTTAGGGATAACAATGAGTATGACTAATTGCTGCGCTAAAATGGCGAATATTGGAACAGATCACTGAAACTGACCGGCTTGCGTACTACTGATAACCTGTAACGCAAAGAACTGATAACGGCTCCGGGCTGAATATTACAAAGTTTCTGAGATTTGGCATACACTTGAAGAGAAACATTCAACGATGTCGCTGAAGAGAGACTGATGTATGAGTTCTTTTCCGCCATTTGTAAGCGCCCACCAGCCAGCTAAAATCAAATTAAGGGCATATGCTTACCTAGAACATCATATGCTGCGGTAGAGTTTGCTGCTGTAACCTATTCTTTTAACCTTGTCTTTGATGTAACGCCTTTAATTCAGTTCAGTATCTTGAATGCAAATACAAAGGATATTCTAATTAGCGCGAAAGCTGTTACAAGAAGTTGTATGCTCACGACAAGCTGACCACTTGCGCAAAAACATACCAAGAATAGAACGAGAACACTCCTACCGAACATAGAGAGAACAAAAGTGAATGATGGGAGCGGTTAAAGCGTCTATGTGTTTTGTTTCACCTCTCTTTCACATTGTTTTTGGTTCCGCGTTGCTCATACTCATTTCCTCATTACCATAAAGCCATAACCTTTCAGAACAAATCAATAGCCTGCCAAGAATGATATCGGGCCTCCTGTTAACCTAGCCATATAAGTATTCTTGCGAGGCCTGAGGGTATTGTGTCTTCAGTAGAATACAAGCATCACTTTATTGTTGCACAGTACTTCCAAAGCTAGCAGCTCATTCCAATTTGGTCATGCCATAAGGTCATACGAAGGCGCTAATATTTTTGACGTTTTAATTTTGGTAGAGCCAAAATCCCGGTACATCTGTACGATAATATATCTTCCCATTCTATTGCTTTAAACCTTTTTAAAGATATATAACACATCGTAGCGCGTAGTTCCGATTACCATAAGTGACTACATTTAGGAATTATAAGTAAAAGTGAAATTAGTTTGGTGATTCTACCTGATATATGATATCATATAATAAATCTCTTGATATTGTAGCCCAAAGCTGAAATATATTTTATGATTAAATTATTAGGAGCAGTTGTGTAAGGTATATAATCCATCTAAGTCACTCATACATGATGTAAATATTGAACTGTATATCTGTTATCGTTGTTGTCGTCGTGCATGTGTCGGGATATTTGGTCACATAAGAGCACTCCGGTAAACTTAACAAAAAGATTTAATTTTTACACGATCATCATCATCATCAGCCTGACTATACCCACTGCAGGGCGAAGGCCTCTCCCATAATTCTCAATTAACCCGGTTCTGTGCTAGCAGCATCCACGTGACACCTGCCAACTTCTTAACCTCATCCGCCCACCTAACTTTCTGCCGCCCCCTGCTACGCTTTCCCTCCCTTAGAATCCAGTTTGCTACCGTAAGCGACCATCGGTTATCCTCTCTTCGCACTACATGTCCTGCCCATGCCCATCTCTTCTTCTTAATTTCCACTAGAATGTCAGTAACTTGAGTTATTTCTCTGACCCACTCGGCACGCTTCCTATCTTACCCCTACCATTTTTCGTTCCATAGCCCTCTGGGTTGTCCTCAACTTAAGTAGAGCTCTCTTGGTTAGCCTCCGCGTTTCAGCTCCATAGGGGAGTACAGGTAAGATGCAACTGTTGTATACCTTCCTCTTGAGGTATACCGGTAAGCTGCTAGTCATAATCTGCGAGTGCTTGCCAAATGCGCTCCATCCCATTCTTATTCTTCTTGTTAATTCCTTTTCATGGTCCGGATCTGCGATTACTACCTGTCCTAAGTAGACATATTCGCTTACTACATCCAGTGCTTCGCTACCTAACGTAAACTGCTGTTCCTTCCCGATAAGGAAGAAAATTGTACAGAAATTTACACCGACGACAGTTTCGTTGAGCATTTTGCAAGCCACTGTTTTCGCCAACAGTTGGCCATGTTCCTCTCTATTGGCCTTTCCTTGCTTCCTTATTTTTTGGGGGGCCCCCGCTTACGCCGGCTATTGGAACCTGGCAGTCGTGGCGCAGGTTGGTAACAGATGAATCCTCCTAGCCTTTTCGGTGCCAGCTCGCGGCCCCCTCGTCTGATCGGATGTCTGGGCAGGCGGGCATCGGCATCTGGTTAGATCGCCAGCGTGTTTAATGTGTAAGCCTGAAACCTTCTATCACCGTGGCCTTAACGCGATTCAGCTCATCTTTGTGCCCGTTAGGATTCCAAAGAGTAACTTCTGCCGACATGTGCTTCAGGCCCGCTGAGTTTCGTGAGTTATGGCCCCTGTTGTGCCTTCGTGTGCGCCATTGAGGGGCGACAAGCCGCTAGTCGACCGGCCGGCAGTAGTAGTAACGATCCCTCGTGCCATTTCCGTCTTAGGAAAGCGCTACACAAGCCGCTGAAGAGCGCTGTGGCGCGTACACATACGCACACACACGCACGCGAGCACAAACATACACAACCGCGAGTGGCCGCTCGGCTGGCGATCAGGGGTACGAAACCGCTGTCCCCTGACACGCCCTTCGTTTCTGGCCTTTGTCTTTTTTTGACTCTGACAACATCGCTTGATACTGTGGCTTGAAGCTTAATATGTATTGATCGAGTTAAATATAATTGTGTTTATTTCGGAGCAGAAATTTAAAAACAAATGTATTATTACTGGTCATACGTTATCCAGAAATATATAACATGATATGCAAGCTAAACCTAAATTCTCAATTATAGAAAACAAATAAAATGATTCTTTAGAACATAAACTATAACTGTGCATTAAGAGAGTAACAAATGTACATAAATAAATGTGTTAAGCAAGGATGTATCGTCTCCCCTAGAAATTCACAATTGACAGCTTGCTCAGAGGAAGTATTTAGGCACTCGAAATGGGAGCTGTTGAGAATAAGGGTTGACATAGAATGCATCAGTCAATTGCGATTCGCTGATTCCATTGCCCTGCTTAGTAACCCAAAGGAAGCCAACGAGAATTTGGCACCTGGCGGAAGTGGGCCTTTCGCTGAAAAACTAATCTTCGTACATCGCTTAAACGCAAGGGCCTTATCATCGCTCTCTCTTAAACGTTATTAGAATAGCCAACCTTTTTTCTTTCATTTAATACCCTTTAAATTTTTTAACCTGTACTCTTAACTGTGATCTTAACTGTACTCACCTATGGGGCTGAAACGTGGAGGCTATCTAAGAGAGTTCTACTTAAGTTGAGGACAACCCAGAGGGCTATGGAACGAAAAATGGTAGGGGTAACATTAAGAAATAGGAAGCGTCCAGAGTGGGTCAGAGAAATAACTCAGGTTACCGACATACTAGCGGAAGAAGAAATGGGCATGAGCAGGATGTGTAGTGCGAAGAGAGGATAACCGATGGTCGCTTAGGGTAACAAACTGGATTCCAAGGGAAGGAAAGCGTAGCAGGGGACGGCAGAAAGTTAGGTGGGCGGGTGAGGTCAAGAAGTTCGCAGGGGTCAAGTGGATGCAGCTAGCACAGAACCGGGTAAAGGGGAGAAATATGGGAGAGGCCTTCGCCCTGCAGTGGGTATAGTCAGGCTGATGATGATGATGATGATGATGATGATGATGGCGTCCGCGCGTCGGTGAGAAATGTGGGCGATCTCTTCGGATGCAACGTACATAAGATTTTACCCGGCACGTTTCACTGTCAATCTTGTCAATTACTTCTGCGACTGTTTTGCATCAACGTGCAAGATCCGACAGACACCACTAATGAAGAACCGAATTTTAGTTGCCGACTACCAACGTCCAGTATGTCAGCGTCCTTCCCGAGTGTCTTCAAAAGGACGTGACGCCATCCGCCGTCAAGTAACCTCATTATTCCAGGACGACGTTATTCAACCATCGACAAGCCCCTGTGCTTCGTCTGTTGTCCTCGTTACGAAGAGGGATGGAACTTTAAGGCTCAGGGTGGATTACAGGCACCTCAAGAACATCACGAAAAATATATGTACACCTTGCCGCGTATTGACGGCTCTCTCGAACGCCTTTTAAATGCAACTTACTTTTCGTCGCTTAATCTCCGCAGAGGGTATTGGCAAATAGAGGTTGATGAATGAGACCGAGAGAAAAGCGCCTGTATTACGCCGGACGGATCGCAGAGCTTAAGGTGCTCCAGCTTGGCCTCTGCTCAGCCCCTGCCACATTCCAACGAATGAAGGATATCGTGCTCTCTGGCCTGAAGTGGCAGTCATGTCTTGTATATGTTCATTCTTGACGATGTTTTGATTTTCTCGGACACTTTATACGAGCACCTGAAACGCTTGCGAGCCGTTTTCGATGCGATCCGATCTGCCGGTCTCTTTCTCGAACCCGAAAAATGCTACTTTGCTTTTACTGGATGAAGTTTCTCGGCCACATTTTCAGCGTTCAAGGCGTTAGCCCAGATCCAGAAGGAGGTCAGTTTTAGGGGCATTCCCCAAGCCAACGAATAAACGGAGCTTGCGCCGATGTCTTGCACTCTGCGCGTACTATCGTCGATTTGTTCACAATTTTTCCAAGGTGGTCAAGCATCTGGCCCTCCTGACAAAAAACGCCCAAACATTCTTTTGGGGCAACGACCAGGAAAAAGCCTTCGCGATACTCAGGTCCCGTCTCCAAAGCACGCCGATACTTGGACACTTAGACGAGGAGGCCGACACGGAACTGCACACGGATGCCAGTAACGTTGGCCTCGATGCGCTCCTTGTTCAACGGCCGGATGATGCGGAACGCGCTATTGTTTACGCCAGTCGCACTTTGTCCCGTTCCGAAGGTAATTACTCAACTGCGGAAATTGAGTGGCTCACTGTTGTGTGGGAAGTCATGAAATTTCGTCCGTACTTGTATGGCCACACGTTTCGTGTCGTGAGCGACCATAACTAACTGCGTTGCTTGCAAAAGCTGAAAGATCTATTGGGGTGGCTTGCTCGCTGGAGCCTTCGGTTGCAAGGATTTGAGTGGAAATTACGAGCGCTGCCACAAAGAACAACAACGGGCGAGGAAGGACACGGGCAGGCGCTACTATCAACTGAAGGTTTTCAGATCAACCTCGCAAATTGATCGGGCACCACCTGCAGAAATCATGTACCAGCTAGCTCGAAGTTTCGTACTACTAAAGAATTTGACGTTACTATCGTGCAAAAATTCCGACCAGGAACACAGCGATGCTGACTGTCTTTACCATGCCCCTAATCCCTGCCACGCGAATGGCTCCAATGACAATTCCGTCTTTCTCAGTGATATCACGACGTCTACCCTAGCCCGAAAGCAGCGGGCCAATTCCAAACTTCTGCCCCTAACAGAATACCTCGAAGGAACAGTGCCATCTCCTCCACGGCTCTTCACGCGTGGACTATCGTCCCTTTGCTTGCGAAAAAGGTGTGCACTAGAAGAAGAACTACATTCCAATGAAAACTGTTTATTTATTTATTTGATACTTAAAAACTCCCTGGTGTGGGGAATTACATGAGGGATGGGTATCATAGTTAAACAACAATGGTCTTGATAGCGTTCTTAAAATGGACGGCATTGATATGATGCATGGTGTCCTGTGGTAGATAATTCCAGTCCCGGGATGACGTGACAAAAAAAAAGATCGAGAATGAGCGGTAGTTCTTGTGGAGGGGGCGTAGACTGTCTTATGGTGATTAATACTGCTGCAGAGGCGATACGCAGGTGATATGACTTATACTTCTAAAGGCGAATGATAAGACACACGAAAGAGTCACCATCGAGAAATTTGTTTTCGGGTTTCAAGGCTAGGTAAATTGGCTCTAGATTTTAAAGCAGACATGGTGTAGTATCAATAATCAGAATAAATGAAAATAACGGCTTGAGGGGCTAGTTGCATGGTGCTGCATAATACAAAGAAATGTGGCGGAACAAACACAAACACAAGCGAAGAGACACAACACACGCGCACACTATCAACTGTATTATGTATCTGAAAACACTTCCTCTTCACCACTCCTCTTCTACACTCGAGTACATCTTCTCATCTTCCTTTTCTTCGCCAAGGGAGTATTGGCACTTTCTTCCCCGCAGGACATAAACATCTTCCAAGCATGCCAGTCACCAATTCTACAGTCACTTGCTTCTCCACACCTCTGCTTTGCCCAGAAACTCATACCACGCTGGACAGTCAGAAAGACCATCACATAGTCACATAGTCACACACTAATAACCACCACCACACATGTGCAGTAGGACATGTCCATCCACAACACATCTCTTGTGAAGCCCCTATGCATTGAAAAACTATAACCTGCCAACATGTCCATCCAAAAACCACTTGCGAAGTCCCTATGTATTGAAAAAAACTGTAACCTGCCAACATGTCTACGAAGCAACCAAGTTCATGTACTTGAGGGAAAAAGAATCTTTGGACTACCATGGCAACAATACGCGAGAGGTGTCCAAGAATAACAGCTTTAGGCCCGATAATAAACTCGTTCTTTGCATTACTCAAGAAGATTGCTCAATAAAAGTAAATTCTCTTCTACGTAAACTTAACGAAGCTTCACTAATACATCTGTCTTCTTTCTTCTGTATCCAGAACGCCTCTAAAATTTCGCGCGCCATCTTATCCCGACTCTTCCCTAAAATATTAAGCCTGCTAAACAATGGCTCACACTTACATTTCTGACTGTGCAGGGGTAAATTTGACCTCTTCCCATTTTCTATGGATTGCTCGTGTTTCCTCATTCTATCATTCATACATCTTCCAGTTTGCCCTATATATACTTTACCGCACGTCAGTGGAATCTGATAAATAACTCCCACCCGACATCCAATACAACTCTTTACATGCTTCTTATCGCATTGTGCTTTCTTTCTCCTCCCTATTAATGCACACAACCCACCCAGTTTTTGGGGGGCAGAAAACACAACTGGCACCTCAGACCTACCTGCCACCTTTTTCAGGCAGTACGCAACTCTATGTACATAAGAGATCACTTGTGGGCGGTTATTTCTCATCTTATCTGCCGTTCTTTTTTCCCTTTCATTTTCTGAAGCAGAGACGCTGTTACCCACAAATAATCATAACCGGGAAACCAGCCACCTCAAGCCTTTGTAATTGGTTATTGAAGCTTTCCTCTTCCATATGTACGCATTTATTGTATCAAGGCCGACTCCAAACAAAGGGAAGCTATCCCTCTTTTAAGAGTCTCTTAATGGGCTGAATCATATGGAAGTAGCTCTTTTTTAGCCCTGGGAAAATACTTCTAACACACTTCCCCGTCACAAATTTAAATCAAGAAACTGCAATTTGTTGTCCACAGGTAGCTCATGAGTAAAAGTAAGTCCTTTGTCTTGTATCTTAAAAATATAAAGAACGCTTTCTACACTTTGAATCACTGCAGAGCCCTTATCCAAAATGACTAAGAATTCATCAACATATCTCAATATTTTAAAACCTGAACCATTAAGGGATGTATAAATTGCTCTGTCAACGGAAGAAAAAAAGATGTTACATAGAACTGGGGCAACGCATAACCCTATACAAATTCCCCTTCTCTGCACATACATATCGGTCCCAAACGACACAACAGTGGACTTAAGGTAAAACTCGAGTAGGGCTAGAAAATTGTCAACATTGAAACCAGCAGAGTTCTGAAAGTCTATAGTGCCATTACGTTCAATGCATTCCCGCACCGATTCAAACAATTCGAAATACGGGACCGAATAGAACAAATCCTTTACATCAATGGAAAAATGTACCCAAGAATGGTTTGATCTTTAAATAAATTGATTACTTCAAAGAAGTCCATAGAAAATTTGAAGGGGTGAAATTTACCCCTGCACTGTCAGAAGTGCAAGTGCGAGCCATTGTTTAGCAGGCTTAATATTTAAGGGAAGAGTCGGAATAAGACGGGCGCGCGAAATTTTAGAGGCGTTCTGGATACACAAGAAGATAGATGTATTAGTGAAGCTTCGTTGAGTTTACGTAGAAAAGAATTTACTTTTATTGAGCAATCTTCTTTAGTAATGCAAAGAATGAGTTTATTATCGGGCCTAAAGCTGTTATTCTTGGGCCTAAAGCTGTTATTCTTGGACACCTCTCACGTATTGTGGCCATGGTAGTTCAAAGATTCTTTTTCCCTCAAGTACATGGACTTCGTTGCTTCGTAGACATGTTGGCAGGTTACAGTTTTTTCAATACATAGGGACTTCCCAAGTGATGTTTTTGGATGGACATGTTGGCAAGTTATAGTTTTTCAATACATAGGAACTTCACAAGGGATGTGTTGTGGATGGACATGTCCTACTGCACATGTGTGGTGGTGGGTATTAGTGTGTGACTATGTGACTATGTGGTAGTCTTTGTGACTGTCCAGCGTGGTATGCGTTTCTGGGCAAAGCACAGGTGTGGAGAAGCAAGTGACTGTAGAATTGGTGACTGCCATGCTTGGAAGATGTTTACGTTCTGCGGGGAAGAAAGTGCCAATATTCCCTTGGCAAAGAAGAGGAAGATGAGAAGATGAACTTGAGTGTAGAAGAAGAGGAGTGGTGAAGAGGAAGTGTTTTTAGATACATATTACAGTTGGTATTGTGCGCGTGTGTTGTGTGTCTTCGCTTGTGTTTGTGTTTGTTGCGCCACATTTCTGGGTAGAATAAATGAAACGCATAGCACAATTTTGTATTTTTTCTAAGGTTAAAGAGAAGTCGTCAGACTGGTGAGTATCACATATTGCTGAAGTATATTCAAGGTTCGGACGGACAAAAGGTAGGTATACTAGTGATTTGATGGATGGGGTGGTGAAACGTAGATTGCGCCGTATGAAACCAAGGGTACGATAGCGTCGTTAGCGATGTTTATGAGATGAGATGACCATGTTAGGTTTTGCGTTACAGTAATACCCAAGTATTTACAGGAAGAGATGGACACTGCAGAACAAAAAGAGCGTATTTAGAAGGAGTACGCATCTGTCGACGATGGAATGAAATCAAACATGTTTTGGAAATATAACAGACAATAACCAACGTTTGAATAAAGCGTTGATTTGGTTAGGATTACGTTGAAGAATGCCAACGTCAGTACTGTTAGTAATTGGACGGTAAATTACACAATCACCAGCAAATAAGCGGAGAGTAGATGAAATATTGGAAGGAAAACCGCTAATGTATATCAGGAACAGCAAGGGTCCCAGCACTCTACCTTGGGGAACACCTGAAATGACCGGGCTACGAAGATAATAATTTTTAGCATAGAAAAATTGCCCTCTGTCAATCATAAAGCCGCACAGTCATTCTAATACTACCGGATTAAGGTTTAGGCACGATAGCTATAATAGAGTATTTATAGAAAGCTTTTTCAAAATCAAGGAAGAGAGTGTCAGTAGGAACATTTCTGTCAAAGTGTCAGTTATATCGTTTACAAATAGAGCCAATTGGGAGTCACATGACCGTCCTTTAAGAAATTCATGCTTGTTAGTATGAAAACAATTTACGGATACAAGAAATTTTACTATGTGCGAATAAATAATATTGCTGCATTAAGCGTTGCACGCACTGGCATCTGCATAAGGATTTCATTAGTTTCGAACAGACACTTGTGAGGGAAATGGGGTGGTAATTTTTACATGAAAGAGGTGAGCCCTTTTTGGGGACCAGAATGAGCTTACCAACTTTCCGATCTTGTGGAAGGACACCTGTTGACATGGACTGCTGAAAGAGGTGGCACAATATAATGCTTACAATGTTTTTAGTATATTTTAGAATTTTAGGATTTATGCCGTCAACACCAGGTGAATATGCAAGTTTGAATGTTTCAATAAGTTTCATGATGCCATTAGCATCAAATATAATCTGCGGCATAAGTGGGTGGCCGAGAGCTGGGAATTCTGGTAGGTCACCGTCCTGTTCGCTTGTAAAAACTGAAAAAACAAACAACGTTAAGATCATGGCTACATTTGTGTTCCGGGATAAGGTAGTACCTACAACGCTTATGACGAAGTTCGTGCGTGCATCGAAGAACTCTATTCAGGTCATGTTGGTTTTTCTCTCACATTGACACCAATGCGCCAAAAGTACTACTGGCCCAGGCTAGCTGCCTTTGCCCGCTGCTACGTCCGAACCTGCCATGAGTGCCAGCGCTAGAAGACACCGCCGACTAAAGCAGCTGGAATCCTGCAGCCTATCGATCCACAAAAGCTCCCATTTACAAATGTCCCGTTTTCATCTCTGTCCATTCCCGCTGTCCTCCATAGGTAACAAGTATATCGCGATTGCCACTGGCTACCTCAAGCGCTACTTTGAAACCAAGGCCCCGTGGTACCGAAGCCGAGGTTGCCCATTTCTTCATTCAGAACATTTTGATATGACTGTTGGTTGGTTGGTTTTTGGGTGTTTAACGTCCCAAAGCGACTTAGGCTATGAGAGACGCCGTAGTGGAGGACTCCGGAAATTTCGACCACCTGGGGTTCTTTAACGTGCACTGACATCGCACAGCACGATATGACTGTCTCCAACTGTCTTAAAGGACTCTTAAAGGACTCGTTTACACCTGCACTCACTAACGAGGTCCATCGACTCAGTAGCATCCTCCATCGCAAAAGAGCCTGCCATTTTTAAACTAATGGACTGATGGCGCGGATTAACAAGGCAATTGCCGATATGACTTCTATGTTTGTAGACGATATGATCATCGCAACTCGGACACAATCCTACCGTAAATGACGTTCGCATACAACACTGCGCTCCACTCCAAAGTTCACTCATTTTCATTTGGTTCATGGATGAGAAGCGTTGATTATGCTGGATGCACTGCTTCCTCCGGATTCTACTCATTCCACTGTCGTGGGTGCAGACCAATTTATTCGTGATGCAGAAGCCACGCGCCAACGTGCCCGACAGCGAATTCGGCACCAACAAGAGCACGACGCCCAGCGCTACAACCCTCAACACAAAAAGGTGATTTACACGTACAGCGAACAAGTCTGGGGTTGGTGTGTGATCAATATGTGAGGGTGGTCTAAAACGCTGCTTTGGCGTTACTGTCTGCTGTCTGCTCCTCTCGCCAGAATCCAGCCGTATTATAACCGTTAAACCATTTCTAGGGTCCAAACCTAGCTCAGAGAGTCGCCCGTACAACTTGTCCTGTTTTTTTATCGATCCCTACGGTGGCAGCATCAGGTCGATTCTTCTTAGAAGGTAGCAGGCAATGCCACACCGCTGTTCATCTTCTGGCGCACCAAGTGTCCGAACTAGGTCTTCGCACGTGCCGAGCGTCGTCTTTTTACTCTCGAGCTTCGCTTAATTAAAACGGCCAGCTGGGTTGTTCTGTTGCTTGCCACATTTTTCGACGGCAATATTCACAAGTGGAGGCTGCTCGAAATCATTCGCCATAAAATAAACTGATATTTTTTAGCATTTCTGACACAGACCATTTCTAAAAAACGCAGTACATGAGGAAATTATTCGGCAATCGGCATGAGCATAAAAAACGACCCACGACCATAGAACTGATTCATCGCATCGACTGCTGAGCGCCTAACTACGCTCATTTATTGATTCCTATGGTTAGGTAAAGTCAAATCAAATACAGTGCACAAAAAATAGCTACCGGTTCCTCAAACTGAAATAGCGGTCACACTGTCACGAAGGCAATTTTTCTCATAGTGGAGAGTGAGACAGCATCTTGCTCTTGGCTATGTATAAAAAATCCTTATCTTTCTTTTGTACCTTAACTTGTTTCTAATTTCGCTTCATTATGAATTAGTAGCTATCTAGGGACAAAAATCAAATATCTGGACATATAGATCAGCAGCAACGTCTTAAATAGCGATGTGCTGGCTGATATAAAAAAAAAATCACCGATTGGGAAGCATTCGCGGTGAACAATGAGTAGAGGGCGTCCTTTATGTGCGACCCGATCGGTTATTCATGCTCCTTGCTACATTATTGCACGAACCTAAAATCTCGTAACAAAGTTTCACCTAGCGCCGTACAAATACATTTCATCCGAAATTTACGTTATTTATTAACGCCCCAATTTGTTTATTTTCCTAAATAGATTTCTTTTTGCAGCAGCTTGAACTTAACGGCGTCTAGACTGGAGCTGATGCGCTTAATAAATAATTCTGCGGAGAGTCAGACGTCTCAGTTAAGAAGCCATCTAGACTGTCCTGAGTGTTTTATTTACATCCCTATTAAGGTGCTCAAGCTAAAGTATTCCTTAAACCAATATTGGGTCAGAAAGACAACGTATCACGTAATTAACTTCACGCGTGACACGTTATCGCCCCTTTTGCGGCATTAAGATTTACGTCCTACATTTACGAGAAAACGTATTTTTCAAACTAAACCAGAATTTTTGCATTTAAGCTCATTCATGCACTTAGGTTGAAGTGAATTCATATTAGCTCTCTTTATAGATAGGCATTCGGAGCGCAAAAATAGGCAATTTTACCCTTCGATAAAATTTCAGGAAATATATGCCCCGTGCTCAAATGCCACGAATCTGAAAAGTTGTACGTTTTATATGCTGCTGTATCTAGTTAGCCCAAGCTTAACATTTTCATTTGAATGTGTCTATTATGCTTTTTAGTAACGCCAGAAATGTTTGGTAACATACGAGCATCATACGCCGAAAGTAATTTTCGCAAATCAATCAGACGCTGCTATCGCTGCGGGCGAGGGCGCCATCAAGCTTAATGCCCTTTTCACGTCTGCAACTAAAATGAGATTGCAAGACAATTTTTTATTCTACTTTCACAAAATAATCATTCTACGGAGCAAGTCCTATTCTTGCCATATGGTGTTTTCTTCACATTTGAAACCAAGAACTTTAATCTCTATTTAATATTTACAACTTGAAGCTTCTAAAATATACTATGTACATCTGTGCTGAATGACTGCTCAGCTATGTGCATAGTTGCATTCATCACTACCTATGAAATACGAGCGGAATTGCGGTATGGCCGTCTGAGTTTCAAACTAGGTGCCCCGCTGGGGTGGTGCAGTGGTAAGACGCCCGAATACTGTGCCGGAGTTCCCAGGTTCGAACCCGACCCCGGCGACTGCGTTTCGATGGAGGCGAAACGAAGTTGCGTCCGTGTGCTGTGCGATGTCAGCGCACGTAAAGATCCCCAGGTGGTCGAAATTACGCCGTAGCCCTCCACTACGGCTCCCCTCTCTCTTTCTACTTTCACTCCCACCTTCCTTCCTTTCCTTACGGTGCCGTTCAGGTGTTCACCGAGCAAGTGTGACAGATACTGCGCCTTTCCTTTCCTATGAACCAACCAACCAACCAACCAGAGGCTCACCATTAAATTTTGTCTCATACCCTCTGCATCAGGAATGTCATTTTGTGGTGGTCTTCCTTGAGTTGAATCTTTCTTGATGGAACTCCTACCCTAAACATCTCGAAAGATGGATCAGGGTCTGCAACACTCCCGCGACCAGGCTACTGTTACTCATGTGGTGCACCTGGTCCGCCGCTTGGCCAGCAGAAGACACTGTATAAAAGAGCCAGATGCCGTCCGCATCATCCAGGCTCCCATCATAAGCCGCGCAACATAAGGAACACCATATTTAGATCTAAAGAAAGCAGACGTGGAAAAACTCAACACTCTCATCCGTAAAGCCGTCAAAATCGCCATCGGTATATCCGAACGCGCATCTGCGCAACGCCTCCTCCACCTAGGCCTTCATAACACGTGGGAGGAGCTTGCCGAGGCCCACAAAGTAAACCAATTGGAACGCTTAAAACTAACAGAAACTGGACGTACAACCCTCAAAAAGCTGGGATACAGAGAAGGCTTAGAACAAAAAAAAAAAAAACACCAAGCAGCTCATCCCGGACGAAATCTGCTCATACATCACCGTAGCCCCATGCCGCGAAATATGCATCCTACATACAACAAAGACCAACGTCTCGCAAGTGTTCAGGACCTGAGCAAAGCGCACGAAACAAATCCGGAAACGAGATGCACTGATGCAGCAAAATACCCGGGAAGGCAAGCCTACTCCATTAGCGTCATGGATTCAACATTTACAGAAAAGACCTCTGCAACTATTCCAACAAATGACACTAACGCAGCCGAAGAGGCCACAATCGCATTGCCGGAACCTCCCAGATACCTACATCATATGGACTCCGGGACATACTCACTTGGAAGGAAACGAGGCCGCCAATGCCTCAGCCCGAGGATATGCTAACCGGGCACCACTTCCACAGGGATTTCAGAGAACACAGGATGTACCCAAGAAATATACTGACATCCTCCTGCATTACAGACTTGACAGAAGAAAATATTCCTTACCCCACAAGAAACTAACCAGAGAAGAAGCAGTCACCCTCCAAAAAATCCAAACCAACAGCCACGTCCCCCACGGCACCTTACTACAAAGAATCTCGCCCACCACCTACAGATATGAATGCGCATTTCGCAACGTACGAAACACCCTGCAACATATGGTGTGGGGATGCAAGGGACCAAATGGCACTATAACCACCATGGCCGTAACCGAAGAGCAGTGGGAGACTTAGCTGTCAAGCCCCAGCCTGGAGGATAAGCGTAGTCTGGTCAGCCGGACTCGGGAGATGGCTCGGGTCCACGGCTTCCTAGACTGAGGAGGCTGCCCACCTAGGCCTGAATATTTCACGCCTGCTCATAATAAATGTTTGTCTCTCTCATCCCCCCTGCACTAGCCTGCCATTCAATCTCTCAAAATACATCGTTTGCATCAGTATCATATGCTCCCTCGACATTAATAATGTTTTAGATTACACCACAAGGTTTCCGAAGTTTCTCGTATGTACAACGTAGCCTGCTATTTGCTTTCCCTATTTGCGCGGTACTCTAGGTATTAACCTACACACCGACATCATTTCCTTACAAGGTACGTAAGCCGCAAGCATTTGACTAGCCGCAATACGAAGTCTGAATACTAATACTCACATTTGAAATTTTCCTTCCATGTTTAAAATATGCAGGCTAACTCTTTGTTTAAGCTCTTAGCCCGCCACTGCTAGAACCTATACTTCCAATTCTGTTCTTTTAAAACCAGGCGTCTCTCAAGGGTTTGTAATCGGTCGACTTATGTTCTCAATTCCTAGCATTTCTTTAAAGAGAATGTATTTGCAATGTGCGCACATCTGCCGGTCATTGTCATCTCTGCTATTACTATCATCATTAGCATCACCATCAGCGCTGCTATCACCATTACCACTAAATGCAGCATCATTATGATTGCTACTATCATGATTCTCTTATCACTGCTGCTTTGTCATTGTCATCATTGTCATCCTCACGCTAAGCAAGGAGAATTATAAGTATTTCTCGCATATATTAATTTGCAACTCATAAGAGGGCATATATGAGGTCTAGATGCACTAACTTCCTCGAAGAAAAGCCATTTCGATGGGCTCTGCGCGATGAAGGGGGGACTTTACTGGCCAAGAAGATATTTGAAGTACAGTATGGCAGTTTTGTCTGCTGTGACGCACCTGCAATACCTGATTCTTTCTTGGACAATTATCTAAAGATCTTTTGGAGTTGTGGGGACAAAATAAGAGATCAGCTCACAGTTGCTTGCTGAAAACATTTCCTACATTTCACGATAAAAAGCATGCTGTAGCGGAGTTTAATCGCGGTTCTTTAATAGCGCCGGTTGTTATTGCAGGTAAGTTTTCTTGTATTGCTGGAAGCTTTTATATCATTTCATGGTGGCTTTCTGCCTCCTACTTTCTATTCGTTGCATAATACATTCATAACACAAAGGAAACACACTAATTACTTAAAGACTGTTGATTGGTATCTTCGTATTTTCGTCTGCAATGTAGTCTTCAAAATTATTGCTATGGTTCTTTGTACTCTTATGCAGCTAGAAGTCGCAAGCTTAATATGAATGCACCAGGTATGTGGCATTGGAAGCCACATTACACACACCCATATCCATATTGTACATTCGCGATTGGAGACAGTATCATTTGAGGCTGGCCATGTAGCTAGGATTCCTATTTACCTTGCGAAAGCGTTTGTATAATTTCGATACGATTTCTTGTTCGCGTTTTTTCACCATGCAAATACTGGTAATGTTTCGCTCAAGGGCAGAGGACTGTCCTAAGGAATCGTATAAAAAGGTAATTCTGAAACAAGAGCTAACGAAACCGATTTCACTGAAATAACCTTTTTGCTAATCATCTGGTTTCCTGTGATGTTCGACCTATATCTTGAACCCCGCTTCTCTCAGCTTCGTTTTTTCTTCATGGCTCGATGTGAAATGTTTTTGGTCATTGCTGATGCTCCCTGCTGCTGTGGCGCATTAGGTGAGGTGCCGACTCCTGTGCATGAGTATCTTGATTAAATGTCGACCACCGGCGGCTGCTTTTGAATGGAGGTGAAAGGAAAAGGCGGCCGTATGCAGTGCGATATGTCAATGCATGTCAAAAATCCAAAGTGGTCGAAATTACTCTGGAGCACTCCACTATGGTAACCCTTTCTCGTTTTACGCTTTCACTTCTAAGTTCCTCTTTTTCCTCTCTTTTTTTTGCTACGTTCACCTCTTTTTTTTTTGTCTCTTTCATTGCAGTGCGGCAGTGGTGTTAAAACGTTTATTAAGGGAACTAGGGTAGATTACAGAGATTGAGATGGTTCCTGATCTCGATTGGGGACAGACCATGCCTGGCAGCGACCGCTTCAGCCCAGTTTAACCAGCATCTTCGGCGTTGCTGGATCCGAGGTGAAGACCATTGTCCCCCAAACTTCTCGGTCCGTGATGATTAATTGGGCGGAGGCTGGAAATGTTTGCATGTAAACATTATATGGTCAAATTCGGCTCTAGATGCGCTGCATAGAGAGCATGTGTTGTCGCATCGGCCAGAAGGGCGTTCCAAGGCCAACCAAGATCGGGAGGGAAAGAATATGGCTTCCCGCGGTCGCCGATTATCTGATGAGGTTTAAGAGAAAGATTGGGGGTTGGGGGATTGAACTATCGTTGTTCTCGGCATGTGATTAACAGGCATGTCTTCGAAAATGCCTGTGATTCACAGGCTCCTAGTTATTCAAGGTTCACTCGGATCTCTGCAGTCGCCGTGCTGAAACCCTAAAGGAGGCTAGGGAAAGTTGGGACCTCGTCCACCTGGGGCACAGCGGCCAGTGCAAAAAGGGCAGGCATCTTTCGCAGTTCGAGATTGGGGAAAACGTAATCTGCCGCTTGCACACTCTAAGTGATGCAGCAAAAGGATTCCCCGCCTCTCGCTCCTCGGTGGAATGGCCCGTTCTTGGTAATCAAGAGTAATAAAGAGACCGGACCAGTCAACGTCGTCGACATCAGAAAGTACGAGTGGGCAGAAAGAAAGATTTTTTATAAATCCGCCATGTTGCATTGAGGAACCATAGCTGAAAAAAGCGCGAACTGGAAACAAGGACGGAGAAAGAACGACTAGGGCCAACCAACCTGCCCTACGACAGCCTTGAATGTCAACCAACTTGTTCAACTTTCTGTTATTTTAATTGACGAGCCTGCATCTTTTGAAGGTTGTTGCAATTCAGCGCGCGCAAACATTCGCTATCTAAAAGAATTCGAGTTTCTGTTGTTTACGCTCTCGTTATGAACAATTGCTCCAGCCCAATGAGAGATGCTGGCAAAGGTGGCTGCATAGAAAGGCAGCAATACTTCTAAATATATACCGAGCATGCTAATTTATAATGCAAATACTGCTGCAAGTCATGCAGATACTTTGGCTATGTACTGTGTTCCACAGCAAGGTGGGGTCCAGAAACACTGATGCAACCGCACAGTTGGGCCCAGTTGCGTGCCCAGTTCGCAACAGAGCGTACCAAGTATACATTTATGGTTAAGTCTGTGTACAAACTACACACATGCTTCTTCTTAGCAACCACAATTTCAAGCAACCGCGATCCACCTGAAAGATACATATAATACAACTTACAGTGAGGTTGGCGGATGTTAATGCGGGAGCGAAAATTACAATTACATTTGTCATCACTGCAGTTTATGTTAAAATACATATCGATAGATAGATAGATTTATTGAAAGGAATGGCAGAGAGGTTGGCCGTAATAATTCAAATCTGGCCAGCTACTCTCCAGTGGAGAAGGGGAAGGGAAGAAGAAAGAAGATCATGATGAGTGACGATGTGGGAGAAGGCATATTAAATATATACACAGGCACAGTAGCTTGCCTCACAAGCTCGAAGCAAGCCCGCTGGCTCACAAAAAACGACAAAGAGCACGCACTGCCTGAACACACTTCCCCTTGTCCTGCCAAGCGGCCAGCAGCAGTTCCTCCGACAAAGCCCTCTTGTCCAAACGCTTCAAGGAAGAGTCTAGCGCAATTCTTTCGCCAGCATACACTGGGCACACCAATGATATATGATCCACAGTCTCTGGGATGCCACAAGTTGAAAATTACGCCGTGTCCACTTGTCCAGTTAAATGCAAGTACTTGCGCATGAAAGCCGCGTTTAAAAGAAGTCTATGGGCAAGCATGCCTGATGACGCGGAATATCACGCGGAACATAAAATTTCAATGTTCGATCGAGCCTTTTAAAGCGAATGTGTCTGGCTTCTGGCTAGGCCCAGTAAGCTGCTGTAGCATACTTTATACAACTCGTAAGAAGGCAAGTCGTATCCGCTCTTGAAAAAGGCACAGCTGCTTGGAGGCCATTGCTGAGTGCGCTTTTCGCTTCAAAATCCGCCTGTTCAATCCCATGGAGCCCGCAGTGGGCAGGGATTCATTGAAACATTATCCTCTGACCTTGGAGCTGGGCAGATGTGAAGAGCTCCATAATGTTTAGTGCCAGGGACTGGTAGGCAGTGTGGCGTAAGAAGTTTTCCAAAATTTGCAATGCAGTCTTTGAGTCCGTGAATATACACTATTTTTGAGGTGATTTCCCACATATGTAGCTAATAGATTCCCGAATGGCTACAAGTTCAGCAGCGGTTGATGTAGAAGTATGTCCCAAAAGGAAATGTAGAGTTCTTTTCTGAGCTGGTATGACCACAGCTGCAGCGGATGCCTGTGCTGACACAGATCCATCGGTGTATACGTGAATATAATAAGGATATTCTGACCAGGTGTGCGCCAGAGTACATTTCTTGAGTCCACTAAGTGGCAATATTGATTTCTTTAGTATTTCGGAAACACGAATGTGCACCAAAGGTTTATCCATGGTCTATGGTGGTTGGGCGGGACGATATGGGAGGGCATATCCTGTCGGTACTTGCGACTGATGGCAGCGGAGTGCACTTGCAAAACTGCAGTCCGGTCGCACATCCACAATCTTGCTGAGTAGGTGAAAACGGTGTGTAGTAAGTGCTCGTAAATATACACGAAATGGTTCGTGTGACAAATATATGGATATCGGGCGAGCATGTGCCTCTTCAATTGTGTCTTTGTTAGAGGTGCATCTGGGCAGTAGAAGGCATATTTTCAGTGCCCGCGCTTGCACGCTCTCTAAAATCCGCAAGCAGGAAATGCTCATACTAGAGAGTACTGGGAGACTGTACCGAACGTAGCCAACAAACAGAGTCTCGTACAGCCGTATTAAGGAGCGCTCAGTTGGTCCCCATTTGATGCCAGCTATGAAACGAAGTACGTGGCAAACATTAATAACCTTTTCTTCACCATAGTAATATGTTTCGACCAAGATAGTCGGTGGTCAATAATTCCCCCCAAGAATCTGTGCCTGGATACGTACGGTATTACGACTCCATGAAGCGTAACCGAGTAGCGGCTGACACATTTTCCCGTAAATGCGATTGCTGCACACTTTTCTGTGGCTAAAAGTAAACCTTGAGGCCGTAGGTATATCGATGTCGGTGACACAGCTCGTTGCAATCTCGCATGTAGTTGTGGGCGCGTCGAACAAGAAGCCCAGATGCAGATGTCGTCAGCATATGCACTGATGTGAATATTAGTTGGCAGTTCACTCACCAGGTCAATTAGCGCAACGTTAAATAAAATTGGGCTGAGGACTCCTCCCTGTGGAACTCCACGACCGACCTGATAGCGGGTAGTATCTCGTTCAGGCGTAGTCATGTAAACAGACTGACCAATGAGATAGCTCACAATACACAAGTACAGCCGGGCACCAACACCCACGTCGTCAAGTCCATCAAGAATAGCATCATGGAGGACGTTGTCAAAGCCCCCTTTATATCTAAAAAGACAGCAGCTACTAGTCGACGGTGGCGCTTTTCGTGTTCAACTGTCACCAAAAGGTCGATGACGCTGTCGATGGAAGAGCGTCCCCGGCGAAATCCAGTCATCGTATTCGGATAAATATCATTACTCTCTCGAAACCACTCAAGACTTGCCAGCCCCATTCACTCTTAACTTTTCCAACACAGCTTGCCAGGGCAACTGGCTGGTATGAGGTAAATTCGAGAGGAGGCTTTCCAGGCTTCAAAAGAGCAACCAGGCGGCTATTCTTCTAGCGTTCCGGAACAGTACTAGCATCCCCCATATACCACTGAAGTCTATCTAGTAGCACTCTAAGGTGTTGCGACGCTGGAACAGTCATTCTTGCAATCTCTTGTTGCGGTTACAAAACTGTCTGAGCTTGGCTCTCAGCTTGTAAAGTGGCCGCCTTTCATTAGTGGGGCTGGTGAAAGATCCTGTAAAGTAAAAAAATAAGTGGCAGAGCAATTAGCTGCTGTCGGGTTTAGTACATGTGCATTTATCCTTACAAAAGAAATAAATACATGCACTCTGAAAGTATCGCAATGTTTGCAACACCAACCTTCACATGAAAGCAATGAACTGCCGCGCCAGGGTTCTGGGGGTGATACACAAAGCACACAAAGGCAGCGCTGCAAGCTCTCCAGCCGTGTTGGTCTATGTAGATGACGCGCTTGCTCCAGTTTACGCGTGGTCCGCTGCGACAGCAGGAAGTAATTCAAGAACAAAATATAGCTACAGCACAGTTCCAAAAGCGCAGCCTGAAACCAAACAATGCACAAAAAATTTTCTAAGTCCCTAGAGCAAAATCACCACTTACAATGAAATTCTATCAAAGTACTGCCAAGGATCCACGCTTGGCTCAGGACCTGTGGGCGCCTGTATCTGTAATGCACACAGTCAAGATACTGTGGCATATTTCTTAACCATCCCTTCTTGCACTGTTCCAAAAAAATTGGAAATAATCACATTCTATGATGCATCGCAGCGATTGGAACTGGCTGTGCATGCACCCCTTTGTAACTGCTTCACTGGGCATGACACCTATTAAAACAATTCGCCCCGTATTATCACCATTTCCCAGAGATATATCCATAATGCTTTCACCCTTTCCCACCTGACGCTCCTTTCTGATGCTCTGACGAAGTTCCACTTAGACTGGACGGTGAAGCACCCATGCGGCTGCTGCGTTCATTTGAGGCATTTGAAGTGATATTTCTACGAAGGGAAGGAGACACATCAGTACCCTGATAGCTATTAATTTTCAAACAAGTTCCACGCCATACGGTTAAGATATAGCACCGCTCGCCGAGGAAAAATTCTTTCTGTTCAAGTTAATTTCCGCTAGCACTTTGATTCGTTACGCTATTAATCTGCCTTTTGCGCGAGTTTTCTGCGCATGCGCGAAGTCGTAGCGGCGACCGATGGAAACACATTGAGCGGCGTCGACGGCGTTTCTCGGCGCCGCCAGTGCACGGGGGCTGGCGGCACCGGGCGGCACGGTGGCCGTCACAAGCTTGGCAAAGCGATGTCAACCACATCTGCTGCGTACGGTTGCCACTCTCTAAGCGTGCCGAGATGCAAGACGCGGTTTTTCAGATTTCTTTCGGCGAGCCGCGACCAACAACGACGTGAAGCTTGAATTAGGGCCTCCAAGCGTCAAGATGTGAATGGCCGACCTTAGCAACTCTCGACTGAGCGAAAAACACTTCGTTACACGTATGTATGCATCTAAAGGAAATGTTCATGATGAAAAGTATCTACCGGAGTTTTCACCAAGCCTGTAACCCACCAGTGATATCCACAATGAGCAGCTGTTCGGCGCCTCTGATGGCGATGTATTTTGTCGTTTGTTTTCTTTATGTGCGAAGAGACCGGATAGCGCAGATATCATAGGTGGCTGTGTGCGCTAGACCGTAATATTTAGCATGTTTTATCGCGACTGCCGCCTAAATAAAAAAAAAATTGTGCGTTTGTTGTGATGCACCGCCTTTCGCGCGCCGAGTAGTTGAGCTAGTCATGAGGCTCGCGAACTGCAGTGCATTAAAACGCCGTATTTTTTTCTTGTTAGTCAGGTGACAGTCACAATAAAACATGGTAAATATTACGGCCTACGGTCCTATCGCACACAGCCGCCTGTTATATATAAGCTACCTAGCCCTTTCGCACATAAAGAAAAGAAACGACAAAATACATCGCCTTCAGGCCCCGGCGCAACTAAAGCAATCACGCACCTAAGAAATCCTCATTGCAGCTATCACTGGTGCGTTACAGGCTTGATGCAAACTCCGGTAGATACTTTTCATCATGCATATTTCCTTTAGATGCATACATACCTATAGTATCGATGTTTTTGCCGCTCGGAGCACATGACGCACACGCACAGTGTTTTCTTTTTTTAATTAAAGGCTCGCCTTCGTGCACGCCAAAGCATTCGGATTTGGTTCCTTTGGTGTACGCAATCCGCACATCCTTAGGGACCTTGATAATCGTCGTCTTCGTTCAACCGTTTGCGACGGCAAGGAAACCGCCCGGCACAAGTGAGTCTCCTGGAGGGTTCATGCTCGTTCACTTGCAGAGTGGATCGCTCTGGACGTAGAACAGGGTTGGTTCCTGACCGAGATGCGCATCCAATATGTTGGAGATGCACATGTGTCACCAAGTCGTTGATTCCGCAGAAATCGCGGCGGAGGCAAAAATGTTGTGGATCCTTTCACAACAGAGTGTCCAAAGCACCCCGCGCATATGCGGCGCTCGAAGTCACAGGAGACGATTCCACCTAGCTCTGCAGCATCAACAAACCCCTGACTGCGTTGCCGTTTGAGATCCCTCTCTCTCTCTGCCTCCGCGCTCTCCTCTCTGCCGAATACCTGCACGCTGAGAGCGTCTAATTCTGTCACGTCGAACACGGCCCGAGCTACACGCTCTTACAATACGAAGATAGAATATGCGTGCGTTATGAGTGGATTGTGAAAACGCTGTACATTCCCCCATACTGCGTGGACATGATATACTGCAATCACTGTCACTACTTTCCACCCCGAGGCCAAAAAAGGAGGGAGCTTTCGCTTTCTACCTGCGTGGGCGTGGCCATTTCGTATAGTGCACTTTCGCGTCGTCTGCTACACTGCCGGCCAATGTGTTTCTCGACCACTCCGGCATGATAGCGCCAAATCCTCTCACAAAGGCGGATTGCAATAAACTCAGGGTGTGCCTAAATCATTTATAGTTTGTTTGGGCAATGCCACCTTGAAGAGCGCAAGATAGGCTTCTCACGCAAACAGGCACAACACAAAGTGATGTGCATCATATTTCTTGCCCGTTTGCTATGCAGGTGAACATAGAACCCATGCAATAAGCTGCAACAAGATGAACTCACAAGAAGATGTTGAAAAGCAGGAAAACACTAATTTGCTACCATAGTAGCGACATAAACGGCAAGAACAGAGGTGATGATTACTGCGCTTCATTTACTGTATTGGTGTACATGCTCTCATAGGTTATATACATGACCGTGCAATATCTCAATAATAGTCTTCAGCTTTGCAAGATGCAAGATTAAAACCTTTAGGGACACAAGTAAGGGAAGCACCGGAGTTGGTGTACTGATATACTCCGTACATGAAGGAACTGTGGCAGAATTTTTTAAAGTCTTTTAGCACTCTTTTTAACAGGCTTCCTGTTAACCCACGCACACATTCGGAATGCAAGGTGTGCTACTAAATATTCTGCATAACAGGAAGCCTAGTACGCACGAAATTATTTAGCCATGAAACAGGCGAGAGCATCCCGAAAAAAGCTAGGGAGCTGGAAGCAGACGACACTGACAAGAGCTAGTTTACTGGTGAAAGTCAGGCGGGAAGGCGGGAAGACATCGATGGTTTAGTCCACGTTCCCGCAATGTGCCACAGAGCCTCGCTTCCTCACTTAGCACGGGCTCAAAATGCGAAAAAGCTGTCTGTGCTTCAAACGAAGACTGAGAAGCGTAATAAATTTCTGCAAAAAGACTTCGCACTACCCGCACGCCAAAGGAGACAAAACCAAGAAACTTCGGCTGCAGGGGGATCATAATCTAACCAAACGGCGACATAGCAGCCACCAGCAAGGACGTCGAAATTTTAACAAAAGAAACATTTTCAGACGTGTGAGTTAAATTTATGCGCTTTCCCGGGCGCATCACACAAGACAGCGATACGAAAGCGCGCTCCGTGTCTTTTTCAGCTTCGTTGTCTTGATTACCTCCATGATTGCCTACTTCGCAAGTTCGCAAGTACCTAGCAAAGCCTGCGAAGTCTGACCAAGACCGATGCAACATCAAGGGGGGTGCAATAAGTGTGGTGCAAGATTTAAAAAAAAATTAATAATGTTTTAATAAAATACCATGCCTCATTCACATGCGGTGTTATCAGAATATCTATTCTTTTTAGCGGATTCATACTTTTTAATTTGTAGGAATATAATTTTTTAATTTTAGTGTTTGACAGCCCAAAACCTATAGCTATGCTGCAGTATCGCTAAACCGCTTTTGTGCCCAGCCTTCGCCATCACTCTACTTCCGCCATGGATTTTGCCCGGGGGGAGGCAAGCGAGAGTCAAGGGCCCGCCGAGTGTGCACGGACGATGGTACGAAGACCTGCGAGAAAACGGAAGCAGTGCGTGCGGGAATAGCTGAGGCGTATTTACGTGACTTGCTGCCATGTGAGGAGGAGCGTTTCTTGTGCCGCCGTTAGCGCTCTGGCCCCATTGCGCACCCTATTCGCTCTGCAATGTGTTTTGTCTCGCAGCGTTAAAGCCCTGGCACTCGTTCTGCTTTATATTTGGTGTTCTATTGTTGCGCGCATCGACAGCGCGTTTCCAGCGCAGTAGTGCCCGATGTTGTTTCTTTTTACTTAATGCCGTTTCCTTTACCTAAAATAAAACGGGTGTTTTTAAAACAGGCTAGTTTTGTCTCCTGTCGGGCGAGACAATGGCTCGCGGACCCCTTTTCTGAAGAAGTGTCCTTCAAGGTTTAATAAAGCAGCTTCCTGGGGTCGTTTTATGCGTAACCTGATGCCACCTCGCATATATGCCGTCTCGCAGTAGGCAGTTACGCAGTAGAGATGGTTGGGTTATTTCACGTAAAGTCGATAAAAGCGGGGCTGGTTTTAAAACAAAGAGATCTGCAACTGGTTTTTGTCTTTTTTTGTTTACTAAGCACCTAGTATAATTATTGGCCCAGAGGTCTAGCGCCGCGATTAAGTGCTCTGCTGTTCTGGCGAATTTTTTTTATGAATGACATAAAACGATAAAGTTATGTAAATGAAAATTGTTCGACTGCATATAAAAATGTTTTCATTTCTGCTCAGTTACTTATTTTTGTTTTTATAGCAAAATTTTTTAACGCTACATCAGCACGAGGAAAAGGCATTTTTCGCTATTTTGCGTATCTAAATAAAGAAAGAGTTACGACAGAGCAGCAGTAATGCGCATTATATTCCATACACACTTAACTGTTCAAAGTCTAGCGCTCCTATTTAAAGTTCCCTGTTAAGCGGTAGGATCGGGATAACTTCAGCAAACCCTGCGCAATGAAAAATTCGGACAACAATGAAATACTCGGATATTCCTTAAACGTTGTGCACATATTACCCTCTGCATCAACTTTCACTATCAATAAAAACCTATTGCCTAAATTTATTGCGCTAATAGTTACGGCTCTTTTAATGAGACTCTGCGCAATGCTCAGAGAACAATGCAGGTTTTGAAGAGCCGGAGTCATTCCACGCCAACTCATCCAGAGTTTGCACTCGAACATCTTCGATTTCTTAAAAAAAGAAAAATAATATCCTGTTGTTTTACTATGATGAATATTATATTGGCCTTGTTTTAGCTGGAAAACATTTTTCAGCATGGTCGTTGTATTATTTGCTAACGGAGCGAAACCTAGCCGCACAACTAAATTTGTAAAAATTAAAGGTCTTGACGCACAACTTCTAAAGTTTTTCATGCAAATAAAACAAACATGTTTATAGTGAATATATATATAAAATATTTGTTATAAAAAAAAAAGTACATAATTCCGATTTACAAACATTTCAAGCTCTGAAAGTGTTATTTCGTTCTGCTGTACTCTTTATAGGAGGCACGTGAAGCAGTGGAATAGGTCTCTTTGCATGTCGTCGCAATCAACCACTTTGCCCCTGTTACACTAGCTGCTAGCGGGAGCGGAAAGCGTCAAATCATCTTCACTAAAGAAAGGCAATTTGTTTTGAAATGGACAATATAGCGCGAACATAAAATATTTTATTAATAACTGTCGTGGGCAACCTTCGGAAACAAAAGCTTTGCAGTCAGAATCACCGTGTGATTTGCAATGAATTTCTGTTACAATACAACCTGAACAGCACACTACAGATACGTAACCAAAAGCATTTTACAACAGATAGGACCCATAAAGGAAGATATGCTTTAATAAAAAAAAATCAGCCAAACTTCTCGTCAGTTAACAGAGAAAGCCTGTCAGCAAAAGTTGACTTAAAATGAACATACAGTGCTCACGATTTATACAGCGAATGCAGCTTATACTAGGCAATGCAGCAATATCCTTGAGAGTGCTGAATGCTGTGGCTCGAGCTCTTAGATGGCGCAGGAACAACGAGACCAAACGACGGACTATCATCTGCCGGAATAACCGGACAAAAAATCAGGCCCTCTTCAGAAACCTCGGGTGTATTTTTGACGCCTTTTTTTTGCAGGATAAGAGTGCTTTCTACTATCTTCAGTCGTCTCTTAAAGGGCCACTGTCCAGGGAAGGCCCTTTTAAGAAAAGGAGCCCAGTGTTTCGATCAGGTACCGGAGATAGTCTGTGCAAAATTCTACAGCGACACGCGTGCCGCAAAGCATCGAAAATACAATTCAAAGCTCCCTCATGCTCTCCTTTGAGAAGCCAGCTTCACCGCTTCCTGCGCTGGCCCGACGGGCCCCGATAATGACGTACGCACCGGGAACGACGTCAATTGGTCCGTCTCGCTGACCATCCGTCCGTCAGCCATTCGTCCATATCCTCATGGGCAGCGGCGCGAAGGATCGCGGCTGGCGGTTATGTTTTAAGAAGGTGCTAGATGCTGACCTGGGTGCGGCGTCTCTTTCCAGGGAAATCTCAGGAATAGGAGGATAAAAAACCACCAAGGCGTCGACTACGGTGAGGTCAGGGTGGTAGAGCCGTTACTGATGATGCCGGTCGTACCCAGCAAGCCTTCACCAGGTTGTCACGCTGAAGGCCTTTTTGCAAAACGGGACGTGCAGGACGTCAGCGGCACCGTATCAGCGCGCGCACCATCGCACTTTGTCCTCTTTGATATTGCATAGCTCTTCATGTTCATTTGCAGCCCGTAACAATATATTATCAAAACGTGGTTAAGTAGTACAGTTCCACTTCAAATTTAAATACATAGAACTGCTAAAGTGTACTCAACAACCTCATTTGAAAGTAAAGTACACGAACTATAATGTTTTAAAACGTTACTTCAATGCGAGTAGCCAAAGTAATATGCCTCGCTAAGTTGTTTTAGCTAAAAGAGGCGACTGAAAACAGTTGAAGAATATTCATCAAACTCTCTCCTAAGGTAGTTTTTAGCTGCTATAGTCACCCTAATCTCTAATTGTGTTGAATAATATATATTGTCACGAAGACAGGGATTTATGGGAATCGGCAACAGGGGCAGATATACACAGTCAAGATAGAGGTTCCCGGGAAACGGTAACACAAAGACACAAGCTCAATAGTCCACAGTCCTAGCTAGCCGAAGCGCGCGAGTGTCTCCAACTTCTTCGTCGTTCAAGCGCTACCTCGAACCGTCCGGTGGCATTATCCCCCCCCCCCCCTCGCAAAAAAAACGCAAGCTCAGAGAAAAAAACTGATCCGGATGGCAAATACGACTTTCAGCGGGTAAGATACGGCTTCATGCGAAGCACATGCACTAAGTCAGACGAGCACTGACGACTAGAACTCGGTACAGTTCCGTCTGGAATAACCTCGTACGTAACTTCTGAGAGGCGACGCAACACTCTGTAGGGTCCGAAGTAATGATTGAGAAGTTTTTCTGACAGGCCTGGGCGCCGGACAGGTGTCCACACCCAAACTTTGTCACCAGGCTGGAACACGACATAGCGATGGCGGTCGTTATATCGGCGTGCATCTGTTGCTTGCTGTTTTGTAATGTGATTACGGGCGAGTTGGCGAGCTTCCTCAACGTAGTTGGTTAATTTTTCTGCGTCAGAGGTAAGAAGCTGGTCGTCAGTCGCACATGGCAGCATAGCGTCGAGCATGGTCTGTACATCTCGTCCGTATACTAGGCGAAACGGAGTGAATCGACTTGTTTCTTGGACGGCCGTGTTATATGCAAATGTGACATAAGGCAATATCTCGTCCCATGTTTTATGCCGCACATCCACATACATGGCGAGCATGTCCGCTATTGTTTTGTGTAGTTGCTCAGTAAGGCCATTAGACTGTGGATTGATTGTAAGCAGTAGTCTTTGGGTAATGTGTCTGGCTTAGTTGGAAAACTTCTTCAAGAAGACGCGCTGTAAATGCCTTGCCACGATCACTGATGACGTATGAAGGGGCGCCATTGCGGAGAACAATCTGCGTCATGAAAAATTGTGCCACTTTGGAGGATGTTGCACGTGGCACCGCCATAGTTTCCGCGTAACGTGTCTACGTATTAATAGACCGCATCTCCTAAATGGAGTGTCAACACTCTTTGAAAACTTCGTGGCGTGAATGATTGTATATGAAATTTCTGCGCTTAATCACTCACCTTTCCGTAATATCAGCCTAAAATAAAGATAAGCAAATATTTAGGCTATTTACGTTCCTGCAGAATGCAAGTGCAGATTATAAAGCATGCCTTTCTTTCAATGGAAACAGTGCTTTCCGGGCGTCAACTCGAACTGCGGCATGTTGTGCCCTTTCAATCCTTACGAGCTGAATGCAGAATACGGAGTCTGCAAGTGGGGTGCTGGTGTAGTGGTAAAAACCGCAAGCGACGCGATTCACACCATCACTGAGAATAAGGTCAAATTGGGGAAAGCGCTCTTGTCAGGAGTGAAACCTTCCTCGACACGCACACTGAGACTGCGCCTTTCGAAAATTAAAAAGAAATGAAGAAATCCTTGGAAGCCTCCTAAAATGCAGAGGCTAGGCTAAGGTATTTTATACTTTTGTACACGATTCAATAAAGGAGTCCATATGTTATCATAACGCTAATATTGGAAGGGTCCATGGAATTTTTATGTGCGCCCAGGGTGAGAATTGTAATAAAAGCAGATTTTCTTCAATAATAGAGAAGCCTATGTGTCAAGTGGCGTTTGAAATGTCGAAAAAACAGTTCAGCCGACACTTTTAAAGCTATATTAGGTTTATACAAAATCAAGTTTTTTTTTATATTTTGAGAACTGAGAAGTGTACCTGTATTTCCCTGATAGAACTTTAATGGGATAAAAAATTATGAAGTACTAGTGCCTCTAAAATTAGACTAAATGTAACTTGAGATGGTCGTCAAATCGCCTCTAAAGGTAAGGAATAACTCACTTGCAAGAATGATTTTATTGCCCAATGTAAATTTTTTGGCATGGAAATGAGACGCAATTTATCGGCGGCAGATTGTGTGGAGTGTTCTGGATGTAGCCGCTTCTCCTACTGCGGAGAAGCGGAGATGCCACAAAGTCATGAAAGCCGGAAGGTTTTTTGTAGTTGTCTGCAGCAACAGGACACGGCGCCACCACTCCATGCCGATGGCTATTGACATGCTGACGAAGCGCGGCCAGAGTACGAAACAAGTGCATTATTCGCTGCGATGAAGTGTCCCTGTGTTGATACTTTGAGTAAACGTTTGTGTTCCTTAAGCAAGTCTCAACTCCCCCGGCAAAGCGAGACAGCTTTAACTACCGAAGTGGGCACTGGGATTTGAGCATCGAACGAGCTTCGCTAGAGTATTTTCGGGTGTGAATACCTGCACAGGCACATAACTGTGCTGATGCTTCAGAGTCCAATATGACAAAACGTTGAAGCCGGAATCAATTCGTGTTTGAAGATATGTGCAAGATCATGTTGTACCCATCATTCGCAGCAGTATGTCAAAGATATGTCCGATTAATGAAAAATCTGTGCTTTTACTGTAAACAACCGTTATTCGTCATGGGTTGAACTTTTGTTAGCAGAAGTGTCAGCAGCTTCATATGGCCTGTAATGTACTGTTTTGACCATTTTAACCTATTTTTACTGCGGTCGCCTCTCGCTGTAAACAACGCAGTGATGAGAACCAATGAGGTGTTTGCCTTCCTTCTCAACCTGAATTTTTGATGCCTTGAATATGTGTATTTTTTTCCAAGCAGTGCGTGCTCTTTGTCTAACTATAAATATGTCACAGACATACTCTGTGTTGTAGCCTTGTGCGATTTTGGTTATTTATTGACCCAGTGAAGATGCTTAGGGGGCGGGTCCGACGACCTCCGGCGCTGCATGGTTATACACAAAAACAATACACACACAAGAGAATTAAACCAAGAAGTTAACACAGATGATGCGCTCGCCATCAACTGCCTGTTTTTGCGGTACGAAGAAGAAGAAAGCTTCACAAAACACGTGGGGTTACAATATGAAGAAGTAAACAAAAGATTCAGGAAAAACACGAAGAAATTCAGAATAAAAAATTAAATGAAAATAAAACGAAAATTATGACAAATTAGGGCTAAAGTCTTGTCACATTCTCCAAACGGAGAAGTATCACCTTCTTGCTGTTGAGCGCATCCGACGGAACACTCACGCATTCTTCTTCTGCCCTCGAAATCATCTTGAATGCTTCAATAATCTCTCTTTTAAAACTGTCTTTTGCGCCTGCCAGCACCTTGCTTTCGGTGAACCTCGGTACATAATGGGTGCCCCTCAAGTCCTGTTGATTTTCATCCGATTTACAACGGGAGCAATGGGTCGCTAGGTTTCCTGGAGCAGACAATGCGGCACACGAATCCCTGTGTTCCCTTAGCCTTTCATTGATGCATCGGCCTGTTTGCCCCACATAGGCCTTCCCACATGTCAAGGGTATCTTGTACACGACGCCCGTGCGGCGTGTCAGGGGGATCTTGTACACGACACCCGTGAGGCATTTGACAAAGCGTTTCCTGTGCAGTACTCCGCATCCTTCCTTAGTCTCTCTCGTTTCATTCACCTTCCTGCACATAATTTTTAACTTGTTTGGTGCGGACAGCACGACACTAATTTCGAATCGGCTGGCTATCTTCTTAAGACTGTTTGATATGCCATGTACGCAGGGCAGGACAACAACCTGTCTTCTCTTTTCATTCTCTTTACGTTCTCTTGTTCGGGGTCGCATATTCTTCAAACAGCTTTCAGCCGCAGATATCAGCACGCTCCTCGAATATCCGCTTCGTTTCAACCTCTCAATCTGCATGTTGACACAGTCGCCCATCAAGTGCGGGCAGGATTTGATCAGCGCCTGCCGTAAACACGACAACGCAAGCCTCCGCTTAATCAACTTAGTATGATCGGAGTCGTATGAAAGAAGGCTTTTTGCCCCTCGTGTTCTATAAAACCAACATGTGTGGTCTTCGTGAAGCACAAGTCTGATATCCAGGTACTGCATCTGTGCATTTTCTGGTTGCTCAAAGGTGAACTCAAGTTCTGGATGTGCTTAAGGGAATAGTGTCACAATGCTGTCAACCTTACTCCCTGCTTTCCCTTCCTATGGCAGGCAAACCAAAAAAATCATCGACATATCGAAATGCCTTAGCAACTCCAGCTTCATTCATGTGATTAAAAAGTGTCCTATCATCCTTATCAAGGAATAGGTCACACATTATAGGAGCAATTGAAGAACCTATGCAAATTCCATCTTTTTGCTCCAAAACACTTCCCTCAAACTCAACATACAAGGATCGGCGGTAGAGCATCAACAGACCTAAAAGCCGGTCAGTGCTCATTCCACTTTCGTTCTGAAACTTCACAGCACCGTGGACATCTATTGCTTCTTCGATAGCGAGGATGGCCAAATGCTGTGGATTGTTGTAATACAGATCTTTTGCGTCAGCAGAGAAACACTTGATAGGCGCGGCCTGTTGAAGAAATCCAATCAGCTCATCTGAATTTCTCAGCAACAAGGGGTCTTCTTTGGTGAGAAATTCATGTAATTCTGGAGAAATGAAGCTGTGAAGTGCTGCCATGGGGAACGGTCCTCCACGATAACTCGGCAAGGGTTCCCCTCCTTGTGTGCCTTGACAGCAAAGAATGGGGTCAGTGTCAGCTTCTTCCATCCGTTAATCTCCTTTGGAATGCTTCCTTGCCCATCTCTTGGAAAATATCAGCCGCTTACTTACGGGCTAAACAAAGCTGTCTCCTAGAGATCTTTCTTTTCGATTCGAAGGTTTTTAAGATCCCTTCATTTGCCTCGGCCTGGTAATCATTTTTGTGCATGACAGCAAACTCTCCTGTCTTGTCTTATTCGTGAGAATCTGTTACAGATCCATACTCTTCAACCAATCCATGGCTCTTTGAGGACTGGGCTGTGCTCTTTTAGAACCTCGGCCTTTTAAAAAAGCAAGTGCGGCAAGTTAAAAAGTATCTGCAGGAAGGTGAATGAAACGTGAGAGACTAAGGAAGGGTGCGGAGTACTGCACAGTGAACGCTTTGTCAAATGCCGCACGGGTGTCGTCTACAAGATCTCCCTGACATGTGGGAAGGCCTGTATGGGGCAAACAGGCCGATGCATCAATGAAAGGCTTAGGGAACACAGAAATTCGTGTGCCGCATTGTCTACTCCAGGAAACCTAGCGACTCATTGCTCCCGTTGTAAAACGAATGACGATCAACAGGACTTGAGGGGCACCCATTGTGTATCAAGGTTCACTGAAATCAAGTTGCTGGCAGGCGCAAAAGACAGTTTTAAAAGAGAGATTATTGAAGCATTCAAGATGATTTCGAGGGCAGAAGAAGAATGTGTGAGTGTTCCGTCGGAGGCGCTGAACAGCAAAGAGGTGATACTTCTCCGTTTGGAGAACTTGACAAGACGTTTGGACAAGGTGAGAAGAAGTTAGACCTAATTTGTCATTATTTTCGTTTTCTTTTCATTTAATTTTTTAATTCTGAATTTCTTCGCATTTTTTCTGAATCTTTTGTTTACTTCTTCATATTGTAACGCCACGTTTTCTGTGAAGTTTTCTTCTTCTTCGTACCGCAGAAACAGGCGGTTGGTAGCGAGCGCATCATCTGTGTTAACGTCTTGGTTTAATTCTCTTGTGTGTGTATTGTTTTTGTTATAACCATGCAGCGCCGGAGGTCGACGGAGTCGTATAGCCAACTAGCCCGCTCGCAGGTACTTTAGGGGGTGGGGACCGCCGTGAAGCCTCCTATAGGCTTTTTGTACTCACCCCTCAAATCCTTGATGTGAAGTAAACCTGATTGATTGATTGATTGGTTGACCGTTACCTGCTTACCTTAAATGAGAAATTGTAAAACGTTTAGCTCTCTTCAAGTTCTCTACTTGCAAAAAATTTTGGTGCCTAATGCAAACAGACAAATACAGCATAAAGGTCAGCACAATAAGTTCGTTTTAATCACTTGGGAGCTCAACCAATAAGCAGCTCAACCCAATCTCCGGACCTTAAATTTCAGCCAGCCATTGCCCCTCTTTTTCCGTTTCAAAATCATGGGATGCACCTTGGGACTACTCGCCATACCCAAGCGTGTGGCCATTGTCCTGTCCGCAGTAAACACAGCTGACTCTCTCAAAGCTTCTGCCAGCACAGTGGGGTCGACAGCACTCGCCTTGCAGACTCCTGGCCACTGAAGGTCCTCCTGGGTAGGGTGGCAACTGCAGCCCCAGCCACAGTCTACGCTGACACGAGGATCGCACTGTGGGCGTAAGAAATTGGCAGGTTTCAATGGCACGACATTGCAATTAGGAGAATACAATCGTTGCAACAAGGTATTTTGCTACCGAGCTGTAGCAGCTGTATTAACTATCCACTGCTCTGTGCATTCTTATCAATGACGCGCACTTAGACCTGGTATTTGACTCTCACTTCTGGTTCTTTGCCATTTAGGCCAACACCTAGAACAACTGTACATCTTTCGAATTCTGTCACTAACACCACCTCTGCGTGACCTTCGCAAGATGATTCCTCTGCATAGCCTTGCCAACACTCAGATGAAAGACATCGAGCTGACGGAAATACGTGTTTTCGATATGTTGGAACTACAGACTTCGACACCCAACACATTTAAAACTGCGAATAAGAAGAAAAGGCATTGCAGAATGTAAAAAACCTGTATAGTGTACTGATGGGCGCCCTGAATGCTAAGATATGCAAAAAGCCGTTTAGAGATCAGGCAGTGGGCGACTACGGCTTCGGTTGAAGAAATAAAGCAGGAGCTAATGGTTGACTTAGCAGCACGCAATAACTCACGAATATTAAATACCTTTTTGAGAGAAAACAATAACCATAAGTGTAGATAAAAAAGCCCTAGTCGGGAAAGTAGATATGAAATGGACTTCATACTGCCTTCCAACTCTGGCGCTGAAAAGAAAGTAGAGGAAAGCATAACTGTGCAATGTAGTGACAATCAGGTGGCATGCTCGCTACTTAGTCTAGACTTGAAGAGGGAACGAAAAATATTAGTAAAGAAGTCCATCAACGAGTGAGCAGGTAGAGCTCAGGATCTCGTAACAAAATAGATATTGATCTGTAACTGTGGAAGATGACCTTGGTGTAGGATGAATTAACTATAACTAGATTGATATCACTATTTAGCGCGCTGTAGTCGGTAGGACTGTGACAGGATAAAGGTAAAATTTCTAAGCAGACGAAAGACTTCAATAAGAAACGCAAAAGCTATCTAACGGTATGTTACAACAAAAATGGCAAAACTGGCAGTGCTGTAGAAGACAATCACTAGGGTAAAGTTGTATTACGTAAGCAAGCATTTCGTAGAATTCAGCAAGCCCTAAGGAGCAGCCAAAATTTTAAAACGGTCAACTGGATTTAAGGAAAAAGGCAACAATCAGAAGATTGCGCTAAGGGACAATGCGGGAAATGTAATTACCAATATGAAGAGGATATTCAAAGTTGCGGAGGAGCTCGATACTGAGTTGTACAGTAGCCAAAATAAGCATTGTGATAATGAGGATAGCGGAAGCGCAGATGTTACGCTAATAGCAATATATTAGGCACAACAAGCTATGAATAGAAGCAACTGCAGAATGTTTGAACAATGGTAGAGATAAAAACTGTTTACTCTATATACGTATATGTCTCGTGAGCTGGAGAGTGCTGAAATGAAGAAAAAGCAGTAATATTATCCTGATGCATACGATAGTCGATGTCAAGAAGTAGCGAAATTACAGATAAATAAGCTTCCTATCCACAACTTTCAAGATATTCACTACGGTACTTGCTAACAAAACCAGGGCAACCATAAATTTCAGTCAACCAAAGGTGTTTTCTTTTATGGAATTTAATGCCCTAAATCGACTAAACCTATGAGACCCCGTAGTCAAGGGCCACTGATATTTCCACCTCCTAGGATTCTTCCGATTCCAAAACATTTATTTCGTCAGCAAAAGCAGAATCCAGAGGATCTGTGCTAGGTGGCTATAAGTCTACGGCTGACAGCAACCTGAGTAGCCCAATCAATCAGACGGTTTTGAATTCCGAGATCTGAGCTGGCAAACGCGGCCTCCCGTTAATAAGAAGTTGGAACTTGCACTTCATATTCCGGGTCGGCTCCTCTTTACAATTCCGCAATATCTGATCATACGTAGGCAAGGAGTAATAAAGCGTAGCCTCTGGAGTTCCCTACAGGTGGTCTCCACTCATAATGTAAGACTGTCTGGAGGGGAAAATATCTTCTTTTCAAGGTTGCAATTATTAGTATTATCATGAAATGATGGTAGGCATTAATTCCAGAAACTCAGTATCTACCGCATTCCCTGCTCGGCTGACGCATTCTGGAGCTTTAATATGTGCCGCTTCATTACCATGGTTCCCGAGGGAGCCGGGACGCGTATTTGGGCTTGCTCGGTACGGTGGCTCCGCAAGAGAGAAAACGACAGAAGAGACGAAGAAAGCGGGCTATTCCGATTAGCATCTACCGCGCCCAGAGGCAACGCAAGCGGTTCAGGTGTCCAGAGAAACAAGTGCGACAGATACTGCGCCTTTCCCTTTCTGTGAACCAATTAATACTAAGCAATCAATCAATCAATCTTTATTTATAGTGCGCAGGAACAACCATGTGGTCTTTGTGCTGCAGCACAAGTAAAAAAAAATGAAAATGCACACACAAGTTTCACACACACAAATAGAACACAAACGAAGAAATAAATAACACATAAAATGACACAGACGAAAAGTGTCATGGAAACAAAGAAATCAATGAGTAGCATGTTTTGTATACACAGTGAGAGAATTGTTGAGCACATCACGAAAGAAAAAAAAACGATAGATAAAGAGAAAAAAACAACTGACATTGATTAAAGTAATATAGAAATATACATTAAATAAACAACCATTCCAGGCGCAACAAGTGCCTGGCACTTAAAACACAGGCTAGAAATACAGAAAATACAGTAAAGAAATAGAACTGAACGCGGGACAGTAAGATTGGAATATAAACTTTAAAGTTAAAATATAAATAAGAAACGGATAAAAAGCAGCTCAAGGTACAGACAGCATTGAACAGGAAAAAAAGCAAAAAGTTTAGTAAATGGAATATTTTAGGCTAGAAAGTGGGAGTTATATGCGATAAAGTACTATTTAGAATACAACGCTACGAACATCCAGTGTAAATGAACAGAGCCAGTTTTGGAAGATGTGAAGGTGAGGACAAAAAGAGTTAGATAACCACGGCATTCTGTCCAGAGGGGAATGGGAATGAAGAGAGGGATAAACTTGAAATGGGTCTGAATTCCCTGATGCTCTTTCGCGGAATGCGCAGTAGAATGAGGGCCCATAATGAGGCCATGAAAGAGTTTGTACAGAAAAATGATATCATCTCTGACACGACGGGAGTGAAGGGAAGGAAGATTCAGTTGGGTGCTCCTGGTGGAGCGAGAGGAGGAAGTTGCGCAAGGAAAGCGACATCGAAATATCCGTAAAATTTTTGATGTACTCTGTCAACCTTGTCCAAGTTCGATTTGCAATTGCCATTTCAAACAACTGACGCGTACTCCAAGAGCGGCAAGCATATGGACAGGTACAGTTTTAAGGACGGCAGTGGAGTAAGGAACTCTCTCGAAAGTCTGCAAACGAATCCGAGTGTGCGCATAGCCTGCTGAGCAATGCGTTTAGTATGAGAGGAGAAGCTGAGGGTGCGGTCAAAAAGTACACTAAGGTCATTGATTTCATCAATCCTGTCCAACAGCACAGAATTCACAGAATAATGGTAGGGAAAGTTGTGCATTTTACGAGTAAATGAGACCACCCTCCTGCGGACATTAAATAATGATTGATTGATTGATTGATTATTAATATTATTATTATGGGCTCTATCAAGGTAGTGCCGCGGCCAACATGACGCCCATTGTAAAAGCATGCGCTGCGAATCGCTAGGCCGCTCGGCTCCTGGGGGCGGTAGATGATAGTCGGAACAGCCCGCTTTCTTCGTCTCTTCTGTCGTTTCCTCTGGTGCGGAGCCACCTTACCGAGCAAACCCGAATACGCAGCCGCGACCCATATAATTTCAATAACTCTCCATAAGTGCTCGGTTTGACCCAATATGCTCTTTGCTGCTTGAGATATTGCGCTCCGCGCATGACTGCGTACGGTGAATTTAGTCACGGAGATATTAGTAGCTTCGGTGCTAACAATAGCAAATTCGATTGCCGCGTCTTTTCCCGTTTCTGACCACCTCGTACTGTTAGTGATGGAGGTAGTCCGCCCTCCATGTCCACCAGTGCTGTGCGACCGCTTTTTTCAGTAGACATTCTGCAGCATCTATATATACCGCTAGTCCATCATGGCTTTTTATGCTTTGTATGGCTTTTGCCCTCACTATCCTTCTCCTCTCTGGGTGAGCAGAATGCATATTCTTAGTTAGTGGCTTGACTCTATTGCCTTAGCCATGCGTTCAGGTATCTGTGTCTTGGCATCGTGTGGTGGCGACTCGGTGCTTAGCTCATCCTTAAGCTCATCTAGTGTGTTGTGTACTCCCAAGCCCAGGAGTCTTTCGGTAGAAGTACAGTTCGGGAGCTTTAATGTTACCTTAAATTATTACGTAGAGAGTACGGTACCAGGCGTTTATTTTCATCCGAGGGAAACCTAGAGAGCGAGGCTCACCTGATTCCAATTCTTCCTCTTCTTTTCCACCTCTTTCTCCACCTTTTTGCGTCCAAACCTCAGCACGTTAATTTCCTCCTCGCAGACGAAGCCCCCAGGGCGAGTGAGAGAGGCTATCTGGGATAAAATGTTTCGAGCCGAGCGACATGGACCACTTGTGGTGCGGCGTGCTATAAAATAAGTGCTCTGATAGTTGCACAGGATCGTCCGGAATAACCCACGCTTGCCAGCGGCATTCATGGCAAGACTAAATCACCAGGAGCATAGCGGTCAGGCGGGCTTCGGCTGTTTGTACGGAGACGTGCAAGGCGTGCTTCCTCAGCTCAACAGAGTAGCGGCGATAGAAGGGTCGTCGTGGAAAGTGAAAGATAGAGTGTTATTAAGACAGCCGCGGAGAACGCGAATATGGAGGAGGTAGAACGGGCTGTAGTCTCATGTTGTGCGTTATCATCGGCGTGCGTGATAAAAGGGAGGTTGTCATCCCATTTGTTATGGTCGAAATATATGTACATTGCCAGAATAGCGGTGAGAATGCTGTTGGAGCGTTCAACGAGGTCTTTCCTTTGATGATGGTACGGCATTGAGTGACAGAGATCACATGCACAGAGGTGAAGAGGTTCTTCATTAATATTAGTAGTATCCACGGCCACTAATTAGAACTCGAGGTGCATTGTGTCGAAGAACGAGAAACCACGGAAGAATTTTGGACATCTTGGAAGCCGTGGCTGACAGTACTGCAGCTGTCTCAGACTGTCGGGTGAGGTGATCGGCACACACAATGATTCGTTGCTTACCATTGGAAAAACATGGAAAAAAGGCCGAAGAGGTCGATGCCTACTTGCTGAAAAGTTGCGGTCGGAGGTAGGACAGGTTGCAGCAACCCCGGCAGGTGTAATGTAGGGAGCTTATAAGGCTTGCACTGTACGCAACTCTACATAGCGCTCAATGGCTTGACGTCTTTTTGACCAGTAATATCTATTAAAATATTTTTTAAGATATGTGTGAAGGGCTGCAACTTCAGCTGTAAGCCGCGCTACTTGCCGAGTGAGCTTCTCATTAGCATCGGTGAGGCGGGCATAGTTATTGCCAGCAGCTTCGCTGTGCAACTGAGAGGCAAGAGGCTGAGGAACATTTTTCACTGAGGGAAAACCGACGTCCATGATCTTATCTGCCAATGTAGCAAGAGATTTCAGTGTCTGAGGTGAAGCCACATTAAGGATCATGAGCACCTGCGGAGGTGGGCGCTGCAGGAAGGCGGGAGTGTGCTGTCGTGTGAAGCAGCGGAGTCACCAGTCAGGGCGGTCATGCGAAGCAAAAACTCGGTAGGCTTGATATTTCCGAGCTGTTCAGATTTAAGTAGCTGCTGAAGACGACGCGGCTCCGTTTCAAAATTTCGCTGGATCAGCGTCGTTGCAAGATTATCGTAAGGGCGATCGGCCTGCGGAGAGCACAGGACATCGCGAACAATCGCAGCAGTAGTCGGCGTTAGTTCGCCAATGACGTAGTCGAACATGATCACCTGCGAAGTGATGCGGTGCCGGCGGAACAAGGCCTCGATGGTGAGGAACCAAAGTTCCGAGTCCGAGGGCCAGAAGTCAAGGCGCTTGAGAGCGGAGAGCGCGGACGCATGAGGTGATACCGTGTGAGGCGAAATAGGCGGCACATGAGTGGGAAAAGCCATTGCCGTGGTTCACACGATCTAGGGTAGGCGGGGTCTCGAGCTCCAGGCTCAGGTAGGCCTAGCAAAGCGGTCGATGGCCACAGACACATTCGTCTTCGGGTCTCCACAAATTGTTTTGTGTCCTGTGAAGGGTCCGTGCAAACACAAACTGGCATGAGGTGGCGCCGTAGTGCAGCGCTCCCAGAATTGTAATTCAGAGATTTTCGGGAGCGGAGAGAAGAAAACTCACAGCTCCAGAGGTGGACTACCGATTGTACAGTAAGCTATGGCGAACACAAAGACAGGCATCCGGTGAATTACGAGTCACTTCGAAGAGTGTTCCCAAATTCATGTAGTTGTGCTGTTCATTCCGGAAGTGGCGAACGTAGTGGCGAAGGAAACGATGAATTTTTCTCATCGTTTACTAAAGCTGTGCTGCCTACTTTACCCGTTATTATCGCTTCAGAACTGGTTGCGATGGAGCCAATTACTATATAGGATAAAGGGATCGCTAATCTAATACGAAAAGGGAAGCCTCCTTCTGCTGCAAGCGCCGGCGGCCTCAAATGTAAGTTCCTTAAGAGTACATGTTTACATTCATTCCTGATGTTGTCCGACAGTTTTACACTGTCCCTCCTCAGCGCAATGATACCTGATGACTGGAGGATCGGCAAGGTGGTTCCTGTGCACAAGTATGGTCACGTTAATAATCCAAATAATTACAGACTAATCAGTGCCAATATGTAACTGCTAATGGATATGACTTTTCCATTTCTCCTGTACCATCTGGCGTTCCACAAGCATCAGTGCTAGGACCTCTTCTCTTCTTAAAGGAACACTAAAGAGCAAAATGAAGTGGGCTTGCATCAACAGAATGCCAATTCCTGATTGCAAAAAATCCCCTCTTACTGAAAACAGAGCTGTTATAAGGTAGTAAACAGGAAGAACAGAAATACAGGTATCGCCACCACAGCCGAAGCAGCCGATACTCGTAACTACAAATCACGTGACGCGCAAGGGATCCCGGAGGCTGAGAATTGCGAATTGCGCTGCCCGTTTGACTGCGGTAGTAGGTTCTGTCTCGAATTTGATAACATGCTTTTATCATACGTAAACGACGGCGAAAAGACAACGTAAACGTTACGAGCAAATAAAAAAAATATACTTGGAGACGCCACAGGCACCCACTTCAGTTTCAGTTATGTTCTGGCTTAGGAACTTCGTGAGTACCATTCCGCGGTAATCACTCGGCCACTCCGAGATTTGTTTTCTTTAGTTCCTGTTAACAATGATATTTGCAGTGGAGCAAAGTTAAAGTATAATGCCACAAAGCGCTCTAGCAAAAGTAAAGGTTCACAAAGTTTCAAAAACGCTTTAGGTTGGCCAGTTCACTCAAAAGTGGTATCCAATCATTATAGATGGCAGTCAGATAGCTTATACTCTCAATGAAATACTCCCTCGCAGAGCGAGCATTCATGTTCGCGTGTCTCACAGCCATTCTCGTTTTCCATACACTGTGGAGGCAAAGCAACATGAATAAGTCATTTATATGGCACATCCCTTTGATTGTGGACCAGCAGGGACCGTATACCATAGGGTGTAATTGGCAAGTCCTTTTTTAAAGTCCTCTGCAAAATATCGCAGAGAAAGACTGCATCCCAGCAGTAAAGAAAAATATGGTCTTTGGCTACCGGCTTACGACAAATGAAGCAGTCCACCGACCACGGAACAAAGACACCTTTTTCCCTCAACTACGGTATAACAGGTAATGTACCACTGTGTAATAGCTACAAAAACAATTTTGCTGACAACCTTGCTGGCATCTTTTTAACTATTTTTAGGACATCCTTACCTTTCCCTCCACAGTGTAATAATCGATACAACGGCACTGGCATTATTACAACAAGCAGGTCCTTGTACAATGAGGTGGCCTTGATTTAGCAATGTTCGCGCGTTCAACTGTATGCAATTTGTTCATTGTTGCGAAAGTCTGGTATGTTTTGCAAGCATCGTCTATGTCAATGCTTCGCGTCCAGAAATTTCACCGATTGCTGGCGGTTTTCTTCTGGGGTTACGTTTGGGAGAGAACAAGTTGTACATTTTTGTTTCTCTCGGTAAAAAGTGGAAGACTTGGTTTGGCCCATTTATTTTTACGACACATAGTATCCAGGTTTATGTTTTTACGGACCCAAACCGACCCCTTTCTGCAAACGGTTTTTTAGGTTATACTGAGCCAAGACTTACTCGAAATTTTAGTGTCCTCTAGCAACTTTAAACACAGAAGAGTGAGTGTTTTTTTGCGTGAGGTTATCGCTTCCTTTAACATTTTAAGTGACATTCTCAATACAATACCGAAGCGCTGTAACGAGAAGCAACTGTAAAGCTGCGAAATATTTCTACATATTATGTCACGGCCGAACGAATAATGAAACTTCATGTTTCGCAGTGTACAGGCCCATTGCTGCCAGACTAAAAATTACAACTTCTTAACCATCGGAGCATGCTGCCTGCTCTCACGTCTTGCAACTAATGTTCTGGATGCCTGTGCGGACTATATTGTGCACTGGTATTATTTTACACGTGGAATTTCACAGCGCTGGAAAATGTAGGAGTGCCGGATCTTCAGTCATATTCTGCTACCGTGTACGTAAGTTTCGCTGAACGCGGAGCTGTGGCACAAACCTTCAAGGAAAGAAGTATGACGAAGCTTCAAAACTGGCAATCGCAGCAGCGAGGACAGTATTTTGCTGGTAACAACATCTTTTTTGTATGTAAACATTTCGGGAATCGTTGCGATGACGGAGGGCTCCGTTTGTTCATACGCTGTGAAAAGAGGAGTGCAAAAGCTTGAGACGTAAAGTATTACGCATTACAAGCGCTCTGTTTTTTCCTTTTATGGGCCCATGGCTCGGTACATTACTCTCTTCATTGTTTTATTTATTTCGGCTGTGGCCGTAACTTATTGTGGGCCGATGGTAGATAGCGAGTACGCTGTTGCCATGCTGGCCCCTGAACGATGCTAATCTTTCGACGCCGTGGGCCACGCCAGCTCAATCAGCAATCACGGAGTCTCCTCTTGCGTCATAGTGCGCGTCATTCTACCCTACTACGTAGTAGGAGAAAACATTTTGAATTCGAACGGCGGGAACAAACAAAACACTCAACTTCTTATCAGAATCTCTCAGCAGTAATTCAATTTTTTGCTGCCGAATATGCGGCTACAATGTCACGAAATGCGGTTTATTAGATTTTGATAGCATATTTAGTTGTCTTTAGTGTCCCTTTATTCTATGTTAACGACCTTCCAATCTTACTTACTTCTAAAATAAAATTTTTTGCTGATGATTGTGTTTTGTACAGAGAATTTAATAAATTTAGTGATGTATGTGTTCTTTAAAATGACTTTGAAATATTAAAACCTGGTGTAACACCTGGTTTGTGAAATTAAACGTCAACAGATGTAAAGCGATGAGAATTACACGCGACCCGATTGACATCATGGTCCACACCTTCTTAATAACACCTTACTAAATGAAGTTAGGAAGTATAGGTATCTTGGTGTTCAAACAACAGCTGATCTGTCTTGGAAAGCGCACATTGAACATATCACTAATGATGCTAACCGCATGCTTGGTTTCATCCCTGGTAACTTTTCAATGGGTCCTATTTTCTTAACATTACTTGTGTATAAAACTCTTGTGCGCACAAATATTGAGTACGATGCCTCAGTTGGGATCCATACACTAACTCCCTCATTGCTTTTAAGTGAATCGATCTGAATCTGTAATATTTATTACGTCAAATTACTCGCGTCACACCAGTGTTCCACAAATGAAAAGAACGCTTAATCTTCCAGATAATTTCTTACGACGTCAAAGTTTTCGCCTGTGAACCTTTCATAAAATATATTGCTCTAACAATGACCTAAAGCAATCCCTGCCCGCTCCTCCAATGTAGGTATCGTCCCGTGGAGATCACCACCTGAATCTTCGTGTTCCACATTGCCGGAATGACCAGTTCATAAACTCATTCGTCCCCTAAACTACCTCGGAATAAAACCACCTGCCGCCCTCCGTCGCCACTATTATGGATAACAAAAATTTTTGAGGATGCTGTTTCTACATACGTGCAGTGACCACTTGTTATCGTTATGTGTAGTTGTTTTGGCTCTTTTTATCTACTGTTATATAATTTTCTCACTTCTCTCTCTAACGCCTGATCAGTCCTGACAGTAATAAAATGAAATGAATTGAATGAAATTAAATAGGCGCGAGGTAGTCTTCAATGCTGTCGCCATAGCAACCAGTAGTCTGGAGCGGCAAGCGTGAGAAGCAGTCAGTTGGCGTGTTGACGGCCGCTCTTGAGCATAACAGTAAAGTTTACTCTTGGAGACGCAAAGCTTATCGCACGAGACGACCGCAAGATCATGAAGGTTTACAAGCCAACACAGCGAATTGTGATCGGTGACAGGTATTCGGCTCTGATATGTTCAGCGCCTGGTGCTGAAGAGAACGACGACAATCATGTTCAACGCCTGACTGTCAGAAAAGACGATGATGACGCTTGCTCCGACGCTCGTGCGTGGGTTGACACAAGCTGACTGATCGCCGAGCATTCCCTTGACTGTATACGGTGTAGCGCGCTGTGCAAGGTCTTCTAATAGTTTTCATGGAGATAAGAACGAAATTTTTGCACAGCAAAAACAACTGCAAGGCAGTCTTCTTCAATCATTAAGTAATTGCGTTCTGATTTGCTCAACGAACGATTGGCATAAGCTATTGCATGCTAAGCGTCACCGTAGCGCTGTATGAGCACTCCACCAGCGCCTACACAACTATCGTCGGTGTGAACTTCGATTGGAGATAAAGAGTAGAAGGGGCGCCGCACAGGACCCGACGTAAGCAGAAATCGCAGATGGCGGAAGTCAGAATCACAGTCAGCAGTCTAATAGAATGCTGCATACATCTGAAAAAGGTATGTAAGAGAAAAGGTGACGTCAGCGAACCTGGGGATAAAACAGCAAAAAAAAAAAGAGAACATAGTCTTAAAAGCTCCGATGTTGTTTAACTGATTTCTGAGCTGTGAAGCTGGTTACAGCCTCAGACTTTTGGGGAGCCGACCGAACCCAATCCTTATCAACCAAGCGGCCAAGGACAAGTGTCTGGGGTTCGCCAAAATGGCATTTCTTCGAGTAGAGTGCGAGGCCTGCTCTTTCAATGCAATCAAGAACAATGACGATAGCATAAACGAATTTTCCAGTTTATTCCGCGCAGATTGGTGCCCATGGAGCATTCAAATGTAGAAGATGCATTGTATAATATAAATGTTATTACCTTGAACTCATAAAGATCGTAGGGTGTCACAAATGCTGTCTTTTCTTTTTCGGTCCGGTGCATCGGTATCTGCCAGTAGCCTGATCTCAGATTAACTGAAGAAAAGTATGACGCCTTGTGAAGGCAGTCGATGGCTTCGTCGATGCATAGAAGGGGATACACGTTTCTATTTGTCCCAGCATTAGGTCGACGATAATCAGCACAGGATCGCTACGTATTGTCTTTCTTTTTACCAGTATGACAGGAGCCCCTGAAAGACTTGAAGATTCCTGGATGGAGACGCGTTGAAGCATATATGACAAACTTGTTCATCGATTAGCTGACGTTCGGTTCGTGACACACAGTAAGGCTTCGCTCTGATTGGGGGAGCGCATCTAGTGTCAATCGCATGGTGCACACGAGAAGTTGGAACCTCTAGCCGCTTGTCCCGGGGGAAATCGCAAACAGACACATGTTTGAGAAATAGATAAATCAAAAATCGGCGCTCTGTATTGGACGGAGACGGGTTGACCATCGCCTGAACTCGGGACTCTACAATGGGGAGGGCCCTTTCTTTGTGAGCAAGGGTACTTATTCTAGCCGCAGAAATCAACAAACCCCTCTCCAAATGAGCGAGTTTCATGCTACGAGGTAGCATGACTGGCTCTTGCAAATAGTTGGCTGTCCACAGCGAGGTGTGGAATCTAGTCACTGAAATGATGCAACGGAGAGCCGAGACATTCTTCTTTGCACAGGTATTAAAGTAGGTTGAATTACGGAATCAACATTTTCACACGAGCGTCTAAATGATAAAACCGGGATCAACTCAGCCGATATCGCATCCACCACTGTGTCTTCCGATACAGAAAACGCTCCCGAATTTGAAGACGAGCCCACTGACATCCACATTGTGGTCAGTGAAATATGATCGATTTGGCAATATAAAGTTCAACCACACTGTTACATGAAGTCCATGCCAAGAAATACGTCATGCGTAGAACGAGACAACGCTGCGAATTTTGGTCGAAATGCTTGACCACCAATAACAATGTTTGCACAGCCCACACTAAATGGCACCAAAGTTTCACTGCCAACATCACGAAACACTACCGCTTGATTTACGCTCAAAACCACTTTGCGTCAAAGCTGATTCTTGAAAGCTAAGCGCATAGCAGACACGGTTGCCCCAGTATCCACCAAGGCCATACTGCGAATGCCATCAATGAGTAAGATTATGTAGTCTACAAATGCAATGAAAGAAAGTCGGCGATGTAATGGACTACAACGAATATTGTCTACATACTTTCACTGATGGGATTTAGACTGCCGTATTAGATATAGTGGAGACAAGATGAGGTGATGGCTCTTAGAGTAATTTTCCTACTGTTCTGGTAGCGAATGTGCCAAAGAATAAGCTTAGATGGCTGCACCCTCATTGCGTTGGTGTTTTTCGTTGGTGTTCGACACGTATGCCGCCCAACTATTGTTGTCAATGGCAAGGTAAATGTACCACCTAAGGTTAGACAGAGGCACTGAGAAAGGGGGCTGAAAGTTGATATTGATGGCTTTACAAGGCATTGGAGACGAGGTATATTATTCCCCTGTCTTCACTGTATGCACGCCTATATGGGAGCGTTCTCTTACACTGAGTACGACCAGAGTACGCGAGAAGTAGAAAGCAGTTACAGAAGGAGATGAAAATAAAAACAAAGATCTCACCTTAGAGAAACAAAAGGAATCTGTCGCACTCCCTCTGCAATAGGAACACAAACAATAAATAATGGACATTATATTCGGTAATTTTATGTATGTGTATATGTAATGTTATCTATATTGGCAGGTGGAAGGATCTTCCACCCTTTTATTATGGTCCTTATGTCGCTTCTAAAGAATTTAGCATTGGGAGTCGTAACTACGAGAGACACACAACGGCCCTTAAATCACAGACAACATGAAGTACTATTGCAATGTTTCTAGCATGCAGGGGTAAACATGCCAAATTTTCGAAGAGGTAAGATTACAAATCGCAGTGCATCGCCGATGCATCAGTGCAGGTGGGTCGAACCTGCATCGAGCTTTAGAGTCCAAATTGTTGTTGAGAGAATATTTCAAACAGAGCAAAATCCACTCGTTTCAAATAGAGCACGTAGACGGTCATTGCGTGCTGCCTTAGATCAGTTACCGGATCACAAAGCGGAGTTTAACGTCAGTACAGTATCTCGCAATCTTGGCTCATTTCTTTTGTACACCACGCCCATTTTGTGTTCACTATTTGACTCCTTTTCTCCTGCCTCCCGTTGATGCAGAAGAACTGGCTACGTTGGCTTCACAACTTTGACACAAAACGGTGCTCAGACATTTTACTCTTGAAAGGTAACAACTAGAAACTAAATCTGAGAATGATTAAAGCTTGGACTCTGCTCTACCGACTCTACAACAATTAAGCATCAGCAAAGGCTCTTTAGTTTTCCGAGTGCGATGAGCACAACATTCACGCCCGCCCTGCTGCCATTCGTTTTCAGGCAGTGGCAAATGTGTACATAAGGTAGGGCTACTAACATTCATCCGTTTTTCTGCTTCTCACTCTCGAGGACGTTTTCGCCTCTGTCACGCTCCCGTTTTAGGTCCTTAATTATCCGTTAGGCGACGGACACAGGAAAGGGCAGCGGGTAGTCAACTCCTAAAATTTGGTTTCGCTGCGTGAATGCACTTCCTACGCGCATTTGATAACACAACGATTTGCGATGGCTGTTTGAACGTGAGTGGCGTCTTGTCGCCTCCGGGTTCATAAGCCCAGCATACTTGCCCTCTACCAAACGTAAGCCAGAGAAAAAGGAATATAATAAAACTTGGTACAGGAATTTTGTAGTTAATCTTTAGCGGATGATGAGCACGGTTAAAGCAAGCTACACAGCCCTGATTGGTGATTGTCAGGCCATTGTAAGCAAACATCAGGCCTGATGTTAGCTGCTGTGTGACCATGTCTTCGCTCTAGGATTATTAGGAGAAACTTGGTATTGTTCGTCACGCGAAGTTATTCAATGAGCTATTTACCTTCTGGAAACAAACGAAAAGGAGGCGAACGTGTGAGATCTAAATTCTGAGGCGACAAGTAATAATTACAAATTTTCGTGGATTCACGCAAAGCGAACGATTTGCTTCAGTAGGGTGTGCTATCGGGCTAATTGGTGCAATTAGCGCTCGTCCCGCCCCCTGTCTTGTGTGTGCCTTTTTCATGCGACTATCATGTCGAGCGATATGAAATGTTCGGCTATGTAGTGCAATGTACAAATGAAATCAGTATTTTACATCTGCCTATATCTAGAGCTATGCAAGTAAAATCTTCAAAGAAAGCATTCCATCGAAGCTCGTTTTTGGCATACAGTCAAGGGGCTCGGCTAATGGCAATAGTGGCACTTGTGTCGCCGAGGCCTTATTGCCCTCACACCTCGCTGTCTTATTTCTACCTCTGTATTTCACTCCGCCGATCTCCTAAGAGTGCTGCTCCCACTATAGAAAGATGGTTAGTAATATAGAAATGGTGACAAGTGTTTAAAGGAGACAGTGTGTACCAGTGGTAAGAACGGAAGTATAGGAATTCGAATGTGGCTGCTGAAGAGATAATTAGTTCAGCAGCGGTAAGGTGTCCTACGTGAAAAGTAATTCACGGGACTTCAAGAGATATTACTTGAAAGTTCGACAGAATTAGGAGGTAGGAGAGTTACACAAGATGCAGTAAACTATTTATGGAAACTAACGAACTGGTAGCTTCCAAACGAACAAACAGAGGGCAACTGGCACAGCTATCCAAATGCTAAAAAACTTCGCATAATAAAATCAGCCACAAGACACTAAAAGTGGTCATGAGAGAACTAAACATATTGGGAAAATTAGATTTATGCGTACTTTGTTCTCGTAAATGGGCTTTGAAACTCACTTTAATGGCTGGCGTTTAATGTGCACGTGCCTCTATTTTCTCCAATCTGCTCCCTGACAGAGTCGTGACCATACTAGGCCAAAGTGCCAGGAAAACCTCTTTCATACCACTGCCAACCGTCTTCCCAACATAAGCAATTTTTTGTTCGACAATTACTTCATTAGCTAATTATGTAATTTTTCTAATTTACTAAATATTAACGTTACACTGTAAATGTGAATTGGAAAGTTGGAGAGCACCTACAGAAACCCCCATTCCAGTAATTGAGATGAAGAAAGTCCCACGGATATTCTTTTTCCACGCTCAAAAGAAAGCCCGCGAATCACAAATAAAATCACGTGACTAAAACAGTTGAGCGCGACGATTGTGGTACTCTCAGTCGTGATTTTAGCGAACGAAATCAGCTGCGGCCGTCACTCGACGATCCCGTTATAGTGTTCTAGATTTGAGAAGTGTGCCTCTGCCGCCGGCGAGCTGGTCGTTTCAGCGATTGCAGGAGAGAGGGCTGTGTGTGTAAGTGGAGTGCATAAACGCTGAGCAGACTGCTAGGTGAACTGCCTATGTCACCACTAGTTAATCAGACCCCGAAGGCATGCAACAATGCAACAATAAATTCGGTTGCGTTAGCTCCCACACGCTTGTTTAAATGTAATTAACCGATTCTGGGCATGAATAAATGAACTAGTTCCCTATAAAGGCGGCCGTCGTCGGGAAACCTATGTACAAGCGGCGAGACACATACATCCGAGGCCTGTCTTCTCCCACAAAAATCGCTTGGGGAGGATCAGTTGTTGAAAAAAACCTGTGCTGTCATAATTTCAATCTGCCAGGAATCCAAGAACATGAGTATGCGGGATTGCGTTTAAGACTACGTTTCAGGTGTCCAGTCAGATACAGATTGTCGATGGACTGACAATCAACAGTAAGAACTTTCCAGAACGTATTCGGTAATTTATTTCTTAAACGTTAACGGAGGTCCAATGATGAATGTTTAACGTAAATTAATGATCACATAGGTTTTTATTATCGGATGCGCCGGTTTGTGCGGGCTAGACGGCGGTCCCCCATCGACGGTCGCCTGGACTGAAAAACCAATAAAGGGTGTTTTAGGCTAGGCTATCGTGCTTTAATTGTTTGCGCCACATGTAAATAGAGAAATGTGAAGATTGCTTGGAGAGAAATTATGTCACGGACTGTTGAATACTTATTTGAATGTGGACGGATGCATTTGAACAGGTAGTTGTATAAAAATACAAAACAGATTAGAAAGATCTCATACAAATGCACCTAGCCCCACTGCGGATGGCTTCAAAAGCCAGCACGCTAAACAATTGGCGACTTAAGTGAATATAAAAGTATGATACCAACATATGAAATGCTGCATAATTGTATGAAGATGTCACTGAACTTCCAGAACGGGAATGAATTAAGCTGCTAAATTTGAAAGCACACAAGATGTGGACAGTCAATAAATAGAGCCCTCAAACACGATTATTTGCACCTCCTCATCTTCAGGAGCTTTGTTTGCTCTGCTTTACAGCGCTGTTCTAGGTTTAGTGACTTTACATAAAAATGAAATCGCATGTGGATGTAGAATTTCACTATGCGAAGCGTCATTTCTCTATCATGGGTATAGGACATCCAGGCTGAGGGACCTCAGAGATTTGAAAAAACATCGCAAAGTTATAAATGTTGCTTATAATTTTTGAACTAAAAAAAATCTCTCTTCCACCGTGTTTACGAGCTTTGCAAGCTCCGCAGGCGGATAAAGAAGACCTCCGTGGTCGAAATTTGAGATGAATTCATTTTCTTCTTTTTGTGCGCGCATGAGTTGCTCGAAATGAAATACGCAGAACGAGTAGTGCATTTTTATTTGTGCATGAACTTTCGAGCACATATACTGCAGCAGATAAAGCTGAGGCCTAGAGCCGTCCCTATAGTGACGTACTACGTATCATCTGGTGGAAGAGCATTCATTGTAGCTTCGACGTTTTAGAAACTGCCCTCGTGAACCAAGCGGTCAAGCTCATCAATCAAAAAGCGAGCCAAAAAAAAACGAAGAAGATTGCGCTCAGTAGGGGAGGGCACAGGAGCCAAAGGAGACGAACAGAAACTGTGACTGCGCTATCTGCAGACAGGTGCTATCCTGCTTGCCCAACCATCAACAACATATTACAGTACTACAGAGAAGCAATGCTATGCAAAGAAATTAACACAGGACATTAGCCGCAGAAACAGACGCCCAGAGCCATTCCACTGCGGCGCACGCGCTTCTGATGCGCTTTGCGACTGAAAGCGCCACGTACGCTTTTCATCGCTCCGGCGACCACCTCGCTCCAATTGCCGCGCGCTGAAGACGGCACACCTCAATTCTAGAACGCAGTAGTCCCGTTGCAGCCGCACGCTGACATGTTGGCAATGGTTGTAGCGAGCTCGCTGCGTTCGCCGTCACCTGCACCGTCACCTGCGCCTGCTGTCTGACGCGGGCGAAGAACCTATACCGCAAGCATATCGGCCTGCCCCTGCAACGGGGACGAAGAGACACGGACGCAGCTGATTTCGTTCAATCAAGCCACCATTGAGGGTACCCCAATCGTTGCGCGCGAATGCGCTATGTCACGTTATTTTATTTGTTTTTCCCGGGCTTTTATTTCAGCCTAGAAAAAATTATACACGTGAAGCTTTCTTTTCGCAAATGATGGAACGAGGGTTTTTGAAGTTGCTGTCGAAATTTTCAATTTTCATTTAAGGTCATAGGTTATTATTTAGTACATTAGAAAAATTACCTATTTAGCTAATTAAATAGTTTCAAATTAAAACCATTGCCATGGTGTGCAAGAGGGCTGGCAGTTGTATGCAAATGGTTTCCCTGGCCCATCTCACATATTTTAATTTTTAACCCTTGGTGCAAGTTAGTTGGGACTGTTCGAAAAGATGGAGAAGTATACAGCAAAGTGTATTGAAGAGGACATTTTATGCGACTCAACGTTTTGACAGGAAGACGAATCATTTTCATATATGTTCGCTTTCGCGGCTGCCTTCCTTTTTATAGGGTTGGGACAAGCTGAAATATAAATCAGGAAACCTAAAAAGAAGAAGCAATATACTGGAAAGAAGAAGGGGTCGGAATTGAGCGGAAAAAACAGACTGCCCCGAACACGAGCCCTTGAAAATTACAGTTTTGCTTGTTGCTGGGTGCTTGGTGATTGACAGGTGTGCCATTCTTCGCTGGTGTGTTCGGCAGCGTGTGCCGCTACGCAGTTGCCTTAATAGACAAATGCGGGCGTTGTCGCTCCTGACCGGTTGCGAAGGGCAAGGGAAGAACTGGAGGAAAAACTCGGCCCAACCACAAAGGAAGAAGGGGAAGAAAGTCTGAAGCAGATTTATGTTTGACAGACCTCAGAGAATAGTCTGGGCAGAAAGAATAAATAGTTAAAAGGCGTGCGGGGAAGGGTTGTACGTTTCGCGAGCCATGAGGATGAGTAGAACAGAAATTGGAGACTATTGCAAGAACTTGGCATGCGAAATTAGGAATGAACTCAGGCAACAGAGTCAGAGGTGCCTTGTGTGCTGGAGTTGGCTTTTTTTTTTTTTTTTGGTATGCCATCTCATAAGAGAGAATAGAATGACGTGGCTTTTAATCATGCCTCTTTGCGCAGTCCTCAGTGTAGAAATGAACTATCATTCTTGTTCATCACATTCATGAGTGTCTTTGAAGTCACTCGGCAATATTGTTACCGTAAGTTCACCGCACCTCTGGCCCTTTTCGCATAGTGTCTTAAAAGAGGGAGGTTAGCGAGGGACTGAACATGTGAGCATGGATAATAAATCTGAGTCGGAATCTGAGTCGGAATCTATTACATCGGGAGTCGCAATACTGGAGCAAGTAAACATCTTTGCAGGAATTGCAATTTATATCTTCCCGGATCAAATACTTGAAATGTTAATGGGTGCTTTTGGCATGTGTTGCAGTTTGCACGTGTTGGGACACCTGGAGTCGGTTTTTTCTTCTAGGAGTGCAAATCACAGTCTTCGGTGTATTGACAGTTGATTGAGCAGAGTGGTTTTTCTCCCTTCTGTATGTTACATTCCATATCAGCCCGTCAGACAATATCAGCCCGTGGTCCCGTAGATTATATGCAGACACGAGTAAAAGATCGAATTTTTTTCTAAAAGCTACAGATGAAGCCGAAACAGAACTATTATTAACTATCTAAATAACAATAGTGCAGCAGGCTTGAATGAGATGAAGGTTAGAGCAATTAAAGAGGTTGCTGTCATGATTCCACGACCGCTTAGTCATGTTTGTAACTGTTTGCTCCAGGAAGGATTATTTCCGGATGACCTTTAGCTAGCTAGAGTAACTGTGGCACATAACGGTGGGTCCAGAAATAATTTCAACAATTATCGACCAATCTCTTTGCCGTGCACCTTTTTGAAAATTATAGAGCGTGTTATTTATTGCCGACTTTCAGACTTTCTAGATAAACTAAAGTTAATTTCATGGTACCAGTACGGATTTGAGAAAAATAAGTCAACTGAGTTAGCTCAATTGTATATGAAGGAAAGGCTCATAGAAAACTTTGAACGTAAATTATTTACAGAGGGAATCTTCCTTCATATTCTGAAAGCATTTGACACTGTTAAACACCATATTTTACTCGATAAACTCCCGATGTATGGTATACAAGGACGAGCACTTCAACTTATTGACAGTTACGTATCAAACCGTAAGCAATGCGTGATATGTAATACAACCTCTTCAATATTAGAACCAATTTTAACAGGTGTGCCCCAGGGCTCAATTCTAGGGCCATTGTTTTTCTGTTATACATAAATAATATAGCCAGTATTCCATTCACACAGGAAAATCTTTTTTATTCAGATGACAGAAATGTCTTCTTTTCTGGCCCCAACCTCTCTAAACTAGAAATAGACGCAAACAGATGGCTATGTGAACTGTCTGAATCGTTAACTGCAAATTAATTGGAACTTAACACAAGCAAAACCAAATACATTATTTTCAGAGCTCGTAACACAAGAATTAATGCCGAATTTTTCTTGTCCTTTTAAAGCGATGTAATAGAGCGCACAGACGTGATAAAATATTCAGGAGTTTTCTTTCATGAGCACCTCTTGTGGAATGCACATACGAACTATCTTAAATTAAAAATATCTCGAGTGGTAGCAGCATTGTGGAGAATAAAAAAAAAACAAATCCCTGAAATATTTAGAGCGCTTATTTACTCTACAATGATTCAGTCCCATTACCGTCTTCTCCTATAGGGCACAACTACTGCTACCAATTTGGCAAGTATATTTATTACACAGAAAAAATCGATCCGTGCCCTAGAAGGTTTGAAGTACAGCGAAAGCACGCATGCTTTTCGTTGCAATTATGAAGTAGTGAGGGTGGATCAACTTTATGGAAGAAAACTTGCGATTTGTATATACAATGAAATCAGAAAAAACCGTGACAATTTTGCACAGACATAAATTAGCCTAAATCAAAATTCTGACCCCAAGAAAAAAAAATACAGACTGCCAAAGTTGATAGTAAATTACGGGGGGCAATGCCGGCGATCCCAAATACTCATGCTTTTGAACAAAAATAAGGATCTTGTTGCCGTTATTGAAAGGCATGCATCACTTGGTGTATTTAAACGTACACTGATCGAGATGTGGAACTAAGTGTTTAAATAAAACTGTCATCGATGTCAAAAATTGCTTAGCTTTTTGAGTGTCTGTTACTGTGGTTTTTTGATTTCATTTTTGATGTGTTCAGCTTTTTAAGTGCTTCTTACTGTTGTATTTTTCCATTGTTTATTTGCATCTTTGAGTGGAGAAAAGAATTTCATTTGTACCGCGCTGTTCTTCTTGTGTATAAATTGTATAGGGCTCTGAACCTGGTCAGGTGCAAGTACGCACCTTTTGTTCGGAGTCCTTCAGTTTCTGCATAAGGAGACTGAAAATAAACTTCAAACATTGTGAGCCATTACAAATATTCTGGAGAACCGTCCATTTTGTTCTGTGATATTAAATACCTAGTTATAGTATATATATATATATATATCATAAAATTTTTCTGGGATCCAGAAATATGTATAAGATGAGGTAGGGGCGCACAAACGAAAACAACGGTTTTTTTCCGACGGTTCGGCCGGGCTCCGGCCGAAACGTCGGAAACAAACCGTTGTGTTCGTTTGTGTGCCCCTACCTCGTCTTATGTATTGTTACGTGATTTATTTACAGGCGAGTGTTAGATGCGCTGGTCGTTAGCACACCCAGATCGATCCAAACCAGCTTCCTCTTCCTCTTCAGCTTCTCCTGCAACCCTTCATCTCCCTCCAATACAGGACCACCGCAGGACATGCATGACACTGCCCCCTTCGCAGACGAAGCCCGCCGGGCGAGTCAAGGTTCGTCTCGTTGATAGCAGTGCTTTATGCGGGCCACGTGAACTACTGGAGTCTTTCGAGAACGACGACCATGGGTGGTCAGGCGAGAGACTACAAAGTTGACTGCGCTGATGCTTTCCAGCACAACGAAAGGACCACTATACTGGTGCAACAGTTTCTGGGACAGGCCGCGCTTACGCAACGGCGTCCAAAGCCAAACCAAGTCACCAGGGGCATAATTAACACATTAGTGACGCTTGTCGTAGCGTTGCTTGTAGCGTTCTTGGGAGGCTAAAGTGCGAAGTCTAGCGAGTCGGCGAGCTTCTTCAGCCAAAGGGAGAGTATGCGCTAATGAAGTTTCAGCTGGGAGCGAGAAAGGTAAAAATGTGTCCAGAGTACTTCGTGGAAGTCGAGCGTAAAGAAGAAAAAAAGGACTGTAGCCTGTCGTTTCGTGCTTAGCAGTGTTAAATGCGTATGTTATAAACGGAAGGACTTCATTCTAGTTTTTGTGGCGGGAATCGACATACATTGCGAGCATATTGCTAAGCGTACGATTGGTGCGTTCGGTAAGGCCATTTGTTTGTGGGTGGTAAGGAGTTGAATGGCGAAAATGACATGAGCAGAGACGAAGAAGTTCTTCTACAACTTCTGCCGTAAATTGTCGCTCCCGGTCACTTATTAGCACACGAGGAGGCCCATGTCGAAGAAAGATGGACCGTAGGAGGAAGACTGAGCCATCAGAAGGAGTGGCTTACGGTATGGCAGCAGTTTCACAGTACCGCGTAAGGTAATCTACGACACGATAATCCAGCGGTTCCCGTTGATGGAACGTGGAAATGGTCCTAGAAGGTCAATTCCCGCCTGTTCGAATGGAGTTCGTGGCCGCGGTATAGACTGAAGAGGACCCGGCGGAGAGCAGGTTGGGTGTTTGAAACGCTGGCACTGGAGGCAGCTGGCCACATAATGTTGAGTAGTTTGACTCATCTTCGGCCAATAAAAACGTTCCGTAGTCCTGTGCAATGTCCTGGCAAAACCCAAGTGTCCAGCCGTGGGATCGTCGTGCATTACACGAACAACCTGACACCGAAGATTTGTAGGAACTACCAGAAAAAACCGTGCACCTACTGACGAGTAGTTCTTGTATAATAGACGATCACGAATGCAGAATGAGGTCGCAGGGTTCGGGGAACTTGCCGCATCAAAAAGCGGTGCCAACTCGCTGTCGTTCCTCTGTGCAATCTTGAATTCACCAACATCGGGGAAGCTTGTAGAGGTAGAAGCTATATATTCATCCAAGATCTCACCCTCGCAATCAGTACTTTCAAGAGGCAACCGTGACAGGCAGTCAGCGTAACCGTGCTTACGACCACTCTTAAAAGACACAGTAAAATTGAATTCTTGGAGGCGCAAAGCCCACCGCGCAAGGCGTCGACAGGGGTCACGGAGGTTTACAAGCCAATATAAGGAATGATGGTCCGTCACAATTTTAAATGCACACCCATAAAAATATGACCGAAACCATTGCACATCGAAAACAACAGCTAAGCATTCCTGGTCAGTGACTGTGTAATTGCGCTCAGCCTTGCTTAAAGAACGGCTTGCATATGCAACGACATGTCCATTGCCATTGTGGCGCTGTATGAGGACCGCACCAACTCCGACTGCGCTAGCGTCAGTGTGAAGGTCTGTTGGAGCTGATGGGCAGAAGTGGCGTAGTACAGGTCTTGATGTCAAAATAAATTTTAACTGATGAAAGGCGGAGTCACAATCAGTAGTCTACTTAAAAGGCACATCTTTTTGTAGAAGACAAGTAAGTGAATGTGCTAGATCAGCAAACTTCGGAACAAAACGCCGGAAGAAGGAGCAAAGCCCCAAAAAACACCTGAGCTGCTTTAACGATTTCGGTGGTTTAAAACAAATGACAGCTTCAATTTTTTTCGGATCAGGCCTGACCCCATCCTTGTCTACAAGATGTCCAAGTACCATTGTCTGGTGCTCTCCAAAACGACAATTCTTGAAATTGAGTACCAGACCAGCTTTCTCAATACACTTCAAGGCAACCTCTAATCGACTGTTGTGTTCACGAAAGGTAGTTCCGAATATTACTACAACATCCAAATAGCACATACAAATACTCCACTTCATTGCTCGCAAAACTGTATCCATGAATCATTCGAAGGTGGCTGGAGCGTTGCATAATCCAAACGGCATCACATTAAATTCATATAGTCCGTCTGGGGTAATGAATGCCGTCTTTTCTTTGTCTTCCGGGTGCATGGGGATCTGCCAATAGCCTGATCGCAAATCAACTGAGGAAAAATAGGAGGCAGAATACAAACAATCAATGGCGTCATCAATGCGTGGCAGAGGATACACATCCTTCTTAGTAACAGCATTCAGCCTTAGATAATCGACAAAAAATCGCCATGTGCCATCTTTCTTTTTGACTATCACAGGGGCAGCCCACGGACTAGATGATTCTTGAATGATGCCCTTATGCAGCATATCACTAACCTAATTTTCGATCGTCTGACGCTGTGATGGGGATACACGGTAGGGCTGCTGACGGAATGGATCAGCAGTCCCAGTATTTATTCTGTGCTGAGTACAGGAAATGGGAATCTGTGGTGGCGAGTCTCGAGAGAAATCGAAAGCCGAAGCATGTTTCGACAGAACTTCCACTGAACTGTAACGGTCACTTGTCGGCAGGGATTTGTTAATCATGTCAAGAAATTTTGTTTCATTTACTTCTGAGCATGCGATAGGCTGGGAATTGTCCGTGCGGAGCACTGCCACTTATTCAACAGTGTCTTCGTCAAAGTTGGCAAGCTTTAGGCCACGTGGTAATACAATAGGTTCATTAGAGCAGTTAGTCGTCCACAAAAAAGAATGGCAATTCTTGACTGAAATGATGAATCGGGGAATCTGAACATTTTTCTTCGCGCTGTTGAGAATGAGTGGTTTAACTAGAGCGTCGAAGGCATCACTGGTACAGGTTGAACAAACAACTTGTATAAACTCTGCTGACATTGCAGGAATGACTATGTCGTCCGAAACTGAAAGCGTGCTAGGATTGGTCGGCAATTTTCACACAAAGCATATTCAAAGCGAGTATTCACAGAAATGTCCCCATTGCGAAAGTCGACGGTGGCCCCACATTGTTCCAGAAAAAGTGCGACCAAGAATGACATTAAGTGTTGATCGACCAAGTACTGCAAATTAGGTTCAGAATGTGTGGCCGGCAATTACGAGGTTCACGGAACAGACTCCAAGTGGGTTAAGCGGTTCGCCGCCAACACCACACAGTGTCGTCGCTCTATCCCAACCAAGCATAACTTTACGAACAAGCGAGGCTTATAATAGAAATGGTTGCACCTATGTCCACCTACGCCAGAGCACGTACGCCGTCCACAAAAACTTCAATTCTGTTCTTTAACATTGAAACAGGTATAGGCATAGGTAAGCTAGAATAATTTGCGACCTCAGCTCCATCGGTCACACTGACTAGTTTCCCGGAGGTGGCGACGATCGTTGGGGAGAAGGTGAGCGTCGTAAGCGCGAGATGGTGGTGTCAGGCTGCGGTCAGAGGCCGGTGATTCATTTCGTTTCAGCGCCGTTCTGTTCTCTTGCCGGGTAGGTGTTGCTCGGTACTCATTAATACCAGGTGTTCCTTTACATGGATCAGCATTGTCGGCGGAAAACCTTGTACGGGACTTCACCCACTGTCGGCGATACTGCCGGTATGGACGGCGATTGCGGCAAAAACGCGAAATGTGGCCCATCATTCCACAAGTATAGCACACCGGCGGCTCACATTCACGCGATGAGTAAGGCTCATCGTGGCTTGGGTCGAACACTTCATGGTCTAGATGTCGACGAGGAGGACGAGCGCGCTGGCTGTTGAAGGCGTTGATGGTGGCAGGTGGTTGGATTTTCGGGCCATGAGCAGCAGAGCATCGGATATCCCAAGGAGATGGATCGGAGGGAGCATAACAGGCAGAAGGTGGACGATCGTCTGCCGAAGAGATTCCACTGTAGACGGGTCTGCCATGACCCCCAATATCGTGGTGCCTCCGAAGCTCTTCGCGGACTATCTGTCGAATTGTCTCTGCCATACTCGTCGCTTCAGGCACATCCACACTGGCGACAGTTGTGACATTTGGCAGTCGACCAAACTTCGGGATGATGCGGCGTCGCTTCAAACCTTCAAACGTGCGGCAGTGTCGGGTAACATCAGCGGTAGTATTCAAATCATCGTTGCAGATGAGAAAACTGTATACGTCTACCGCTATTCCTTTGAGGAGGTAGTCCACTTTGTCTTCCTCAGTCACGCGAGCATCAACTATTCTACACAGCTTGAGGACTTCTATCTAAGCTGTTCAGGTCTCCCCCGGTAATTGCGCTCGCTGAGCCAGAGTTTGCTCGGCGCTCTTTTTTCGAGCATCGGCCTTGCCAAATACCGCTGTCATTTCTTCCATGAAGCAATCCCAGGTGATAAGGGATGCTGCATGATTATCAAATCATGTTAGCTCCGTTTCTTCAAGAAAGAATACTACGTTCGCCAACTTGGTCTTTGCATCCCAGCGGTTGTATTTGCTCACCCGATTGTAGTGGGTGAGCAAGTCATCTACGTCTTCCCCAGGCTTGCCATAGAACTGCAGGGTTTCACGATAGGGCTGTGTGGTGGTCGGTTGAGCTGTTGGTATTGACTGCGTCGGAATATCTGCTTGTGCCATCTCCGTCCGTAGAGGGGGTAGCCCAGCTATTCTTCTGCTTCGACGGGGTAGGAGAGGTTCCGTGGTGATTGATACCCCGCACCGCCACCACAGTTATTACGTGGTTTATTTACAGGGCGGGTGTTAGATGCGCTGGTCGTTAGCACACCCAGATCGAGCCAAACCAGCTTCCTCTTCCTCTTCAGCTTCTCCTGCAACCCCTCATCTTCTTCTAATACAGGTCCACCGCAGGACATGCGTGACAATAAATAAATAAATAAATAAATAAATAAATATATATATATATATATATATATATATATATATATATATATATATATATATATATATATATATATATATATATATTGTGACATATATGCCCTGCATCGCTGGACGTAAAAGAAGACAACGATCAGGAGGAGTGACACAGAAGACGACAAAGTGGCAGCAACGTTCAGTGCTAGAAGAATGTTAACGCTGCTGTGATTCTGTGCTTTGTGTACTGCGTCATCCTGGACTAACCTTCGTGCACTAACCTTGCCACGTAACATCTTGGTGGTGGTGATCAAAGATCCCCGTGTGCACACATAAATCCATTTAAGCAGCCGAAAGCTGGATTTGTGCAGCGGCCGCCACCTACCTGGGATCACAACGTCAACAACGGCCACTATGACCTCTGAGGCAGCTCCTACCACCGCAACAACATCGGCGCAACCACTCGTCCTCACAAAAATCCGCCACCCTCCCATCTTCAGTGGCGAAGACAAGACAGATGTTGACGACTGGCTGGATGAATACGAGCGATGCAGCCGGAACAATCATTGGGACGTGACCATCATGCTGGCCAATCTGATATTCTACTTGGCGGGAACCGCTCGCACATGGTTTCAAAATCACGAGCACGAGCTGGTGACCTGGGAAATTTGCAAGCAAAAGCTTCACGACTTGTTCGGAAAGCCCATTGGACGGGCTCACGCAGCCAAAACCGAACTTTCTTCTCGCGCCCAATCCACCACGGAGTCCTACCTGGCCTACATTCAAGACGTGCTCGCGCTGTGTCGCAAGGCGAACAGCTCCATGCTGGAAAGTGAAAAGGTAGGGCACATCCTCAAGGGCATCGCAGATGACGCGTTCAACATCCTCTTCTGCATGGATTGCTCTACCGTCGAGTCGGTGCTTCAAGTCTGCCGAAGATTCGAGCAGGCTAAACAACGACGCCTGGTACATCGCTTTGAGCGCCTTCCGAACACAACAGCCACATCATCCTGCGATGATCTGGCTCCTCTGCAACAGCCTTCTCAGTCCGCAACAATGACTCGGATCATCAGGCGAGAACTCGAGGCATTAGCTCCTGCACCATTCCCCTCTCCAGTGCCTGACACCGTAGCCATGATACAGGCTGTTGTCCGACAGGAACTTGCCAACGTCGGTCTTTCCTCCAACCCCGTACCGCCCTCGTCACCTTCGCATCCTGTTCCTGTAGTGGCTGCTGCAACCACTAGCCAAGCTCCCCCACGTCGCTACGTTAATTGCAATCCTGCAGAGTGGCGCACCTCAGATGACAGGCCAATTTGTTTTATTTGCTGTCGAGCCGGCCACACTTCCCGTTATTGCCGCAGTCGCACCTTCCCCACACCGCGTTCCTATTACAACGCTGACTATCGGTACTACTACGGATCTTAACGCTTCCCTACCCAACCTGAACAGCTCCGCCGCGCATATGATGGACCTGGACAATTCCCTGCTCACCCAGATGAACCTCACACCGACGCCGCCTCAAGTGTCCGCCACTCCAGCCGATCTCCATCTCCACGGCCTCGTCAATCTCGTTCACCGCTACCTCGTCGCAACTCTTCCCCCTCATACGCCGGCGCCCACTCGGGAAACTAGCGAGTGCAGCGCCCGGGAGTGACGCTGCATTACCGACCCGGACTGTCAACTCGGAACTGACCCTCGCACCCAGACGTAACCTCATTGACATTTTTGTGGACGGAGTCTCAGTTTCTGCCCTTATTGACACTGGCGCCCACATTTCCGTCCTCAGTTCCTCGCTCCGTCAACGCCTCAACGAAGTCCTCACACCCGCTTCCTCATCTACCGTTCGTGTTGCTGATGGCAATACAGCTACTGTGATCGGTATGTGTACTGCGAGAATTACCATTGCCGACCGCCATATCCCTGTCCTATTTACAGTCCTCACCAGTTGCCCTCACGACGTTATATTAGGACTCGACTTTTTAACTGCACATTCCGCGCTCATTGACTGTTCTTCTGGACTGCTTCATCTGGACCTGCCACTCTGTCCTGACAAACAGGCATCTGATACCTCAACGCTCCGTCTCCGCTCCTCTACATTTGCTCGTCTGCCACCAGAAGCTGCAGTGTATGTGCTCATGTCGCCTTTCCCCTCCGTTCCTGATGGCGACTACGTTGTTTGCCCCATAACCGACGTGACACTGCAGCGTAGAATCGCTCTCCCTCATAACATCGTGCACGTAGAAAATAACAACGCTTATATTCCAGTCTTGAACTTCGGCCTTTTTGTGCACGTTCTTCCTGAGGGCATTACTGTCGCCGAACTGACCCCACTGTCTGACGCCACAGTTGCCGCTCTTTTGCCTGACCCTACTGCTAAAGTGTCGACACGACCTGCACCGTCCCCATCTCTGGAGGCCCGCATCCCTATTGCAAAAACCAGCGTCTCCAGTGCGAAACCAGTAAGATTTTCGCGCTGGTTTTGCACTGGATCTGCTGGGCACGCTGGAGGTCTGCGATATTCACTGGAGCAGTAACGGGAAGACACTGGCTGCACTGGTGCGATGGGAGAAAAACGCTGGGATTAGCCTTTTGACGCTGGGTGTGTCGCTGGCATCCGCGATGCACTGGGAGGAGCGCTGTATGTGCGCTGGGGTCGCACTGGTCCCAGTGCCCCAGTATAGCCGGTGTGGCCTGCGGCGTCAGCCGGAGTAGCATCCCTCAGGGGCCAACAGGGCAACAGCGTACTCGCAATCGACCATCGGGGCGCATATGAAAAATATAGTTCAAGCAAGCGCTTTTTGCTGCGAAGTCGTTGCGCATTTGTAAGAAAACAAAGGCAGTATCTTCTTTCTAGAGTTTCCATGTTTCGATAGGCCGTTTCGAGCGTTTCGAGAGCGACAACGATCGCTGCGCCTCGATCTCATAACAGACTGACGATTAACGCACTACTAAAGCTGGAATTGAATAATGTGGGCTACCATGCATAACCAACTTCACAGCTGATCTTAAGGGCACTCTAACACAATGATTACTGCCAAAATGTTCAATGCGGGCTCAATCGCAGGCGAGCGTAGCCTGCACCACGGCCCAGTATCAACAGCAGAAAGAAAAACTAAAACGAGGAAGAGAGTAGTTTACCGAGCGATGGGTCCATGAGAGAAAAAGCAACAACATACAGCGCTTGTAATACATAATATTTGGCGTGTTTCTCAAGCTTTTGCGCTCCTTCTTACTCTGCGTATCAAGCAGCCGAGCCCTCGGTCATCGCAACGCTTCCCGCAATGTTTACATACAAATAAGGTTTAGTTACAGGCAATTAGGGTTATCGCTGCTGCGCCTGCCGGTATTGAAGCTTGGTCGCACGTTTTTCCTTGAAGGCTTCTACTAAAGCTCCGTGTTCAGCGAAAATTACGCCCACGGTAGCAGAGCACCACCCAAGAGCCGCCGTTGGTAAATTTGCCAGCGATCTCAAACTCCACATGTTAAAATGATTCCAGTGCACAAAATAGCGCGCATATGCACCCAGAACATTAGTTGCAAGTCGTGAGAGCAGACAGCAAGCTAAAATGATCAAGAAGTTGCAATTGTTAGTGCGGTAGCAATAGCCTGTAGACTGCGAAACATGAAGTCCCAACCTTATAAATGCGGGTCATGATATAAAATGAAAAAATGCTTATAGGAAACCCAGCTCTCGGCGTGGCCGAGTGGTTAGCGTGCTGAGCTAGTGATTGCTATGTACCTAAAGACTTAGTTGGAGGCACGCTTGGTGCACTATTTTTTTTTCTTTTTTTTACTTTTTTTAAGGTTTTTTTTATGTACCTAACTTGTTTGGTTACTTTTTAATTTTTATCCCACGCCTTTTTTTTTTCGGGCGAACAGTGCCGCCAGCGCGGAGCGTCCCAGTATGCCGCGTCCCAGTGCGCCCAGTGTCCAGCGTCATACTGGGACCATAATCAGGTATGGCGCTGGGGCGCTGGCTCCCAGTGGCACTGGTTTTTGCAATAGGGATATCAGGAATGGTTGCATCTAATTTGCGCCCTGACCGTGCTACATCACTTACGAGTCTTCTGGATTCGTACAGCGATATTTTCGATTTTGGTGACCGCACCTTAGGACAACCGTCCCTCGTTACACATCGTATCGACACCGGAGACGCCCGCCCAATTCACAGAAGAACTTATCGAGTCGCCATTTCTGAACGACGCGTTATACAAGATGAAGTGGACAAGATGTTAGCAAAAAACATTATAGAGCCTTCGAGCAGTCCCTGGGCGTCGCCTGTCGTGCTTGTTAAAAAGAAGGACAATACCTGGAGATTCTGCGTTGATTACCGACACCTCAACAAAATTACAAAGAAAGACGTTTACCCGCTCCCCAGGATAGATGATGCCCACGACTGCTTACACGGTGCCAGCTATTTCTCTTCCATTGATCTTCGGTCCGGTTATTGGCAGATCGCAGTCGACGAACGGGACCAAGAGAAGACCGCCTTCGTCACTCCCGGTGGCCTGTATCAATTCAAGGTGATGCCTTTCGGCCTGTGTAATGCGCCCGCAACATTCGAGCGCATGATGGACTCTCTCCTGCGCGGTTTGAAATGGACGACGTGCTTGTGTTATCTCGATGACGTCATTGTATTTTCTTTTACATTCGAGAGCCATCTCCATCGCCTTGATGCCATTCTTGGCGTCTTCCGAAGAGCTGGCCTTCAGCTGAACTCGAAGAAATGTAGCTTCGGCCGACGTGAACTCAAGGTGCTCGGTCACGTGGTCGACGCCCGTGGCGTTAAACCCGATCCAGACAAAATACGTGCTGTAAGTGCATTTCCTACACCCCGTTGTACCAGTGACGTGCGTAGTTTTATTGGGCTTTGCTCCTATTTTCGGCGGTTTGTACCTAACTTTGCGGAGACGGCTCGTCCACTCACCAATCTTTTGAAGAACGACGCTCCATTTTGCTGGGACCAAGAACAATCCCAAGCCTTTTCTGCGCTCATTGCAGCCCTCACCAACCCGCCCGTCCTGGCACATTTCAATCCTTCGGCACCAACGGAGGTACGCACCGACGCCAGTGGTCACGGTATTGGTGCCATACTCGCCCAGCAGCAGATGGGTCGCACTCGTGTCATTGCTTATGCCAGTCGCCTCCTTTCTGCGGCTGACCAAAATTACTCGATCACAGAACGTGAGTGCTTAGCCCTCGTGTGGGCCATTGCAAAGTTTCGCCCTTACTTGTTTGGCCGCCCGTTCTCCGTCATCACCGACCACCATGGCTTATGCTGGCTTTCTACGCTGAAGGACCCTACTGGTCGCCTAGGTCGTTGGGCCCTCCGCCTTCAGGAATACACTTTTTCTGTCGTCCACAAGTCTGACCGGCTGCACGCTGACGCCGATTGCCTGTCCCGCAACCCGGTAGATCCCCCACCTGCGAGCGAGTGCGACGATGACACATATGTATTGGCCATCTCTGACCTTTCAAACATTCCCCATGAGCAGCGCTTAGATCCGAAGCTTTGCAGCATAATCAATCGCCTCAGCACTGAACACCTTGATGCTACCCTTGCTCTGTTCGTGCTCAACAACGGCACCTTATACCGACGGAATATGCGACCAGATGGCACCGAGCTTCTGCTCGTAGTCCCCGAACACCTGCGTACCACCGTTCTTCAACAGCTGCACGACGCACCCACAGCCGGTCATCTTGGCGTATCACGTACGTACGATAGCGTCCGCCGCCACTTCTTTTGGCCAGGCCTCTATCGCTCTGTTCGACGTTACGTTGCTTCTTGTGACCGGTGTCAGCGACGGAAGAAGCCCTCGGCTATGCCTGCTGGATCCCTGCAGCCGATCGACATCCCAGTAGACCCGTTTTCCCGAGTTGGCCTTGACCTCCTCGGGCCTTTCCCACTTTCTGCATAGGGGAATAAATGGATTGCAGTGGCCACGGATTATACTACGCGCTACGCTGTCACCCGAGCGATACCCACCAGCTGTGCAACTGATGTGGCTGCGTTTCTTCTCCATGACGTCATCCTGCTCCATGGTGCTCCACGCCAGCTGCTCACTGACCGTGGCCGTTGCTTTCTTGCTCGAGTAGTGGATGAAATTCTTCGGTACTGCTCCATTAAGCACTATTTTACCACCGCTTACCATCCACAAACGAACGGCCTCACCGAACGCCTCAGCCGCACGCTCACGGACATGCTCTCTATGTATGTGTCGGATGATCACTGTGACTGGGATATTAATTTGCCGTTTGTAACGTTCGCGTACAATTCCTCTCGTCACGACACAATGGGCTACTCACCGTTTTATCTTCTGTACGGCCGCGACCCTCCCCTTCCTTTTGACAGCGTATTGCCTCCCACCGCTAACGCCAGTTGCTTCGTTCGTGACGCCATCTCCCGAGCAGACGCAGCCCGTGTTATTGCTCGCCGACGACTAGCCTCCTCCCAAAATTCTCAAAAACGGCGCCATGATTCTCGCCACCGGGATGTCCACTACTCTCCGGGCTCTCTCGTCTTGCTATGGACTCCCGCTCGTAAAGTTGGGCTGTGCGAGAAGCTTTTGCCATGCTACGCAGGACCCTACCGTGTTTTACGGCCAGTCACTCCTGTGACATACGAAGTCGCCCCTGTACATTCGCCGCGACAGTCCTCTATGCCACGCACCGAGATTGTTCATGTCGCCAGAATGAAGCCCTACTACCCAACCAGTAGTTCGTCCTAGTGCGCACTGGGACTGTGCTTTTTGTGGCGGGGTAATGTGACATATATGCCCTGCATCGCTGGACGTAAAAGAAGACAACGATCAGGAGGAGTGACACAGAAGACGACAAAGTGGCAGCAACGTTCAGTGCTAGAAGAAGGTTAACGCTGCTGTGATTCTGTGCTTTGTGTACTGCGTCATCCTGGACTAACCTTCGTGCACTAACCTTGCCACGTAACAATATATATATATATATAAATATATATATATATATGCTTGCGAAAAAGACGTCTTGGCTGCAAAGGAAATAAATAGCGAAAATAATTAACACTTCATTTATTTGGCGACGTTTCGACCGGGGTCCGGTCTTTCTCAACACCGGAGCCCGGTCGAAACGTCGACGAAGGATAAATGAAGTGTTAATCATCTTCGCTATATATATATATATATATATATATATATATAAATGAAGTGTTAATCATCTTCGCTATATATATATATATATATATATATATATATATATATATATATTTATCATCATCATCATCAGCCTGATTATACCCACTGTAGGGCGAAGACCTCTCCCATATTTCTCCACCTAACCCGGTTCTGTGCTAGCGGCATCCACTTGACCCCTGCGAACTTCTTATCTCATCCGCCCACCTAACTTTCTGCCGCCCCCTGCTACGCTTTCCTTCCCTTGGAATCCAGTTTGTTACCCGCAGCGACCATAGGTTATCCTCTCTTCGCACTACATGTCCTGCCCATGTCCAATTCTTCTGCTTAATGTCTACTAGAATGTCGTTAACTTGAGTTATTTCTCTGACCCACTCTGCACGCTTTCTATATCTTAATGTTACCCCTACCATTTTTCGTTCCATAGCCCTCTGGGTTGTCCTCAACTTAAGTAGAACTTTCTTGGTTAGCCTCCACGTTTCAGCCCCATAGGTGAGTACAGGTAAGATGCAACTGTTATATACTTTCCTCTTTAGCGATACCGGTAAGCTGTTAGTCATAATCTGTGAGTGCTTGCCAAATGCGCTCCGTCCCAATCTTATTCTTCTTGTTATTTCCTTTTCATGGTCCGGATCTGCAGTTACTACCTGTCCTAAGCAGACATATTCGCCTATTACTTCTAGTACTTCGCTACCTAATGAAACTGCGGTTCCTTTCCGAGGCTGTTGAACATTACCCTAGCTTTCTGCATATTGATTTTAAAGCCTGCCTTTCTACTTTTCCTGTCCAATCATTATTTGCAGTTCATCCCCCGAGTTGCTTAGCAAGGCAATGTCATCAGCTAATCGCAGATTACTGATATCTCTCTCTCTCTCTCTCTCTCTCTCTCTCTCTATATATATATATATATATATATATATATATATATACTTGCCTATATATAAGTTTATATATAAACATATATAAGTCGGTAGTATGGGATATTGGCTGGGATTTTGGAATGAATTATTCTTAGTTTCGCCATCTTAACGCCGTTGTTATGTATATAAAAGCCATTAACAACATAACATTAACATTGTTCATATATACATATATATATATTTATGGTGTCATCGACGGTACCGGAACCATGGAAGAATGCAAACATTATCCTCATTCACAAGAAAGGGGACTTTAAGGACCTTAAAAATTACAGACGACTCAGCTTACTGTCTGTTACGTATAAGGTATTTACTAAGGTAATCGCTAATAGAATCAGGGCAACCTTAGACTGCAATCAAGCAAAGGACCAAGCAGGGTTTCGGAAACGGTACTCTACTATCGATCATATCCATACCATCAATCAGGTGATAGAAAAATGCTCGGAATATAACGAGCCCTTATACATAGCATTCATTGATTACGAAAAAGCATTTGACTCAGTTGAAACCTCGGCGGTGATGCAGGCATTGCGAAATCAGGGGGTAGACGAGCCGTACATGAAAGTGCTGGAAGATATATATATAGTGGCGGCACAGCAACCATAGTTCTGCATAAAGAAAGTAACAAAATTCCCATAAAGAAACGTGTTAGGCAAGGAGACACAATCTCCCCAGTACTATTCACAGCTTGTTTAGAGGAAGTATTCAGAGACTTGGAATGGGAGCAGTTAGGGATAAGGGTAGATGGAGAATACCTCAGTAATCTGTGATTTGCTGATGACATTGCCTTGCTAAGCAACTGAGGGGACGAACTGCAAATAATGATTGGACAGGAAAAGTAGAAAGGCAGGCTTTAAAATCAATATGCAGAAAGCTAGGGTAATGTTCAACAGCCTCGGAAAGGAACCGCAGTTTCATTAGGTAGCGAAGTACTAGAAGTAATAGGCGAATATGTCTGCTTAGGACAGGTAGTAACTGCTTCTACTTAAGTTGAGGACAACCCAGAGGGCTATGGAACGAAAAATGGTAGGGGTAACATTAAGAGATAGGAAGCGTGCAGAGTGGGTCAGAGAAATAACTCAGGTTACCGGCATTCTAGTGGAAATTAAAAAGAAGAAATGGGCATGGGCAGGACATGTAGTGCGAAGAGAGGATAACCGATGGTCGCTTAGGGTAACAAACTGGATTCCAAGGGAAGGAAAGCGTAGCAGGGGGCGGCAGAAAGTTAGGTGGGCGGATGAGGTTAAGAAGTTCGCGGGGGGTCAGGTGGATTCAGCTAGCACAGAACCGGGTTAAGTGGAGAAATATGGGAGAGGCCTTCGCCCTGCAGTGGGTATAGTCAGGCTGATGATGATGATGATTAAACAAGTTAACAGTGGAACAGTAGCGCGTACGTCATTTCTACATCGACGACGCGCAAACACAATATATATATATATATATATATACAGACTAAGGTAATGTTCAATAGTCTAGGGAAGGAACAGCAGTTTAAGTTAGGTAGCCAAGCACTGGAAGTAGTAGGCGAATATATCTATTCAGGACAAGTAGTAACCGCAGATCCGAACCATAAAAGGGAAATAACAAGGAGAATAAGACTGGGATGGAGCGCATTTGGCAAGCACTCCCAGATTATGAGTAGCAGCTTAAGGCATCGCCCAAGAGGAAAGTAGGCAACAGTTGCAACTTACCTGTACTTACTTATGAGGCTGAAACGCGAAAGCTATCAAAGAGGGTTCTACTTAAGTTGAAGACAACACATAGGGTTATGGAAAGAAAAACGGTAGGAATAATTTTAAGAGATAGGAAACGTGCAGAGTGGACCAGATAAATAACTCGCCACTGATATTGAAATGAAAATCAAGAAGAAGAAATTGGGCATGGGCAGGTCATGTAGCGCGATGACAGAATAACCGATGGTCGCTTAGTGCAACAAACTTGATTCTAGGGGAATGAAAGCGTAGCAGGGGGCGGCAGAACATTAGGTGGGCGGAGAGGGTAATATATATATATATATATATGTATGTATACTACATCTATGGACTTTTTATATTAGAGCGGTTATTTGCCAGGGTTAGTATCAGCCTGCAGTGATGGGATATTGGCTGTGAATTTTAGATGAATTGTTCTTAGTTCCGCCTTAATGGCGTTTATGGTGATCGAGGATGGAGAGCATGCGATTAGGATTTTGGTGTAACTGTTCCAAACGGGACCAACTTCGTTGGTATCTGTTGTCCTGTGAGTAGGGGATTGAAGGCTTGGATTGGTGTGGGTGGCAGCTGTCGAAATGACGATGTCATTGTGTTTGTGTGTAAGTTTATACTCGTTAGTGAATTGTGAACTGAATTGAAAAAATTTATTTCCAGTAATATACAAGAAATGTGCCTCGGGCGAAAAGCCACAACGATAGCTTTAGAGATGCCCGAGTCCCAGTAAAGGCAGAGCAACAAAACGTGTGACAACAAGGCTAACATATACATATATGACATGAAAATTATGAAGCACAGAAAGAGCACAAATATACAAATGAAACAGCAAACTAAAACTAGCACAGTAAATTAACGGCCAACAAACATCTAACAGTATGCGCGCAATATGGTAAAACGTAATGAAAATAAGGTGGCTAATCTTATGATAATGTTCGAGGTAATGAACGGGAAGTACAGAAAGACAGTGCGAAATTGATCAAATACAGCTTGATGTCCTTAATTGAAGCGGTAAAGATGTTTGGGTTATGTATGCTATAACAATTTAGTATGCATGGTAAATTAAAATAAAGGCCCTGGTTATCGTACAACACCCCCGTTCGAGGAACGTCCCTGATTTGTTTACTTTTGGTGTGAAAGGGATTACGTAAAGCCTAAGTCCAGCAATATTTTTCAAGAAATTTGTTAAGCATTGAGGTGACAATTTAAGGCAGTGAAGTAAACCATACTCACACATGGTATGCACTCAATGAATCCTATATTGCGTGAATAATGTTTCCGTGTGGGTAGTGTAACATTCACCAGCGATTAGTCTAATGGCCGTCTTTTGGAGACCGAGTATGGTGTTCAGATTTGTTTCGGATGTTGTACCCCAGACGGCGTGACAGTAGTTTATGTGCGATTGCAATATAGCGTGGTAAGTAAGGAGCTGATGCTTTAGGAAAAATTATTTCCGAAGTCTCGAGAGGAAGCCAACAGATCTATTAAGCTTGCTTTCAATATACAATATATGGTCAGACCACCTCATGCGAAAGTCGAATACAACACCGAGCGATTTGAACTTGTCTACAATTTCAATAATGTTATTTTCTAGATCCAGAGTATTGTTTGAAGTAATATCCAGGAAAAGGGGGCGTAAAACGACGGCTTTGGTCCTGTTAGAGTTAACTACCAAACCATTAACCTTATACCATTTGTGGAGAGAACAAGGAACCAGATTTGCACTATTGATTAGTTTGTCGGCAGAAGAGCCGCTAAGAAAAAAAAACGTGTCGTCAGCGTACTGAATACAACTTGTCTTGCAAGGTTGTTAGCATAGACATTAAAGAGGAACGGGCCGAGAAATTTACCTTGCGGGACACATATTAAAAAAAAAAAGGGAGCTAGACTTTTGATTATCGACCGAAACGACCTGCTGGCGCATGTTTAAATAAGAACGAAAGAGTTGGAGGGAAAGACCACGGACGCCATAGCTTTCAAGTTTACGGAGTAGTATTTCAAGATTAAGAATTTCGAAAGCTTTTGTAAAGTCGATGAAAGTACTAAGAGTCAAATGTTAGCTTCGATATTATTTAAAATAATTTCCTTTTTGCAAGAGTAAAGCAGATTTCGTGGACTTGCCCTTTCGAAATCCAAACTAACTGGCGTTTATTAAGGCATGTTTAGAAAAAAACCCATCGATTCGTTTGTGCATTAAGTTTTCAAGCGCCTTTAAAAAAAAAAAGAACAATAGAAATAGTCCCATAGTTTGTCATCTTTTTCTATCACCTCCTTTGAAAATAACAGTTATGTTTGCATATTTCATTCGTGCAGAAAATATTCCTAATGTGAGCGACAAGTTAATGATGTAGCTTAAGCATGGTGCTAAAAGATCCGCAACAAATTTAACTGGTTTAATTTGGAAGCCATCAAAATCGGTGCAAATTGTAGATTTTAGGTTCATTATAACTGTAAATTGTCCTCACTGGTCGTTAAATGAAAAGCAAAAGTCTCGGAACCTGTACTTGAGAGAAACCGAAGAGCTTCGACCACGGAACAGCTTGGTCTAAAGCTAGTAAAGAAATCATTAAATTTTTCTGCCAGCAAAGAGCACCAATAGTGCAAGCCATCGAGCACAAGCTGACCCAAGTGCGTATTTTTATCCTTGTTTAGAAACGAATCATTTAAATGATTCCAAAATGCTTTTTGACTTCTCCTGTTAATGAGAATACGCGATTGGTCGGCAGATTTATATCTTCGAAGTTCGTTAGGTAACTTGTTGCGGTATTTTTGAAAACTGTTAGGTGCTCAGGGCTCTGAGTGGGAATAAAACGATTGCAGAGCCTAGAGTGATTCATCATTTTGACGTGTATCGGAGTCACTCAAGGCTTATGGAGTTTTGTGTACGATTTCTTTGTTTTCCAGGGAAAACAGTTATTGTAAATGTCTTTCAAAGTACTTAAAAAGAGCTCATAAGATTGATCAACAGAAGAACAGGCAAGAACACAGTTCCAATCTGCAACGCGTATAGACTCGCGAATCCGAGCAAGTGTCACATCAGTTATACATTGATAAGCAAAACTATTTGATTGTGCGTAGCTTGGCGGGCAGCCATTTGGCACGGACACGAAAATGGCACAGTGGTCACTAAGGTCACAAGAAATAGTACCGGCAGAAATAACAGGGGAGACAATGTCTACTATAAAAATGTCAATTGTACTGAATGACGTCGGTGTTATTCTTGAGGGTGTAGCGATAAGATTTGTAAAACCTTTGGAAGTTCAGTTCAGTTCAGTTCAGTCGATCAGTCGTGTCCGACTCTTCGTGACCCTGTGGACCATATCACGCCACGCTTTACGGTAGGTCGCTATCTTCCTAACATCACATAACTTCATCTGCAGCGCCTCGGGGATGCCATCTAATACAACAGAAATCATTTTGACCGCAGTCTTCAGCGCGAGCATTTCACAGCAGGGGTCATTATAGAGAACTCGGCTAATACTTCGCTATGAAGGCCACTATTCTTTACGTAAATGGCAACACCCCCTCCACGATAAGAGCGATTTAGGAATGAAGGATCATATCCGGGCAGTTTCACAAAGTCAGCATCGCATACGTCCCACGTTTCAGTGAGCAGCATTGCATCAAAATTGTGCTGCAAATTTTCGACAAAATATGATGTCATTAGACTTGTTACGTAGAGACCGCACATTAATATGCAAGGCAGAGAAATTATTTAGGCTGGGGCAACCCTTTACTTTATGCGCAAGTAGTAATTCGTGGTACTCCATTTTAGTTGTCATTTAACGGCTAGTTATTGAGCTGGCTGAAAAAGGTCACTCTCTGTCCGAATGGCAAAGGCGGATTATTGTCCCTCTTTCAACTCGAATAAATCATATGTAGAAGTTAATTATTTCTGTTGGGTAATTGCGTGGGAAAAATGTTTCGTCAAACTCGGTTTTTGTCCAGGTTATGAATAAGTCATCCAAAAAAGTATGACAAAATTTGATTTTGTTGATTATGAGTACAGAAACCCTGATTCAATTGTGTTCGTGAATATTTGGAGTAATTTAGCGGCTTTTTCTGTCCATAGCTGTACCACTTATTTGAATATAGTACGAATGCAACAAATGAGCAGTATCCATGACCTGTACACTTTTCTCATGTGGAATGTTACTGTAAAAAGATACCATGTACAGGATAATTAGAGCTGAATTGGATATTTGGATAATATTGAATAATTGTTTCAGAAAAAGATCATTGTCGCATATATGAGATGGGTGTGTCGAAAGAACATGTTTGGTGTGAAAATCGATGTAAATTGGTACTCTCAGTGTGCTAACACCAAACGTCTCGAAGATGAATTCTTTGGCAACTGTGCCTTCTTAACACGCACTTGCAATAAGCCTTCATCTCTCACTTAATCGAGATTGCTTACTATGATGTTGTGGTGGCAGCAGCGGGGTCTGATGAGAGGTTCATAAATAGCTGGCAGTTGCTCTTCTAATTACAGTAATTTTTACCTTAACAAACTGTACATCCACCTTTGTCGGCAGGCCTGATGGCAAAGTCAGTTCGCTTGCTAAGAGAGTATATGGCATAATGAACTTTTTTCGTGAGGTTAGATAGGCCTGATTTTGATGCCCATATAAGCAAAACAAATACCGTCGAAAACGTTCGGTCCTCCGGTCAAAACGGGGAGTAAAATAGTGCTTCCGTCGAGTGAAAATAAGAAAAGCGTACGGGATATGCATATTTATTTGTTACTCACCAGAATTATTGCGGTGCTAATTTTAGAACGATATGAATTAGAAGAGTAAGTAACGTGCCGATGGTGGAAACCAAACCAACAACCTCCGAATATCACGTCTGGTGCTCTAAGTAACTCTTGCGCCTACACTTTTCTTGGCCACAGTAAATATTGGCTTATTTCGTACTTGTACCATGCCGAGCCTTTCGATTATGCTTCAATGATCTGCTGAATAGCTCGCGAGGGTGTCGGTTCTGGCAGTCTTGACACCAGGGATAGCGCAAGAGAGTTATCGCATGATACCGCCTTCCCTTTAATCACGTTGCATATAACACACGCGGTTTCAGAGGGCATTCTGCGTCCACCGCTAAATAAGTTGGCGCTGGGGCATATCCTCAAGGTTCTGTTACAAGTAACACGAATACTGAAAACTCAGGAATGCTGGACAGCGGCCGATGTCAATGAGTTGCTAAGAACACTGGACGCGATGTTCGGAGATTGTGGGTTCATTTCCCGCCATCGGCAGGTTCTTTGGTCTTCTACTTTGTTTTTGTCTTTCTCCCTAAAACTATTAGAGCTGCTTCTGGTCAATAGCAACTACGAATTTAAAACATCCCACATGTTTTCTTTTGGAACCACCTCCGCAGCCAAAAAAGCCAGTGGTTTAGTTTTGATTAAACTGAGGACTCACGGTGGCTTCATGTGGTTACACCAGGCAGAACATTAAGTTATCCAAAGCACACCAGCGTTGTACGCAAAACCTAAAATAATGCGACGGAGGCTTAGGCACACCTTCTACACCTAGGGTGCCTCTTCCTCTTCGAAAACCGCCGATGGCGGCAGAGCGCGGCGCCTCTGTTGGATCCCTCCGCTGAGGCGCACGCATGTGCAATGCGACAGGTCTCCTGGGAGGTGCCACAGGCATCCTCCTACTCTCAACTGCGTACACGGCGTGCGTACATGAGTGCCCTCTGCACTGCACCTCTTCACAGCAGCGCATTCTCAAGTTGATGGGACACACATGATACATGCAAAAAGTTGTTGCGAATTTAGGAAGAAGGAAAAGCAACTGCACGGGACGGGTGGTCTACTGACTCTGTAACTGAGGCACCTCCGCTGCTTCATGCAGACAGGAAAAAATAGCAACCAACAACGAAAAAAATTGTCGTAGTTTTGCTCTGGTTAATTCTAGTTAAATTGCCAAAGCAACGGCGGAATCTTCTTTTGCCTGCTACATTATTCCACTATTACAATTGTCTGCTGCCGAAGCAGTGGCTGGTGTATGACGGCCTAATACAGGTACAACCACCGGCGGCAGGCTAGCCCCGCCTCAAATGGCAGGGACCTACCAGCCATAGCCCCGTAGGGCCAGGAGCAACCACCTTCCCTACATACACACAGCGATACCCGGCTTTAGCTAGCTGAGTGAAGGTTGCTTGTGAAATGTTTGTTTTAATGAGAGGACGCAAGCCGGTGAACATGGTGAACGCCGGCCTCAGTTGGTGAGCAGCCCTAGTCCGGGCCGCCGCAAATGCTAGCCGTCTTGCGAGCACGGCTGGCCAGTGCCGTCTGGGCACCGACCGACGAGCACCCGAGGAGCAAGGCCTCCCAAGCCTCTTCAGTGGAGGTGGGGACAAAGAAAGTGGGGACTAGATTGACGTGCCCACACCATTAAGAATAAAGTTCAATGATTCTCTTGACAGTGTGGTCACTTGGGCTTAATTTTTGGGTTGTAGCGAGCAGTCTGGGCCCGACAACACAAAGTGTTGGTCTGACATTGTCGCAGACCGCATTTGCCACACATCAACTGCCCCTTCGTCGGAGGGCGGTACTGTTGGTGCCGAGCTTCGCAGTCGTCAATAATTTCTCGGAAACGCAGCGAATAAAGCTGTCGCTTCAGAAGAACGGTACCATAGAACAGGGCGTCTGGGTATGCATGACTTTGTCGGCACCGTAAAAGAGGAACTATTAAGTACTATAACTAGTATATATTAACGTAATCGTCGGCATCGCTGTTGTCCCTCGTGCCCAGCTCCGCAGCCAAAGTAGAAATGTACCATAGGATACAGCAAGGAAAGGTGTTCATGACGTTGTCATCGCTCTTAAAGAGGAACTACTTTGTATATTGCAAACATAATGGTACCTTAGGATAGAGCTTCAAGAAAACGTGAGCAGGTCACAAGCAGGAGGGATAAGGACATAATTTTATTCAACGCCCTATTAAGCATCGTGAATGTCTTGGGCCAGTCACCAAGGCCAACTGGTGTTTCAGCTGGTCAGAGGCTAACCAAGACTGCCACGTTTTGGGAGGAGGGCGTGGAAGGTGAGGTGACTCTGTTGCAACAGGGCAAGAAAACATGCATTGTTCATAATTTGCATAGTGTTCGGAACAATTCGAGCATACGGGGGAATGTCTGATTTGGTATAGAAATGATCTTGCAAGTGTAAGTTGTGTATTTATTTGTATGCCTCTAAGTATGCGTATTTGCGGGGTAGTGACGGATTTAGCAGGAACAGGAAGTGTGGGAAGATTTTCCCTAATGTTGTCATAGTGTATGTTAATTTCTTTTCTGTAGTGAAGAGTAGCGTCCACATGACTGGATAGGGGCAGGGAGTCCCAGGAGACCGGTGCTGAAGATCGCGGGTGAGGCGTTGCACTATCTCATTGCTCGAGATTCCGGTGGGCCAGGAATCCACCACAGTACTACAAAATGCTTAATGTGGTCCAACAAGTTAAATTATTAGAGGCAATAACAATACCAATTGGTTCACAGAAAATTTAAGGTGCAATGCATGTCACACTTGTTCTGTGAACAACGTCAAGAAAGAAGGAAGGAAAATGACAGTTAAGCGAAGAGTGAAGGGCGTGCCGCAGTTGAGGGTTCCGCAGTATTTTCTACCAGCTGGGAATCATACGTGCACTGATAACGCATAGCACACAGACGCCTCTTCGTTTGGCCTCTATCAGAACATAAACTTATAATTGGTTTAGAGGAAAGGAAAGACCGAGTATCTGTCACTTGAGGTAGAGAAACTATTTGGTATGGATTTATGTGGGAAAAGTAAAAAGTCTGTAGTTGTACAGACATGTCTTGCTGGAATTATTTGCCTCAATATATTGAAAAGATGAAACCTCTGACGAGTTGAGCTCAAAGTTTGCATTAGGATGTAAAATAATCACCGGAAATTTTTTATGTTCTTCTTTGCATCAATTTTAGCAGTGCTTTCCCATCAACTGCACTAATAAAAGCTGCCTAGAAGCGGCATTCCTATGGCTATGGTACTCACTCTGCAGCATTGAGAAAACCAAGCGCAGCAAGCAGGAAAAACAAAGCAGCATTCATCTTGTTCTAGGTCGCAGCAACGTTTCTGTAGAGAAAGAAATAAAAAAAATTATCCGGCAGAGCATGACAGGTGCTTTTATGCTTCCCAAAAGTAGTCTGTGAAAACAAAATAAAAGAAAAACAATGCCGACTCACTACTTCAAACGCAATAGAAATAACTTCAGATAACGGAGCAGCTAGAAGCCATTTCGACTGCACATAAATGCTTGGAGCCAGGGGCTATATATATGATATGAGCATTTGATCTTGTGACCATAAAAGAATTTTTGTTCCGAACCATACTTATTAAAATGAAAGAGAGTGAATCATTATTTATGCGTTCCCGCCTTGCAAACTTTAAGTGTCGCCATTTGGAATACCGGAAGCACGCTGGAATTACATACTGAAGAATAATTGGGCTCTGTATGTATCCGCGAGCACATAATACTTATAATATGCTTTTACGGCTTTATCGTGTGCATATGAACGATTCTCTCTAAAAGAAAACCATTTATTCAACAACTAGATAAACCGATTATCATGACTAGGTACATTTGCATAGGTATTGGCTGGCAAGAAATGCGCATGCCTACGTTTTTCAGTACCCTGTCCCTGCTAATTGAATGTGCGCATTTTAACGTGGTCCTTTTTTCCGTACTGTGCCACGTCTATAATGCAGTATTAGCAATATGCTTCATTTTCTGGACATCGCTTTAAAGGTGCCGAGTGAAAGATTCGTTTCAAACGTCTACTGACAGCCCATTTCCAGGATTAATCAAGGTGGTAGCGATAAGTTAACAATATCATGCAGTTAAACCTGTAATTCCTAAATTACAAAGTCTGGTATAAGTGGCTTTGGTTTCGATGCGCTGCCCTTAAGCTATGAACATATCTAAACGCGTTTAATTCATATGCACTTCATTCAGTCAGCTTCATACATATCAGTTTGCTCTTTTTAGTCTCTCAATTATTTCGGCTGCAAGAGTGCAGCCGAAAACGCGATTAGCAGACAATATGGGGATATCTCGTTGTAACGTCAGCGACCTATGCCTGCAGACCAGAGAGCTGTTTCCGATATTAAAAATAAAAATTCATTTTAAAGCTATCTACAGCCCCAAATGAGCTGGCATTTCGATTACTAATAATTTAACGTGCGTGGAGATTAATGCAATAATCATTTTATGTTGAAATGTTTGCTGTCATGACCCCTTTAGGTTACAACTGCCATTCACACTCGCGCGGTGCATTGAACATCGTCGCATTTATTTACCCCAGCTCCACTGCTTCATTTCACCCAGGTAAATGTGTAATACACATAGACATTTGTGCTAGTTAGGGTAATGTCCGTAAGCACTGTGCAGAGAGAGAGAGAGAGAGAGAGACTCTTTAATGGAAAAACAGGGAATTTTGTCGGCGCTTAGATTTCGCTGGCATGCTACTCTGTGTGCGTAGGGGAATTCAGGAGGGAAAGATTGAAAAAAGAATGGTGAGGGAAATAATAGAATTGAAGGGGGAGATAAAACGTCGAATGCACAAGTCATTTGACGAACCTCAAAATGCTTTCGCATATCCCTGCACAAGGAGACGTAAGTGCACTACTGTAATTTTTCGCCTTACACACCATAAAACTAGTATTTTTTTTCTAGTCAGTCTTAAGAAAAACTGCAATGGCACCGCAGACTGTACTCTGGGGGAAGATAGCGCTGCCCCCTTCCGCCACGGCTAAATCGACGCACCACCTCACCCTTGGAGACCGAGATGTAAGCGCTAGAAGGAAACGTTCTTCTTCTTCAATCTTTCTATCTACTCTTTCCATCTCTTTGGTCTATTCTTTTTGAAATTTCGAATACCGCACCGACCGCAGCCTGCGACCGTTACAACGCTTCACCTTGCGCGCATTATTCGCCTCACTTGAGTGGCTAGGGTGTGTTTCGTGAGTTCCACCAGCCGCTTTTACTGTGCTGCCTTGGACATACAGACTTAGCGTCTCCGGTTGCTTGGTCGTGTTATTGATTTCGAGAGCTACAGGAGTGTTTGGTCTTGAGCCCGTGACCTTTGAAATCGGTCTCTACCTTGTGACAACACTCCAGCGTGGTGTCGCTTGTGAGGCTTGCGCCGACCGTCTTGCTCCGTGAATCTTTTGTGTGTCGGCTCATTACATCCCCTATGGTCATAATTTTTCTTCACGATCTTCGTGTGTGGTGAGGCTCGTTCGTTACCGTTACGTTAGACAACGGTGTCTGCAATCAATTTTAGAAGGTGCTGGCACGTACCTCTTAGGCTTTTCTTCTTTTAGGATTAGGAGTCTCTCCTGAATTTTTTTCAGAAACGACTGGTATCGACACACTAATCAAATACGACACGAAGAGCCTTTACATCTTGGGAGACAGTGGACGAGCACAGTGAGGCGAGTTCACACGCTGGCCTTTCGCGTGAGATGTATGTATTTCATGTATATACTACGTTTTCACGAATGATGCACAATTTTTAGAACAAATATTCAGTTCACGGGAAAATGTTGAAGACAGAAATGTTCTGTCGTGCATTTGCGCTCATTGGTATCGCTACGGAGAACGCTGTTCACGAGCGAAGTAAGTACATTGCACGCGTAATGACCAGAGCTCTCACATACTCCTTTTAATGCAGTTATTTGCTGATTTGTATTTGTTGCTGCGAGCAGGTCGTTCTGGACGTGAAGTGTTTTGTTAGTGCATGCTTTCCGGGGATTCCACTCAATGCGAGTGTACGCACGCGAGCGAGCGGCCTATAAGACACTTTTTCGGATACTTTGCAATTGCTACTGGAAGCTGGTCGCAGTGTGATGTCTAGCGCGTATAGCTCGCAGCAGCTATTGGCAAAGTAGGCAAAGAAATGATTGAAAGGCAGCTCGCTCACACGCATGTGCATGTACAGTGCAGTGCGCGAACTCCGGAGAGCACGCACATATCCATCCCCCCACCCTCTTGCAGAGCGCGTTTGTAGACAACCTGTTTTGCAAACGTTCCTTCCCCTTCGTCCAAAAAGATTCCGGCCATAGTAGGCTCTCTCGAATGTAGGGCGTAACTGAAGGAGGAAGTGCCGTAGTACTATAAATCATGGTCGCCGCGAGATGTAGGAAATTTCCAACCTGCCTCCTGTTTGAGTTTAGAAGGAAGGCTACTTATGAATAGTGTACGGACGCAAATTGTTACATTCGGGAACAAGATGTCTCATTTAAACAATGCCGCACCACATTTCGGTTGTTCTTTTCAAGTAAAATTTTGCTGCGCAGAGAAAAGAAATCTAAACGGTGAGTCATCGTGATAAGCTTTTTGTATATCTAAAAAAGTCGTATATATTCTGCAATGGTCAATTCTAGGCCTTACCACGAAGTACTTACTCGGTATTAAGTTAAAACCGAAGCACCAACAGTACAAGTGACGCTTTTTCGTCTGGAATCCTGCAGTTCCTTCTTTGAAGCACAATTTTTCCAGAAGTGTAGCCGCTTAATTATATAACGTTCTCCGTAACCTCGCTCTAAAATATTTAAATATACTTAACATGAGTATATTTATTGCATGACGCGTGCAATATATGCACGTTATACCCTCCTCTACGTGTCCCGTATGTATATTGTTTCGAAGAACTTAATCTCGTTCACTTTTTTAGACACATATGAAAACAGCACGTAGGAAGACGTTAGAAAGCGCTCATATGGGTTTTAACTGTGAAGCTTGAATGATTTCACTTCGCGGAAACGAATAACGCAAGGTTTTGTCGACACACGTTATCAAATTAATATATATATATACATATATTTCCATCCATCAAGGGTCTGTAAATAGCTGCAAAATATCGTCATTACATTTTACTCCCTTATGAAAGACATTCTCTATTTTTCTTGTGCTCCTAAAACTATTCGTTCATAAGTAATGCGAGCGGCTCATTTCATATGAACCTAGCATCATGATATGGTGACGCTCTCAGGGAGTCAGAAAGCGAAATATTTCGAAACGACATATTATGAGTTTAATCTGGACTTACTAAGAACTGAACGAATCAACAGCGACGATAGCAACAAGCGTGCTGTGTGGTGAGATAAGCGGCACGCCCGCCTGTCATAGCTGCGGTCAGTTTACATGTGAGAAAAAAACCTAAAAGATAGTGCATGAGAAAAAATCTTAACTTCTTACAGTGTCGCTCTGGTTATGTGTTGGTGCAATCCACCACCCTCTAAGTGATTAAAGCGTGCGTTTCTTTATCACAAATACACCAACATAACAGTTTCGTGTCATTATGGCCTTATGGGAGCCATTTTCTCAACGCTCTAAAGTAAAATAAAATCTTACCAGCAGTGTCGCGGGAGAGCAACTTGGCATTAAGAGTGCTAAAACAAGGCGTTCAGCAGAGTGCATAACATATCTTTAGTGCATTGATTGATCAAATTCTAGAAGAATCTAATTTAGTTAGAACGATGTAGTTTTTCAGTGCAACTATACTCTGTCTTATATGCTGTTTACCGCTCTACAGACGTTGAGACCGACATTGCCCGTTTGGGCTCTACCGAGGCCTAATATCATAGCAGGCGCTGTCAACTCTGAATTGTACATTCATATTGGTGGGTGAGATATAACCCGGATGTTCCTAAACCTTGAGCGATGATTAAGTATCCCCTCTTTTAGAGATTTCTTTACCCAAGAGGTACGCAGGTACCTCGTACCCCTTAGATAGAGCGTGGCTTTATAGATATTTTTGTCCGAAGGTCATCCATAGACATGGAGAGACTACGACTGTATGGTGAATAATACGTGCGAAATAAAAGAGGTGTAAATTTATGCATGAAAGAGGTGTAAATAACTGACTGATTAGCAGTTTCAAGCTGAGCAATCTTCGAGTAAAACGCCTTTTTAATTCAATGAATACTTTTTGTTGCTTATGTTCCTTTCGCGGAAAAATTGAAGTGCAGTCTATCCAAGCTAATTTAACCCCGTTGTTATAGCAAGAATATTTATATGTTTTTGTTTAGTTTGGTTTTTAAGGGGAAAGAAGTCGCATTACCTGTTTTCCTGTCGCACACCTACACGTGTCAGAGTTGCATACGTCATCACTTCGGATCCCCATCGCATATTAACCTGCGACTGGACTTGATGGAAGGTAAATAGGAAGAGAAAGCATTTGACACCAAGTGAACGCTCAGCAAAGTGTGGTTAGGTAACAGTTTTGATATCACGTGCACATTTTCTACAATGCCATTGCCTTAATTCGATTGGGGACGACGGGGACCATGACGCCTTCCGGTCCAGATGAGCTGTATACGCTTCGGGCGAAATGTGATTGCTGGAGCGTATATGCAGGAAGAGAACCCGCAGTGTAATGCTCGCGCTGCGTGTCTTCCATTTCGTCCAAAACTTAATATTAAGGAGTTCACAGCTCAACACAGAGAAGTGCCAATGCTTGCCCCGAATTGCCTCGCAAATTTCACAGCAGGTGCTGGCTTCCCTATTAGATTGTTTGCAGAAAAGAATCTTCATTAAATATAAAAAGCCATAGGCTCATTTTTTTAAACAAGAATTTCACACGCTTTGATTAATTCGGTAGCACTTGGGAACATCCCTGAAAGCAGTTGACCTCTTGAATACTTGGAAGGAAATTACCTGCTGCTCGACTGACTTAGTGCCCGTACGTAAAGAGTGTTAAAAATCAACTTCCTGAATTGATTTGGAAAGAGTCACATATCTAAACAAAATCAGCACTAAATATTTCACCTTTCAGCTTCGTGGCAAAAATTCGAAAAACCTTGCGTTCGCGCAATATTGCAGCATTAAACTGAAGATGTCTTGCGTAATTATGAAGTTTCTCTATTGCAAAAACTAGCAGCTTCCAGCGTCATCCGGTGTTAACCAAGTGGAGTTTTTGCGCTGGTTTCGTGATTGGTTTTGCTGGAGACGCCGGAGGCCTGCGAGATTCACTGGAGCAGTGTCGGGAAGACACTGGTTGTACTGGTGCACCGGAGAAAGATGCTAGAATTAGCATTTTGACGCTAGGTGGGTCGCTGGTACCACAATGGACTGGGAAGAGCACTGTGTGCGTCGGGGCCGCTCTGGTCCCAATATTCTTTTGAAAATATTCAGAAGTCCGGGAACTGAGAGGCGGGAAATAAGGTGAATATGAAAGATGGAGCAAAAGCGCGTTTTGTTTCCAAGTCGTTGCGCACCTGAATAGAATAGAGAGGCGGTGTCTTCTGTTTTTGAAAGTTTCCACGATTCTTTAGGTCGTTTCGAGCGCGCGTTGCTGGGCGAGTTGGTGACTGATCATGGTTGGAGAAAATAGCGCAGGAAAGAAAACAGTGCTCTTGTTGTGTCTACTTCCTTGTACTGTCTCCTACGCTATTTTCTTCTACCACGATCGACGGAGTAAACGTTAGAGGTTCTTCTCGTTCTTCTTTAAATTTTCCGCACCTCTGCAAGGTGCTCCTCGATTCGGCAGGCAACGTGCAGTTCACACACAGCCACACAATGAGACGCAGGACGACGAACTTTCAGTAACAAAACGAAACCTAACTTTATACGACACAAACACAAGATACAGAAAACTTATTTGCACGAGACAGAGAGGCAACACATTTTAACAAAGAGACTGAGCGAATAACTAACAGCAAAACGAGCGCATTGTTCTTTTTGCGACTTCTCAGTCGGGGCCTGCCTGCTACGCTGTCTTCTCCGAGCGAGAATCAAACCAAACTGAGAATCAGAACCAGAACTGTCGGTGACTGCGCGGCGCGCTCTTAAATAGCCAGCGCCGAACTTTCTAGGCACGGAGGAGGAACGGAAAACAGCTTAGCGCTGCCAAAACTGTGCCTTCCCCCCTTGGCCTTCTGGAGCGGCCTCGAATTTTCTCGAACGTGGTCAGCTCACGCGGCCCTCCCGCCCGAAGCGAGGAGGAGGGCTGGGACCCTGTGGAGGAATGCACGCGTGACTCCACGCATAACGACGAGGGCGAGGAAGTGCAGCGCGGTGGGAGGGATTACGTAATCGCTCGCGTCGCGTTCTCGGAGCTTGGAGAGCATTCCACCGTCGTTTTCTGCGGCGCGCGCACCGAAACATTAGAGAATGGACCAGCGCGGCCTCACAGACGGAGCTCTGATCATATCAAGGCACACTGACGATCAACCTACCACCGTACAGGGAATTGAATAATCTGGGCCACCACGCATAACAAACTTCACAGCTGTTCCTGATGGCACTCTAACACACGGTCCCTGCCAAAATGTCCACTAAAGCCTGAATCAAAGCCTCCAAACAGGGCCTACGCATTTGGGAACGTACTCGCACCGCGGCTCAGTATACACAGCAGCACGAAAGAAATCAAACGACGAAAATAGTAGTTCACTACGAAGTTCAAATGAGAAAAAGAACACATAGCACTTTTGATGTATAAAACAATACGTCTTTCTAAAGTTTTTGTGCCTTCTTCTTACTCTAAATATGAACCAGCCAAGCCCTCAGTCATCGCAACGCTTTCCGAAGTATTTAAATAGAAATACGATTTAGTTTCAAGTAAAATAGGGCTCTAGCTTCTCCTCTTGCCGGTTTTGAAGCTTCGTAGCACAATTTTTTCTTCGAGGGTTGCGGTCGTGCTGCGTATTTAGCGGAAATTATTTCCGCGATACCAGAGCATGAACAGCCAGCGCTGTTTAAATTTCTAGCGCTGTGAACCTTCACATGGTAAAATTATTCCAGTTTACAATTATTGGGTATAGGCATCTTGAACGTTAGTTGCAAGTCGTGAGAGGAGGCAGGAAGCTCCAATACAAGAAGATGTATTTGTTAGAGCGGCAGCAATGGCCTGTATACTTGGAAACATGAAGAGCCAATAACATAAATGCGGCTGTGACATAGCGTGCAAAAGCATTTGTTAGGCTGCCAGTTAGCGGCATTATGCAAGAGAAATGACGCTAGTGCTGCATTATTTACGAATATGGCTTGTGAATTTATTCTTGCACATGTGAGGCAAGAAAAATTCGACAGTATTCATTTCACCCATTTTCAGTTTTTCTTTAATGCCCGCTTTGACAGAGTTTACATTTCCGTAGACATGTTAGCTATTGTATTTGATTACTTGGTGCGTTCCATCTTCTTCAGTGATCACTGTATGGTGTCTCTTCAGATAGGGAGGTACAGTGGGCCCGTACTTCACCCGCAATGGAAGCTCTCGAAGAAGAATAACTGTCTGCACTCAGATGAAATGTTTCAGCGTGCTATACATACTTGTGTGAAATACATATGGGCATGCCCTGAGCTCTCCGTTTTTCAAAAGTGGAACTTGTTTAAACAGAAGGCTAAAATTTGGCAATTGAAGCATCAGCGATCATCGCGTTCCTGAAGAGACACCACCTTCGTTATCTTGGGCGCACTCTATATGAGCTATATGAGCTAGAGAGGGCTAGCCTGGGTGCCTATATCGTTGAAATTAATAATATAAAACTACATCTTCAACAATTTGCGGCGGAAAGATACGAGAGGGCCTTGATAAGAGTTAGGTCCTGAAGGTTTTTTGACGAGCAACCCTCTCGTCGGCCCCTGAGGAATGAAAGAGAGACTGCTCTTGAGAAGGAAATATTAGAAATTAAGTACGGTGATTGCACATACAGCGATGCTAATGGTATTACGGCTGTCGTCGACTCTTATTGAAAGCTGTTTTGCAGTTGTGAAGATCCAAATGAATGTTCCGATTATAATTCCTTACTCGAAAACTTTCCTCGACTTTGCGACGAGAAGTGCGTGTCGTGGAGAGACCCATCACTTTGGACGAAATTAAATCAGCAATTTCAGGCCTACTGAGCCAGAAATATCCTGGCCCAGATGGTGTTACTAGTGAATTCTATGAAACATTCTCCTCTTGCCTAGCGCCTGTTCTGATGGAAGGTTTCCAATCAAATTATGATGTGGCTTTCTTGCTTCCCAC